>NW_022990235.1:3279179-3928930 GCF_902827175.1 Gymnodraco acuticeps
AGGCAGGCGGATATATCCATTCAACATACAGTATCTATGTTTATTATAACATTTTTCTGCATGTCAAAATGAAAGACAACCCACACACCTATCAATCATCAAACCGTGAGGTCTTAATTCATTACGTGTTGATTTCTATCAACGGGGGAGTACTTCAGGAAAGTCGACAGAGGGGGGGCGGCGGCGGCTAGTGGAGTACTTCGTGACCACAGAGTGTGAACGTTGTGATCAGCTGTTTTAGCGCAGTTCTCCAGTGAATGGGGGGGGGGGGAGTCTCCCTCCGCAGCCGGTTGGCGTAGTTTTGGCACAATTCCGTTGTACAGACCGACGTTAACAGCAGCCCTGTCTGTGCACACGGAGACCGACTCTGTCGTCCGGTGATCTAACCGCCTTCTGGAAAAGCTTCACAAGTACGTCGGTACGCAAATGCGCTTTGTGACACAAGTGACGGTACGCATTTCAGAGAGATTACGCACATAACCTGCGTACCAGTTATGTGCACCCCTGTACTACAGCAAAAGTATTCTCCGTCGGGACTTCCTGCAACAACACCACGCCGTTATCAAAGATGTTCTATTGAGAAGACGATCACTACGTGACAAAAGTTTTCAAAACCGTGGCTACTGAAATCAATCTTACTAACTGCTGTCTGTGCAATTTACTACGCGCGAGTTGGCAGACTTTATTTTGCTTACTTTAACATCATTTTTCATGGTGGGGCTAAGCCATTTCTGGTGTAGCCTACCCCAGCCATACCCTGGCGCTGCCACTGGTGGCATGTATGGGGCGGGCCATTCTGCACATGCGTTAAATGCGTTAAATATTTTAACGCAATTAATTCAAAAAATTAATTACCGCCGTTAACGCGATAATTTTGACAGCACTAGTTAATTTCAATGGCTTTTGAAGTTCGCGTTTCTGCTCTTGCATTCACATATAGCTCACCTCCAACTCCTATGAACCTTGGATTTGCTATTCAATTTTGTCACGGATGGAGACTCGATACTACCACTTGACTTCCACCAGCGAAGTATACCCTGTGGGGACTCGATACCTCCACTAGGCGTAGGGACTCTTATACCCTTCCAGTCGCCAGAGACTCAACCCTGACGCTGAAACTACTTCGCTGCTTCACTTGTAGCTAACGAGTTTAGCCGTATGATTCTGAAAAATCTACGAAGCTTTTAACCGTTGCTTTATTTATTTATAACTTACCTACCTATGCTAAACTATGCATTGCATTCTTTACCGTAAATGACACTTGGAAATATCTTTGACAACTCTAAAATTTAGCTTGAGCCAATTACAGACTTTCGATAGAAACAGGCGTCCGTTTTACCTTTAAGTTGGATCCATAGTTGTCAGAGATCATTCCAGGCATCTCCCTCCGTCCGCTGGCTGCTAGTGTTTTCCTCTAAACAAAAAAAAAACTACACATGACGTCACCACGTCCTCACGTCACCACGTCACCAAATTGTTGGAGTAGTTATCTCTTCTCCGCGCCGATCCTATATGAGCCTGATTGATTGATTGATTGATTGAAAAGTTTATTAACAGCTTGTATATTGGGTACAGTACAGTACAGCTCAAAACATACAATTGTTAAGGGGATGCAGACCAGAGAAAGACTTTCGTCTTGTTTACATCAGGGTCCCCCATTTCCAATTCATCATATCATTTAAGACATATAAGACATATTTGACATACAGATGGCTTATTTACAATTTACATACAGGTGGTTTTTTACATACAGATTACTTATTTACAATTTTCATTTTAGATTTCGTTCTAATACATCCTAACCGGACATTTAAGACATACCAAGTCTACAGATATACAGTTAGTAACAGAGTCTAAAATGCGAGTATATACATAGATGGGGGGGGGGAAGCTGTCCATTGAACGACAGGTTGAGATTTGTACCATTACCGGAGCCAGTTTTGCAATGCTCTCCCCCGAAGGTGCTCTTTAAGAGAGGTTTTGAAGGTAAGTATAGTTTTACTTTCCTTTACAGTTGTGGGAAGAGCGTTCCACCTTGATGTGGCATAATTGCGAAACGTGTATTCCCCCTTTTTTGTGCCAAATCTGGGTTTCACATGATTTGTGGAGCTCCCTCTGGTGTTATGATCATGGTATTCCTTGACCTTTGGGAAGAATTTTGACATGTACATGGGTACCATAGAGGTGTAGTGGATCTTGTAGACCAGGCCCATTGCAAGTAGCTGTACTCTGTCGTCTACTCTAAGCCATCCTAGGTTGTCAAAGTGGGCAGAGGTGAGGTGGGTTCTAGATGAAAGGTCAAGCAGTAGTCTGACCAGTTTATTTTGCGATGTTTGAAGTTTTATTTTTAGCGCCTTGGAGGTGCTATGGTACCATGACGTGCAAGCATAGTCATAGTACCCTTGAATGAGTGCTCCTGCATTTTTTGTCTCTGGTTTTCATGGCGGTCAGTATGCCGGAGTGCATCCACGGCTCAGCGCGATTTTTTATCCTGGTTGTTCTTAGGGGGGCGAAATCATTGAGTATTGCAGAGAATTTGTTTTTTAAACCAAGCCATGTTTCTTCAACTTGTGTACCACTGAGCTCATCTGACCAGTCCAGGCTCTCCAGTTCTAGGTTAAAGGCCTCGCTAGAGTAGTTTTTGAGGTCTCTAGATATGACTCTTTTGTGACAGCCGGCCCTTTGTTTTAGCTTTTTGCGGGTACAGAATATCATATAATGATCACTTAAACCGCATGCTATAACCCCTTTACTGGAGATCCTTGACTTGTCAGAGGTCAGAATGAGATCAATGGTAGTTTGTGCTTTAAAAGAAGGAAAACTCAAAACAACTGGGATAAGGGTTAAACAATAATCTGCTTTAATGGTAAACGGTAAAACACAACACAATACACCATACAGAGCACTCTGCAACAGTACTCCGGGCTCAATTCCTACCACCGTGTGATATACGTACCACGACAGCCAGTCAGGAAGAGAGCACAGAGCATAAGAATATTACAGTATTTATACAAATAAGCGGGGAGGAGTCTGGCCGGCCTTACTTCTGGGCAAACCCTAGGCAAAGAGTCAGCAGTTTGTTGATTCCATCTCCTTACGGTGTGTGTGTGTGTGTGTGTGTGTGTGTGTGTGTGTGTGTGTGTGTGTGTGTGTGTGTGTGTGTGTGTGTGTGTGTGTGTGTGTGTGTGTGTGTGTGTGTGTGTGTGTGTGTGTGTGTGTGTGTGTGTGTGTGTGTGTGTGTGTGTGTGTGTGTGTGTGTCTACCCTTAGGCAGTCCCACAGTCATGCTTTGGAGTCATATCATTTTCACAGACAGAGGACTCTTTAACAGAACGCACACTCATCTTATCATGTAGCTTATCACACAATGTCATATGTTTTTCTTTATGAAAGCCATATTTGTTGGGGTTTAACAGTTATCATCTCATGGCCTCCTCAGGACCAGCTAACCAACAAAGCTTAACTGTTCCCATACCCCCAGGCCATCTCTGAACTTCCCTTCCACTCCGAAGTCAGCTCACCCAGAATCAGAAGGACCATTGTCTCTCTAATTGTGTGTGACCCAATCGTCTCCTGCTCTTTTAGGAGTCTTGAAATGAACGCACATACATTTCTCTCACTAACACTTAACATCCCATATATCAGGTGACATAAAAATGAATATACCAGAATTACGCTGTATTGAACTTTTTGCCATAATACTTTACATCAATTTCCACAGAAGTCACACTTTGGGACCCCACTGTAGTTGTTTTATTAATGTTGTAGAAATTCACAACAGCTGAATCCCAGAAAACTTACTAAGAATTCTTGGCAAAACTCAGAATGTATTGAAAGGAAAGTTACGCTTAATTTATTTCTGTTGTTTTCAACTTAAATAAACATATAAAAAATAAAAAATAATAAGTCTTCCACTATACACTTTTTACATTAATTATGTGTTCAATTCTCATTAAATGTATAGACTGATGATGATTAACTACAGCTGCTGAAGTATGAATATGCTCAGACATAACATGTGTTAGGACAATTTAGGACATGAATGAGACATGAAGGAAAGGAATGAATGGGGCCATGTATCGTGAGATTTTGAGTGACAACCTCTTTCCAACAGCAAGGGCATTGAAGATGAAACGTGGCTGGGTCTTTCAGCATGACAATGATCCCAAACACAACGCCCGGGCAACGAAGGAGTGGCTTCGTAAGAAGCATTTCAAGGTCCTGGAGTGGCCTAGCCAGTCTCCAGATCTCAACCCCATAGAAAATCTTTGGAGGGAGTTGAAAGTCCGTGTTGCCCAGCGACAGCCCCAAAACATCACTGCTCTAGAGCAGGGGTTCCTAACCCCCGGAGGTGTTACTGCTGGGCCGCGAAATAGCTGTGAGTTTATCGTAATATTTGCAGAATTATAAATATATAAAAATATTTTATCTTAATATTTGTTTCAAAAAGTGTTTAAAGATCAAATGCAAAGCTTTTTGTATAATTGCCAGTACAATTGAAATCATATAGCTACAACACTAGCTAAGATATTGCAGTATTAAAATCGGAGATAATATGAGTCTGGCAATGCGCAATATTAATTTTGTTCAACCCCCAACACCAAGTCCGACGATTCATTTTCTCCGCCGCTCCTCCGCAAGATGGCGGCGCGTGACGTCAGATGTGCTAAACATATTTCCACCTGGCTTATCAATCACAGCGGCTTCCGCCGATAGTACAACTAGTTTCGTCTATCATGTCTGATTCTGAGTAGACTATAGACTAAAAGCTTTAGGAATCCAAACTATAACATATAATAAGTACCCTGTATCAAGATTGATGCAAAACAAGTGAAATTTGACCTTTTTAGAGAGGTTTAGAAAAATAAATGCCAGGCGGACTCACCTCACAAGGACGAGGTGGATGGGAATTTGTTCAATGCCTAACATATTTCCACCCGGTTTATCATGTCTGATTCTGAGTCGGAGGCCACCCAATATCTGGAGTATGTTGTCGACATCCAACCCTATCTCTACGAGCCTCTGATGTCGAAGAGGAAATACAAGGAAACGTCACCTGATATCACCGATGAAAGTGCTGATGGTGATGATTCAAGTTCGCCATCTGAGGAAGAGGCCGAGGGTACTGAGAATTGGTGTAGATGTGGAAACTGCCAGACCATGCCTACAAGCCGAGAAAACAAGTGCTGCCACAACTATGGGAAAGTGAAGGAAGAGATGGGAGAAGAAGTCTGCATCACCGACTGTAGGACGTTCGACATTTTCCGTTATGAGTGGAGGAGCGATGAATGAGCTGCAGATAAACTACAATGCTAACAGTGAATTAGCCCCGAGCGAAAAATGCTAACCTATCACTCCTAGCGCCCTTATTACTTATCCTAGCTCCACATCCAACACATTGTTTATGATCGTAAAGACACAGAATCTAACGGTGCCCACCTCTATAAGCAATACAACTGCAATTCCGTTATCTGCGTTATCTGCTGTGCTCCGTGCGCTTTGAAATCTAATCAAAAGTTGTTTACCTCAATTCTTTGGCGTTTCTGCATCGCCTGGCTCTTTCGTTCTTTCAGTGGTTTCTTGTGCTGAAATGTGGAGGGGACGGCTCCGGGTTTCAGCCTCCGACGTGCTATTAATGCTTCTCCACCAACAGACTTCATGATAGCAGGATCAACGTCGTATGCATCACACGCGAAGTGGTCAGAACACAACTTGCTCCATTTTGTCGGTTGCCATCCAACACGATTCACTAAAAAATCAATTTTTTGCGGATGATTTGGTCTTTGGGAAATGCATGTAAAACTCTCCCAGATCCCGCACCGTTCGTACAACAAAAAGCTCAACAATAACCCATGTTAATTCAGTTTTCTTTTCGAAAAACATGTGACCGAGACTGCCGAGTCGGGATATTTGGTCCAGAGACTGTTTGGCCACTATTACGTCACGCGCGCGGAGGCTGCTGGGAATTACATGTCAGAAATTCAGACGGCTTTGGGTCGAGTTTTGGATCAATAAAAAGCTTTTTTTTGGGTGTATTATCTCGATTTAAATAAAATAAAAAATACAGGCAGTCTTAAAAACAACATTTCTATAAAAATGTAGCATATTTGGAAGCTTTGCATTTGACCTTTAATGTTCGCACCTATACCAGTCATATTATTTCATCCAGTAGCCTAGTTAATCTTTCACCAGATAAGTGAAAATGGCTTTTATGATGTTCCGAGGGATTCGGCGGCTCAGCCTGGTCTCAGCCTCTTGTGCGCACGAGAAAGTTACTGGTGCGCCAAGTAGGAAGAGGAGCGCACAGGAGACAACCGTTTAATTGCAGACTGTTATGTTATGTTTATGTGGGGAAATGGCAGTGCATACATTATTTGAGATATATTTCAAACTCGGACTTCATTTTAAGGACATGTATATGGGTAGGGGTGTAGAGCTAGCCTATATGTTTATTTTATTAGCTTTTCTTTTTAATGACTGATTTTAAATGCCATTTTCTTAATGTCTTTTATTTTTTTGTAAAGCACTTTGAATTGCCTTGTGTTGAAAAGTGCTATAAATAAACTTGCCTTGCCTTGCCTTTGTTTAAGCACCGGATTGGCAAAACAGGAGAGTAAACCAGTCTGCCTTGAGCTATGAATGAAATGTCCGAGACTCTCACGGTATCTGCTGCCCGCAGCTGTTTTATAGAAGGAAAACCTCCTTCGTGTGTGTGTGTGTGTGTGTGTGTGTGTGTGTGTGTGTGTGTGTGTGTGTGTGTGTGTGTGTGTGTGTGTGTGTGTGTGTGGTGTGTGTGTGTGTGTGTGTGTGTGTGTGTGTGTGTGTGTGTGTGTGTGTGTGCTCTGCTCTGCTCGTTTTCAAATGCCCATGAACAGTAATTTACACACATCTGGCTAACTCCATAGGTAGCCTATATGCGGGTGTTCCCAAAATAAATTAGTTTAATCTTAATCTCGATGCGTGCTAAATGCTGTCGGACGTGCACCGGAACGAACGTCACTATCATAATATCTTCTGAAAACAAATGCCAGTGTCACACACACACACACACACACACACACACACACACACACACACACACACACACACACACACACACACACACACACACACACACACACACACACACACACACACACACATACACACACATTGCATTTAGCTGACGCTTTTATCCAAAGCGACTTACAATAAGTACATTCGACCAGGAAGACACAACTTTGAAGAAAACAGAATCATATAAGTACATCAGGTTTCATAGAGCCAAACATTTCAAGTGCTACTCAACTGGCTTTAGATAAGCCAGTCCTTTATTAGTATAAGTGTTTTGTTAATAGTTATATCGCTCGAAGTGGAGTCGAAAGAGATGAGTTTTCAGTCTGCGCCGGAAGATGTGCAAGCTATCTGCTGACCTGATGTCAATGGGGAGCTCATTCCACCATCTTGGAGCCAGGACAGCAAACCCACGTGTTTTTGCTGATGGGAACTTGGGTCCCCCTCGCAGCGAGGGCGCAGCGAGTCGTTTGGCTGATGCAGAGCGTAGTGCATGCGCTGGGGTGTACGGTTTAACCATGTCCTGGATGTACGAAGGGCCAGATCCATTCGCAGCATGGTAAGCAAGTACCAGTGTCTTGAAGTGGATTCTAGCAGTTACCGGAAGCCAGTGAAGGGAGCGGAGGAGCGGAGTGGTGTGGGAAAATTTAGGAAGGTTGAAGACCAGACGAGCCGCTGCATTCTGGATGAGCTGCAGAGGTCGGATGGCACATGCAGGTAGACCAGCCAGGAGGGAGTTGCAGTAGTCTAGGCGTGAGATGACGAGAGCCTGGACCAGAACCTGCGTCGCTTTCTGTGTCAGCTGGGGACGTATCTCCCTGATGTTGTAAAGCGTGTATCTGCAGCAACGGGTTGTAGCAGCGATGTTTGCAGTGAAGGACAGGTTGTTATCTAGGGTCACACCCAGATTCCTTGCAGTCTGAGTCGGGGAAACAACTGAGGTGCCGATGTTGATTGTTAGGTCAAGAGTGGGACAATCTTTTCCCGGAAGGAACAGCAGCTCAGTCTTGTCAAGGTTGAGCTTGAGGTGATGAGCAGACATCCACTGAGAGATGTCAGCTAGACAAGCAGAGATGCGTGCGACGACCTGGGTCTCTGAGCGCACGCACGCACGCACGCACGCACGCACGCACGCACGCACGCACGCACGCACGCACGCACGCACGCACGCACGCACGCACGCACACACGCACACACACACACACACACACACACACACACACACACACACACACACACACACACACACACACACACACCTTCATAATGCACCTTCACCTCGTTTTCCCATCACTGGATTATCCGTAAATCATGCAAACAAAACCAAAACGTTGATTTATCTGTTTTCCCGTTTTGGTTTAAAAACTGAATAACGTCGGTTTTTTTAATGTATCTGCCGGTCCTTGGCACAATAAAGGTTGGGAACCCCTGCTCTAGAGGAGATCTGCATGGAGGAATGGGCCAAAATACCAGCAACAGTGTGTGAAAACCTTGTGAAGACGTACAGAAAACGTTTGACCTCTGTCATTGCCAACAAAGGGTATATAACAAAGTATTGAGATGAACTTTTGTTATTTACCAAATACTTATTTTCCACCATAATTTGCAAATAAATTCTTTAAAAATCAGACAATGTGATTTTCTGGATTTTTTTTTCTCATTTTGTCTCTCATAGTTGAGGTATACCTAGGATGAAAATTACAGGCCTCTCTCATCTTTTTAAGTGGGAGAACTTGCACAATTGGTGGCTGACTAAATACTTTTTTGCCCCACTGTATATGCACAGCACACACAGTGAAATTTGATCTCTGCATTTAACCCATTTTAGTATTAGGAGTAGTGGGCAACCTGAACCTGAACACAAGCTGCTGTATTCTCAGAGCCTTCCCTCTCTGCAAAACAGCCTCATTCTGCATTAGAAAAGTATGCAGTTAAAACAGAGACTTAATAAAACAATTGTCAAGTGTTAGGAAGAAAAACCCTTTTAAGTGTATAGAAAATATATAGACTGTTAAAATAACTTAAAAAAAACGTAAGAGAATATGAAAGGTTCCTATAATAGTCAGGAAAAGTGATCTGCAATAATCAGAAAAAAAATCCAAAATTCGCAACATCACCACAAACTACCTTCGGTTATTGTATTTATTACTTAAAAATACAGTTTACAAATTATTCTGTACTATTTTTGTTATGCATTGAATATCAAATAAAAAAAATGCACTGCATTTCGGGGTTGGAGTGCATCTTTGAAAAGGTATTCAAAGATTTGGCTGAGAAAACTGAAAGCTGAAAAGCCCACAGTGATGACCTACAGAGGCTGCTGGAGGTTTCACTCTGTGCTGAAAGGAGAGACCCAAAGGCCTGAAGTGCCCCCTGCTGTGTTCTTAAAATACTGAGCTGCACTGAAATAATCATGGGGATAGGTTGAGAGGCAGAACGTTTTTTTGCTGAAGGCAACTGATTTACAATGGGCAAGCATGGGCAATTTACAGAGAGTAAAAATACATTAATGAATAAATACAAGTTATTCACACTAAAAACAGCAAAGTCCATCCATCCATCTTCTCCCGCTTATCCATGGTCGGGTCGCGGAGGTAGCAGTTCCAGCAGAGAGCCCCAAACTTTCTTTTCCCTGGCCACATCAACCAGCTCTGACTGGGGGATCCCAAGGCGCTCCCAGGCCAGCGAAGAGATATAATCCCTCCACCTGGTCCTAGGCAAGGCCGGATTAACCATATGGGCAACCTGGGCAAGTGCCCAGGGGCCCTTGAGCAAAGAGGGCCCTCAGTGACAAGATGAAAAAATATATATATATTATTTTAATAATTATAAAAAAAATTCGGGCACAACCTCACTCATCATACATTGTTTTAAATTACACTCACTCTTCGCCATAAATAACACAGCTTTTCTATAGGGTCAAATTAATATATGTTCTAAACCGTCTCTGTCCTGTAGGTCTCACTCAAGCCCCCGGGAAGTGCACTGGACTCTGATGAGAATATTCGTTGTGGCCAAACGGCAGTACTGCACCTCCGTTAGGTTGCTGGGCCCGGAAACACTTTTTCCCATTGGATAATTTTTTTTAAACTACCCAGTATGAACGTTTGTATAGCCCTTATTAAAACATTCGGTCCTCAAGTTGTAAAATGTGCTAATAACGTTATTCTGAGAGTTATTTTCCTCAGCATTATGAACGTGCATCCAACCCACGGGACCGCGCTGCCCGGCACGTTCATAACTAATAAAACTCCTTGTGTACTTGTACAGCCAGCCAGTCATATGTTGGCATTAAGTGGGGCGCTGCTCTGAGGTTTTGAGTGATATTACCTAGGTATTCCTGAGCCATACACTGTCTTGGGATCTTATCCATTGTATTTTGTCTTGTGATTTTTTACTAAAAGTGCAAAAGGCTAGAGCTACTTTGGTTGAACTATGTGGCTGCGCCCCTGCTTTTGACAAATAGCTGTGCGATTGACATGCCAGATTGACTGAACATTCTAAATATTGGTCATGTTGGTATGATTGGGTAGGCGTGGTGTTACTTGTTGGTACGTGGGTTGGGGGGGGCCCATGAGCGCTCAGTGCCCAGGGGCCCCTGGAGGTACTAATCCGGCCTTGGTCCTAGGTCTACCCCTTGGTCTCTTCCCAGCTAGACGTGCCTGGAACACCTCCCTAGGCGCCCAGGTGGCATCCTTACTAGGTGCCCGAACCACCTCAACTGGCTCCTTTCGACGCGAAGGAGGAGCGGTTCAACTTCCGGATGACTGAACTGCTCACCTTATCCCTAAGGGAGACGCCAGCCACCCTGCGGAGAAAACCCATCTCGGCCGCTTGTATCCAGCAAAGTAATATCTGAAAAACAGTAATTTATTAAATCAGTTAACACCTTTAAGTGACTTTATCACACCATTGGCTACTGTTAATTACTGTTGAGTAAATTAATATTTCAGAAAATGCTATAACTTTTTTTGCCTTGGGCATAGCAATGAGGATGAATGACAGGCCACTTAGCCCCCTTGAACTTCTAGTCAGTGCTGGAATTGGGCCGGTACTCACCGGTACGCAGTACCGGCACTTCTGGTTCTGACCCATGGAGTACCGGCACTTCTTGCTCAGTACCGGCATGCTGGCGGTACTCCGGTACTCATGCACCGTGCCAGTACTCAACACTCTCCCGCCGTTCTTATTATACATCCATATATATATATACAGCCGCCCGGTACTCAGTAGATGCGTCATGAGGTGCCGAACGGACATTCTCATCGCTCTAACCGCTGGAGTTTCACAGCGGCTGTCAGCTGTTTACTCCTGTCATTCAAACAGAACGTGCTGGAGAGGGGGCGGGGCTTATCTTCTCCATGTAAATACTGTGGTGGAAACGACTATGTCAAAATTAACCTATTTGACCGTGATTTAATAGTAATACACGTTTCAAAATAATAATAATAATAATGCCGAAGTAACAACATACGGAAAACTGTTAGTAAAACCATGTTTTAATGCTTTACAATTTACATACCTAGATGCACGTGTGTTGTGTTTATGCAGTGCAACTCCCACCCAGTGGGTGGCTATGTAGAGTGATAGAACAGAGCAGGCACGCCCCCGAGAGAAGGAAAGCAAGTCACGTCACAAATTAGCATTTCTAAAATGTTAGGGTGGATTAATAAAAGTGCAAAAAGACAGCGGTTGTCGCCGGAAGAAACTTCAAATACAGAGAATGCTGTGCCTGTGTTGGAAATTGTGTCTGATGGGGAGCTTTCTTTGGTTGATCCTCCTGCTCCAAGTTCTAGTGCATTAGCATTAGCTCCGCCGCCTCCTCCAGAGCCTCTAACGTTAGCTGCTGCTGGCGCAACTGCCACCACCAACACCGGGCAAAGCGATGCACCTGACTGCTGGACAACGGACCAGGTGCAATATTTTTGCAAGACCAATGCATGGCTCCTTCTTAAAGATAAGAAGCTAGGATGTCGGATATGCAGAGATGTCAAATCTTTGGGAATACACACTGGACAAGGACTGAAACTGTCAACTGAATGGGGTGAGTGTGCAGTGTCTCATTTCGGTGTTGACAAGGGCAAACAACAAGCTAGCCTGAGAAAAAAAATCAAAGAACATAAAGAATCACAAGCCCATGTAAAAGCTGCTGACATCCTTACATCTGCTTCATGTGAAACTATTCAACATCAAGTGCAGTCTATGCATAAATCTGAATTAGACACCACTATCAGAGTTTTTCGAACGGCATATAAAATTGGCAAACATAGCCGGCCATTCACAGACATGCCAATTGATTTGAATGTACAGAAACTGAATGGGCTGAACGTGGGCAGGGTTTTGCACTCCAATAAAACCTGTGGCGAAATCATCGACCACATAGCTCATGAGCTGAAGAAAAAAATGGCAAAAGACATTACAGAAAACCAAAGAAAACTCTGTGTTTTGGTCGATGAATCTACCACTATTAGTGGTAAAACGGTGCTTGTTGTGTGTCTACGCTCAGCATTAGCTGATGCTGAGCCCGAAACGTTTTTTTTGGAAGCTGATCGAGTTGGATGGAACAACGGCTGATGACATCACAAAGGCGTTAATGGAGTGTCTTGGAAGAGATTTTAACGAGGACTTTTTAGGTCAGTGTTTCGTTTCTTTTGCATGTGATGGGGCTTCAGTCATGCTAGGGAAGAGAACAGGCGTTGCTACCCAGTTGTGTAGTAAATTCCCAAGCCTGTTTGTGTGGCACTGCTCCAATCATCGTCTAGAGCTGGCAGTTGGGGATGTGGTCAAGGAGGTCTCAGGGCTCAATCATTTCCAGATCTTTTTTGACAAACTCTATTCCTTGTTCCATGCCTCCCCCAAAAATCAGAGGCAGTTAGCGCAGTGTGCGCAAGCAGTCGAGACAGCGTCTCCTGGTGATAGGGCGTGTTTTGTCCATCCGCTGGGTGGCTTCAAGTGAAAGGAGCGTCAGAGCAGTCTGGGAAAACTACCGAGTGCTTCATGATCACTTCACAAATGCTGCAAACGACACGAGCAGGGATTCCAGAGACAGAGCAAAGTACAAGGGCCTGGATGATGTGCTCACATCTGCAACGTTTGTCAGCAATCTGGGACTGATGTACGATGCGCTCACAGAGCTCAGCGACCTCTCTCGGCAACTCCAAAAAAGAGAGATGACACTGCCTACAGCAGATAGGCTCTTAACTCGATAAATACGAGTTTTTGAATCCATGGTCACCATGCCTGGCCCACACATGACTACAGTTCATACAGCTCTAGCTGAGAAGTCCTTCAAGGGTGTTGCCCTGCGTGAGAATGGCAGGCTTGTACAGATTCATGCAGGTCAGTTTTTTCCGCAGTATGGTAGAGAATCGGAGACACAGAATGACTTCCACAACCTCCTCTCATGTCAGCATAAGAGAAATCCCATTACATGGCCGGGAGGCCCGGGACAATCAGCTAATCCAGGACATGAAAGTTATCCATCCTGGAAGTTGGCCTGAAGAGGAGTTAGACGTACAGTATGGGGACGTAGAGGTGCTACGTTTGTGCGAAGTGCTGAAAGTGGACAGAAGAGAGACTGTTCAGGGCTTTCGCGAATACAAGGAAACCAGGGCATCCCGTACACCTGCTGCCATGGAGCCTCTACTGAAAGCAGTCCGAACCATCGCTGTCTCCACTAGTGAGTGTGAGCGGGCATTCAGCTGCATGAACGATATCCTTACTGCAAAAAGGAATGCTCTCTCTGTCAGCCGACTGTCCAGCCTGGTTTTCATTAAATGTAATGGACCATCACTAGGACAGTTCAATCCGGAACAGTATGTGAGGTCCTGGCTGGCAAAGGGAAGGAGAAGTGCTGATGAAAGAGCCTGTCCAGCTCCAGCCCCTGATACTGATGTCCCCAAGGCCTTCTGGAGCCTTTTCTAACAATGTGAAGTATATTGCAAAGCAGCTCACCCAGTGAGAAGACTTTTGGCATAATGTGCCGATTTGTACAGATCCTGGAGATAGAAGGACTTCAGACCAACCAGGGAGTTATCTGATCAGCTTGGTGTTCAATGTAACTCTTTACCATGGCTCAGACTTTGTTACTTGCAGTTACAGTTTCTCATTTTAGATTGTGCAAATTTTGCATTTGTTTTTACATGTTCTTTGTTCATGCTCTTTATCATTTTTCTGAGTTGGAAAGTTAGATTGCATCATAGTTTACTTTATACATATTTGTATTCTTCAGTGGTGAAGTATATTGCAAAGCAGCTCAGCCATGTGAGAAGACTTTTGGCACTTTTTCGTTTTTCGTTTTCTGAGTTGGAAAGTTAGATTGCATTCAAAATGTACAGAAATACTTAATTTTGTTAAAGCTTTTTATAAAAAATGCTTCTGACCAGAGCTTTGTTTCCTTGTCATTAATGTTGAACACCACCAGAGGGGCTCTCACCTGAAAGGTCTCTGCTTCATGTGTCTTCAGCAGAAGATCTAGACTTTGATTGCTATATTTTCAGTTAATATTGACCTTACTGAGCTTTAGCCATATCCGCTGCCTATCATAAAAAATGTTAAGTACAGTGAACCTTTCTAAAATATACAGTAGTAAAGAGACAAACCCACCAGCATTATAGTAGCCAAATTCTTGTTTGTGGGCTGTATATATAAAATTGACTTGAAAAAGTTGCTGATTTTAGAGTACTGGCACCTTTTTCATTCCAATTCAAGCACTGCTTCTAGTGCAATAAAAGCAACTGTAGCCGACCCAAAGAAGGAATGTGAGATGTGTGCTTTGTTACTGTTTGGTATTTTAAAGGGCCTCAAGAGATCTTCACACTCGGCATGCTTTCTGTGAGAGACCCTTGGTGTCTGGAGGTTAAGTCAAGATGAGGACCTTGTAGATTTAGTATTAGTACTACAAGTCCCATGGAAAAGATAAAAAACAAATGGTGATATATAGAGCCTTTGCAGAACTCGCTCATTTGCTCTGTAGCACACTTCCACTAAGGATCAGAGTAGACTGTTTTAACTAACTTTTACAAAACGGCTTTTCCTAACATCTATGGACTATCCTAAGGTGGTCATTTCCCCATGTGCGGGTGTAAAGTATAATACAAGAACAATAAGTACAAGCATTTTTGAAATACTGATTTTAAGGCATTTTGATAAGAATTATGGACTTATTTTGGGTTAATGAATGAAATATTTTAAGTCTTATAAGCAAACACAGGATTGGGGGTTTATGTGTATGTGTACAAAATAGGAAAAAAAAGTTTTCTTAGAGTTCAAGGTGATTTATTTAAATGTTTTGACCTGTCAGTCTACATATATTCAATTTAATGATATGAAACAATGTAAAGCAGAAAATCTCCACATGGAGAGGTTAAAAAACCCATTTAATGGCCTTTCTGCATGAAAGATTACATCAACAATTACAATTAATCGACTATATGACTAATTGATTTGAACACTTATCATAGCAGCTCTGTTCTTATCCTTTCACAAGGGTAACTTAAATGGCTTTTGTTTCAATAAATGAAACAATGATTGTTATTGAACAGTGTGGACCAAGATTTAGTCAACATTGTTTGGTCTAGGACCTGGTGGCGTGATTATACATGATTCTGAATAATGTATCACATACTGTGTAAAGTGATAAATGTTTATGCATGGTGTGCCATGACTGATTCTCACATCAGAAATTGCATGTTGTTATTTAATACAAACATGACATCACTATAACATTATAGTACTAAAATACAACTTGGCAAGTTGACTTTAGCTCAGGTAGAAAGAGTAGAATCAGGTAGAAAGCAAAAAAGTGCTTATGTAGAATTCCTGATATGACATGCCACACTATCATTGATTGATATGACAGGTTAATTGTTACGGTGGCTGTTACGGTGGCATCACTAAGCCACCAGGGTGGGTGGAGGGGGTCAGGAGGACGGGACTGAACTGACCGCCCAGGGGCACGGCAGAGGACCAGGAAGGGGTCTCGGGCGGACGGCCCGGGGGCAAGGCAGAGTCCAAAAAGGGGAAGTCGGGCGGACGGCCCGGGGGTAAGGCAGAGGACCAGGAAGGGGTCTCGGGCGGACGGCCCGGGGGCAAGGCAGAGTCCAAAAAGGGGGACTCGGGCGGACGGCCCGGGGGCAAGACAGAGTCCAAGGTGAGGACCATGGAGGGGCGAAGGCAGCGGCAGGAAGAGTCAGGGGGCCGGGCCCGAGGGCGAAGGCAACGGCAGGAAGAGTCAGTGGACCGGGCCCGAGGGCGAGGACCGCGGCACTCAGGGGGCCGGGCTCGAGGGCGAAGACCGCGGCTCTCAGGGGGCCGGGCTCGAGGGCGAAGACCGCGACTCTCAGGGGGCCGGGCTCGAGGGCGAAGACCGGACAGCTCCGGAGGCCGGGCAGGAGCCGGTGTCGACCGGACAGGATCCGGAGCCGGTGGGACAGGTGTCGGCAAGATTCCCCATGGAAGAGGACCAGGAGTTGGCAGGACCCCCGGCAGAAGCGCAGTCGGCGGGACAGGACATAGGGTTGGCAGGACCCCCGGCAGGAGGGCAGTCGGCGGGACCCCCAACGGGACAGGACACAGGATTGGCAGGACCCCCGGCAGGAGCGCAGTCGGTGGGACCTCCAACGGGACAGGACATGGGTTGGCAGGACCCCCGGCAGAAGAGCAGTCTGCGGGACCTCCAACGGGACAAGACATGGAGTTGGCAGGACCCCCGGCAGAAGAGTAGTCTGCTGGACCTCCAACGGGACAAAGCATGGAGTTGGCAGGACCCCCGGCAGAAGAGTAGTCTGCGGGACCTCCAACGGCACAGGACATGGGGTTGGCAGGACCCCCGGCAGAAGAGTAGTCTGTGGGACCTCCAACGGCACAGGACATGGAATTGGCAGGACCCCCGGCAGAAGAGCAGTCTGCGGGACCTCCAACGTCACAGGACATGGGGTTGGCAGGACCCCCGGCAGAAGAGTAGTCTGCGGGACCTCCAACGGCACAGGACATGGAATTGGCAGGACCCCCGGTAGAAGAGCAGTCTGCGGGACCTCCAACGGCACAGGACATGGGGTTGGCAGGACTCCCGGCAGAAGAGTAGTCTGCGGGACCTCCAACGGCACAGGACATGGGGTTGGCAGGACCCCCGGCAGAAGAGCAGTCTGTGGGACCTCCAACGGCACAGGACATGGGGTTGGCAGGACCCCTGGCAGAAGAGTAGTCGGTGGGACCTCCAACGAGACAGGACAAGGAGCTGGCAGGACCCCCGGCAGGAGAGTAGACGGCGGGACCTCCAAGGGGACAGGACAAAGGGTTGGCAGGACCCCCGGCAGGAGAGTAGTCGGCGGGGCCTCCAACGGCACAGGACAAAGGGTTGGCAGGACCCCCGGCAGGAGAGTAGACGGCGGGACCTCCAACGAGACAGGACAAAGGGTTGGCAGGACCCCCGGCAGGAGAGTAGACGGCGGGCCCTCCAACGGGACAGGACAAAGGGTTGGCAGGACCCCCGGCAGGAGAGTAGACGGCGGGACCTCCAACGGGACAGGACAAAGGGTTGGCAGGACCCCCGGCAGAGGAGCAGTCTGCGGGACCTCCAATGGGACAAGGCATGGAGTTGGCAGGACCCCCGGCAGAAGAGCAGTCTGCGGGACCTCCAACGGAACAGGACATGGGGTTGGTAGGACCCCCGGCAGGTGAGTAATCAACGGGGCCTCCAACGAGACAGGACAAAGGGTTGGCAGGACCCCCGGCAGGAGAGTAGACGGTGGGACCTCCAACGGGACAGGACAAAGGGTTGGCAGGACCCCCGACAGAAGAGTAGTCGGCGAGGCCTCCAACGGCACAGGACAAAGGGTTGGCAGGACCCCCGGCAGGAGAGTAGTCGGCGGGGCCTCCAACGGGACAGGACAAAGGGTTGGCAGGACCCCCGGCAGGAGAGTAGTCGGCGGGACCTCCAATGGGACAGTACATGGATTGGTAGGACCCCCGGCAGAGGAGTAGTTGACGGGGCCTCCAACGGGACAGTACTTGGAGTTGGCAGGACCCCCAGCGGAACCTCCAACGGACCAGGACATTGGGTCGGGACTTGAGACGTGACTCAAGGGGGAACTCGAGAGGGAACTGGAGAGGAGACTCGAGAGGCGAACTAGAGAGGGGACTCCTGAGGGGACCAGAGGAGGAACCAGAGGAGGAACTAGAGGAGGAACTCGAGAGGGGACTTGAGAGGGGAACTAGAGAGGGGACTCGAGGAGGGACTAGTGGAGGGACTAGAGAAGGGACTAAAGGAGGGACTAAAGGAGGGACTAGAGGAGAGACTAGAGGAGGGAACTCGAGAGGGAACTGGAGAGGGGACTCGAGAGGGAACTGGAGAGGGGACTCGAGAGGGAACTGGAGAGGGGACTCGAGAGGGAACTTCAGAGGGAACTGGAGATGGGTCTAGAGAAGTGACCTGAGGAGGGACTAGGGAAAGGACTAGAGAAGGGAACTCGAGAGGGGACTCGAGAGGGGAACTAGAGAGGGGACTCGAGGAGGGACTAGTGGAGGGACTAGAGAAGGGACTAAAGGAGGGACTAAAGGAGGGACTAGAGGAGAGACTAGAGGAGGGAACTCGAGAGGGAACTGGAGAGGGGACTCGAGAGGGAACTTGAGAGGGAACTGGAGATGGGTCTAGAGAAGTGACCTGAGGAGGGACTAGGGAAAGGACTAGAGAAGGGAACTCGAGAGGGGACTCGAGAGGGGAACTAGAGAGGGGACTCGAGGAGGGACTAGTGGAGGGACTAGAGAAGGGACTAAAGGAGGGACTAAAGGAGAGACTAGAGGAGAGACTAGAGGAGGGAACTTGAGAGGGAACTGGAGAGGGGACTCGAGAGGGAACTTGAGATGGGTCTAGAGAAGTGACCTGAGGAGGGACTAGGGGAAGGACTAGAGAAGGGAACTCGAGAGGGGACTCGAGAGGGGACTCGAGGAGGGACTAGAGGAGGGACTAAAGGAGGGGACTGGAGAGGGGACTGGAGATGGGACAAGAGATGGGACTAGAGATGGGATTAGAGATGAGACAAGGGAATTGACTAGAGGAGGGACTTGAGTAGGGACTAGAGAAGGGACTAGAGAGGGGACTAGAGGAGGGACTTGAGATTGAACTCGAGAGGTGACTCGAGAAGAGACTAGAGAAGGAACTTGAGAGGAAACTGGAGAGGGGACTAGAGAGGGGACTAGAGAGGTGACTAAAGGGGGAACTGGAGAAGGGACTAGGGAAGTGACTAGAGGAGGTACTTGAGAAAGGACTTGAGAAAGGAATTGAGTAGGGACTAGAGAAGGGACTAGAGAAGGGACTAGGAAAGTGACCTGAGGAGGAACTAGGGAAGGGACTAGAGAAGGGACTATGGCAGCTGGGGCCGGGACTGGGTCTGGAACCATGGCTGTTGGGGCCGAGACTGGGGCCGGGACCATGGCTGCTGGGGCCAGAACAGGGGCTGAAACCATGGCTGCTGGGGTCTGTACTAGGTCTGGAACCATGGCCGGAAACATGGCTGCTGGGGCCTGTACTGGGGCTGTAACCATGGCTGCTGGGGGCTGAACTGGTTCTGGAACCCTGGCCCTTTGGGCTCGTGCTGCCAACCTGGTCTTGCGACTCCTTCCTTTAGGAGCCGTTTGGAGGCTCCGTGGACCTCCAAAGGCCAGACGAGTACCAGCTAATGGCTCCTGGACAGTAGCAAACACTGGGTGAGAAGCAGGGGCTGACGCCAGACGGACCACACCAATGCGTGTGGTATCAAAACGGGAGTTGGGAGGCCTGGGGCTGTCAGGCAGGGGATAACACACCGTGAGAAAATCCAAAATCCTGCCCGATAAGAACTTAACCAAGCCTGGCTTCTCCATCGTAATCCGGCGTGCCTCTGCCAGAACAGCCTCTCGCTGCTGAACCCTGGACGCTCCCAACCATCGATACGAGCAGTCATCCAAAGCAAAGGAAAACTCCAATAGCTCCTGCTCAAAGGGATCTGCTGGGCCCATATTTATGGTCGGGTTGTAATGTTACGGGGGCTGTTACGGTGTGCAGGAAGCAGGACCCAAATGCAGATTAGAGTAACAATAATTCCTTTATTTCAAGGCTAGATATAGGCTACACAAAGACAGCACGGCACACTCACCGATGAACTGGTCATAACACAAGACAACCCGACAAAGAGAGACAGAAAACCCAGAACTTAAATACACCCAGGACTAATCACATAAACACGAGACAGGTGAGGAGGGAGGAGAAAACACAGAGGTACCAGGTGAACACAATCGGGTAATCGGGGAGGGAAACAGACAGAAAGCAAACAGGCAGGAAACGGGGGTGAACACTTTACAAAATAAAACAGGAAACCCAAAGATAGAAAAAGACAAGAAAAACACCAACACAGACAGATCCTAACATTAATAGGGTAATCTGTATTTTTTGAGTGTCTTGAAATTGGTTTTGCTTCAGGTAAAAAAGATTAATCTTCTGGTGTTCAGACTCGCTTTCAAATCCTTCAATATGTCCAAATAGGATTAGTCACACCCAATATATCACTCCTCTTTGTCGATGAGGAGCATGGTGCTTTTGTAAGAGGCAAACTTTTGCGTCATATCTAGAGGTCCCCCTTGTGGCTACAACATCTTGCAGTCTGTTAAATATCCAGCCCCATAGTCATCGGCATCAGACAATCCCAAAGCAGTCTTTCCAAAATCCCAAGGACCTATGCCACTCTCTCATAAGACCATTTCTCGCTCAGCAGCATGGCAGACTCTCTGTGCCATCTCCCTCCTAAGGCTTCTTCACAAAAAGTCACAGAGCGTGGCAAATGGGGCAGCAAAAAGGAGTTCATTCTGTCGGTGGCTGGTGCTATTATTGGACTGGGAAATGTGTGGAGATTTCCATATCTGTGCTACAAAAATGGTGGTGGTGAGTATTCCTGTTTACTACTTTCTCTCAGTTTACTAATGGTACCCCAAGCTCAGGTTTAAAAAGTGCAGTGTAGTGTCAGAACTGGCATTCAACATTTTCAAAGTCTTTCATTTTTTAATAAAAACTATAGTGAATACAAATATGATGGTACATTTTACACAAGGGTTCTTGCCTTTTAAAAATATTGACCTCAACTGTGATATAAAAAATTAAATAAATATATTGACATTTATATTTATAAATAGATGTATTATTGTGTAACTAAAAGTGTAACCACAGTTATGCAAAGTACACTACATTGTGTTTTGAGAAAAAAAACACATAATAAAAAAAGCAGAGGATGATTTTGACTGATAGCATTATTAATATTTGTTGAGGCATCATGAATATAAATATAAATGTTAATTATTTTGGCAATGTTTCATTTGCAGTGAAAACCTACTGTAATATATTGAGAGCCTTAAGTATTGGTTTAATAATTGCACAATTGAAAATACAGTGTTTGCATGGATTTGTTTTAATACATTACTTTTAGTTTGCAGTATGCAGTATTTGAAGTGTGTTGGTTTTATGTTTTTATGATTACTTACCCTGTGTATTTCAGTATCTAGAAACTCACTCTATGATTTTAATATATTATTATAATCAAACTCAGTTTTTACCCCTGTTTCAGATGCCTTCAACAGAAGTTAGTCATAACTTCTCTGGCAACATACAGGACAATGATAAACCTTATTAACCTTCAAGTTGAATGTTACAGTACAACAAATACATTTTGTTAAATGATATTTATATTAACACTTAAATAACACTAAAAGCATAGAGATGGGGAGGACAGTTAAGCACTGACTTAGCAATATATTATCTTTGTTTTAGTTGTTTAATGAAGTTGTCTTAAAGATAACTAAAGCTGATTTTCGTGTGTGGTTTTCTACTCTGCAGTGTGGTTAGGTTAAATGCAGACATTACCAGCTAATGTTATTTATTATATTTTCATAATTTGTCTTCCATCAACCCTTTCACTGGTTTGTTAACATCTTTCAAGCCTCTCTAAAAGTGTCAAGTCGTGTTACTGTGGTTGGTTATTGGCTAATGGTTACACAACCCAAAAAAAACCATTATGACATCACAAAGTGGCCAAAATCTGATCAGCTCATTTTTCAGTTTTTATATAAATGGATCAGGACAAAAGAGAGAGAATCATTTTTCCTGCAACTTTCAGAATCTCAGAGGGGACACATGTTGATCAAATAAATACATGAAAAAGTAGATTTTGCATAATAGGTGACCTTTAAACTTTCTTGTGGAGAAGACATCTGCTTTTGGCTCTTGTAAAACATGCTTAACAATAAACTAATCCTAACTACTACAACAACCCCCATGATCTCACACTACTTCATAACTCCACCAATCATCCTGTTATTGTTTTGATTTAGAGACCCCTGGTGGCATAACATTTCCCATTGAGCATTTAAAAGAGAAAAAGAACAGTTGCTTGCATCAATTAAGAGAGGAAGTCAAATATCTAAGGAGTAACAGAAATGTGAAAGAGTATGTGATTATTGTGTTCTTTGTATGTGTGCTATACCATGTTAACAGTGCTTTATTTATGCAGGTGCCTTCTTCATTCCTTACATCCTGTTCCTTGTGACCTGTGGTGTTCCTCTGTTCATACTGGAGGTATCCCTGGGCCAGTACACCAGTCAGGGAGGAATCATATGCTGGAGAATGGTCTGTCCCTTGTTGGAAGGTGAGGAATACCTTACAGGAGTAAAGCAAGTCAAGACAGAAAAACTACTGCAAAGCATTGTTGTTCACATTTTATGTTGTTTCCAGGCATAGGATACGCCAGCCAAATTATCATTTTCTATGGCTGTATCAGCTACGTTGTGATTTTAGCCTGGGCTTTTCTCTACTTGTTTGCCTCATTCTCTGCTGAGCTGCCATGGGCCACATGCAATAACACATGGAATACAGGTAAATAAAAAATGTTTTCAAGCATTAACTTGCAAATAGAAAGCACTTGCTACGATCATATTTAGTTTTCTAAACTGGTTACTGTTTTAGTATGCAACAATTCATGTAGTACTGATGTTATTGAGCAAGCATTTTCAGTGTGTGTTTAACAATACTTTGATATATTTTAGATTCTTGTGTGGTATTGAACAACTTTAACATCACTGCTAACTGGACCTCGCCTGTGAATGCATCATCGTCTATACTAGAGTTTTGGCAGTAAGTTTTTATCACAATAACATAGAACTTATTAAAAAATGATCCAAAAATATTTAAGGATAACAAGAAAATATAACTGATCTGCAGATGTGTATTTTCATTTTTGTGTGGACCAAAGCAGAGCTTTTCCAAAATGTACCATATGAGCAAGACACCTTCCACCTCTATTATGTACTTTCTTGGCCTTATATTATTCCTTGCTGGTAAAGCTCTACATAATGTAATCAATACATATACAGTATACACATATATATATGGAGATCGGCACTGAACAGTTTAACACCCTGACTCATTTCAATTAAAGTTCTTACACACTCAATCTTTCATTTATTTTTGGCTGATTAAACCTTTTGTTAGGACACTGTAGACATGTACAGACTGTTTGAAATCTCAATCCCTCTTTTGATGTTTTTAGTTGCAATGTGTTCGGGTGGGACGGTTAACACCTCACTCCCAACAAAGCTTCCCCTAAATTCACCTACAAAAGAGGTCTAATGAGCCAGAATAATTCCTAATTCCTGTGTGCTGAAGGTATGAAGACCCTTTCATTGCACATTCAAGAATGTATTTTTGAGTAGTTTGCTAAGCTCTCTAACATGAAACCTTTCATAATATACTTTTTAACTTGTCAATCAAAGACTAGTATGGAGTGACTGCATCCATTTGTGATTTCCAAATATATATATCAAAACTTATTTTAATCAACATAAAGCTGAGTGTGAACAGTGGAGCTATTTGCCATTTTATATCCCCTAACCTTTTAGGTCAGTTGGTTTGGATTGCTATAGGAACAAATAATGAGGACTGAATGGAAATGCTACCTATAATTATTTAACAGTACCCTGGTCTCTACAGACGACGAGTGCTGAATATCTCCACTGGCATAGAGGCATTGGGAAACATACAGGGGGACCTTGCTTTGTACCTTCTTCTGGCCTGGGCCCTCTGCTACTTCTGCGTCTGGAAGGGAGTGAGATCCACGGGAAAGGTAAGACCAGGGTTGGGAGGGTCACTTTAAAAATGTATTCTGTTACAATTACTGTGAAGAAATATAAAAGTTATGTAACTCTCTATTACTTTTGGATATAAATGCCAATTATATTATCATTAATTTTGACTTGAGTAAACACACCATTTCATCAATGGTTTAACCTGTTGAGCCCCGAGCCTGTTTTCCAGGTCTCAGGCTCGAAAATGACATTCCGAGAACAAATGACCATAACTTCACTTCTAAAAAGGGTAAATTAATCATCTTTTTTCTCAAAGCAATGATAAACCTGTGAGTTGGATGTAGAAGAGTCAGAATCAATATAGATTTTTTTTATTTTAAAGTAAATTCAGATTGAACATAGTAAAAAAATGTAAATTATAGTGAAAACCACACTTGAATGATGGGATCGGAGACTAAAAACTTTAGGAATCCAAACTATAACATATAATAAGCACCCTGTATCAAAATTGATGCAAAACAAGTGGCATTTGACCTTTATAGAGAGGTTTAGCAACAAACAAAAAACACTTCTTGGGTCATTTAGGTGGAAATGGGTGTATTTGTATCTCTGGCCCCCCTTCGTCGATTTTGATTATTGACATCTCTGTTTAACCGTTAGAGCCAATAGAATCCAGGGGAAGTTCCACACACGTTACCAAATAAGGAGTGAGAGTGATGCGTATCCAGAATACCCAAAACAGGAAGCTGCCATACACTCTGGTCGCTATCATTAGCAGCTAATATGAAAACTATAGGTTACTTACGTAACCCCAGTTCTCAGAGTAACATGAAGTGAGATGTCTCACTATGGGATGCGCCTCATCGCGGAGCAAACAGAAGCATCAATCTCATTACGCCAATCCTGATTGGCTGGTGATCTTGACGTCAGCGTCAGGGAATTCACCCCCTATAAGTAGCTTGCGCCACGACGCATGCATCATTCAAAATAAGCACCTCTTCTCGCTTCACCATAGCAAGGAGGGCCGTCTGGTGAGACATCTCACTTCATGTTACTCTGAGAACTGGGGTTACGTAAGTAACCTATAGTTCTCATTCATAACACTCCGTTCGATGTCTCACTATGGGAAATTGTAGCTCCCGTATTGTCAGACGAGCTTATCTCGAAAATCACCAAACCAACCAGAACTTAACAGGTAGAGCTCTGACTCAACCAGGTGCCCAGCACTGCTTGAGTCACACTGGGAGCAGAACGTCCAGCCTGTTAAGAGGCGGACAAAAGTGAGCGGCGAGGACCAGCTCGCCGCTGCACCAATGTCTTGGATGGGAGACATCCTGGACAGAGCCCAGGATGCAGCCAGACCCTGAGTCGAAAGAGCTCGCGGACCCGAGGGTGCCTGCGAACTCTGACTCATATGGGCCCCAAAGCAATTGCTTCCAGAAACCAGTGGGAGAGCCATTGCTTAGTGTGAAGTAAAAACTTCTTTGCAGCAATGTTGAGCCAATCATGAAATGAGTGAAACTGGATTCGCCTGTCAATACACTGATATTTATTGAGAGCCTGAACGGCCGGAGAGTTCACAGCATATCACAGTTCTCATGTAAGATCCCAGCAAACTCTGAAGCCTAAAAGCGCCAAGAACCCAACTATACAGACAAGAAGAGGAGGGCCCTAAAACACGCGGGTTTTCCTTTAATGCATGCCAGATGTCGAGACAAAGACTCGTTGCATTGTAAACCCACATGAGCCAAGCTTCTCCCCCACAAGACATCAGATGACCTCTTGACCTGTGTCTTCCTGAGAAGCTATGGATCACATTACAGGCAGGAATACACTTCAACCCTATTAAACAGATTCCCGAGGACAAATCACTAAACTCTATATACTTTAACAAGACCAAAATATTCCTTTACAGATCCACCCTTTTATCAATTTATGATAATCAATTAACATTAGTCTAAAGAATATTTCAGTCAATACTTAAGTCAATAAGCGTCTTCAGAGTTGTGTGGGCTCACTCACATTAATTACATCAAAAGTAGAACAAGATTGAAAACACTTCAATCACCATGACATGATACAATCAATCATAATAAAATCATCTCTCTTCAGTGTTTGGCATCATTTGTCAAAAGCACAATAATAAACACGTGAAATACAACAATATTATAGCAAAATATATGTTTCAAGAATAAGATATTTTATCATTTATCACTCAGTTAATCTCCTTCATCAAACACAAATTCTAAATCAGCTTACATCTCAAAGATTTACTTCAAGGCAATTACTTATTAAAACACAATTAGAATTTAGGATTTATAATAAATCCAATTGAGGTATAAATCAGACTTCAACTATCAATCATTATGTCATCTCAAAATCTGAAGGGAAAACTAAACAATTCTCAAAATGTTTAACAATCTGAAGAATCAAACATTTTATTGTATAACGACCTGAAAAGGAAAAAATCAAAACATCTGTTCTTTATTCAGAGCATCAACTGTAATCAACATCAAAACATCTGTTCTTTATTCAGAGCATCAACTGTAATCAACATCAAAACATCTGTTCTTACCTGGTAATGATTAAGGATAGTAACATTGTCTGTTATAATATTAGAAATATCTTATTGTTCAATACCTTATAAATCTGAAAATATCAATTAATTAATTAGTTTAGTGTGAAAGTGTAATCTGATAAAATATATTTATCACCACTATTTAACACATTGGGAATACAAAAACAATCATTAATTGTACATCTGTAATCATCTGGTCATTCAATTCAAATGTTATCTTTGTACGAGAGCTAGAAGACATGTTTTCCTCCTCTCTTTATGACACAGAATGTCTGGTGTGTAAAGGCATCCTGATACTGTAGATTAGCACTGAGGTGCTGATTGGCTCAAAACTCTTCTTCATCAGAGCGCCATATCTCAATCCCCCCCAATTGCTCTGCTTTTGTGGCTCAATTCAGTGAGCGCTTTATGATCTCCCAGTGAAACAGAGGCTCATCTGCCTGTATTCCTTCTGCTATCTGCTTGAGAGCAGTGCACCTGCCTATTCCAAGTGGCACATCCAGATGCCCCCCCCCGTGATGGGAGAGGTTATGAAAACATCTGCTCCTCCAAGAAACATGGAAACCTTGTATGACGACCTCTGAAGCCATCGCTCGTCCTGCGAGCGAAAATGAAGAAGCATCCCATCTCATCAGAAAGTTGAAGATTAGAATCCTCTCATCTCGAACGACCTCCTTGCCCGTGGATAAGTTGCTCTCTGCAGCCGCAGAGTGTGCTTTTCTCTCTGACCCTTCGCCTTCAGAGCTGTTTAACACTTGATAGGGATGTTTTCCTGAGTGCAAACAACTCAAGGTAATGGATTAGCACATTATCATTCAATTACAAAAATAGGATAGGCCCATTTCCGGTGAGGGTTGGCCTCCGCCAGGGCTGCGCTTTGTCACCAATCCTGTTTGTAATATACATGGATCGGATTTCGAGGCGTAGTCATGGGGGAGGGGGTCTGCAGTTCGGTGGACTAAGGATTGCACCACTGCTTTTTGCAGATGATGTGGTTCTAATGGCTTCATCAGTCTGCGACCTTCAGCACTCACTGGATCGGTTCGCAACCGAGTGTGAAGCAGCTGGGATGAGGATCAGCACCTCCAAATCTGAGGCCATGGTTCTCAGCAGGAAACCGATGGACTGTCCACTTCAAGTAGGGAATGAGTCCTTACCCCAAGTGAAGGAGTTCAAGTATCTCGGGGTCTTGTTCTCGAGTGAGGGAACAATGGAGCGTGAGATGGGCCGGAGAATCGGAGCAGCGGGAGCGGTACTGCAGTCGCTTTACCGCACCGTTGTGACGAAAAGGGAGCTGAGCCAGAAGGCAAAGCTCTCTGTCTACCGGGCCATTTTCGTTCCTACCCTCACCTATGGTCATGAAGGATGGGTCATGACCGAAAGAACGAGATCGCGGATACAAGCGGCCGAGATGGGTTTTCTCCGCAGGGTGGCTGGTGTCTCCCTTAGGGATAAGGTGAGAAGTTCGGTCATCAGGGAGGGACTCGGAGTTGAGCCGCTCCTCCTTCGCGTCGAAAGGAGCCAGTTGAGGTGGTTCGGGCACCTAGTTAGGATGCCACCTGGGCGCCTCTCTAGGGAGGTGTTCCAGGCACGTCCAGCTGGGAAGAGACCAAGGGGTAGACCTAGGACCAGGTGGAGGGATTATATCTCTTCGCTGGCCTGGGAGCGCCTTGGGATCCCCCAGTCAGAGCTGGTTGATGTCGCCAGGGAAAAGAAAGTTTGGGGCTCTCTGCTGGAACTGCTACCCCCGCGACCCGACCACGGATAAGCGGAAGAAGATGGATGGATGGATGGAGGATAGGCCCCCTCAGAATGATTTGGGAGCCTTCCTGAGACATGCACATTATAAATGTAAGGTTTGTGTTAGTCATTTAACATGCAAGAATCATATACTCATCAGTCCAAAGCAGAGAAATGTTATTTTAAGTTAAATGTGAGCTAGTCCCTGTGGAATAACCCTTTCTCAATGATTATAAATGTTATATTAATTCACCATTTACCGTTTGATCAAGGATTAGTTTATCAGAAGTACATTTCCTCTTCCATAAAACATAGGTTTGAGAAATGAATGTTCCAATATGAAATCAATTGCTCAATTTCTCAATATAATTTGACTCTTCCCCTCTTTTCTTACATATTGTCACATATGAAATAATAACTTAGGAGTCTATTTAAGCATGGTATTGTCTATATAAGCTATTAATCGAGAAAACTCAGAGTCAGTATGCAACTCGCAAATATCTCTCCTCCTTCCTATCCCTCTTTACTCACTTTCCCATCTCTTTCTCTCTTATTTCTGTTAGATATGAAGGAAAAAACATACAAGTCCATGTAAGCATCTGAGTTACCACCGTTACCAAACGGTGTACCGCGGCACACTGGTGTGCCGTGAGGCAAGTCCGGGTGTGCCGTGGGATTTTGTGACAACCATACATTATTTTTTCAATATACAACTACACAAAAATAATCATTTATTTTTTAATTTACTATATCAGTACTTTGTAGGTTTATGTACGTAATCTGCGCGACTTGCGCGTCCACATCTCCACGTGCAGTGCTGCATAAACATGGCTGAGTCAGCGATAACTATCGAGGGGTGGAGGTATGCCCATTATTTTTATATCACGCAGTCTATTCTTCTTCTCTGTCTTCCGGTTGTTGCCTGTATTAAATGACAAATACACACTACCGCCATGGATTTGATATGAACGAGGCGGCAGTTAGCAGCTAGCGGCTAGCTAGTAATGATCTAGTGATATCGGTAATATTAACTCCATTTAATACAACATTTACGGTACAAGATTCAATCATACAGCCCATGTAGTATGACAATGAATTACAGCAAACATGTGCAATATATCCATTATTACAGCTCCGTGGGATCAGTAGCGTGGCGTGGGGAAAATGTAGGGGAAGCCCATTTTTTGGGTCGGGGGGTGGTCAATAACGTAACCAGATGAGTGATTACAGCGCCCGGTATCATTTGACACACATTTGTATCACACAGATGCAGGACTTGCACACGCCTGTTATCTAACCGAAAGGTCCGCACGCACTCTCCAGCTGAAACTCTCTCCTTATTAATTTAAGCATTTTACTTATTAATGTATGCAGACAATCACACAATCTATGTGATTTTTGGATTTACCGTGCCTCTCAATTGCCCGTGACAGGTTGGCAAGGTCGATGAATCCTGAAGTTGCCCAAGGATTGTTCAGGGAGCACGAATCCTTGTCAAAAAGAAGACATGTCCAGCAAATTAGACGCTGAAGTTTAGCGCTTCCAGTTAGCCACTCCGTGCGGACATAATTGTCCTCATTGAACGTCCGATTCTCTCCCTTTTTCCTCTGCGTACACAGCTCGAGTGCGGGCATTGGCCTGTCATCTGATTTAATTTGTAGTTGCTGCTGTAGCGGAAGTTTAGTAAAGTTATGTTTGATTAAGTACGCCAAATCTCCACCCTCCATAATACTTCATTTGCTTGATAATTTCTAACGGCGGTGATGACAGTTACAGTATTAAAACTGATGTTGATGTGATTTGATTGGATGGCAGTGTCCAATCAAATCGCCAGCCGCCAGCCGCCTCTGAAGGGAAGCAAGAGGCGGCTAGCTTCCCTTGGCATGGCCCTGACCAATCACAGGTTGGCAGGGGCATCACGTGGGCCTCATCTGATTGGTCAATCCCTCCATTTTTTTTCACCAAGGGAAGCTAGATTCGGCTGGCCTCCTCTCGCAACAGTGAGTGCAATCTACTGTTTCACCATAACATCTAGAGGGGCGCTGTTTGTTTCACTCTTTGTAAAATACTCAATGAGAATGGGGGAGAGACGGGCCGGCAGCAACACACAGCAAAGGAGAATTATCGAAACAAAACAAAGTGTTTGTATTTATTTATTTAAATTATAACTACAATCCGAAAAAACAGGGGAAGCCTGGCTTCCCTTGGCCTCCGGGAGAAAACGCCACTGCGTGGGATGGCAGTAAGACGATATGGATCCGTTCCCATTGTGCATCCATGGGTAAAGATAAACGCAACTCACATTGGTTCCTCATACAGCATCTCTGTAAACTACGTGTATTCACTGAATTTCACTCTCTGCCTTTAACGCTCGTTGTAGCTCCAAAAACTCCAGCCAGAGCCTGGCTCCAGCACCCTCCCTGTGAGCACAGTGTGCTCTGATTGGTCGGGACACGTAACATGAACGTGCCGGGCTGCGCGGTCCCGTGGATTAGATGCGCGTTCATAATGCAGAGGGAAATAACTCCCAGAATAACGTTATTAGCAAATGTTTTACAACTTGAGGAACGAATGTTTTTTAATAAGGGCTATACAAGTGTTCATACTGGGTAGTTTATTTAGTTAAAAAAATTATCCAACGAGTTACAGACCACTCTTTCCCCATGTAAGTCAATGGGGAAAGTGTTTCCGGGCCTGGCAACCAAACCGGAAGTGTAGTACCGCCGTTTGGCCAGCACGAATATTTTCATCTGAGTCCGGCGCACTACCTGGGGGCTTGACTACCGCCGCCTGCTGGTAAGGAAAGTTATTGCCACTCACGCATGCGCAGTTTGTACGTGCTCGGCGAGGAAAGTAACGAGTAAAGTACCGAGTTACTTTATGTAGATAGTAACGAAGTAGTGTAATATATTACATTTGTTTTTAAAGTAATACATTTATAATTTGTAGTTCCGGACCATGGACAATGCAGCTTCCTTGCATTGACAGTTGTCTGTGCTGAATTTCTGCTGAGTTTCTTTTGCCTCATTTTCTATTTTGTGACCTGTCTGGTGTAAATGAGTGTGTTGCTGGTTTGATGAAGGCTAATTTGATAAAGTTTCAAATTAATTTCGGAAATATTTCGTAATATAGTTGTCTTTGTCAAATTTTATTTGGCATTAGTAAATAATTATGCACATTTACAGATACTTTACATAATATGAGTGATAACACATGTTATAAGGGCTATCTTTTCACAATAGGTGTGCCTTGAGATTTTTTTACTTGTCCTTTGGTGTGCCTTGGGCACAACAAAGTTTGGGAACCACTGGCATAAATGATAGTGGGCGTCTGAGGGTGTCATTACTGAGAAATGTCAAAGAAATTCAAAACCTTACATTTTAAAACAGGTTTGCATTCCTCCACTTAAGGTGACGTTATCATTGGAAACAATAAAAACGAACTATTTTGATGTAGAATCGTTAGAGCAGAACAAAATGGTTGTATTGTAGCCTGAGTTCCGTGCAGCCCTAGTTTCAACAGGTGTAAACATGGTCCATATAATGTGAATACATGCAGATGTAGACAGTAAGAGGCCCCTGACAGGCCTATTTGTTAAAATAGTAGGGGCTCTTCACTCTGCATAGCAGTATGAACAGCCTTAAAAAACAAACAACCCACTCCGTGGTAACGAGAGTCATATTTCTGACCCATATGCCCTAAGTGAAGCCGTTAGTCTCATCTAACTGACCCAAGGGTTGGTGCTGGTGTGACAGTTCCAAGTGTTCAGAGCAGACTTCCAGCTTCCAGTTCATGGCTCGGTGGGGGGGAGCAGACCCACGTGAGACAGTGTCAATGGCTGTATTGTTCAGTGTGAGGAGCGTCATTCTCTCTGGGAGCAGGAAATGGTGTCCATTCTCGGACCAAACCATTAATGTCATGTAGAGCAGCCATAGCATCTCTGTGACTGCACTCAGCCGGACTGTAGCAGGGTAGAACTGGGTGACTCTTAGTGAAGCTGTCCAACGCCATTAGACAAAATGGAACCACGTGCTAACAAAAGGACACAGGGTCATCAATGTCTCTCTTTACCATTGGCCTAATCATAAACAAATTAGTGGGAAAAATGTGGAACACTAATCCATCATGTGGAATGTTGAGTTAATTTAAATAATTACTTATGGGTTGAAATCAAATTAACATTAACATTAGAACCAAAGTCAGTTAACAAATTGGACTTGCACAGATCAGTAATCAATACACCATTTTTCCAGCTCCGTGATGAAAACGATAACAGGCAGGGATGCAAACTTGTCATATTTTGGGGAAATTTGCCGTTTTGAATCCAAAATAGGTCGTTTGTGTGATTCATGTTGATCTGCAATAAAATATTATTGGGGTATGGGCAGGGTTGCTAACTTTGGGTACCTGGCTGGAGTGAGATTTTGATATCATGGGTTTAATCAGTGGCGGGCCGTGCATTTCACACCTAGGCCTTCAGTGATGTCCGACACAGTCCTACCTGAATTATTGTTTGTGGACAGGTGGTAATGCAAGTCTGTGTTGTTCTCAGCAAGCAAAGAAAGAAGCTCCACGTAGTTTCCTCTGTTTCTGGACTCTGCGCTTTCATCATGTCCCCTAAATGAAAGTTCCTGTTTACCCAAAAACAGGACACAATCAATCAGTCTTTTCAATATTTCCCTATTTTTGTTCACCCTTTCGTTGTGGAGCTACGTTTCCCGTCGCACTTGTTCGTTGAGCTGTAGATCCACTCGGGTGTCCCCAAAGGTTTTCAAAAGCACCATTGCTTGTAAGTGCCCAGCCGTGCTTTGGTGTCTCGTTGCTGCCTTGGTTAGACAACTCAAGTTTGCAAATCCAGTGTGGCTCCAAACACCAAATCGATCATTTGCAAATAGCAGGCATTCCCAGCAGTACAATTTGCAGTGCCTCTCGGAGGCTGTGAGCCAGGGGTACCGCTCGTAGTTAGTGATTTGAAAGTGGCGGACAAACCCTTTTCCCCGCTGTGATAGGCTCGCTAGCGTCGGGGTTGGCCGTTCTCTTCTCACAATGTCTAGCTTTTCTTGAAAAGTTCGTCTTGAAAATGGCGTTGTAATTATATCTGCGACCAAATCGATCTCTTCTCCTTCAGCCATTGTGGGTTGAAAAAAAACAGCTTGTAGAAATCTACACAAATTAGCTCGTTCAAATTCAAGTTCAGTTTGCTAGCTCTACATAGCTCTGCCTCTCAATAGTGCGTATCCAATCAAAAGACGTGCACGTGCTGACGTCATCGTACGCCTGCTAGCTGGCCCGTTGTCGCCAACTCAAAATCTGATTGGTTAACGCCACAGTTTTTTTCCCGTTCACTTTAAGCTACAGGCGCCCGCACTGTTGATTCTGAAGGCCTAAGGGCAGATTTCTTGGACCCTGGCAACACATTATGGCTGAAATATGATTGGATAAAAGCTCTAACATAAAGGCCAGCCCTCCAAATCTTGTTCTGAGGCTGGAAGCAGCGCAACCAAGAGGAAAGCTATGAAATGAAAAGAATAGACTATGGGGAATAATTTAATACATATTTGTGGAAAAAATATATCAAAATTAAATTTATATTCTGATGATGTTTAGGCCAGCAGAGAAGGCCTTGCTGGCCCTGACGGCCCACCACTGGGTTTAATTACACACATGCGCACGAAGCGACTGCTATCGTGTCCGTAGCGGGACCTTAGCATATATTTAGGATATATATATATAATATATATATACAAATACACAATATTGGACACAGACTATAAAGGGCACACAGTTTCATTCACTAATGAAAGTCAAACACATGTTTGTTTCCACTGTTTTATTGTGTGCCTGTCGCGATAAGCAACTAATTGACTTATCGGCTCCCGAGTATTTGTGTTAGATAATCTATGGTAGGGCTAACCCATACAGTGGTGGGGCTCAAATCAGTATTTGAAATGTAATTACATACACGCTATATCGCCCCCTTGTCAGTGAAACGCCACGCGTGAGGTTTAGAATATTTCCCTGTCTCAATCCAAATTGAACTGTATGAAATTAAAATAAAATAAAAACATTTGTCTTGTAGTAAATAAAAAGGCGACCTGGAGCCAATCCTGCCATTTCCTCACAAGTGAAAGAGTTCACATGCTGAAAACCCAACCCCCGCAGGGGGTCTGGGGGGATTCTCCCCCAGGAGATTTTTGAAATACTAACATAAAATACACATTCTCTCTTGAGATGAAAAAAATAAATCCATCTATTACTGCACGACATATTTAAATGAAGCTGAACCTGCTGCTCCTCACAGAGGGACGAGTCTGTTTGAATTACTTTACATTTTTGGATACGGGTGGATCGCCCCCCCTTGTTCTGTGTGTCAAAATGGAAGATAGCCCACACACCTGTCAATCATCAAACCGTGGGGTCTTATTTCATTATGTGATGATTTCTATCAACACGTAATGTTGTATCGATGTATATAGAGATGTACTACCGCAAAAGTATTCCCCGTCGGGACTTCCTGCAACAACACCACGCCGTTATAATACAGTGCTGAGAATGAACGCACTCTTGAACGCCGTTATGTACAGCGCTGAGAATGAACGCGTTCTCAATTACGTTCATCTAGCGGAAATACAGTACGTTCAGTTCACGTTCGCCCAAAATATGAACGCGTTCATGTACATTACTGCCTACGGATGTGTTCGTTAATATTAGCTGTGTGGTCCGGAGTGACTGTGGCACAGACTGGACCGCTGGAGAACAGCTGTTAGAACGGGGTGTTCAGAGCAGAGCTCCCTGTCGGAGAGGCAGAGCTTGAAGCGAACTGAAAATGTTCCTGGCTAACGTTAGCTTAGGTACTCAGATCTTGTTCTTGAGTAAACGTAGAAGTACCAGAGTGTAGGAATACTATGTTACAGTAAAAGTACTGCATTCAAAATGTTACTCAAGTAAAAGTATAAAGGTATTTGTCATCAAAATATAGTGAAAATAGCGACAGTAGAAGTAGTCACTGTGCAGATTGGTTTATTTCAGAATACTATATATGATATGTTTTATAATGATTGATCATGAAAGTGTTCTCAAAGCTGGTGAAGGTGCAGCTAGTTTGAATGACTTTGTATACTGCAGGGTAGCTGGTGGATTTACTCCAGGTGGAACTAAAGTCTGATTCAACACTTGATTAGATTTCACATCATTCATCCAGATCTGAAAGTAACTAAAAGGTATTAATACATGTAGTGGAGTAGAAATACACCATGTACCACTGAACTGTAGTGGAGCGGATGGCTAAAATGGCAAAACATTTAAATACTCAAATAAAATACCAGTATCTCAAAATTGTGCCCAAGTATAGTACTTGTTAAGTTTATGAACTTAGTTACACCAGTGGCTATGCAGATAGAAAGACTAAGCCATGCACAGAGGCATGAAAATACATTTTGAAAATGCTCAACAGTACTGGCAAAATTATAAACTGACTGCTGCAATTAGATGTTCCTCTTTGTGCTGTGGTCATAAAACCCCCAATGGGTCGCGCCGTGGTCTGCTTCAGATTATCTTCTCCTTCCAGAGGTCACGCCTGTCTCTGACCCCGTGTCTTGCGTTTTATTTTATTTTCTTCTTCTGCAGCACCAAGCAGAGTATAGAAAAGGATGTTGAACTATATTTAAAACTGTAATTGAACTTCAACTCATATCCATTATCTGATTCCAGTGGCCAGTTGGAAACAGATAATGACAAAGTTTTCATTTTGCATCAATCGTGCAAAAAAAGTTCAATCACCATTATGTCTGAGTCTTGTCTTATCTGCTTTGTTTCGGAATGTGTTCAATACATTAGGTTATTTTATTTTCATTATTACCATACAATACATAGATTAAGAATAAATGAAACAAATAATACAACATTGACCTATTTGAGCAGACAGATGACCCGCAGTGATGCCTCTGAGGTTCCCGGGTGTAAAACAGAGGCTTTTTTGCTATTTATTTTCCTTTTGCGGAAATTTAGATTCATTTTACCTTGGCTGTGGACTGATTCATTTATTAGTTGTTAGAAAGCATGCACAAGACGGCAGGTATACAAACAAACACGAAACAATTATACAAACAAACATGAACCCGCAACAAATATCAGATGACAGCTAAACTCATCCAGTTTAATTTTAATCCGAATTAGGGAAACTTCAGCGGGGGTAGGGAAATATCAGTACTTATTTTTATTTATTTATTTATTTTTATTTGTTATTATTATTTTTTTTTTTTAAACAACATCCAATTCAATAATCCGTAAATTTATTAAACACAGTGTGAATGTAATATTCTGCCACCACCCTTCCCATTTAATAGCTCAATTTAGTTCTTGAGCTTATGGTGTGATTAACAGAAAATACAAGTCTGTGTTGTTAAACATTCCTTGTGTGCCGTTCACCACAGGGGTGAGGGGAATTCTGTTGATGAGCAATAAACTACCTTATTCTCAATCAAAACCACTATGCAAATGTAGTGGTAAAACTGCTCAACCGACCGAGAGCAGAGATATTAATTAATTTAATTAATTCTAAGAACGGAATCTGCTGAAGAGTAATAACCACATTATTCTCAATCAACAACCACTATGCTAATTTAGTGGTGCTCTGCCCTCCCCGATCCGGAGAGCAGAGACTTTTAATGAATTCAGTACCCTTTATTTTAACACCAGCCAAATTCAACAACCCCTCAGTTTATGAAACACAGCGTGACGTAATATTTCGTATCACGTTTCCCGTTAATAATAGTTCTGTTTAGTTCCAAAACTCATAATGGTGCGATTTAAGAAGATACGACACTGTGCTTTGTTTATCCTCGTGTGTGCTGCTCCCCACAGGGGGGGGGGGGGAGGGGAATTACCCACACCCTGCACCTGCAGCAGCAACAGGAAAATTTCGAGGCGAGTTGATTTAACTAGTTAAACCGTTGAAATCTCCAGAATTCGGCGATTCGTTTCAGTACAAATCTTTACATTGCTTTTAAACCGAAGTTCCACATTACTGATGCCCTCTTTAAGGTCTCTCCGAATATTTGCCGTGCACACACACAGAGGAAACCAAAAATATTGCATCTATCTGTTCCACAGGTAATTTTTATACCGTCAATCACAGAGTCTGGCGAGGCAATGTCAAAATATAGATTTGAAATTACACTCACCAGCTCGACGATTTGTTGGTAACCGTTCGCGACGCCAATTGTGAAGTAAAAAGTTCTTTGCAGCAATGTTGAGCCAATCATGAAATGAGTGAAACTGGATTCGCCTGTCAATACACTGATATTTATTGAGAGCCTGAACGGCCGGAGAGTTCACAGCATATCACAGTTCTCATGTAAGATCCCAACAAACTCTGAAGCCTAAAAGCGCCAAGAACCCAACTATACAGACAAGAAGAGGAGGGCCCTAAAACACGCGGGTTTTCCTTTAATGCATGCCAGATGTCGAGACAAAGACTCGTTGCATTGTAAACCCACATGAGCCAAGCTTCTCCCCCACAAGACATCAGATGACCTCTTGACCTGTGTCTTCCTGAGAAGCTATGGATCACATTACAGGCAGGAATACACTTCAACCCTATTAAACAGATTCCCGAGGACAAATCACTAAACTCTATATACTTTAACAAGACCAAAATATTCCTTTACACTTAGTAACAGGGTTGCCCTTATAAGGGTTAGCCCAGGACACAAGGGGTTGGTCATTATGACGAAGCACCCTTGATCTGTCCCTGTACGTGCGTAAAGCACGGGCTGGACACGGCAAATCCGGCCGCTGTTCCCCAGAGGAATACAGTGGTGGGGAGGATGCCTCAATGACGAAATGTGGTACCTGAACCAACCGCCTTAAGATAAAGGTAGGGTTGGGCTTCAACCACACTCTGTTTGCCCTGGGGCAAACTGAGTGCATGAAGACTGTACAGATAGCGCATGAGTGCCACTGGCTCGCTTGGCAGCTGCCAGGGTCAGCTTCATGTCACACTGTATTCAGATTGTACCACTCACGGGCCAGGCCCATAGAGCCAAGCGCTCTGGGTGTGGGTGAAAGATCGCCCCCCCCCGCTTGGGACAGTATGTCCCTGCGTAGTGGGAGCTGCCATGGCTGCCCGCACAGCAGCTGATATATCTCCGCTGACCAGTACATAGCTGGCCAGTGCGGAGCTATCAGGATAAGTGTGTGGCGTTGCTCTCTCACTCTGGCCAGAGTTGGGGGTATCAGAGCCAGGGGTGGGAACGCGTACAGAAGGCCCGGGGGCCAATCGTGCGTGAGTGCATCCACGCCTAACGGTGCATTTAGATCGCGCATCGAAAAGAACAGCTGACACTGAGCGTTGTCTTTCGATGCGAACAGATCCACCGCGGCTCTGCCGTAACGCACCCACAGCTGGCTCACAATCCTTGGATGTAGAGTCCAGTCTGCATAAAGTGGTATACCTCTGGACAGTAGATCTGCCCCGAGGTTCATCACTCCCGGTACGTGCGTCGCTCTCAGAGAGAGGAGACGTCTACCGCTCCATAGGATCAGTTTGCGCGCCAGTGTGTGTAACTGGAGAGAACGCAAACCCCCTTGGCGGTTAATATACGATATTGTGGTCGTATTGTCTGTCCTCACGAGGACGTGATGTCCCCTGAGGAAAGGCAGAAAGCGTTTTAGGGTGAGAAACACCGCTAAAAGCTCCAGGTAATTTATGTGCGCCCGCTGGAGGTCTCTGCTCCAGAGACCCCTCACCGGGCAACCTTCATAAATACCTCCCCAACCTGTCAGACATGCGTCCGTGGTGACCACTTTCCGTGAAAGGACAGCACCCATAGGCACACCTCGTACTAGAAAAGTCGGGTGCAGCCAGTGGCGCAGTGCCATTACGCATTTCACAGTAACCATAACTCTCCGCGCGCCATGGCGCGGGGTTTAGTTTTAGGGCGGCCACCCAGCGCTGAAACTCCTTCATGTGTAAGCGTCCCAGTCGTACGACCAGGATGGCTGATGCCATGAGCCCCAGCAATCGCAGGCATGATCTGAAGAGAACATGTTTGCGCAGCTGGAAAAGAGCGAGACAAGCTCTGAAAGCTTTCACTCTTTCCGCTGACAAGCGAGCTGAAAAGGGCACCGAGTTCAGGCGTAAACCCAGGAAGAGTATAGTCTGCGCGGGGCACAACATGCTCTTCTCTGTGTTTATTATGAAACCCAGGTTGAGCAGGTGCTTTACGAGGACATTTGTCTGCGTAACAGCCTCCTGCTCCGACTGTGCGAGAAGCAGCCAGTCGTCCAGGTAGGTCGCCAGGCGAATACCCTGTTGTCTTAACGGGGCTATCGCGGCTTCCGTACATCGTACAAACACCCTTGGACTGAGAGACAGACCGAAGGGGAGTACTCTGTATTCATAACAGATCCCCTGAAATGCGAATCCCAGATATTTCCTGTGTGGGTAATATACTGGGATGTACGCATCTTTCAGGTCGACTGATGTAAACCAGTCGTCTTGTCTTATGAGCCGCAGCAGAGATGTGTGAGTGAGTATTCTGAACTTATATCTTTTTAGATATTTGTTCAGAGCCCTTAAATCAAGTATTGGCCGAATTCCGTTCCCTCCCCGTTTGGGAACGAGGAAGTACTTGGAATAGAAGCCGCCCTGACTCTGCTCGGCGGGTACAATAGATATAGCCCTCTTTTATAGGAGTGAGAGAATCTCTCTCTCCAGAATATGGGCTGACTCTCCTCAGGCCTGCGAATGCAGAATGCCCGAGAAGCGAGGGAGGGGTGACGGTGACTTGGAGTCTGTAGCTCCGTGTAACTGTCTTGAGAAACCCAAGCAGATGTCGTGAGCATCTCCCGCTGTATGCTCCTTAGAGCCAGCTGAGATGTCACGTCTCTTCCCCTCTGAGTCTCTATTTGTTGTGTTATGGGGCCCTCCAGTGTCTGAGCACTGTGGTGCCCCATTTCGACAATCCCCACCGACACAGCGCATGCGCGTGGCGGTGGTGCCCTTACGGCTCCAGCCGGCACTGCGCATGCGCGTGACGGTGGTGCCTTCACAACACCAGCCGGCACTGCGCATGACGGTGGTGCCTTTACAGCTCCAGCCGACACTGCGCATGCGCGTGGCGGTGGTGCCCTTACGGCTCCAGCCGGCACTGCGCATGCGCGTGACGGTGGTGCCTTTACAGCTCCAGCCGGCACTGCGCATGCGCGTGACGGTGGTGCCTTTACGGCTCCAGCCGACACTGCGCATGCGCGTGACGGTGGTGCCTTCACGACCCCAGCCGGCACTGCGCATGCGCGTGACGGTGGTGCCTTTACAGCTCCAGCCGGCACTGCGCATGTGCGTGACGGTGGTGCCTTCACGACCCCAGCCGGCACTGCGCATGCGCGTGACGGTGGTGTCTTTACAGCTCCAGCCGGCACTGCGCATGTGCGTGACGGTGGTGCCTTCACGACCCCAGCCGGCACTGCGCATGCGCGTGACGGTGGTGCCTTTACAGTCCCAGCCGGCACTGCGCATGCGCGTGACGGTGGTGCCTTTACAGCCCCAGCCGGCACTGCGCATGCGCGTGACGGTGGTGCCTTCACAGACCCGTCAATTGTCCGCCCTTTGAGAGAGGCCGTAGCTGCTCTCAGAAGGGGAACAGTTGACGGACTGTTTATTGTTTTTCTTTTCATTTTCGAGCTGCGCCCTTGGCTCGAAGCCTGGATGCGTCAGCGGAAAATGTTTTATGACAGAAAAATCAATAAGTGTGTGACATGTGTTTACGCGTACTTGAGGATGGTGTTGAGGCATTTCTCGAGGCGGCGGGAACACATTTAGAGCTGGGGAACCGTAGACTTCCAGCTCTGTCACAGAGGGGAGAAGGAGGGGCTGTCACGCCGCTCGCTTCTTCTTCCTCGACTGCTGGCCGAAATTCTGGGTTGGCTGCGCCTGGGCTGCAGCCGGAACCGGAGATTTTCTAGGCCAGCTCGCCCTCGTCCCCTGCCTGGGCTGGGGACTCGGGGCGGACTGCGATCTCTGCGTTTTCGGTATTTTGAACCGAGCAGGGTTCGGAGCAGCTTGGACGAAGGGCTGCCGCTGCGAAGGCAGCGGCTGGGCCCTTCGAGGGAGGCAGAGGTGGAGGGCCTCGTCCTCCTTCTTTTTCGACTTGCATCTCCTCTGCATGGAGGCATGAGCGGAGCCGAAAATCCCCTCGGGAACGATGGGCATGTCAAGCACATCCTCCTTTTCCCGGTCTGGGAGGTTGGTGAGGTTGAGCCATCTAGCTCTTTCCTGCACCACCATGATCCCCATTGTTTTGCCCGTGGCCTGGACGGCGCAGCGTTGGACACGGAGACAAATGTCTGTGACCGCGGCCAACTCATCCAGAACGGCCGGTCCAGGATTACTCAACATATCCTCACAGAGCTCCGCTTGGTATGCGGCAGTGGCGAGCCGTGACTTTTATACCTAGGCCCTCTGACCCCCCCTTCCCTCGAAAAAAAAGAAAATATATTACGTCTCAACGTAGACTTCAGCGGAATATCAAAACAGTGGTCCGGGGTGCAAAACGCATCAATGACAGCGACCCTCTACCACACAAAACAACATCATTTATATAAACAAAGCAATTACAAATGAATTAAGTCGGCACGGCGGCCCGCATTGAAAATGACTTAGGCCTACCTTTGATGATCAAATCACTGAAACACAAAGTCCATCCTCCTGTCCTTTTGGATGAAGCACTTGCGGGTCATTCAGCTGATCCTTTGCCACTCCAGTTTATCATTGTAACTACTCGGTTAATAATTTCGCAACGATGTCATCACTATCACTGAAGTGAGCCATCATGAACGAACTTATGCTAATCATAAATCTATCGATCATAAATCTATCGTTTGGATTTATGATTAAAAAATAATAAAAGTAGGATAGACATGTGGATATTATCCGGCTGAACACAACGTGCATTTATCTAACAAGTTCGTTTTCCACAGACCTTATTTCGAGCTATTTTCCAAAATCCTATGGAGAAATCCCGTTGCTTTCTGTCGAGGGAATCCGAGCGCAGCTTACTTCCGGGTTTTAGGACGCGTCACTGCACCACTTGCATAGACCATTATACATCCTACATAATTATTATACATCCATGCATAGACCTCACAGCGGGCGGAACCTGTCATAAAGTCCGCGAAAATAAAGCCCGCCCATTTAGAGGGAAGATATGATTGGTCAATTGTACTGTCATTTGACATTACTCTCTCGTTGAGTTACTATAGCGGGCCCTCTGTGAATGTAGAGAGGGACCAACAAGCTCTCCCGTCTTCACATAACTCGCAGAGACTGCATTTAACCCTTCACATTCCAACAGAAACTGAACAGGCAGATTCGAAGGATTTATTTCTTTGGAAATATTATTTTATATACAATTAAATCAAGTTATTTTGGTAAAATGAATGAAAAATGTAACAACAAAAAAATATAAAAAATAATATTTTTAATTTTTAATTTTTTTTTTAATGTTTTCAAATATTATTTTTTAGAATATCTTAGGCCCTCACAGAGGGCCTAGAGGGCCCTGACGGCTCGCCACCAGTATGCGGTTAGCAGTGAGGAAACGTTCAGAGCCCTGGCGGACAACGCTGCGGCTCTGTAGGACCGTTCAGTCATGGTCGACTGGAAACGGTCCACCTTCGCTGGCAGCGTGGGGTTCCTGCTTGGTGACGGGCCCATCCTCGGTAGGAGGTGGGCTGCCCTCAGAGCAAGTCGGACAAAATGACTCAATGAGTGATATTTCTCAGGATTTCTGCAGCTGCTGATCAACTGACATCACATAATTCATAATGTCTCCATTCATACACTGTAAAATATTACCATGATTTCACAATATTTAGCTGTAATATTTTACAATAAATTATTGTTTTACCACTTTACAGTCTTTACCTGTAATGTTCACAATATAACACTGTAATTTAGAATTTCACAGTGAAATCAATACAGGCACAGTTAATTACTGTGAATGTACAGGATCAATGATTACCAAGATTTCACAACATGTTACTGTATTATTTCATAGTAAAATACTGTATTCAGACCATCCTCTGTGATAACACAACAAATTAAGTGATTTTCTTGCTTTTATCGCTCTTGCTTGGCTTTAAATCAGGGGTGGGGAACCTTTTTCCTCTCAAGGGCCATTTCAATTTTTTCAACATCCTCCGAGGGCCGTACAAATGATTGACCTCTGCTTAAATATACTAAAGTCACAGCCCATTCATTTGGCCTTTCTTTCATGCTGTGCAAAGAAAAAGCAACCTCTGAATCCAGATATTTCACCATGACTCGTGCATAGACACACAAAATGTGTGCAAATGTATTTAGTTTCCTATCCATGTGAACATGATTTAAGTGGTGGGGGGACCTAACCTTTTTTTGAAGTTAAAAGCATCAACCTGGTGCACTTTGAGAGCAACATGAAGAGATCTATGGATACATCTCTCAGCACCCATATGGAACAGAACTGTAAACAGATTTATTTTTCTTTATGGATATTTTACAAATCACTCTCCTTTTAAACTTTATTCTTGTTTATTAACAACTTTGTTTTACTGTCATATAGTATTCTATACCTGTTTGCTTTATTCTCTTATTTTTTTACAACTGATGATCATGTAAAGATGTGCCTTTACCTCACTGGTTGTAGAAAAAGCTTCTTATATTCGTTAGCATAGCTAGCTAACCAGATGCTAATAACAACAAAGTTATTGACTGTATGATCAGTATGACAGATGAACAGATCGCCACTGGGCTTTCAACTAAAGACACAGCCACGCAAAAACTGCGGCATGTGTACGGCTCCTTCTGGGTACTGCAGTTTCTGAAGTGCCGGAGCGGCGTTCTGGTGCTCCCCGTCAGAACTGCACACCCCTGTCAGACGAGACATATACCACGTGATGACACGTTTGTGTTGTGTTCAAGGACCCTGACATTGGCCAGGAAAAACAGGCACTCTCTTGTTTAATTATTTTGCGGCCATTTTTTTCTTTTTTGCGTGTGTTTATAAATTACCTCGAGGGCCGTACCAAATGGTCTCACGGGCCGTCTCACGGGCTCCGCCTCTGCCCAGGTGTTCCAAATTCCACTCAGCCGTGTATATATAAAGAGAAGCTGGCAGTGCTTGAATTGGAATGAAAAAGGTGCCAGTACTCTAAAATCAGCAACTTTTTCAAGTCAATTTTATATATACAGCCCACAAACAAGAATTTGGCTACTATAATGCTGGTGGGTTTGTCTCTTTACTACTGTATATTTTAGAAAGGTTCACTGTACTTAACATTTTTTATGATAGGCAGCGGATATGGCTAAAGCTCAGTAAGGTCAATATTAACTGAAAATATAGCAATCAAAGTCTAGATCTTCTGCTGAAGACACATGAAGCAGAGACCTTTCAGGTGAGAGCCCCTCTGGTGGTGTTCAACATTAATGACAAGGAAACAAAGCTCTGGTCAGAAGCATTTTTTATAAAAAGCTTTAACAAAATTAAGTATTTCTGTACATTTTGAATGCAATCTAACTTTCCAACTCAGAAAACGAAAAACGAAAAGTGCCAAAAGTCTTCTCACATGGCTGAGCTGCTTTGCAATATACTTCACCACTGAAGAATACAAATATGTATAAAGTAAAACTATGATGCAATCTAACTTTCCAACTCAGAAAAATGATAAAGAGCATGAACAAAGAACATGTAAAAACAAATGCAAAATTTGCACAATCTAAATGAGAAACTGTAACTGCAAGTAACAAAGTCTGAGCCATGGTAAAGAGTTACATTGAACACCAAGCTGATCAGATAACTCCCTGGTTGGTCTGAAGTCCTTCTATCTCCAGGATCTGTACAAATCGGCACATTATGCCAAAAGTCTTCTCACTGGGTGAGCTGCTTTGCAATATACTTCACATTGTTAGAAAAGGCTCCAGAAGGCCTTGGGGACATCAGTATCAGGGGCTGGAGCTGGACAGGCTCTTTCATCAGCACTTCTCCTTCCCTTTGCCAGCCAGGACCTCACATACTGTTCCGGATTGAACTGTCCTAGTGATGGTCCATTACATTTAATGAAAACCAGGCTGGACAGTCGGCTGACAGAGAGAGCATTCCTTTTTGCAGTAAGGATATCGTTCATGCAGCTGAATGCCCGCTCACACTCACTAGTGGAGACAGCGATGGTTCGGACTGCTTTCAGTAGAGGCTCCATGGCAGCAGGTGTACGGGATGCCCTGGTTTCCTTGTATTCGCGAAAGCCCTGAACAGTCTCTCTTCTGTCCACTTTCAGCACTTCGCACAAACGTAGCACCTCTACGTCCCCATACTGTACGTCTAACTCCTCTTCAGGCCAACTTCCAGGATGGATAACTTTCATGTCCTGGATTAGCTGATTGTCCCGGGCCTCCCGGCCATGTAATGGGATTTCTCTTGTGCTGACATGAGAGGAGGTTGTGGAAGTCATTCTGTGTCTCCGATTCTCTACCATACTGCGGAAAAACTGACCTGCATGAATCTGTACAAGCCTGCCATTCTCACGCAGGGCAACACCCTTGAAGGACTTCTCAGCTAGAGCTGTATGAACTGTAGTCATGTGTGGGCCAGGCATGGTGACCATGGATTCAAAAAACTCGTATTTATCGAGTTAAGAGCCTATCTGCTGTAGGCAGTGTCATCTCTCTTTTTTGGAGTTGCCGAGAGAGGTCGCTGAGCTCTGTGAGCGCATCGTACATCAGTCCCAGATTGCTGACAAACGTTGCAGATGTGAGCACATCATCCAGGCCCTTGTACTTTGCTCTGTCTCTGGAATCCCTGCTCGTGTCGTTTGCAGCATTTGTGAAGTGATCATGAAGCACTCGGTAGTTTTCCCAGACTGCTCTGACGCTCCTTTCACTTGAAGCCACCCAGCGGATGGACAAAACACGCCCTATCACCAGGAGACGCTGTCTCGACTGCTTGCGCACACTGCGCTAACTGCCTCTGATTTTTGGGGGAGGCATGGAACAAGGAATAGAGTTTGTCAAAAAAGATCTGGAAATGATTGAGCCCTGAGACCTCCTTGACCACATCCCCAACTGCCAGCTCTAGACGATGATTGGAGCAGTGCCACACAAACAGGCTTGGGAATTTACTACACAACTGGGTAGCAACGCCTGTTCTCTTCCCTAGCATGACTGAAGCCCCATCACATGCAAAAGAAACGAAACACTGACCTAAAAAGTCCTCGTTAAAATCTCTTCCAAGACACTCCATTAACGCCTTTGTGATGTCATCAGCCGTTGTTCCATCCAACTCGATCAGCTTCCAAAAAAACGTTTCGGGCTCAGCATCAGCTAATGCTGAGCGTAGACACACAACAAGCACCGTTTTACCACTAATAGTGGTAGATTCATCGACCAAAACACAGAGTTTTCTTTGGTTTTCTGTAATGTCTTTTGCCATTTTTTTCTTCAGCTCATGAGCTATGTGGTCGATGATTTCGCCACAGGTTTTATTGGAGTGCAAAACCCTGCCCACGTTCAGCCCATTCAGTTTCTGTACATTCAAATCAATTGGCATGTCTGTGAATGGCCGGCTATGTTTGCCAATTTTATATGCCGTTCGAAAAACTCTGATAGTGGTGTCTAATTCAGATTTATGCATAGACTGCACTTGATGTTGAATAGTTTCACATGAAGCAGATGTAAGGATGTCAGCAGCTTTTACATGGGCTTGTGATTCTTTATGTTCTTTGATTTTTTTTCTCAGGCTAGCTTGTTGTTTGCCCTTGTCAACACCGAAATGAGACACTGCACACTCACCCCATTCAGTTGACAGTTTCAGTCCTTGTCCAGTGTGTATTCCCAAAGATTTGACATCTCTGCATATCCGACATCCTAGCTTCTTATCTTTAAGAAGGAGCCATGCATTGGTCTTGCAAAAATATTGCACCTGGTCCGTTGTCCAGCAGTCAGGTGCATCGCTTTGCCCGGTGTTGGTGGTGGCAGTTGCGCCAGCAGCAGCTAACGTTAGAAGCTCTGGAGGAGGCGGCGGAGCTAATGCTAATGCACTAGAACTTGGAGCAGGAGGATCAACCAAGAAAGCTCCCCATCAGACACAATTTCCAACACAGGCACAGCATTCTCTGTATTTGAAGTTTCTTCCGGCGACAACCGCTGTCTTTTTGCACTTTTATTAATCCACCCTAACATTTTAGAAATGCTAATTTGTGACGTGACTTGCTTTCCTTCTCTCGGGGGCGTGCCTGCTCTGTTCTATCACTCTACATAGCCACCCACTGGGTGGGAGTTGCACTGCATAAACACAACACACGTGCATCTAGGTATGTAAATTGTAAAGCATTAAAACATGGTTTTACTAACAGTTTTCCGTATGTTGTTACTTCGGCATTATTATTATTATTATTTTGAAACGTGTATTACTATTAAATCACGGTCAAATAGGTTAATTTTGACATAGTCGTTTCCACCACAGTATTTACATGGAGAAGATAAGCCCCGCCCCCTCTCCAGCACGTTCTGTTTGAATGACAGGAGTAAACAGCTGACAGCCGCTGTGAAACTCCAGCGGTTAGAGCGATGAGAATGTCCGTTCGGCACCTCATGACGCATCTACTGAGTACCGGGCGGCTGTATATATATATATGGATGTATAATAAGAACGGCGGGAGAGTGTTGAGTACTGGCACGGTGCATGAGTACCGGAGTACCGCCAGCATGCCGGTACTGAGCAAGAAGTGCCGGTGTTGTGTCACATTATGCCTCCCCGTCATGAAATGCCCCCCTTGTCACGGGAACGCGCATTTCTAAATGACACGTTTCACCTCTAAATGACACGTTAACACCATAGGTTTACACCTTAAAACGATGTTTAAAACGAAAAGTAAACGTTCAGGGTTTTTATTAATGGTAATTTTCAGACTGTGAGTTGTTTAGTGGTAGCTCATAGTCTTGATTCTTCTGGTTTAACTTTTCGCTCCGTATATGAGGTGTCGAAATTCGTTCGTCACTTCCTTTTCAGTTTGTTTTTTTAAATGTTTTTTTTATCATTATTGTTACGTCCTGTCTGTATAAACGTGCTTTAAAATGTATTGTTTAATTTTACATAGTTGTCATCTAATAATCTAAATATGTTTACAAATGTTACATAGTCTTTGTCAGCATATATGCTATGCGTACAAAATAAAAGTGTGACATTCATGAAACTTGCTCCATTTATTGGTACCAGTCCTAGAACCATACCCTGAAAAATGCTTGAGGGTGGGATTCATAGAAACCTCTTTTTTTTGGGGGGGGGGGGGGCATTTTATGACAGGCCTAGCCATCACAATATGCCCCCCCCTTGCTATCTTACAAAATAAAAGTGTCACATTCATGAAACTTGCTCCATTTATTGGTACCAGTCCTAGAACCATACCCTGAAAAATGCTTGAGGGTGGGATTCATAGAAACCTCTTTTGGTGGGGGGGGGGGCATTTTATGACAGGCCTGGCCATCACAATATGCCCCCCCCTTGCTATCTTACAAAATTAAAGTGTGACATTCATGAAACTTTCTCCATTTATTGGTACCAGTCCTAGAACCATACTCTGAAAAATGCTTGAGGGTGGGATTCATATAAACCTCTTTTGGTGGGGGGGGACATTTTATGACAGGCCTGGCCATCACAATATGCCCCCCCTTGCTATCTTACAAAATAAAAGTGTCACATTCATGAAACTTGCTCCATTTATTCGTACCAGTCCTAGAACCATACCCTGAAAAATTCTTGAGGGTGGGATTCATAGAAACCTATCTTGGTGGGGGGGGCATTATATGACAGGCCTGGCCATCACAATATGCCCCCCCTTGCTATCTTACAAAATAAAAGTGTCACATTCATGAAACGTGCTCCATTTATTGGTACCAGTCCTAGAACCATACCCTGAAAAATGCTTGAGGGTGGGATTAATAGAAACCTCTTTTGGTGGGGGAGGGGAATTTTATGACAGGCCAAACAATAGTTGCATTGGTTGAAATGACAGTGGACAGTTAATGATGGTTCCTTCGGGGCATTATGTGCATCCAGGGCACAAGTACGGTTGATCAACTGGCGGCCTTTGTACACATTGGTGGTGGTACCACTGCTGACAAATGTCACAGCAAATCTGAGAAAACAATAAATACTTGTTATGTAAGGTATGCATTATGGGATTTTGTTATGATAATAGAATATCTCTAATGTATTTCCCACTAACATTCTAACCATTCCTTCAATAATCGAAATCTTTCAAAAACATAAATGTTGTGTTATGAGAAAGAAATACATTTTCAACAAAAATGTATGGAAAAACAAGCAAACCATTAATCCTTTATCAGTTAATGCTGAAGATGCCAAATATAGTAGCAATTACCAACGCAAATGTTATGTTGATAAAGTCTGGAAACATATTTCTGCTAATTTTCTTTATTTGTAATGTGCAATAGGAAATTACCCAATGTTCTTCATCCTGCTCCTCCATCCCGCAGTAAAAGCAAAGCCTGCTTAGATCATCTGTTGAGACAAAACGTAATCAATATCTTCAGATAAACCACATTGCAGATTTGGGGTCAAGGTGACCCATTCCAAATTTTGACTAAAAGGTCAATTATATAAGGACACATTTGTTGTGGTCTTTTATTATTTTGTGTGAAGAAAAGGCAAAACACACACAAACACATAGATTTTCTAAATGATTAAATCTGAGCACAGAGGAGCCATCTGCTCCTTCTTTCACCCTCTCCGTACCCTCTGTAGAATGGGAACCTGCACAATGTCATTACAAAAACTTCTTTCGCACTGTACGCATCAATTTAAGTTTGGTTCTCATGGTTCTTTTGTTGTTCATCACATGTATTAGCTATACAGCTTTGATTATAATAAGTTCAAGGTAAAAATTAACTGAGGATATCAGTTAAAAGTAATACACACCAATGAGCACATTGAAAGGAGGAAGATGGGGAAATCTCACATCTTAAATAAACCGCAGAATTGAAAGGGTGTGTTGGAGTGTGATGTGTGTAGCCTATATGAAATTGCAGTTGAAGATGCCTGCCTGCGATGCTTCATATGTTATCTGTTTGGAGTTGAGATACACAATATACTGTATGTAGTGACTATTTACCCTAATCTATACTTAAGCCACTGTGTTGCTTTTAAAACCCTGATAATTTCCCTGGTCAAGATTAACCCAACAGTACCAATGGTCCAAGCAGTGATACAATACAACAATTTGCATGGCACATTATTAATATACTAGGTTATTGATGCATACTTATGAGATACAATTAATAAAAGTAACTACATGAAGTCATTGACAATGTTGAGAAAAGGTAACAAACCAGATTCTCTGAGGAGAGAAGTAGCAATGTCCAGCCTCAGCTCGTGCACTGCCTTCTGTGAGGTTTCAAACTCAATTACCTCCCCCAGTAAAATGTTCTCTGCAAACTGAAGAGAACCTTGATTAGTATCTGGACTGCATGGTCTATGATTTTACCCTCAAATGGAATACAGACAAATGACCCAACAGATTTAAAGAATGACATGTTGTATATGTGTAGTTTGACACAATTCAATACATCTTTGATCAAGATGTATAAAAGCAAGTCAAGATATTCAGTCTAATTGCTACTGAATTTGAGTTTGAGAGTAATGTTTGGCTAAATGCATTTCACACTCACTTTTAAGGCCAGGACACCACAGGATGTGCTGTCTTGTTGGCGATTATGGGGGAGGGTGCTGCATGTCCATCTTGACACCTTGCAGCCTTTCATCCTCATAAAGGCTCTACAGTATGTAGATAGTACATGTGTCAAGATGCAGCACATCATTGTCAAAATACTCATAAAACACCGGAACTAGTACACTGTATCAAATGTACCTTGTAGATTGCAGGCACACCTTCGTTTTGCCTTTCCCTTCTCCAAGTGGATCCAAGAAGAGGGTTTTCTTCTCATGGGGGTACATTACCTTTTATTATTCACATGGAAACACAACATGCATTAGGCAGGAACCATACATTACGCAGGTACGATGTAGGGTATTGTTTAGATTTGATCAATAATAAGTGACAGCATGTATGTGTGGCCCGGTTATCTTGCAAATCACTAATTATATATGGTGTATACAGCACTATAGATACAGATTGGAGCTTAAAATATGCTCCTATTCTCACCACCAACATCCAGTGATGGTTCTCGTTCACAATTCCCACGATGACTGTGTGTGCCATTGGATCAACCTGAGAGTAGTTGCAAAAGTATTACATTCCTGTTGAAAAATGCACATTTGCAACATTTACAAAAGCAAAGTCATTCCAATCATGTACATACCCGGATTCTTCCAAATGTGTGTTTCCAGATGGCGGTCATAGCGTAGCTGTCAATAACAGCTGCTTGACCGTCATTGCGCTGGTTGATTTTTCTGGGTATGGTTCTAGGACTGGTACCAATAAATGGAGCAAGTTTCATGAATGTGACACTTTTATTTTGTAAGATAGCAAGGGGGGGCATATTGTGATGGCCAGGCCTGTCATAAAATGCCCCCCCCCACCAAAGAGGTTTCTATGAATCCCACCCTCAAGCATTTTTCAGGGTATGGTTCTAGGACTGGTACCAATAAATGGAGCAAGTTTCATGAATGTGACACTTTTATTTTGTAAGATAGCAAGGGGGGGCATATTGTGATGGCCAGGCCTGTCATAAAATGCCCCCCCTCACCAAAAGAGGTTTCTATGAATCCCACCCTCAAGCATTTTTCAGGGTATGGTTCTAGGACTGGTACCAATAAATGGAGCAAGTTTCATGAATGGGACACTTTTATTTTGTAAGATAGCAAGGGGGGGCATATTGTGATGGCTAGGCCTGTCATAAAATGCCCCCCCCCCCAAAAAAAAAGAGGTTTCTATGAATCCCACCCTCAAGCATTTTTCAGGGTATGGTTCTAGGACTGGTACCAATAAATGGAGCAAGTTTCATGAATGTCACACTTTTATTTTGTACGCATAGCATATATGCTGACAAAGACTATGTAACATTTGTAAACATATTTAGATTATTAGATGACAACTATGTAAAATTAAACAATACATTTTAAAGCACGTTTATACAGACAGGACGTAACAATAATGATAAAAAAAACATTTAAAAAAACAAACTGAAAAGGAAGTGACGAACGAATTTCGACACCTCATATACGGAGCGAAAAGTTAAACCAGAAGAATCAAGACTATGAGCTACCACTAAACAACTCACAGTCTGAAAATTACCATTAATAAAAACCCTGAACGTTTACTTTTCGTTTTAAACATCGTTTTAAGGTGTAAACCTATGGTGTTAACGTGTCATTTAGAGGTGTAAACGTGTCATTTAGAAATGCGCGTTCCCGTGACAAGGGGGGCATTTCATGACGGGGAGGCATAATGTGACACAACACCGGTACTCCATGGGTCAGAACCAGAAGTGCCGGTACTGCGTACCGGTGAGTACCGGCCCAATTCCAGCACTGGAAGCTGGAGGATAAGGATGTCTCGCCTATCCTAACGCCTGAGACACTGTCCTTAGAATACCTCTGTGCCATTCTGAGCTGTCGGCCATATTTTTGCAGATGTGTTTATGTTTAGCCTGGAGGACCTGGTAGTCCAGCTTTTGCGGCTTTATTTAGTTTCCCATAGGGTTTATATTTGATTTTTGGTTAGGCGGGGGGGTTTTGGGTCCTACGGCCCGTTTTGTGGCTGGCTCGGGTTCCCTCCTTCTGTTTGTTCCTTTTGGCCAGTCCTCCAGACCTCTTTTTGTTTCCCATTTCGCTTGTGTGAGCAAACGGCTGATTATCAATAAATGCTCGTTACCAAGTACCGGTTATTGCGTGTATTCTTTCATGTTGCGGGTATCAGCACAAGCCACTACCGCGGATTAGAGGTTGGGGCCGTAACAACATTTCCAAGACACTGTAAAATGTACTTTGCACTTCAATGGAGTAATAAAAAGTTTAAATGGGCATTTTCTTTGTTGATTGAGCTGATTGAATTATGGTACAATCCCAGTCAAATTTACAATATATTATCGTATTATTTAGATTTGTATATTTACAGTAAATTACTGGCTACTGTGTTGCATTACTTCTACAGTAATAGTGTGAACATACAGGTAATTACTGTAATTTATGTACAGCAAGGTACCATAATACCACAGCTCTGTACTGCTATATCACAGTAATTCCATGGGCATGGCAACTGTAAAGTCACAGTATTTAGTTGTACTGTTATTCTAATTAACTGTAAAATATATACAGTAAATTACTGTGAAATATTTACAGTAAATTACTGTGAAATCCATGCAACTAGTAGCCAGTAATTTACTGTAATTTTACAGCCAAACATTTTACAGTGTAGGTTAGCTATAAAAGTAGATTTCTTTAAATTGTAACTAAATCATTTTCTGCTTAAATGTAGGCTGCCTACTTCACAGCCACGTTCCCCTTCATCATGTTGGCAGTGCTGTTTATCAGAGGAATGACGCTTCCTGGAGCCATCCATGGCATCAAGTACTACCTGTACCCCAATCCCGCACGGCTCGTTGACCCACAGGTAGCATTCAGACTATATCCTAATTTGCATTGGATTCATAGTTGTATAATAATCTGTCATTGGTTCATAGGTTTGGATGGATGCTGGAACCCAAATATTTTATTCCTATGCCATTTGTCTGGGATGCCTGACTACACTTGGGAGCTACAACAAGTACAACAACAACTGTTACAGGTAAGAAGTTAAAAATATGACTGAAAAAAGTTTTTTCGTGGCTTGCTGCATTCACATTAAGATAAGATCATTCAAATACCACTTTGGTGAGACCCTGCTTCTATTTTTCTTTTTATATATCACTATCAACATCCTACAATTGGTGTCTGTACGTTTATTTCGCAGGGACAATGCACTGTAATGAACACTTAAAACATTAAAATGTGTCAAGCGTAACAGTGCCAGATTTAGCTTTCAGCTCATTTCCATCCGCAGTCCCTCACATAAAAACATTTAAGAAATTTACATTTTACAAACATTGTAAAAACAAAATACATGTTGTGCAAAAAGTGCAAGAGAGCAAGAGCAGCATACACAAGTATTTATGACATGGTAATACAATATAGCAGCAACAACATGTAAAGTGCAAGAGAAGATACAAGAGCTACCTAAAGTGCAAGAGGAGATACCCCTGTATTAAAGTGCATTTAGTGGTGATAGAAAAGTCTGTTTGTTTCTCATCCATTCTTTGAGTTGACCTTTGAAGCTATTGAGAGTGGGACAATCTCGTATCTCAGTTGGGAGGCTATTCCAGAATGAGCTGCCCTTAATTGAAAGTATATTTTGTCCAAAAGTGGTCCGTCTATGGTGGTCGTCACAGTCTCCTCTGGAGTTATATTCTTGCATAAAAACCCACATTACTATGTTCTATCTGAATTTACTTTAAAATAAAAACATCTATATTGATTCTGACTTTTCTACATCCAACTCACAGGTGTATCATTGCTTTGAGAAAAACGATTATTAATTTACCCCTTTTAGAAGTGAAGATATAGTCATTTGTTCTGGGCATGTCATTTTGGAGCCTGAGACCTGAAAAACAGGCTCAGGGCTTAACAGGTGAGGCAATTGTTACCAAGAGAGAAATAAAGACACATTGATTGTGCATTGTTCCTTTTGCAGAGACTCCTTCTATCTCTGCTTGTTAAACAGCGGGACCAGCTTTATATCTGGATTTGCCATTTTCTCAATTTTGGGCTATATGTCACAAAAACAGGGTGTCGACATTGCTTCAGTCGCCGATTCAGGTATGAATGTGAATACTCTTGCTAATTCATTGATTGTTCCTTATTTCATAATGTTATCTTTTATGTTGTCCCTGCCTTAAAAGCAAAATCCACTTGTTCATGTATTTTATACATCAACATGTGTCCCCTCTGTGTAAAGAGATTCTGAAAAAAAAAAAAATTCACTCTCTTTTTGTCCTGATCCATTTATATAAAAACCTGTCTGAAAATGAGCTGATCAGATGTTGGCCACTTTATGATTTCATAACGATTTTTTTGGCTTGTGTAACCATTAGCCAATAACAAACCAAGGTAACCCCCGCCCACCTTATCACCTGAATCTCCTCCTCGAGCACCATTGTTTTCTTTTTCACCAAATATCTCTCAGAGGGGCGTGGGGAGTGGATCCTTATTTTCATCTAAAGTAACAGACAGAGAATCAGCACTTGGGAAACAGGGCTGAAACAGAGGGGTTTATGGGATGCAACAATGGGTGATCTGTTTGGTATTTCGAGCCAAACACTTCAGAGACATGTTTTGTATATATCCTAAACCTATAATATATTGATGAAAAAGCGTATAATATAGGAGACCTTTAAATAATTAAAAACGGTACAAGTCTCGGTTGCAGGGAGCTATGGTTTACTCTCTGTTGATTTCACTCTGCAGGCCCCGGCCTCGTGTTCATAGTCTACCCACAAGCTGTGACCCTTCTGCCGTTTCCTCAATTCTGGTCCGTGTGCTTCTTCATCATGATCATCTTGTTAGGAATAGATGGACAGGTCAGCTGCAGCCTTACTCACGTCTCCCTCAACAAATGTCCTCTGATGTTTCTTCTTTTGTCAACCTTCCACACTGACTTGCCTGTCCGTCATTCCCCAGTTTGTTGGGCTTGAAAGTCTCATGACCTCTCTATCAGACGTCTACCCATCCCAGATCCGAAAAGGATATCGCAGAGAGCTTCTTCTGCTGCTGATCTGTGCTGTCTCCTATATGTTAGGCCTCGTTTTGGTGTCACAGGTGAGCAGAAAGAATTCATCATTTGAACTTTATTTTCAGTCTGATCAATTCACATCCAACATCCATGTTTATTCGAGACCAATGTATCAGGTTTTATTTATATAGCACATTTTAAAAACGATTTTTGGTCGAGCGAAAGTGCAATGTATGATCGAGGACTGTTTTAATTTTAGGCCGGAGCATACATTCTGCAGATATTTGATCACTATGTATGCAGTGGTCCCACTCTGCTTCTGATGGCAATCTTCCAGTCTGTAATTATTGGATGGATCTATGGTAAGTCAATGCTAGCCTTCAATTGTCTGTTATTTTTTACTTTACATTGCCATCTGCCTCATTGTACAACCTTAAAGGGGACCTATCATGCAAAATGCACTTTTTGATGTCTTTTATACATAAATATGTGTCCCCGGTGTGTCAGGGAACTCACGCAGCGTCAGAAAATAAAACCCTCTCTCTTTTCCTCCGTACCCAAATCTAAAAAAATGGAGGTACAACGGAGCTGATCCAGATTTGCAGCGATTTTACGTCATATCGGCGGCGGACCCACAGCACTATCAGAAACTTTGCTATCAGAAAAAATGCCCGACTGTTTTGGACGTAATATGGTCGGTGTTTACATTAGCATCGCTAACACTCAGAGCTAACCTGTACTGGAGAGAGCATGTGTGTGAAGAAGCAGGAAATAAAAAGGAACTCACCTTGTGGTAAACCTGAGAGAGAAAGCCTTTGAGTTCCATACTGTTTCAGAAATAATCCTTGATAATCCATGATATGGCGTTTCATCACGGCAGTATCTGCCGGTAGAATCTCCCGCATGAGCTCCGCCCCTCTTTTTTAACAATTATTTTTCTTTTTAAAGCTTTATACATAAAATCAGCACTTTTGAAACAGGAAGTGACATAGAGGGATATGAGGCATGGCTAGAATGGGTGATCTGTTTGGTATTTTGAGCAAAACACTTCATAGACATGTTTTTTATATATTTTTATATATCTGAGACCTATGTTATTGCCTAAAAATAGCATGATAGGTGACCTTTAAAACTGATCGTGTTAAATAGGCGGCGTTATACCTTTGAGGCGTCTGAAACAGTCTGTGACCTGATGTTTAATGGGAAGAGGCCCAATGTACTTTAGTTTGTAAGTCATGCGGCTTTCACACCAGCGCTTTTCCCTTTCTAGCTCCGAGCGGGAGCTTTTCTGGTTCAGCTCCGGTTTCTCTTTTCTGCTCCCGCTCTGTTCATACCGCCCAGAGCTGCCGCTGCTGCGTCATGACGTCACCGTTTACGTGCCTGCTTCATAAAATCCAAACCGCGCGGAAATCCCTCACATCGACAACAACAACAACAATGGCCGATTGTATTGAAGCGCTGTTCGCTTTGGTTATTGTTAAGTGTAAGTATTAATATGTCTGCATGTAACTGCACTATAACTGTTCCACAGTAAGAGGGCGCTATAGGCGTAAGGAGGCGCAGCTATCGTAGCTGACGTCAGGTATCAGATATAAGGGATTGTTCCCTCCCCTTCTATCTCTCTCTCTCTAGCTCTCATGGAGAGCAGGTCAAGTGGTGCAATGCACATATGAAAATAAACCACGCCAGTTAAGGCTAAAGAAGACCTCGTCGTCATGACCAGTTTATTGCTATACATGTGACTCTGTCAACAGTTATCCTCTTACGAAACGAAATGGAAGGCATCGGACGACTTTACAAGGGACGACTTTACTTGGAACTTTACAAACATCACATGCGAAATGCAAGACTTCTTTGTGGTCTTCAGCATCTACTTCAACGACGAATCTGCCCCTGCCCCCGCCTCGACGTAAGAGAGACGTAAGCGACGCCGCCTCTTAGCTCCGAAGCCCTTGCCTCTAGACCAGGGGTACTCAAATACAAATCTTAAAGGTCCAAAATAAATGTTTCAATAAGACAAAGGTCCGTTTATTACGGTCATTCAAACTTTTAAACAATTGCAACAAGATTCTTAACACGAGGTTGCAAAAACAAAAATAATCTGTATGCAGCCGTTTTCATTGTTATTGTGTCTGTGCTTGACCCCTCAGAGTCGCAGTGTAAGAGCTGCACAGTTATGAATAAAGGCAGCTGCACCCTCTTTCATTCAGCATTCCCATTATTGCTTTATAAATGTCTTGCCCCCTTGTGCGTCCACTGAGGTTCGTCAGGCCCAACACATCTTCAACAAACTCCCCCTTTGCCTCATCATAACAACTCACAAACACCAGCAACTGAGCATTGTCAGTGGTGTCAGTGGACTCACCCACAGCTAAGGAAATGCACTGTGCATTTTTTATTCCATCACAAAGCTGATGAATCAAATCACCAGCCAGTATTTATGTTCTTCTGGTTGCTGTGGAATCTGAGAGGGGGATTTGCTTGATTTGACCTGTTATTTCCTCTTTTTGTTTGCCTTCAACATGGTCTCCATCACTTCAGTCATGCATTCTTTTATACTTCAGTTATTATCCAGTGGAAAGTCCTTACCTACTGGCCTAGTTCAATCAAAGTGGTTACTTTTTTTTGGCTGGGCAGTGTAGTTTTACACAACGTCTGATTTGACTTTCTCAGGACTTAAAACAGTTTTTTGGGGGCAGACCCCCCCAAAGAAAAAAATATATTTACACACGTAAGGTCATCATCTTAATAGTTGTGTATGCTCATCCGTGAGCAGAGCATCAAGTTGGCATGTCTATTACAGCTGAATGCGGCGATTACCATTTTGTTCAGCGAAACGCCTCACAAACGTATTAAGATCAACAGCTTCAGTGCGTTTTGATTAAATGCTGAGTACAGCCAAACTGACAGTCTCTTCTCTGTCAGTGTAGACCGCAAATACCTCATTCCTTCAGCGCTTGGGTCCGAATGCTTCTCGTTTTGCGCCGTCCAGTTTAAATGAAATCGCCGCCAATCATATGTCCACGCTCGCGCCAGGACCGGGGGAGGGGTTACATGACGTGCATCTTGTGCTGCATTCACTTGCACTCGGACATTAGAGACTTTCTCTCATAAATGTCCGATGAGCCACAACTTTTCTTTCAAAACAAAGCTGCCAACTGGGGTGGCAGCTGGGGTGGCAAGGCCTATTTTTAGGGTGTCAGTTGCCACCCCGGTAGGTGAAACTAGGCTACTAGCTACAGTACAGATGGAACTAGATGAGCTGTTAACTCTCGCTCTGATTTTTTTTTTTTTAATTCTCGCTCTGACTTAGACAGGTTGAAAGAGACACACACATTTTTCCCACCCGCAGTCCGCGAAGACCCGCCCTACTGTGCCTCTGATTCGCAGATTGTTTGGGGGGAAAAAACGCTGACTGGATGCTGAATGTGATTGGACCAAAGCGTTGACACACACAGGTGGAACACAGTGGAACAGTCAGACATGCAGAGCGCTGTTTGCAGTGGACATAGCGGAGAATTTTTGACTCGTTGCGAATGCGTTGTGGCGATGTCTCACATATAATACAGAGAGATAATACATATGAAAAGTATAATTTGCTCAGAGTCCGGAGACAGTGGTGGTTCGGTCCGGATCCGGACCGGAGTCCGTAGTTTGAGGATGCCTGCTCTAGACCGACCATTTTTTGGAGCTGGAAGTGAACCGGATTCCGGAGCTACTCTGCGGTGTGAACAGGAAAAACCGGTACTTTTCAGGCTCCAGCTCCGAGCCGGAGCTGAAAACGCGTTGGTGTGAAAGGGGCATTAGTTAGTTCATATGTTAGTAGGTTAGTATGTGAAAGCTTGGAGGATAACTTTGTTTTATCCACTTAAATAGTTACAAAGAGGTGATGGAAGGACCAAGTCAATGGTAAACTATAACTTGTAAATATTTTTTATTTTATTATTTCATAAATATAATGTAGGGAATTTGGTAGTCTGCAAGACTTCAGCTAAACAGTTCAAACCACTTGAATAAACAGAAGACCCAATGTCCCACCTCCGTAAGATGACCTGATTATTAACAAAGTCTTTGAATCTTTTATCTGGAAAAACTGTCCGAAAAAGATATCCTTAAAACTGGGGAGTAAACTTTTATTTTTTATTTTATTTGACCTTTATTTAACCAGATAAAAAAACATTGAGATAAAATAAAAATGTCAATGCTGACCTGGCCAAGAAGGCAGCAACGTTACACATAACACATAACATATAAAATACAGAGAACATAACTAAGAAAACAAAAGACGAAAAAGCAGTCATTGTGCACATTAGGACAGTAAGAAAGGTACACTACTTATTACTGAAAGAGCAGCTGGTGGTAAGGACTTCAGACAACTTAAATTTAAACCATGCTTGAGACTAGTGCCCTCAGTTTTAGGCTTGATTGAAGGTCATTCCAAGACCAAGGACCATAATAAAAAAGACTCACTTTTTCCAGCCTCTGTACCTGGAACCATATCCAGGCACTGGATCTGATGTTGTAAGAGTCACAAACTGGAGCAAATCTGGCACACAGTGGAAGCTTACCTAAAATGGCTTTATACATTAATAAAAACCAATGCTGCATCCTACGCATAGTAAGTGAGGACCATCCAATTAGGCTATACAGTTTTCAATGATTCCTATAGGGTGCATTTGATATATAACGCAGTGCAGCATGGTAGAGTGGGTCAAGTTTGGCCAAAACAGTGGGACAGGCAAATCTATAAATTGTATCACCGTAGTCCAGCTGGGACAGGAATAAGCCAGAGACTAACCTTTTACGGGATGAAGTTGAAAAACAACATTTAAGTCTGAAACGGAAGCCAAGAGTGAATTTCAATTTCTTTGTTAGAATTTCAATATGATGAAGAAGAAGAAGAAGATTCAACTTATTGTCATTACGTAGTACAGGTAGGTACTATGTAACGAAACGGTTTCTCTGCATTTGACCCATCCTAGTGTTAGGAGCAGTGGGCTGCCATTATGTACATAAATATGGTGTTTGAAGTTCAGATTACTGTCAAACCAAAAGCCCAGATATTTGTAGGTATCGACAAACTCAACAGAGACGCCATCAAGGGTGTCAATGGAGAGGCAAGAGGACGCTGACTTGGGAGCAAAAAGCATTGCTGCTATTTCTTACTGTTCAATAGCAGTTTGGAATCAAGAAGTGCATGCTGCGGCGTGATAAAATCTGATTTTAAATTGGAAACGGCCATATCCAGAGAAGGAGCACATGAATATGCAATAGTGTCATCAGCACACATATGATAGGTAGAACATTGAATCTGATTACAAATATTGTTTACATATAATAAAAAGAGCAAGGGCCCCAAAATAGAGCCCTTCTCCAAGGTGAGAGGGTCAGAGACAGTACTACCCAACCTGACGCATTGAGTACGGTCGGTTAGATAACTCTGAACCCAGCAAATGGCATTATGACCGAAACGAGACACCAACATAACATTAGACATAATGTGGTGATCTACAGTGTCAAATGCTTTAGTTAGCTCAATAAACAATGCAACACAAACTGATTTTTTTATCCAAAGCAGCCTTGATATCGTCAAATATAAAACTGTGAAATGTAGTATAAAATACATGCTGTACTGTATAGTAAGTGTGATGTGTTATTCTCTTTTAGGTGCTGACCGCTTCTGTGACAACATTGAGGACATGATTGGGTATAAACCTATGTCCCTGTTAAAGTACTGCTGGATGTATGCCACGCCTCTTATTTGCAGTGTAGGTATTTCAATGAGGCCATAATGACGTGTCGTTATGTAAATGACCTTTTCTTTTATCTAACTGTTGATATATGTATATATTTGCTTCTCTTTAAAGGGCACACTTGTGTTTATGCTCCTGAAATACACCCCTCTGAAGTTCAACAACTCCTACGTGTATCCTTGGTGGGCATACTGGATCGGCTGGTTCCTGGCCATGTCATCTCTCTCGATGATTCCTGTGACCATGGTCTGCAAACTGGCCAAAGAAAAAGGAACTCTCTGGCAGGTCGGTGGTTGTTTTAGTGTCATTTTACATTTACTATTCCACAATTTTAATAAGCATTTAAAGTGTCTGAACTTCATACGAACCCAGCTTTTGTTGCCTGTTCATGTTTTGCTGGAAGTGATCTTTTTTGACGATAGAAATATCTTCTTCCTCTAGCGTATCAAGTCATGCTCCCGACCTGCAGATGATCTTACAATGAGGACCACGACAAATGCAAGCATCAGCGCCTCCCTGCAAGCCTCTGATGCTGGACAAAACATCAAAGTGTAATAAAATGCCATTTCTCTTTTTGCTTTATAATCTTTTTTTGTTGCATTTCAAAAATATAAAGAGCAGATTTTTTATATGTGTCCTATATGGTGGTGTGTATTGGTTTCCAAAAAAAATTTAAAAGGGGATCTATCCGAATACAGTATACTAAATGTCTAATATTTGGAATTGTTTCAGATACTGATTGTACATACTGTACTAAATAGAGTTGCAAACTATTTTCAAAAATGTGCTTCTGAAATACCTCAAATCTTAAAATACAATAATGTTCTGAATGTTTCAGCCCATTCACAACTTTTACATTATTGCCTTCTGTAAGTAGGGAATCACTGTAGTTTATTACTGTTCACATCACATTATTAAAATGAATTTACTGAAACTTTGAATTCATTTTAAATAAACATCCATCACAGTGAGCAAAAGGATGGTTAAACGTAAAGTGCTGCCTAAAATGTGAAAGTACGCAAGACACAAGAGTGCTGAATAACAAGCATGGTGCTTATAAAGGGCCTTCCTCACTTCTAGTAATTCCTTTACTAAAGTAGATTTCAAATATTTCTCTATAACAATGTCTATAAGATTAACACAAAAAAACAATGATATAATCAATGTGTTTGCATTGTTGTATTTAAATTTAAAAAACAGTTTTAAAAAAATGTAACATGTAAGATATTGTGTGACTTTAGATAAGTATCAGTGGCAAAGTTGACTCAACTCAGGGGTGCACTTGGTGTCTTTGTGATAAAATGTGTGGATGTCTCTGAAGGTCCTGACGACATTAACATTATCAGTAGTGCTGACATTGATTTATCAGAAACAAGTCTCTTAGTTCTTACATCTGTGATGTGACCTTGACTACAGTAAAACAAACTCATCTCATTGACTACCTACATTTTCTTTGAGATTTATACCGATTTAAAAGAAATGTATGCTTTTTCCTGTCTTATATTTCATATATTAAGCCAAATAAATATACTTGTTCATGCTGTTAAAATAAGTATTCAACTACTTGCTGCTTGAATTTATAATGCAAATCCTTTTGTGCCTTAAACACTGCTTCTTTTTGTAGGTATAGTATTTTATTGGAAAACTGAATTTAAAAAGATATAACTTGTCTTTATACATGACTTTACATTTATACAATAAAATATTTTGTGGCAATATGGTTTGTTTATTTTCTTGAAAAATATTATTTACTGATTCTTTCTTTTTAAATCAGTTATAATGTGAATTTTGTTCTTTATTATAATGGTTTTCGGTCTAAAAGTACATAAGAAAACTCATAGAAAATTCCCAGGATAAAATGTTACATAATCTGATTTATTTTTACTTCTTTCTTCAGTTCACAAAGGAAAACAAGTTATCAAATGTATTAACCTGGACCCGACACATTTTGGCCTTTTTCTTGAAAAAAACAATCCAAGTAGCTGGTAGTAGATTTCCTATTCTGTCTTGAATTACTACTCAACTTTTATTTCAATATTTATATTGGCTTCAATGTTTTCAGTTCCTCTACCTTTAAATTGGTGCTAGTGCATTATGGTCATAGATAAACTGGTCTTATATACAAGGAAGAAATAGAGACTTTGAAACATTTAACAAACATTGGTTTAATAAAAAAAAATCAGTAAAAAAATAATAATTCTTATTTGTTTAACAAGATCTGACGATTTTGATATCATCGACAGGCCGATCTTGTCCGCTTGTCTCCACCATCCCAACTCGGTTTACCACGCTCATCCCCTGGCACACTCTACCAAAGATAGTGTGCTTCCCATCTAACCACTGAGTGGGTCCGAGAGATAAGAAGAACTGGCTTCCGTTGGTGTCCGGTCCTGCATTGGCCATCGCCAGAATACCGGCACCTAACACACACACACACATACAATGAGTTACAATGTTGAGACTTTTTGCAGTTAACATTCCCACATTAAATACAAGTATTACATAAATATTTAGGAATCTAACAATTCTTGAACCAAAGCAGCAACATTTGCATGACATTGGTATACATCCACTTTAACAAATTAATTTAAATATATACCGAGTTGCTAGTTTATAAAAGGTACAACTCCCTAAACACATGCATTTTTAAAACAGCTAAGAAACCAATCTAGCATTGATTTAGGAAAAAAACATTTAGGACTCAGTACTGACGCACGACTGTTGCAGGAGTCTTTTCATAATCTAAGAAGCTATTTTTACTCACTTACAACATTGTGTTTGATTTAGTATGTATTCTCTTACTGCAATTACCTGTAAATTTCAGGTCTGGGTGAAGCTCATCTTCAAACTGTTTACCAAATATGGAGGCACCACCGCGACCTGTTAAAAAAACACAGATTAGTAAACTACAGATATACTACCAAATGACAATATACAGTTATGAACATCGAACTGTGAGGTACATCAGGGTTCTAACCTAATTATACACTTGTAAGGTCAAAGAGGTAAGATTTGGGTTATTAGTTCAGGCTCACACAGTTTCAAGTTATATTGATGAGTTGCCAAAAGTAATGTATGATCATGAGCTTGTCTTTAATGTTGGTATTACGAGTAGGACACCCTTAAAAACGAGGACCCATCTCAAGGGGCTTTCACTACATTTCCCAGCACAGCACAGCTTTTTAATGGCCCAGTAATTACATGGCCCAGTGATTACTTTAGAAATACGTAAGTTTGTGCAAATTAAAGGACTCCATTTAATAAATATTAGAATATAATCCTTCTGAATTGTCTTTCCCTTGTAGATTTACCACTTTGACTAGGGCCAATTGCATAGTTCTTTTAAGGAAACCTTACCAATACCTAGCCAAACCCATTAAAGATCTGTATATAAAGTGCTTTAATATGTGATGCACCCACCTGTTCCTGTAGGGTCTCCTCCCTGCACCATAAAATCTTTGATTACTCGGTGAAACTTGGTGTTGTTGTAGTAGCCTCTTCTGGCCAACTCTGCAAAATTCTTGCAGGTTTTTGGTGCATGTCTCCAGTACAACTCCACCACAATAGACCCCATCCTGCAATGCATGTTCATTATTATTTTTGCGTCTTTCTGATGGTGTGTTTAAGAGTATACAAAGCCATATCATCTGTTTGAGTATGTTACCCAAGCAAGCCCAGCACTAAGCTAACATCTCCAAATTGATAACATGGCGTTAGTGAAAGCTAGGTTAGCACAGTTAGCTTTCAGCAGATTTGAAAAACTTACGTCGTGTCCAGAGTCACTGTTGGCGGCTGCCATGTGTCTGCGGGTATCCCTGACATTATCACTCAAAACAGCACCCTTGGGTAGTCTTGAAACAAAGCTGTTTGAACAAAAAGTAAGAAGTTTATTAGCCGCGCACAGTCATTCAATTCAGTCCATGGGGGGAGTTTCTTCTTCTGTGGTGGTTCTTCTTCTTCTTCTTCTTCTTCTTCTTCTTTAGTGTTTATTGGTGGTTGGCAAACTAACTTGTAAGTGCATTACCGCCACCAACTGGACTGGAGTGTGGACAAGAGGCTATGCAGAAAACAATAAACAAAACAAACAAAACAAACAAAACAAAGAACCAAAACTCTAGATTATTTTAAATGTATATCAATTTCTCTTAGAAACGTAATAATCTATATTGCCTGATGTTTTCCCTAACAGCCCTGATAGCGACAAGTCATGGAATTTTGCTTTCTTCAGTGTGTGGAAAAGCAAATTTCTCTGAGTAGGCCTACTATATTTCCTGCAAAGCAGTAAAACATGCTCAACAGTTTCTGGCTGGCTACAGTGTATACACTTTCCGGTTGGATGCTTTCTTATTATACTTAATGTATGATTGAGACCTGTATGACCTATTCTCATCCGAGAAATTACATTTTCCTCCCTTCTTTTAAACCCTACCTTCCTTCCATCCCCCACATACCTTTGAATTTCATAAAGATGTCTTCCTGTATCACTAAGATCCCAATGTTCTTGCCATGTTGTTTGTGCATATTTCTGAATGAACGTTTTAACCTCCGCTTTGCTGAGTGGAACTTCTATGTCTATGTTCATAATTCTGAGTGTTTGTTTGGCCAGAATATCCACCTGTTCATTATCCTCCACACCAACATGAGCAGGAACCCAGATGAAACGAGTTGCTATGCCTTTGTTTTGCATTTTATATAAAATTAGAAATATTTCATTTATTATGTCCATTCTAAATGAAGATCTGCCTGATCGTATACTTGATAATGCTGAAAAGCTGTCAGATGCAATTACACTATTATGTATTTCTTTCTCCTCTATCCATTTCAATGACAACACCAATGCCAACAACTCTGTGGTGTATACTGACACATAGTCTGTTACCCTGTTCTTTATATGTGTATTACTCACTGGGATATAAACTGCTGCCCCTGCACACCCTGTCTCTGGATCTTTGGAACCATCTGTAAATATGATTGTTGAGTCTGAGTGATATCTTGCAAAAATAATTCTGGACTATGCAGTTCTTTCTTTTCCTTTAACTCCTCTCATACATTGAGGTCTACACTTGGCATTGGGAACAACCAGGGTGGAATGGACGAGATTGGAACTGTGGGGCAATACTGTATTTGATTCAAACCTATACTTGCTGCTTTAACATCGCCAATCCATCCAAAACTTGTTAAATGTGACTCATTGTGCTCCCAGCAGTCTTTCAAAAATACTTTTCGCAGGATGACTATCACTATGCCCCTGAAGGTTTACCCAGTATGCCAACATTAACTTCACTCTTCTTATCCTTAAAGGCATTTCTCCCATTTCCACCTGTATTGCTGATACTGGAGATGTTTTAAAAACTCCACTACATATTCTCAGGGCCTGAGCTTGTAGGACATCCAGCTTTTTAAGGTTTGATTCTGCTGCTGCTATGAACGCTATACACCCATAATCGAATACAGGTCTCATGAGTGCCCAATATAAGTGATGACCTACTCGCTCCCCACTCCTGTCCCGCCAAACACCGAAGTACATTGTTAACCTTTTTACATTTATTTTGAACTTTTCCTATATGATTGCTCCATGTTAACTTTCTGTCACACTTGAATATTCTGCACCTACTCTTACTTGTATTTTTCTGTCCAGTAAAAAATTCATAACCCAATTATATGCTTTACCACCAATTCCCAATGATTTTAACTTGATTAGTAGTCCTTCCTTCCAGAGCATGTCATAAGCCTTTTCAATATCAAAGAAGACTGCAATCACTACTTCCATGTTGGTCTGTGCTTTCCTGATGTCTGATTCTAATCACAATATGGAATCCATTGTATTCCGAACCCTACGGAACCCACTTTTTCTGTGGTGGTTGCCGCTCGTTTCCTCTAAAAGTAGAATGACTGCCCTCTACTGAGAACACACTGCAGCTGGCTTAACGTTCAAATTTTTATTTTCCTTTTTCATATTCTGCAATCTATTTAGTCTTGATGTTTAATCGGTTTTATTAAATTGTAGTCCATTACAACATCATCTATAACCCCATAATCTATTTATTACATCTAAAATACCCATTACTGAATACATGTTCCAATGACACATAGAAAGTAATTAAACCCTGCATCTTTCTGTAATTATGTGCATTGTAATATTCTTATGTACAGGACCACCTTGAAAACGAGATGGTGCATCTCAAGGGGTTTATCTCAATAAATAACATTTCTATATTATGTATCCCATTCCAGCACAACCAATACATTATAAATCCCTTTTTTCAGAATGTTATTGAAGCGTATATTTCCATCTTTTCATAATAATTGTTGTTATATATTTTTAGAAAAACATTCACCACACAGTTATAATTCTTATTTATGTTTTTCTATTATTTTCTATGTTTATATTTAAATTAATCTGATACTATGCATTACATTAATGCACACTATGTGAACAATGTCTTCTTATACACTGTCAGTCCAGCACAAAGGACTTTTTCAGGTCAACAACATTTTGCACACAAAGTGCACGACTTTCCACTTTTCATACCAATACTGCACATATTTGATTTGATTGTATTTTATTTGAGTATTTTGTCATATTATAATGTATGTAGTTTTTTTGGTATATATATTTTTCATGTAAATATTGCTCTCTCTGATTCTAGTTTCATCCAGGGTAGTTATGATTATCTGGTGTAGTTCACATTAAAAACCACGGGGGGCAGCAACGCATACACAAGGCGACGAGCGTGCAGCGAAATAAAAGAAGAAGAAGAAAGTACTTCTCTCTTCACTCAGCTGCGACTTCTTCTCAACGTGTCTGCTTTTGACATCAAGGTAAAGCCATCTATTTACATTGAATCCGTCTCTGTTATCGGTCATATTGCCTTTGTTTCTTTCTGATTTGCGAGTAGTCCGTCGACATGCCCGTGTTTTTGTTTTACGTTTGTTTAGTTAGCTAGCTTTAGCTTATATTTGTCACAACCAAATCAGTAATTTGAAACGCTGTGTTTTGGGTCTGGAATTAAGTGCGTACTCTGCTTAAAGTTATTGCGACAAAACTAACCTAAACTGTATTTGATTTGGGTAGACAGAGGTGAGACAGTTTGCGATGTGTTAATGGTATGCAATAATGAATCCTAGCCAATTCGTCATTGAGTTGCTTTTTCAAAATGTAACCAAAGCTGTCACATTGTTAATGAGATTCAGTGATAAACAACACCTTCACTCCCTGTTCACTTGCTAGATTTTTCTTCACTATTAAATTGTCCTTGAGCTCATTTGCGTGTGTGTGAAGGTACTATTTCCAAGGTCAAGTGAAAAATTCTATAAAAACAGCGACTTTCATTTAACTTTCCCCTATATTAGCCTTAACTATTAAGCATGTTTAGCCAAACATGCATGGATTCATGCACTTACAACGATTGCTTTTCGCAGGAAATAGCTGTATATCTTATCACTTTGATCACATAATATGTGCCGTGGTTAGCCTACTCATTGGTTCTGCTTCTCTTGCTTTGCCTGCCTGGTTGTTTATCTGGCATGCAATTGGGAGGGATTATTGAGGATATCCGGTCCTATAGCAGAAGGACTTTGCTACTGCATCATTGATATTGTAATCAAAGTAGTATCATGACTTTTAAAACTTAAATCCTTATTGACTACATTTTAATGCAGCAAATTGTTGTTGCAATTTGAATCCATCCTTGAAGGATGAAGCCATTTCTACATCCTTACTGCCATGTGATTAATCAGATGAGAAGGTCTAATCCAATTAGGATGGTAGCATGCCTGTTAGCACTCCTAAGCTTGAAGCTAAATCAGGATATTTTTGTGAGTAAGCTCCAAGGAGGAAAGCGAGTAAAAGAGGTGCGCCAAAAGCAAACGAGAAATAGTTTTTTTGATTGTATAGAGTTTATATTTGCATGATTCTTTTAGCTACAGCACACCCTTAACAAGAAGACCCTAGGATAGTAACAACTTCACCTTTTCTTTCTCCTCTCAAGGTCCTACACCATGTCTATTGTCAAGATCCACGCCAGAGAGATCTTTGATTCTCGTGGAAACCCCACGGTAGAGGTGGACCTTTACACTGACAAAGGTAGGTTTATGACTTATTGAAAAATGTATATATTGACAAAATAAATCTAATACTATTAGTGATTGTTGAGTCACCACTGTTCTGTCCTCACGTACATTTCACAGGCTTGTTTAGAGCAGCTGTACCAAGCGGTGCCTCGACTGGAATCTACGAAGCTTTGGAGCTCAGGGACAATGACAAGTCCCGCTACCTTGGGAAAGGTGCGTAAGCCTATCTAGCAGCAGGAAGGCAGAACTGAGTACAGTTTATAATCTGTTTTATTTATCACAAGTAAAATCTTAGTACAGTATTCAATGTTATTGAATATTTGTCCCCATATTATTATTTATAGGCCTAAAAGTTTAACACTAGAACCGCCAAAGGGTACATTTTACCCGCAGCTGTTTTTTGATTGTATGTAACTTTTTTTCAATAACATATTAAAGTCTTCCAGTCCGTGACTTTTCCTGAAAGTGTGTTATGTAGCACCCTCTGTTGTTAACAATTGTCAATATGAAGTCAGATTGGAAAAAAATTGCCACAAAAAATGCCATTTATACCTATATCCGCCAGCGGGTAATATTTACCTCATAGAAAATGCTGCGTAAATATGATGTGTTGCTATAGCAACGCCTTTTGTCTACTGTGGTTCCTTATAGATTGAGAGAGATAGATATATTGATAGATTTATAGAGAGAGAGATAGACAGATAGTTATAGATAATGTAACATCTTGGAGAATACAAGATCTTGGAGAATACAAGATCTTGGATGACTGAGCTCACGTTGAGGACGTAATGCATGTGTGCAGGTTACGTGCCAGTTGAATAAAGATGGACACTCGGAATGAGAGAAGTAGTCCGCGTCGTCTGTTTATGTAGACAATTATATGTCCATAGAACAGAACATTACAGATAGATCGATAGAGAGATTTGTACCTAAACAAAACACAAGTCTAAAACCAAGCGTTTAAATCAGCACTCTTAGCGATATTTTATACTTCATGTTATCTGCATGCAGTCCACAGATTCTATTGGTATAAGTTTCATCCCTGTGCGATCAAAACTCACTGTTCTGTGTGATAAATAAAAGAACATTGTACCTTGAAAATCAATAGCGGGTAAATTTTACCCGTTGGCGGTTTTAGGTATACAGCGACCTCTGGCGGTTCTAGTGTTAAAGCACAATTGTGAAATGCTATATTTCAACCTTTTTTAAAAAAATGTAAAATGTTTCTCTTTCTCTTTTTTTCCTCCTGTTAGATGTGAAAGGGTTAGTGAGTCATGATTGCCTGTTTCCTCTCAATTAAAAAAAAACGTTCCAATTGACCTTAGACCAGCGGTTTTCAAAGTGTGAGGCGCGCCTCCCCGGGGGGGGTGCCAGAGAGCTTCAGGGGATGTGCAGCGTGATAAAAAAATAACGAGAAACAGTGAAATCTAGCCAGTTAACTTTATGCGAGCGGCAACATGGCTCGATTATTTTGTGAAGTTACCTTAAGTGAGAGAGGAGACAGCGTCTGGCAGAAAACGTCAATTGCACACTTTTGACTGTCTGTGGAGACCGAGTTCCCCCACCTCGCCAACAATGCTGTAAAAGTGCTCATTCCCTTCACCTCCACCTACCTGTGTGAGTGCGGGTTTTCCGCATTGACTTTGAATCAAAAGTGTGAGTCAGCTGCAGCCAGAGGATGATCTGCGTTTATTCCTGTCTACATTGACACTACTCAGCCAATCAAATCGGTGCAGTCAGTGAGTCAGCACGATAGATTCAAACACACACAGATACGAGATAAGAAGAGAGAAACAGTCGGAGTAATTTCAAGTGGCGTGCTCATAAAAGAGAAAGGTAGACAGCGAAAACAGAGAATTGAATGACATTTCTCTTACTGGACCTCTTTGAAATGCAATTAAATACCCCTGCATTATAGCAACAATAATAATAATAGCATTAATAATTGGGAGGGGGGGCGCGGCTGTTCTTATGTTCTCTGAGGGAAAGCTCACCTTCCCACACTTTGAAAACCCCTGCCTTAGACCAATAATCACACAACAACATAACAACTCATCACTGAATGCTTGAATAGCATGGTGCATTGTCAGTAAAGCATGCTCTCACGCCAGTATTGATGTTAAGCCCGTGGATTGATGGTGACATAAAACTGTGTTGACATGCTCAATAAGAGAAAATAAGTTTGATCATTAAAAGCAGTTTATAAAAAAATACAATTGCATGAATGTATGTGTTTGGGAAAAAAAAGTTGCATGCATATCTATATCAATGCTTTTGTCGCATGTTTTGTCCAAACACTGTAAAAGAGTGATCCCACTTATCTTTCTGTTGTAGGAGTCTCAAAGGCCGTAGACCACATCAATTCAACTCTTGCACCTGCACTTGTTGGCCAGGTAAGAAGATAATTATCACTGTCACAAATAAAAAAAATGTGGGACTGTTCATTGTTTTGGTACTAATTGTGATGGAAACTTCTGGAGCAATGGAGACGAAACTCAGTAACACGGGAGAGCTGGAGCTTGATGGCTGATGGTTTATTATGCCGGAGAATTGACATGTGCTGCAGTCAAGAGGTGACAGTGGTTGCCTGACCAATTCTGAAGATCTCTACCCCAGTCCCATGTATTTAGCTAGATCTGAGAGAATAATCAACATGCTGCATTACAAGATAAAACAGGCAAAGCACTATAACACCTCTATCAGGTGACGCAAACAGGCAGGAATAGGGAGACAAAACACTGAGAGCACAGCAGCCCAAGGTTGCATTCCTGTGCTCAGTGAGGGCAGAACAAACTGATAAACTGGGTCAAAGTTATGGGCCTAGGAAAATATTTCCCCAACACTAATCATTCCCATCTTGTTCTTCTCGTCTCCTCAGGAATTGTCTGTGGTTGAGCAGGAGAAAATTGACCAGATGATGATTGACTTGGATGGCACAGAGAACAAATGTTAGTGACTATGATCATTCTGTAAAAAAACAAGGCTATGCTTTACTCTAAGGTTAAGGTTATAATATATATTCCATTAGTCTGACACCATTGATATTGTGTTTGACAAGTGAAACACGAGTTCAGTTGAATTGAGGCCAGATGACCTATGTGACCTGTAAGAAAAACGTTTGGTAACATTACATTACATTGCATTTAGCTGACGCTTTTATCCAAAGCGACTTACAATAAGTACATTCGACCAGGAAGACACAACCTTGAAGAAAACAGAATCATATAAGTACATTTGCTACGATTGCCTATAGTCTACAATAGATGATGAACTGCTTAAATGCTGTATAGTTGTAAGCATGGAGATATGGTGTACAGTATAGACCATTAATAATATACAAATTAAATTATTGTCTTATTAGGTCATGTATTTAAATACTTCATAATTGCAGGTCACTCAGACATTTTATAGGATCATAGTGTATTATAACTCCCAAAAAAGACTTTAGTAGATTATATTGCATTGTGCAGTATTTTATACAAATATTTGATGCATGTTCTTAGATCTGAGATTTTGTATTATTAATGTACCTTCTGATTGCAGTAGGTAGACATAAATGTATATAAATTAATGCTAATATTTTTTGTATTACCCCAAACAGCCAAATTTGGAGCAAACGCCATCCTGGGTATTTCCCTGGCTGTTTGCAAAGCTGGTGCAGCAGAGAAAGGTGTCCCCCTGTATCGTCATATTGCTGACCTTGCAGGAAACCCAGAGGTCATCTTGCCTGTGCCGGTGAGTATCTTTGTACATGCATCAATATCCTGGTATATTTTCTTCATTATTCAGTTTACCTTCCAGGGGATTTTTAATTCACAGCTCTCCTTTCTCTCCACCTCCACCAGGCCTTTAATGTGATCAATGGCGGCTCTCATGCAGGCAACAAGCTCGCCATGCAGGAGTTCATGATTCTGCCTATTGGTGCAAGCACCTTTAAGGAAGCCATGCGCATTGGAGCAGAGGTCTACCACAATCTCAAAAACGTCATCAAGAAGAAATACGGTCAGGATGCCACCAATGTGGGCGATGAGGGAGGCTTCGCTCCAAACATTCTGGAGAACAAAGAAGGTAAAAGGGATGATTTATTTTGAGCTGCTGGTAAATAAACCATTTTAAAGATAAGCACAGCTTTCTGGTTTATTTTCCAAAAATAAATTGTCCAGTGTCAAACTGCTATAATCTCAAAAAAACAAAAGACCAAAGTACAGCCAATAGAAGAAAAAGAAAACACTGTAAACAGGCAGAGAAAACAACACTTTTGGAAAGGTTTGCCGACTTAAAATGTTACTTGTTCTGCAGTTGATTGTGTTCTAGTGGAGTGTCATACTGATTGTTTAACTCTGCAGCTCTGGAGTTAGTGAAGGAGGCCATCGCCAAGGCAGGATACACCGATAAGGTTGTGATCGGCATGGATGTGGCAGCGTCTGAATTCTACAGGGAGGGAAAATACGATCTGGACTTCAAGTCCCCCGATGACCCGAGCCGTTACATCAGCCCTGACGAGCTGGCCGATCTCTATAAGAGCTTTGTGAAGGATTATCCAGGTAACGTGCAGACACTTTCTCCTTTTATACATGATTAAGCAGGCAGAGAGCAGGATACAATATAGTACAAATGTAATCTCATGAAGGTGAGCTACACACATTGTTTGCTTTGTTCAACACAGATTTTCTACTTCAACCACCTTTTTTCATCCTTGGGAAGCTTTCAAAAACAACACTTATGTTCATATTAACATAAATTCCTATTTTGGATCTTAAAATACACAATAGAAAGCACTTGGCAACTTGAGTCTTAAACAAATATTAAACAGAAGAGGGGAACAAGTTTGAAAGTCATGTCCTTTTTTGAAGCAAGTAAACCTCATCAAAGTACTTTCCAAAAAGTAAGATTACACAGATTTGTTTACTTTGACTCGACTTGTTAATGCCAAGGGGAGTTTTATTTTTGTATTTCTGTCACAACACACACTGTTTTTGTTCTCATGAAATTAACCCTGTACAATGTTATAAATGTTAGTTCAAACCTGCATTTTATATACTGTTTTTACAAGCGATGATAATCTCTACCTGCCAATGATGACATGAATCAATTTTGTTAAAACATCTGATTATTATTGGGACCTTGTGGCATAGTTAGACTAAAATAACCCCATTCACGTGGGACTACCTATGAACTCCCTATCATTTTTTTATAAAATTGATGATGGACGATAAAACTTGACATTACTCAAGTTTCTTAACTTGTTGGACCTAATATATTACTTATTATTTGATAACAAGCTGGGATTGGTTGATTATGGAGCTGTCTGATTTGGTTTTGAAGACTCTTTTGATGGAACAACAGATTTCAGTTTGAAGCCCTAACGATCATGTCTGCATGTTTTTATACGCAGTGGTTTCCATCGAGGATCCCTTTGACCAGGACGACTGGGCGGCCTGGTCCAGCTTCACAGCCAGCACAGAGATCCAGGTTGTTGGAGACGATCTCACGGTGACAAACCCTAATCGCATCAGCAAGGCTGTGGAGGACAAGGCCTGCAACTGCCTGCTGCTTAAGGTCAATCAGATTGGCACAGTAACTGAGTCCATGCAAGCGTAAGTCAATACTTGACATCTAAAATAAATCAATTGAGTATTAGACTATAAACAACACAATGACCGGTAATGTCCCTCATCGGTCCTGCTCACAGGTGTAAGATGGCTCAGGAGAATGGCTGGGGGGTGATGGTCAGCCATCGCTCTGGAGAAACCGAGGACACCTTCATTGCAGATCTGGTGGTCGGCTTGTGCACTGGACAGGTAAATGCCGATTTAAAAAAATAAAAAAGGGAATGCTTGAGTGTGACTCTTAGGGCTGTACCGAATAGAAGCGGCATCCAATACGTTGACATAATTATATTCAAATACTTTTTCTGTTGCATTTTATGAATGTCTTTTTATTCTGTTTAAATGCAGTATTTCCTTCTGATAATTTAAGACATCCGATCCAAACATTTAGAATAATTCTCGAGTGTTGTACATTTTGTTTTTTAAAACAATAGATGTAGTAATTTCCTACACAAAATATTCTGCTTTAATCCATATTTGGTGGTGTTTAGGCCTTAAAATACTGCATTTATCTTTTAAGGGTGGTGACAGACATGCTATAGCCCTAGTTTCTTTTGAGAATGTAATGCCTTTGACATAAATGTAAAAAAATATAATCCCTAATTACAATGAAGTAATTGTACACATTTTGTCATGAAATTTCAGATCAAGACTGGGGCACCCTGTCGCTCTGAGCGTTTGGCCAAATACAACCAGATACTTAGGTAAGTCTAAAACAAAATGAGGAATATCATCCGAATAGTGTAAAAGTTTGAAATGCGGCCGTGCATGCATTATATTGTTTTATTGCTTGGGAATTCATTTTGGACAATTAACAGAATTGTGTGTGTTCTTGGCTCATATTGTTTATGAACTTTTTACGTTTTAAAAACAAAGGGAAAGGTCTACATGTAAAGAATAAATGCATACAAAATAATAATAACTTATTCTCCTTTCTTTTTCTTTTTTTTATTGCAGAATTGAAGAGGAGCTGGGGGACAAAGCACGTTTTGCTGGCAAAAACTTCAGAAAGCCAATTTAAATGGATGGTGCATTTACCTAACATACAAATGGATCCATGCATAGTAAATCCATGACCACACATTGGATAAAATAAACTAAAAACATGAAATGAAAAACACATCGGAGCTATTTGAAATTGAAATTGTAACAATCAAGTCTTCTACTGTATTATGTTCCGTTTGTTAGTGTGGGTTAAAATAACTTGAGTAAAATACATTTGCAGCGCTGAATAACTGTTATCACAAAATCTGCTCTTTGAGACGGTTAATAATAAAGTTGTATTAGTGACCAAATGTATCCTGATTATTTATTTCATTTTGCTGTTGTAAATGGTTTTAATTTGTTTTTAAAAATGATATATATTCCCAGGCATATTATTTCAGCGACCTTAATACTGTAAATTAAAACTAATGGGTACCTCAGTATGCAAATACATTTAGTGATCTTTGTAGCCTCAAAATAAGGGAAAATATACATATGTGTTGCATGTGTAATCTGTTAATATATCTCAAAAGACATATCGGTAACAAATTCAAGTGTTATTCAGATTTTGTTTGCCATGTCAACAAAATGCTATATTGTATACATAATCTATATTATGTACATAAGGATTAAAACATACCAAATATATTGTATTTTAAAACTTGGATAAGATGTGTTTTACCAATCATACTTTAAATCACATGCAAATTGCAGAGGTTTTTTTTAAACCTTTAAATTAGTTTCGTTTTATAAAGGATTTACACTGGGGAGTGGCCCTCTTGAGAGTCTTTGCATCTGTCCATCGATGTATCTGTTCTTTTGAAATAAATCCTATTTTTTTTTTTTTTTTTGCATGTGTAAAAAAATACATTATAAATAATTAAAGTGATAAGCTGCCCGGTGTACCCGCTAAATCACAGCAACAGATCGCATCCACATATTTTTATTTTTTCAAATGCATATATATTTATTTGTGATGTATACTTTCGTATTGTATATTATAATCCCAGACCCATTAAATACGGCATACCTTGCATTATGTTCGTAGTAAGTGGTTATTCAGGGAGGTTTGTGTCGGTCGGATGTTACTGTCATGGCTTACATAATATAGTTTAATAACCACAGAGTGTTTCATGGAGGCTTCCTCCCCGAGCAGCAGCAGCTGATGATGAGCAGCCTCTCCACGGCACATGCTCAGTTATGCACACCCAGAGAACTTTGAAGGCTTAGCTGTGGCTGCTGAGGTCATTGCACTGGGAAAAAAAATAGACAGACTCCCTCCACTACACCGCCTCCATTTTGAATAGCCATGTAATAGGGGATTCGCATAGTTTTTGTGTGTATCGCCCACTGCGCTGCGTAGTGTCAACAAGCCACATCCAAACAGCCCTCGACATGGACGACCTGTTCAGTCCGCGGAGGTAACTTGATTAACTTACCGTTTGCAAATATATTTTAGTTATTGTGCATTACATATGTATTTTTAACAGTTTTGCAGCGTGACTTTGAGAGCCGTGTGTGTGAAATAGTCGGAGTGTCAGTGGTCACGAAGTTCGTGTCTGGCTAACAAGCTAGCCAAATAACAGCGTAATGTTACTGTCTGGTTAGCTAGCAGCTCCTGGTTGAAAACACAAATGTTTATATGAACGCCTAAATGCAACAAGCAGTTGTTTCTGCAGGTATTATTTCAAATAATGTCACCATATGCAGATTGTGCATCGTTTATTTAATCGGTTGTTATTCCCTGTGGGTGTGCTGACACTGGTCGCTGTGTGTGTGTCAGCGACGTGTCGTGCACGCTAACATTGATATTTGTTATTGATTGCATACTTTAGCTCGCAGTTAACCCCAAGACAGCCAACTGCTGTCAACCTGTTAGGATTTCACTAAGAAGCACACACTGTTCTCGTAATGGTGACCGTAAAAATTAGCAGCTCATGTATGATTGATTGACAGACAGTCTTTTGCGGTAGCTAGCGTCGGATTTCATTCATGTAATATAAGGAAACGTCGCAGGTCACAGCTGAGATTGGCTCTTGCTGATGTAGGGGCGGGATGTTATTCTGCTGCTGAAATCACAGCTGCTCTGACAGCCAGGATATCGATCACACGTCTGTACTGTGATAATTACCCATCAGATAACAGTGCATACAGCATAGCAGACAGACTTCCTGCACTGACTCGTTTATTGTAAACACAACAATATCACAATTGTACAATCGTCTCACAGTTTTCAACTCGCAATACTTGTGCTTGCTACACTTTGGGAGCTTGCTTGCTGACTTTTTCTGCAGACAAAACTCTCTGGCTTATAATTTGAACACAATATCATCATAATTTCTCCTTTTCAACTGCTAGTTGTTGTAACTACATTGTATACGCTTTAAATACCACTAATGTATAATAACAGTATTATAATAGCAGTGTCTTGGTTTAGTGTAATGCATAATAAAACCAGGATATCATGTTTGTTGCTACATTTTGTGATTTTTGTCCCTTATTTGAAGAGCACACTCACTTTCAACTGTGGACATAACTGAATGTACGTTTTCTTTGCCAATGTCCAATGACTGTAGGTGGCAAATTATTATTAATTCAGATAATGACTCAATGCTTTATTTTTGTTTTCCAGGAGCCTGAACAGCACACAGGGAGAGATAAGAGTGGGACAAAGTCATCAGGTACACCTTTATATTTTGTGTTTTTAAATTAATGAGTTGGGTAGATGGTGACAGCATTTCTGACTATGATGGATTATTTATGGTTATAATGCCAATTGATTCATTGATAATTGTTTGGTCTATAAAATATAACAAATAAAATGTACAAGGTGGTGTCTTTAAATGTCAGTCCAAAACCCAATGATGTTTAGTTTAATATGATATAAAACAGAGAAAAGCAGGAAATCTCCTTATTAGAGAGTCTTGAAATCATCATTTTTGGACCTTTCTGTTAACAAATTGATTCAAAATAGTTTTTCTTGGACAATGATTTTTCGGCTAATCATTGCAGGTCTATTTGTAGAATCACTGATTTGAATAAGTATGTATACAGATTGCAGAGTGTTGGATAAAGCTCATTATGTAACTTGTGAGAACTGTCTGTCCAGTATGATTTGTTATTTACACGTCTTACAGTGACAGTCTATGCTATTCTGTTGTGTGTTACATTTGAAATTCTTTTTGAGTATCACATTATGTTAAACAGATTCGAGCAGGCACCACTAGCAAACAACAACTACATCTATTTGATTATAAGGGAATCCTTTATCCATGAATTACCTTAGTTAGTTACACATAATAACCATTGTTTGACACTTTAATCAAAATGTAAATCATTGTTTGGCAATTACTTTGAAACAAGTCTTAAACATCTTGTCAGTATTGTATTTTAAACAGTGCTTGGGTTTTTACCATCTAATTCTCAGTTTTTCAACATAAATTCAGTTGAGTTCTTTAAGGTTGGTCCAACATTTGTTTCCGGTACTGTCTTGGTCTCACTGCAGGCCAAACTCCCAGAGTTGCAGCCACGGCCCGTTCCCAGTTTGCAGACTCAGACGGAGAGGGAGGATCTGATGTGGATGCCGGGGGTCAATGACTGTGACCTTCTGATGTACCTCAGAGCGGCCAGGTCAGTGTCGGCACTACACTGTGTGTCACCTAGGTTCGACTCTCTTCAGTCACGTATAAGGCGAGCATATTTGCCAAAGTTTGTTAATTATTTTCGTGTCCTTTTTGAACAACTAGATGGGGATGTTTTTTTAAAAGAAAACCTCAATAGCAGCTTTGAATGTTAAAGAAAAATGACATTGGGTTCAGTACTTACTATTAACAATGCTTTTTTTCTGCAGGAGACACCAGTATTATCAAGGATTTCAGAAACACTCCTAATAATCAGACTACATTTTCTAGAAAGATTTGGTATTACCTTCTCTGTATTAACTTCACCTTTTTCTTTCTCCAGGAGCATGGCAGCGTTTGCAGGGATGTGTGACGGTGGGTCAACAGAGGATGGATGTCTTGCAGCCTCCCGTGATGATACCACACTCAACGCACTCAACATGGTGTGGAGCTCAACTCAAATGTACTTCATCTGTATCCAGTAAAGATGCTAAAGATTTATTCAAACATCTCTGTTTTGATCAATTCCAGCTCCATGCGAGTCACTATGATGCAGCAAAAGCTCTCCAGCGCCTGGTGAAGAAGCCTCTGCCGAAGCTCATTGAGAAATGCTGGTCTGAGGATGATGTGGTGAGACGCCTTTAGTTAGTAATACAGCACTGAAGGTCAGTCAATGTTAGACCTTCAGAATGTTTGTGCAGGCGGAAAAAATCCTTGGGGATAAAAAGGATGCCAACTGTTTATGAATGTAACTATACTTAGCATTTTAGACGGTTCAGAGTCCATTCAACTTTGTCTTATAAGGTATTTAATTAACTTTAATCACTTTAATATGAGGGCCTGCAGTAAAATAGTATTTTTTTTTACCCCTACCAGTCTAGTGCTTCATGATAATAACTGTTTGTGTTTAATACATTTTTCTATATATCACAAAATTAACTTTGTCTAAACTGGAGCCTCTTTCTTGTACTGTATGTCACTTAACTTTTCCCACGAACACCCTCCCTCCTTCCCCCCCCCCCCCCCCCCCCACAGAAACGCTTCATCAAAGGCCTGAGACAGTATGGAAAGAATTTCTTCCGCATCCGGAAAGACTTTCTGCCCAGCAAAAAGACTGTAATTGAACACTTCTCATTTGCATACAACATTCTTGTTAGTGCATGCAGTGATTTCACGGCAGCTTTATTTTGTATTAGAAACATAACCGTGATTGTTCTAAAGATTCCTGTTGTCCTCAGGGGGAGCTGATCACGTTCTACTACCACTGGAAGAAAACTCCTGAGGCTGCGGGAACTAGAGCTTATCGGCAGCAACGTCGACAGCCGTCCTCTCGCAAAGCCAAGACTCGCTCTGCAGCAGTCCCCGTAACCCCATCGCTGAATTATTCAGGTGAGCTTCAGACATTACGTTTTGACAAAGTGTGGAATTCAAATGAGCTGGATGACTTTATTGAAGCTGATATTTCTTTGCAGTGGATGCGAGTTCTGCCAGTGAAGACGATCTTGACAGTGAAGACAGTGAACAGGAAATCAAGAGCTGCAGCCACTGCGGTGCAACAAGTCAGTGCATGTTTTTGTGATTTATTGGGCTCAGTATTTTTTAGTACTAATGTTTTATACGTTTCTGTAACAGCCTTTAGATGTGTGAAAAGTGCTTGGGTAAAACGTTCCATTATGCCAAGGTCTTTAACACATCTATAACACATCTATAAACATGCTTATATTGTGTCATATCACTGTGTATTTATAGTTATAATATACATTTTGTTTATAGAGTGGAAACATTACAATAGTAAAATGAATAGTGCATACAATGACTTGATTGTTATTATTGTTGTTGTAGAGCATTACAAGACTCTCAATGAGTGCTCTATATAGCTATAATTATACAGATTTTATTGACATATTCAAATGTTTATAATCTATTCTAGACATGGGTGTCATAGAAAGTGTAACCAGTATTATAACCTTTTTTAAACTCTTGGTCAAACTCTTGCCTAAAGTTTTCTTTTCTTCAGGTTCTAAGGATTGGCACCATGGGCGGAGAGACACCTTGTTGCTGTGCACGACCTGCCACACGCACGAAAGCAAACATGGAAGTCTGCCGCCAGCTTCAAAATCTGCAGTCGCTCCATTCCTGTTTAAACCTGCTAAAGAGGAAGAGGAGGTGAACAACAAGCATGGCATGAGGACACGACGAAGCAGAGCACCTGTAAGCCTAAGGCCCATACAGTTATATTTATCACTTAATAAACCTTCAAAAGAAAGTGTCAGGGCAACTTACATTTCCAATGATCATACAAGAGATCTCACACCCTCATCTGTCAAAATGATTAACATGCAACTTACTGGGAAAATACCTCTCCTTGCATGTGTTTCAACAATATTGAATACTGATCTTTTAATACATTTTTTAAACCAGCTTTCATCTTTGAGAAGTGGCCACAGGAGGCTCACGGGCTCCCCCACCAGTGAGGATCAGCAGTCCAGCAGCCAACCCTCCCCCAGCGGAGCGACTTCTAATTCGCTGAGATCTTCTTCCACAGATAATAAGAACGAATCCAGCAAGAAAACGAACAAGGTAAACATAACTTTACACTTTACACTCTCTTATCAGACGAGCTGGGCTGTTTGAATATGACTCTGACGAGGAGATCTTCAAAGAACTCAGCCGTTTATTTAATGAAAGATAAGTCCGTCCCAGCATGCATGAAACTGAATTATATAACATATTCATAAAATATATATATATTCATAACATGTCATGCTGCTGCAGCCTTACATGCTTGTTCAACATCGCTCATTGAGGTTTTGTGTCATCGTTGTTTTCTGTTTCTTTTTAACACCACTGTGAAAATGTCATCTGGTTTCCATAGAAGATAAAAGAAGAGGTCACATCACCAAAGACAACAAAGCGTGTACGGGAGAGTCCTGCCCAGGAGCCGGAAGAGCCTGAGAAAGTTACTCCTAAAAGGCCGAAGACACAGGTGAGAGGGAACTTCACCACTATTTGAGTCAAATAAAATGTTATCTCTGCAAAGAAAAACAGTCGTCTTGGTTTCCATGCGTCCCTGAAACCCTTGAATATTTTGGGATTTGAGGGGGCAGGGTAATCAAGGCCTTGAATGTTTAGAAACATGACAAATAGACAAAGGGCCATTGAGAGTGTTTGAGTTTAAACTATTTGGGCATGAACAGAAACTTTTCCCTACGTTTTTGAGCGTCCGTCATCACTGTAATCTACTCAAGCCTCTCTCCATGTTTCATTTTCTCTGTGAGCTTCTTTAAAGCCAGCTTGTTTTCATTAAAACAATTCTCAATGTTGTAACAGTAAATAACCTTGATCTACGTCTCAAACTATACTGTGTTTGATGCTGGAATTTGGTGTTTAAAAAGTTCTTCGACCCTAAGCGTGATTTACATAATGTGTGTATTTGTTTCTCCAGGATCCTCGGGGCTCGCGGTCCGAGGGCGAGGCCGAGGTGGAGGAGGAGAGCTCTTCAGAGAGCCGCAGCGCTCAGGACGACGGCAGCAGCGACACCAAAGACATCGACCAGGACAACCGCAGCTCCTCCCCCAGTATCTCCAGCCCGCAGCAGGGCAACGAGAGCGACTCCGACTCCTCGGCCCAGCCCGGGGGGATCCTGCCAGAGCCGGCTGCTGCGGGGGGGCCGGCTGACCCTCCAGCCCCCCAGGCCATCCCCTCTCAGAGCCATCCCATCCTTCATCAGCCACCACAAAGCACTCCTCCTGCTGATGGTGCTCAGAGCCCCCCTCCTGCCTCTCCGGACCCCCCTCAGCCCGCTGCCGGTCAGCCAGCTGGACCAAACTCCCGCCCACAGCCCGCCCCTCACGCTCTCTCTGGTCCCCCTCCTCTTCCGCCAGCACTCGGTCAGGATTATCCTCTTTCTCCAGCATTTCAGGTCCCCCCGGCTCTCAACTCTGCACAGCCTCTGCAGACCCATGGCCCGTCGGCTCAGGCCCTCCAGAGACCCCCACCCTTCTTTAGGGAGTCTCAGCTCCCCCAGCCTTCTCTCTCTGGCCCTCAAATCAAGCCCCCTCCCACCACTCCAATCCCAAATTCACACAAACAGGGTCCACATAATCAGTCTTCTACACCTTTCCCTCAGATGCCTTCCAATCTCCCCCCTCCCCCTGCTCTGAAGCCCCTCAATTATCTGCCCAACCCGCATCCTCCGGGCGCCCCGCCGCCCCCCCCTTCAGCTCATGCCACAGCCTTTGCCAATGCAGTCCCTTCCTACCCAGCTGCCAGTGCTCTCTCAGGTGCAGACCCACCCTGGGAAAAGCATGACTTCCTCTCACCCGCCGGCAGCAGCCTCACTTCCTCTCCCTCCTGTAACATCTTCTGCTATTGGTCCGGTCCCGAGCCTCCAGCCATCATATCCACCTCTGAGACCCTCGCCGAGCGCGGCAGCAGGATGTTCACAAATTCAGATTAAAGAAGAGCCACTGGATGAGATGGAAGAGGCTGAGAGCCCACCGCCTCCATCTCGCAGCCCCTCGCCGGAGCCCACCATCATCAACATGGCCAGCCATGCCAGCCAGTCTGCACGGTATGTGGGGAGGAACTCTGTCTAAGGGAAATTATAAATATCTCCCTCATCTTGTGATAATTGGGGTTTTGGTTAATTTTGCTTTCAACGACAAGCATCAACTGGTAACTTATGGCGCGTTTCCACTGCAGCGGGTAGCCCCGTTTAAGCGTCCTTAACCGTCCTCAAGCGGCCAGGCCGGTTTTTGGTGACGTTTCCATATAGCCTAGTACCGGCCAGCGGGTACTTTTTCCCTCTTTTTCCGGCCTCATAAAATCGTGGTTCCCTCAGACCAGGGCCAGGGCTGAACTAGTGACGTCAACACTCTCGACTGCTGATTGGTCAGAGAGAATCGTCACAAGATCGCGCGCAAGTTCATCCCTAGCGTCGCATATATATCTAGAAGCAAGCTTGCAGCATTTTTATAAACAGCATTTTGTAAACGGAGGAGCTACAAAATGGCTACGTCTAATAAGAAAAGCACACCGTGGTCGACCGAGGAGGTGACGACGTTCCTACATCTCATTGGGGATGATACAATCCAGCGGGAGCTCGACGGAACAACTCGAAATGTGAACAAAAACAAAGCCGATCGCCCCGCCTACACTGCGTTGCTACCCCAGGTCCTAAACTGTAATGGAAATGCGCCACGGCCTAGGCCGGCCAGCGAGGCAGCCCGAGGCCTGAGCGAGGACGCTTAGGGACGCTTAAACGGGGCTACCCTGCTGCAGTGGAAACGCGCCATAAGTGGTTCTTTTACAAGAGTATTTGAAATACAAGAGGCACTTTTGTTTTAGTTCAGCGCTCCAGTCAGTCAGTGAGCTATGGTGCAGTATTTCAAAGCACTACATCCATTGAGGTGCTTACTTTGTCATGTTTTGTGTTTTTAAATATATTTTATGTTGGCTTAGTTGAAGTCTATTGCTTTGTGTGTGTTAAGCTGTTACCAAGAGCAACATCAAACATGGAGCCATTGTTAATAACATATTTGGATTCAAACCAAAAGTGTCTGTTAGGAGTGTCTCTTGGTTTTCAAATCAGCTTGTGATCATAGCTACATTAAGTGTGGTTGAAGCTGTTCGCAGCAGGATGATTATTGAACATTGCCTATTCTTTTCCCATTACAAATAAGAGGTTCATGTATTTCAGACTAGCCTGAATAATGATGCAGTTACCATTTGTACTTTGTTGCGAAGGTAGTCCGTGTTGAATTAATGAATTCCTAGATTTCAGCAATACAGTTGGCGCCTAAATTGTTTTTTAAAAAACTGACAAGAGTCGAGCTCTAAACAACAAACAACTGAATCGTTCCTGAAAGTTTAATAGTTTAATCTTGTCTTTCAGGTTTATCAAACACTTGGATCGTGGTTACAACTCCTGTTCCAGAACAGACCTGTTCTTCACTCCACTTACGGCCTCCAAGCTGGCCAAGAAAAGAGAGGAGGCGGTGGAAAAGTTGAGGAGAGATGCTGAGCACAGTGCTCGACAAGAACGTGAAAGGGAGAAAGACCGTGAGAGAGACAGAGAAAGGGAGGCAGACAGAAATGCAATGAGTGTGAGTCTATTTCTTATTTATAATACATAAGCAATACTAACACTTAATCTAAATGAACTGCTGAAATGAACACTGTCTGAAACACTTTGCTTGCTTGCAGAGAGCCTCCAGCTCCTCCCACGACAGTCGTATGAGCGATGTTCAGATGACGGTTCATGGCCACGGACGCCCCTCCTTTGAGCAGCCGCCCACCAGTGTGGCTGCTGTGCCCCCCTACATCGGCCCTGACACACCCGCCCTGCGCACCCTGAGTCACTACGCCCGACCCCATGTCATGTCGCCATCAAACCGCAACCACCCGTTCTACGTGTCGCTGAGCCCCGGCGACCCCCTGCTGGCCTACCACATGCCGGGCCTGTACGGCGCTGACCCCAACCTCAGAGAGCGCGAGCTCAGGAACCTGCGTGAAAGGGAGCTCCACGAGAGGATGAAGCCTGGCTATGAGGTCAAGCCCCCAGAAATGGAAATGCTACACCAATCTGCCAACCCCATGGAGCACTTTGCCAGACACGGGGCCATCGGTCTCCCCCACATTCCTGGGCCCCCCCACCACTTCGCCCAGTTCCATCCCGGGCTGAACCACATGGAGCGAGGGATGGTGCTGGCTGCGCCTCAGCTGCGCCCCGAGCTGAGCTACGCAGAGCGACTCACTGCAGAGCGGCTCCACGCAGAGAGGATGGCGTCTGTAGGGGCCGACCCCGCCGCCAGGCTGCAGATGCTCAATGTGACGCCGCACCACCACCAACACTCTCACGTTCACTCCCACCTCCACCTGCACCAGCAGGATCCGCTTGGGCAAGGTGATGTTGGAGCTTTTCACTGCTATGACGAAAGATGTGAGGGAGAATTCTTAAGGACTTTAGAACATTTGACGGTTTTACCAAAATGTACTGAATGATTTACTTTCTTCGTCCAGGTCAAAACCCTCATCCTCTGGACCCTCTGCAAGGAGGCCCACGTTTGGCCCGCTACCCCTTCCCCGGGGGCCAGATCCCCAACGCTCTACTGGGCGATCTCCCTCATGATCATGAGATGCTGCGCCACCCACTGTTTGGTTCGTAATCCCAACTCCTAGTTTAGTTTATTACTTTATTAGACAGGGACGGTGCTTATGGGAAGAGTTTAAAAGCACAGACGATAAAAAGATAAAAGCAGTGAACAAAAGTATACAGATACAATTAAAGCCTGCTTAACAGAGACAGTTCTTATAACACACAGATTTACACAAATCTATACAAAAGCATGAAAATACAATGTTTGTCCCTGGGAAATGTTGACAATACATTTAGCAACTATGATACGCTGGAGCAGCTCTGACATTATAAGAACAAACAAGACATAAAACCACACGTAAACACTCACTGCTCTAGTGTTAACACGTTTTTATTTTCTAATGTTGTGGAGAATTAAGGAAGTATGCTCAGAACGCATCAACTCATTCCAACAATTTAAAACCAGTCCCTTCAATTTGACTCTCTTTCCCGTAGGAGCATATCAACGAGAGCTGCAGGGCCAGATTCCTCAGATGTCTGCTGCCCACCAGCTCCAGGCGATGCATGCCCAGTCTGCAGAGCTGCAGAGGATGGCGATGGAGCAGCAGTGGCTGCATGCTCATCACATGCATGGAGGCCAACTCCCGAGTCAGGAAGATTACTACAGGTGAGGCTTTTCAATGTATTATCTAGTGCACAGGCTTTCAACAATCAGAGGTATCACTTTATTATGGTAGCTATGCAGCTTTATATGACTACATTAAAGCCCCATAGTAATTACTCAGTTTCTCTAAGATGGAGCCATAATTATCAACATTATTCTAGTGTTGACACAGTATCAAAATACCTGCCTAAAAAATGTTGATAGTGATACTGTAACAATTTCACGGGAAAACGTCAACTTTAATGTCAAAGTGCTGCTAAAAACCGGTTCAAATCTGGCTGAGATAAGTGTCAGCAATACTGGAAGCTTACTTGTTGAGTTGGGCTTTTATTGTGAAAGGTTAAAACCTAAAGAGTGCGCTTATGCTACTCTTAACAATGTAGAAGCAATCAACAGCTCTGTTATTTAATTACCTTCATAGGCAAGTCAAGTTTATTTATATAGCACCTTTCAACACAAGGCAATTCAAAGTGCTTTACAACAATGAAAGACATTAACAGTAAGACATTCATAAGTATAAGCGCGACTCAGCTACAGTATTTTAGAGTCATATTTCGCTCTGCTCCCGATGCTTTGTCCAAGAGCAGTGGCCGCTCGAAAACAGCCATCGTATGTGAAGCGTGCATATACAGTATGACTCAAAAAACTCGCCCAAAATGCCTGCAGCAGGTGGTAGCATAGCAATGCACAACCACCACCCTCTCATTATTACCCCCACACTACTAATAAATATAGGCTATTGTACCCTTCCTAATGGTAGGGTATTGTGATATATTTCTCATATCAATATACCGTGCAAGACAAGATAATTACACAATGTTTAGTTGAACTCCAGTAAAATATGTCTCACTGACCAAAGTGTTGACCCTGTTTCTTTGTTTCTGTTTGCTGAAGCCGTCTGAAGAAAGAAGGTGACAAGCCATCTTGAGTGCCAGGTGGTGCATGCCCTGAATCCGTACACTCATACCCCAATAGAATACTGTGTACTTTTAAGACTGTAAGAGAGTATTTGTGAGTCCATTTTTTTGTTTTAATATATTTTAGGAAGATCTTTGTGGATCTTTACGTGCATTCCTTGTTCAGCACTTATTGGACTGTCAAAGTCCGTCTCAGATTTTCATATCACTTAAGACTTTATACTAGTTTTTATTATCAAAATGACAAACAATCTCACCCATTCATGTGAGATTTGAAGTGACAGATTTTTCTCTAACAAACTGTAAAACTGTTTCATATGCAGTGACGTGAATTTGCTAATGAAAATATAACTCTCATAAAGGATATGAAAACAGACTGACTTTGGTGTTAAGTTGAAATATCTACCTATGATTTCTAAATGATTTCCTTGTACAGAATGACCTTTTAATCAGTGTTTGAATGACTCTAACGACCTAGCATGACGCAGACTTTTTTTCCACCAAACTAGAGTAGCAAGTTGCATTGTGGTGCTTAGAGCATAGTATAGATTGTTTTTTCTCTTAAATCTGCTAAATATTTGTCTAAATCCTAAAGTTTTATATATCAAGATATCTTTTCACATTATAACCGAAGCTTTTATTCGCTCATTTTTGAGATTGTAAATATTAAATGTTTGCAATATTCTATATGAATGAGTACTATTGATATAGCAGTAGATGTGAACACTTGCCCTTCGATCCAGCACGATAGCAGTAAATCATAAGCTAAAACAGTATTGAGTATTATAAAGTAAGATAATTATTAATTGGACCAGTATATGTCGCTAAGGCAGAACGTTTTGTTAGAATAATGTATTTACATTGTTTTGATGAGAGCAAATGAATTGGAGTGAAACTAAATCCTAAACATTTTAATGGAATTTTTGAAAGAACTGCCTCTAAATTCAATATTTATGTGACATAATATAAAAGTGTATCCATTGCATATTTATTTCAATAAATATTTCTGCAATGACCCCTTGTTCTCTTTGCACCTGGAGTTTCTTTGTATCAATAGCCTGTGGTATATACAATTTATAAGGTACACCTAGCTAAAGCTAATACTTTCCTGTAATAAATTCTACCTTGATGAAGGTCGTCGTCAGTTTTCTTTGAGAGATGTTCATATAACTGATATACCTGGTGATTTAAGAGGATATCGTTTAGTTAAGTTCAGTCATTTTCATTGTGTAACATTCAAATACATACAGCAAACAAATTCACAACAATAAGTCATTACTTTTAAAATAGTAACAAACCAAACCAAATATTATAATGACCCAAAAAGGTCAGTGCTAGAGCCTTAGCTTATTACACGTACAATCTTTACATTCATTACTTTGTACATTTGTCATTGCATACTCAAAATAAAAGAATTGATCAAAGTAAAATATATGTATATCATTGTTTCCCAAAAATGCCATATCTTAGTTTAAAATTGTATAAATAAGATCTTAAGTATCTTAAGTATAATACATCTTTCCATTTTCCTTTAACACATGATTTAACTTATTATCTCTGACTATTATACATCTGTGTTTGAAATGTGTTCTTATGTTTGTAAAAGACACAAATTCCTCTTAGTTCACAGACAAACTTTATTACTTTAGACATTACTTTCAGTTTGTGTGCTGTTGAAATTAAAGACGTTTTTTATTATTTGTCCACAGTTAATATCGGTAAGGGCTTAATTACAGAAACACTTTTTTAAGATGTACTACAGCAGATTGTTCAGGAGTCAAATATAAAAGCATTTGAGACAACAAAACCGGATATGTCAATTCTCTTTAGTTTATATCAATTATATAGGAAAATATATATATTTTTAGCTATTTCTAAAGTTTACATTTTGTTGCAACACAGGTTGTAAAATATCTCAGCAGATGAGCTGACTAGTCACATAGTATTTAGGCACAGTGGTTCATAATGTGGCGGCTGACATGAGAGGACGTTCACACAAACTCTGATTATTCTAACATCACATGAATGCAGCACAATGCCTTGTCTCACAATTGCAACAAATGAAATATATTTTTTGTGTCTGCCCCCTGATTTGTATCCACTCCAGAGTTGAAGGTGTTCTCATAATTCACCCTTCTGCCAAGTTTCATGCAAATCAGGCCTGTACCTTTTCCTTCAACCTGCTGACAGACAAACAAATAAACAGACCAACCAAGCAGTAATACAACCTCGTTGGCAGAGGTTAAAAAAAAATTGTTCATTCATTTCATTGTTCGTTTTGTAGTTTAAAACGGGGTTAACCCTGTCAAGCCTGTGTGACATTCTGGAAATATAATAATCTTAAAGTGTCAAATGTGTAAAAAAACAAATCGTGAGCCTGTGATTAGTCACAAGTTGACATTACTTTGTATCGAATGGGCACAAAGCTCAAAATAAGTGAACCAATGCTTACCCATCATGCACAGCTCCTGCAGTCACTTACTTTACGTTCCTACAACTTACAGGCGGACCAATACTCTACAACGCAACTCTTTTCAGGTTTTCATCCACCTTTTCATCCTCTACGACCTCCCAGAGACACTTTGCATCAGCTCTCTACAAGCTGCCATTAAAACATGCGTGTTTAAAGCCGTATTAACATACAAAGCCATCACAATCACAAAGGGCTCAACAAATTATGAGTATCTGTGCTAACGTAGTGGTCCACATAACATCAGTTTACCCAGTTATCTTAACGTTTAAAATGCAGCTGAAATGTTTTCATGTTTAAACGATAATGCTGGGCATAAGCTTTAACTTCCTTTTGGTAAACAAATCCCATTATAAGATCAAAACCAACAATGTGTTGTTTTTAACTTCCCCATCCTGTCTGTGGCTTTCAACCCTAAGCCAATTTGTTCCAACTTGGTCTTGAATATATGGCCTACTTTTACTAATATTAGAATTTTGTTTTTGTTTGTCTCTTTTCATGGAATCTGTTTACGTAAAATTACTGAACTTAGCTACTTAGCAAAAAATGTCTTACTAGCATACGTGCTTTATTTTAACAAGGAAAGAAATGAAAACTCTGAGGCAATATGACATACAGTACATATATAGTATATATATCCTTATAGATGGACCCAAGTGAAAGTGTTTGTAAATGATTACGCTCTTCTTTGTTGTGTGTCAGGGATCCTGTTAGGAAGGATTCCTCCTCTTCACATACTGCCGCAGGTACTGGATGGCCGACAGCGCACTCACATTTGCCAGCAGAGCTGAACAGGATTAAAATAAAGGTTAATCTGAAGAATTGTCAATCCGCCAAGTTACACAGTTCATCACTTCATGATGAATACTTAAAGCCCCTCAACATGTGGTTTCAAAAATGAAGTCTTCTTCGAGTCCATATTTTAAGGTGTTCACCCCTCAAAAACTCATCAGTTATTTAAAAAGGAAATGCAGGACATCACCCCCAGAAAGAAGCTGACGGAGTAAAGATGTTGCACGGCCTTTAAAGTTTGTATTTTAGACACCAGTTACATTTGTAGATTATTGACTGAAACAGCAGCATATCAATACAAGGAGTTAAGAGCTGGACAACACGAAGAAAAATGCAACAACATTGTTGAATAAAAAAAAAGTGCCTTCTGTTACTTTTTTTATACTGTTGAATCAAAACAAATATCTTGTTAAATAAAGAAAATAATATTATTTCCACCATTATGTAAATGCATACATCGAACTGAACACAAAAGGCAAGAAAAAGTTGACATTGTGATGACGATTTATAAACGAATGATGAATGAAGCCCTGGAAAAGTTTCATACCTGCTTTCCAGGCATCAGCAGACTCAGGATCAGATGATTTTAACACCCAGGAGGCAAAGGCGATGCAGACCATGCACATATCTGACTGCTTCAGTGAGGAGAAAATGCCCTCTTGTCCTGTAAGAGACATAAACAAGAATAAACAAAAAAGGAGGTTATTTTGAATCAAATGTGCTCTGGTGTGATTTAATCCAGTCTGGAGAATAAGCAGCTCAGACGTACTTGTTGCCTGTACAGCGTCCAACACCCTCTTCTGCAATGCTAGCTCGCTAAACAGCAGAAAAGGAGATGAAGAGCCTCTCCTGGCAGTGAGCACTGTGAGTGGTGGGTCCACACTCTTCGTGGTGATCTTCTCAACCTCATCTGGGAACACCGTGGCTCCAGATCTACTACACCAGATGCTCCCTTTGTCAGGAAAGCGAACCTTCCTCATCAAACTTTTCCAATTGTAGAATCCATGTGAGGCAGACACCCCGGAATCGTCCCCCTTGAAGAAAGAGCCAGACATGATCCTGAATGGGGAGATGTCGCCTTCCTCCTCGAAGTCTGAGCGCAAGAAAACAAAGTCCGGATTTGGGAATGTGAGTTCTCTGATGATGGGCTGAGAACAAGAGAAAATGGGGATGGGTTTCTCCTCACTGCGCTGGAAATTGTAGAGGAAAGAGAATGACATTTCATCGCTGAACGCACAAAGAGAATAGTCATAAACCATTGAGATGTCAACTGGATCATAGACTTTAACACATTGGGAGCCTCCGTTTGTTCCATCATCGCTGTAAAGGTATTCAAACACTTCAGGCAAGGATATATGATCATGTTCACCCAGTAAAGATGTAGGTATTTGTGTTCCCAGGCTGTCGCTAGCTGTTAAAACCACATTTTCTTCCAGAGATGGACAGCTGCTGAGAAACAAACTGCTCTCGTCATTGCCGAGTAACAACTGCAAAGATAAATCCTCTGTTTTGAAAGCTGATAGATTTTGCAAGCTTTTGCTTTTTGTGATCGGTCTTGGCAACCCAAGTCTGCTCAAAATTAAATCACTGGCTTCCTGATCCTCTGCATAGTCCTCTAAAGGCACAGGTGTTTCAGAGCTTAAAGACTCCTCTTCCTCATGTGCTTTGAAAGGAGAATCGCCCGGGCTCTGTTGGCTTTTGCTTTGAGGGTCAGGACTGTGGTTCCTACTGGCGCTAAGATACTGCCAGTACTCTTCTTCAAAATCGGACGTGGAGAACTCGCAGCTTGAACGATCGCGTTTGGATTCGTCGGGCTGTGTGAAATAGTCTGAATCAGCAGTGTCAGATGTATCCATCAGAACACCATCAGACAAATTATACTCCACTGTGTCGAGCAAAGGGCCGTGATCATCTGCGTTTGGTGTGACTGTATCTCTGGGAGGGGTGGTTCTACCCATCCTGAGCTGCAAAATGTCATTTATCGTCAACTTTTCCATTTCATCCCAAAAAGCAGAAATGGCGTACACAGGTCGAGTGTGTCCCGCGGCTTCGGCGTATGTTTCAGGGCTGTCGGCCACAGGGCAAGGGGTTACAGTTAAATCAGGAATGGGGAGCAGCTGATTTACTGAAGAGCCACCAGATGCTAAATGATTTACTTCCTGTTTTTGGAGTCCAGGTGTAGGTGCAGGAAGCGTGCTGTGTGTTTGGTTATCACATGTGGAGATGTCATCTGGCATTCTGTCTGCACTTTGCCCAGCAGATGACTGAACATCGGTGCTTTCATGACCTTCACAGTTAGAAGCTGGTATATCAAAAGAGAGAGTGCCATCATAAGAAAGCATTTCTCTATCTTGCGTGTTGTCTGCCTCGGTAATCTCAGTCAGATTGAATAGATAGCTGTTTTCTGTCAGAGATAATGAGCGTTGCAGTTGTTGGTGTTCCTTGAGAAGATGCTGAAGATCCTCCCATGATTCGGTAGCTGACAGATAGCTTTCAGAGTCAAAACTGTGAGTGGAGAAGAACTCAACACCGTCTTCATATACGTCAGACTCCACACTGTCTAACTTTATCGGTTTTCTGGGTGTAATTCTGTTGTTTGATTTGGATTCTACAGTTGGCTCAATGATATTGTCTTTAGGGGAAGGAGACATCACCAGTTGTTCTGACAAATTGTCTTCCTCATCAGAAGTTAAAGACAATTGCGATGAATCTGAAATGACTCCCATCTGCACACACTCAGAATCTGGTTCAGCACATTTGTTTACCAAGTTACGGTCTACTTTAGCTTCATTATTATCTGTTGTCGTCTCTAACCTACAGTGGTTTTCAAGTGATCTCTCCTTACGAGTTTTTTTTTGTCTTCGTTTTGTTTTCACAGAGGCAGCACGTACTCCCTGTCGTGCAGGACTCTCGTTCACTGTCACAAACCAGCGCTCTTTCTCTGCTCTTAGACCACTCACATCCTCACTCACAGATCTGTCTGTAGTGATCGGCTCATTTACATCTAGCTCTGTTAGGTTGTAGGAAATGGGGTCAGGTTGCTGTGTGGATATGAGGTCATGAATGTCAGTCTCAATTTGCACAGCTTCATCTCCTCTTTTCAGCTCTGACGATTCTCCCTCTGAACACTGAACATTTAGTTGCTCAGTTTGCAGTGTAATTTTGATGTTGGGATGTTTCTCCTCTTCGATGTGCTCTGCTGTGTTGAAGGCATTTTCTTCAGGATTACCAAGGCCTGCTTCAGCTTTAGTTTCTTCTTGTCCTCCTGCTGAACCACACTGAACCACCTGCACTGATACAGACTTCACACCATCTGTGCAGTTCTCTTCCTCCATGCAGCATCCTGCAGCACTGCCTTCAGCTCCATCACTGCTTGCAGCACAGCTCTGCTCTGGCTCCTGATGGCCTGCGCTGAACACTGAGCTTGGGTTGCCCAGTTCCTCTGAATCACTGAGGCTCCAGCTATCAGGGCAGGCGAGCGAAGGCTGCACCAGACCACACTCCTCGCACTCCTCATAGAAGCTGGTCCAGTCATCATTTGCAATGTGAATGCTGTGATCCAAATCATCCATTTTATATCTCACATGCTCCTGAATCTGAAAATAAGAAGACAAAAGATCAATGTTGGAAGGGTTGCATATTTAGGTATATTGAATAGGCCAATGCAATGTGTTGCAGTACATCCTTGGTATCCCCACTGAGTTATAGTTGAAGTTCCATCAACTAATTTGAGCTAAATATAGAGCGTTGGTTAGGAGTTTAACCTTGCTTGTAATCAGCTGTCAATAGCAAACTGTTGCTCAGAAATCAAACATGCTCTTGAGTTAGTTCAAAGCTTGAAAGGGCAGCTAAGCAACACCAGAGTACTACAGTCACAAGAGCCATAACATATCTCAAAAATACTCCGGTCATATGACCTGATATGAAAAATTCAGCTCTCCAATGTCAGGACACAACATGCTGTATCAGCATAGCAAACATACAATGTTTATAATACCTTAGATTTAGCACTTGATCACATTTGTAGTATTGTTTAGCTACAGGTTATTGGTTAAATGTTATTTTTCAGGTGTGGAGTTGTTAGGATCACTTGCTCTGCGTCAAAGTCGTTTACAGGTCTACTCGAGTACATAATCAACTTGAAGTATATCGTTAAAGAACGTTTATGTTTTTTAGTTTCTATAGTACAAAGAAAACCTACCTGTTACAGAATGACGAAGCGTCCACTTTGAGGTGTCAGTTCTTACTCCCTGCAGGGGCATTTCAGCTCTGATGTCCGTCTGCCCTTGTGTATGTCAGACCGGGGCCTTGCACTCGACTGTTATAAATAGAGTAGTATGTCCAGTCACATGTAGCTGCAGTCGTCCGTCCCTCTATTACCAGAGGTATGACATTTCAGTACCTTCAAAATACAAGCCCTCTTACAGTCATTAGAGGTGACTCCCAAAATACATTCCATTATAACCCTGTAGAAGTGCAAGGACACTTGACACATTGCAGATGGATCATGGGTATTTATACATAATTCACATTTATTTAAAACATCTTAACAAATATCAACTCATGCTACTTCCCTCTCATAGAAAAAAAAGAGATTAATGATTAATCCACAAAACTTTGTACGTCATTACAATCCCAGAGAATTTAACCATCTAATCTTTGTTTCAATTCTTACACAGAAGTACTTGAAAACCCTTTGAAATCAAGAACACAAGTGTAGAATTAGTAGTTTTTTTTTTTAATTAACTGGTCTTACTTTAAATATTTTTGAACACATTTGCCAATCTGACTTTAGATCATGTCAGGGTATGTGTGATAGCAAAGATATATATATATATATATTTAAATCCTCCCTAAAACCTTAACAGCATTGTGATATTCAAAATAATTTTAAATGATGACCGCTATATTTCTCCAGCGTCCCTATCAGAGAAGGATGACATATGTATATTATCTATTTACATAGAGATAATGATAGTACCCTGCTGACCACAAGTGAATATAAAGACATGTAATACCTTTGTTTCTCATTTGTTTAATAAAACAATACAATTATAATGTGATTGGCAGTATAACTTGTCACTCATGTAAAAATAAATTAATGTCTGGCACACAGTTAGGAATGATTTATTCTCTTTATTTATTAGCAGCAGTAATCATAAAAGAAACATAACAACTTTTACATTTGTCTTTGAACGATATGAAAACACAGCAGCGTGAGTTCATTTAACTGAGGGAAACAATGGTTATGGAAAGGTGCTTTATTTCTCCAAACATTACATACATAATTCTGCATGGCATTGAAACTAGAATATGTACATTACCTCATTACAAAAGCAATACGTTATTTGTATAAAACAATATGTACATGTTTCAAGCTAATGTTTGTCTGTAAGTCAAACACATCAAGGGGAATATTCATAGTTTGATTGCTGCCTTTTATCTGGTTCACTTCATGTTGCTTTAGTGTCGTCAACATACAGAAATATATGTAGTTAAATAGCAAATAAAACTTAGATATCTAGCCTCGTTTTAGGATAGTGTACAGTAAAGGCCACTGGATATAATTTAAATACCCAATTATTCCTCACATCATTCTTAAATGTTTCCTGGCTGTTTTAAAGCTGATAATGGCACAGTAATCACAGTAATGGCACACAGTTTTCTTCAGACAACATTTGGCAAAAAGTTAATAGAAGTCAAGTAAAATTCAAAATGCAGCAATATGTTGCCATCCATACAACAACAACACAAATCACAATCACACTTGTTGGCAACTAGTCTTGAGATTTTCTTTTAAAAGGATGACCTCAGACGAATAAAGTGCACAAGGATTCAGTCATTTTATATTCCTAAAGGAAAGAGATCTATTGGAATCTAGATATACTTTAGGGACAAAAATATGCATTTTAAATGTCAGATGACAGTCCTTCCTATATAAAAATATGAACTTTAAATTCTTCACCTCTTTCATGTTTCACTGGGTCTGTTGTGGAATAAAATGTATGATGCGATGCACAATGCCATTGTTCATGAGTAATACATTCACCTTGATTAAGCTCACAAAAACAATAAATACAAATGCAATAATAAAAAAACTAAAGCAATAACACATTCATCCATACAGTGCCTTTAGTAACTCGCTCTAAAATACCCCGCTATTTGACACATCATATATTCAGTTGGTCTGATTGTAATCAGTAAACCTCAGTGCACTTCACAAAATGTAAATAAATATCACAGGTAAATAACATTCTATTTAGCAAAATATAAAATGTCACTGGGCTGTCACTTTCCCCCCCCCTAAAAAAGCCCTGTCACTTGGTCACTGGCTTTATAGTTATTTGCTGTAAAAGGAGTAGTTGGACATTAGAAAAAACAAGTTTATCCGCCTTCTTGCAGTGAGTTAGATAAGAAAATCAATACCACTGTCAGATCTGTTAGAAATATGGCTATAGACAGCAGCCGGTTAGCGTAGCTTAGCATACGGCTGCAAACAGCTAGCCTGGCTTTGTCTCAAGGTAACAGATCTGCTCACCAGCACCTTTAAGCTCTCATCACAACTGTAATATTGTTCGATAAATCAAAAAACCAAAGTGTAAAAGCGATAATTCACAAGTAGTGGGACCCGTACCAAGTGGAAAAGTTTTCCCATGTCAGTTGTTATACACATAAGATGAGAAGAAGCTTAATGTCAAAACATTTCTTAATTCGACAGGTCCACATATCGAAACCATCTAAATAAGTAAACTGATGACATAGTTCAAACAGCAGATGGATAATAACAGTGTTAACTTGTAAAAACAAACCAGCCTGTAAGGTTTAAAACGTACAGAGAAATACTGAAACTAGTTTTGTAAAAAAAAAACACATTTAACATAAATTAGTCATAGAGACTGTGTCAAGAAGACTTTTTTTAATACAGCCCACACTCTTGTAAAATAGAGGAAAAGTAACAGCCCGAGTGACAATAATGCAGCATAAGCAGCTTCAGTTAAATATGGCTACCTACGTACAGTACAAGCCACCTGGTGTTCTTCACACTGCTGAACCTTCACATGATAAGAAGAAAACCTTACATCGTTCCTGAGCGTTCTCTCCTACCAGCACTCCCTCCCCTCCTCCTACTCTTCCCCCTCCTACACATTATAAACCTGGGTGGTGGATGTGGTAGGTACGGCGGGTGCAGCGGGCCTCTCCCTTCTGACATATCTTGGCTTCCTCACTTCAAAAGAAACACAAAACAAAAGGCAACATAAATCACCTTTGATGAAAACAGGAGAAGACAAGCACTGGAGACACTAATAGCAGAGATAACTCCAAGCTGGATTTGTATGCTTTGATCACGTTTCGTTTGTGAATTCAAGCTTGTCATCAGCTTTCATATATTTAACACTTGTCTACAATGTTGCTAAATAATCCCTTTTACTGTTGGACTGCTTCCATTAGTCATAGCTTCACATACAACCAGTTCTGCAGGGTCAGAGAATCAAAGCAGGAAGTTCCCGGTTAAGATAGTGAAGTCGTCTTACCTGTCGAGGAGGGGATCATTACAGCCTAGAAGAGAAAAAAACACAGATATGTCTTTGTACTACAAGACACAAGACATTCCTGAGGATATGAAAAATAAAATCAAACATTGTGAAGGAAACATAAAATGTACTCACTGTCTCACTTGGTTGGAATATGAAGGCTGTAAAGTGCACAAGATATTGTTATGTTTCAGTTTAGCTGAATGAAGAAAGGTATTATCACTGGAGCGTAGCAGTAACATTGTGTGTACATGCTTTATTATATTTGATCTAATGGGTATGGTGGGTTGACAGCACTTTGTTTACATAACTACAGTCTCTCAGAGCGGTGTAGTGCTTACCTTTGTTGCGGCGGTAGAAGATGTTTGGGAGTCTGTTGGAGCGTTTGAGGTAGAAAAAGGAGGCAACAGAGAGGATCAGGAACAGGCTGATCAACAGTGTTCCCAGAAGAAGAGAGGCTGCGACACCTGGCCCTCCTGTTGAGAAATATTAGAAAACACACTAAAGGATTTGTGAGAAAGGTTCTGAATATATTAGATGCTGGAGCTATTTACTATTACATCACACAGAGGTTGTAACCTGTGGAACTGGGTTCTTTTATCTAACTTACATTTCAAATGATAATAATACAAACGGATTATAAAATCCTTAACCATGGTTAATTTACTCAATTTAAAGGACATCTACTTAAAACTGAAATTGCAGTTGTATAATTTAAACTTTAGAAATATATTCTTATAGGCCAAGAAACAAATAATATGCTTAAGCTAATGGATTGAGATATCTTACCAATTTTTGGAATGACAGTCGTTACAGTTGTGTGATTTTTCTTTTCCAATGTATAGTCTAGTGAGCACACAAAAAGGGCATATTTTTTAAATAAATGTGTTACATTCAGACATTTTATTTATTTGAAAACAGGCCTTGTCCTTACTGTAGGTGCAGACTGTTATGTTATCCAAATCCACAGCTGCTGAGTCACAGAATATGCAGACAGTGTTGCTGTTCTCAAGGACACGCAAGAAGCATCCTGAAAAGAAAAAACAAGAAAAATCCCATTTCCTGTCCTTTTGTACCATGGTCAAAATAAATATTAATTCCACTCTGCAATGTAATAGTCACAACATTATGTTACATTTTTCAATATATACTGTATTTATGGTACATCCACAAATACAGTATATTACATGATGCTTGTTAGACGCTTTTATCCAAAGCGACTTACTGTGGGCAATCCCCACAGTAACAATTTGGGGTGAAGTGTCTTGCCCAGGGACACAACGATATGCTGACTGCAGTGGGGTTTGAACCTGTGACCCCCTGATCCGAACACCTACGGACAACCCACTGCACCACACACCTCATTATACATAGTATATATTGCTGAAGTTTAAATATTTTGTTTATCCACTAAAACTGTTTGCCAGTTTAAAATGAATAAAAAAACTAAAAAGGCTGGTTTCCTTTTTTTCACACATTGCTAAGCATAATGGTAACACATCAGCACATAGACTGACATTGAAAAAATATGAATTCTATATAAAATTCTGTGAACTTTGATCCCAAATTGGGAAATTCCTATCTTGCAAGGTTACTAGAAAGGAAATATATACATATCAATATAGCGATACACACATGTATGGGCAGAGTATCATTTCACTCTTGCTTATCTCTAACCGAAAAGGATACAAATAAAAGTAAAGTTAAAAAGTGTGGCTCAAAGTTACAGTTTGGTATGTGTGCCAGGATGATTCAAAGCTTGAAAACATTACCTGGCTCACAGTGGGTGTCATTCGAACATGAATTGTTCCCTCTCTGTTTCTCGCTGCAGCACTCAAGCGAGTTCTGATGTAAAGCCTACGGACCAAACCACATTCACAGATTAACAAATCAGTATTTCATGAGAAAATCACACATTAACTCTTTGGCTGAGTAATATCCGTTTTTCTACCTTAGTGACAGGTGTCTCGGGTCTGATCATAATCACAGTTGCAGCCAAGACCAGAAGGAACGACAGAGCCATAATCAATGCCTAAAAGATCAAACAGACTTGATTAAATACACCTCACTGACTTTGATGAGATCAGATACATTTACCTATTAAAATAAGAGTGCTAAAAAACAACACAATTTCACTGGTTTGTTATATACACGGTATGCAATAGATTGGTCTAATTCTACATATCTGTGCTCTGCTGTTAGTAGTTGCCGTTTTTCTATTTTCTTTTCTTATCACTGATGACTAAATTAAAAATATATGGACTGAGTAGTTCAATTTGAAGTTTATCTTTATGCACCCAATTTACAAAACTTGGAAAAGTAAAGAAAGGATATACAGTGCAGAAAGAACCAGAAAACCCACCGGCCTTATTCAAAGCCTGCACCTAAATAATGTTAAAATGTCACAAAATTAGTAGTGGAAGTGCAATGCTGCCCCCTGTTTATTTGAAGCATGGAGCCATGCATCAGCCCACACTTTGTTCCTTTAACTTAGCTGATGTCACAATATAATTATAGGTTCAAATCACCTTTTGGCTGAGAATAGGTTTAACATATGTTTGATGTTGCATCCTAACTAAAACGTTAGAGATGCACACAAACACCTTAGTTTAAATACACACAGAGATCTCATTCCTGCATATCTTTTCTTTATAACTTTTACAACTACATTTTTAATGCAACGCAATGTATTGGTAACGTTAGAGCTTTAACCAACATATTTAATGTCTCAGTCATTTGCATGTAGTGTGCTAACGTCATTTGAGTTACACAGGATACATGCAAGGTGTTTAGCTAGCTAGCACCTGTCACAGGGAGGAAGTTCAGTCTTCGGTCAGAGATAACATTACGATGCCAGCGTTAGAGAAGTAGATTCACTGACTTATCCCTTCAAATCTGTTTTATAATCACAGACAGAGCAGCAGCACATAACTAAAAGTTAACTCACCTGCCAATCCCTAGGCTTTGGCCTGACCAAACTCCTTGATGTGGTGTAATCAGATTCAGATCGGTTTCGCCGCAGAGGTCTTTTTTTTTTTAGAAAGTCACTGATAGTTTGGCAGATTTGTCATCAACACACCTCTGCAATTCAACCACAGACTGTCAGTGCGTAGCTCATTGCTGTAGCTACCTGATTTCATTTAGCATGCACACTTCCGGGTACGATTTTCAAAATAAAATTACAGGTATTTATGTGAATAAAAGATGTGGATCTATAGAGGTTTCTCAATACTCAAATTTCCCCTCCTCGACTCCTATCCTCGATTCCCCTCCTCGAGACTTGGTGCCGCCCACAGGAGATGCGAGCGGAGGACTGAGGAGGGGAACCGAGGAGAGAGGAGTGGAAGCAGCAGGCGGTTAGAGAAATGAGAACTCCTCTCCTCTGAGCGGTCATTTTAAAGAGACGTCCATTAATGATGACAGGAGGCACAGCAGCCCTCTGTCTGATGGACAGATGTGTTCATGATGACTTATATATTTACTTTTAATTCATTCACAGTGCGGTATAATGAGACAATAACAGGCTACAGATGCGGACATATACACACACACACACACACACACACACACACACACACACACACACACACACACACACACACACACACACACACACACACCACACACACACACACACACACACACACACACACACACACACACACGTATATCCCCCCTCCACCCTTCTCTCTGGTCGCTGAAATGGGGAATTGAAATTACGGGCCAAAAGTTGTACAAGTATTAAAAGTAAGCATAGGACACCAAACCAACTGAGACCCGTCTGTCCGCCGCATCAATGCACTGTACAACACACACACACACACACACACACACACACACACACACACACACACACACACACACACACACACACACACACACACACACACACACACACACACACACACACACACACACACACACACACACACACACACACACATACACACTGTACCACACACACCTGCTGCTAAAACATAATCAGGCTACAGCCTTGTGTATTTTATTATGTGAAGCACTAAATGGTCTTAGAAAAATATCGACTCTTTGTTTGTAGATATCTACTAAACTACAGCATACAAATACATAAAGTAATGTAGGCCTGTTATACTGAGTGATATATATGTTACACACTGCTCTGCTGTCTGCACGGACCTCACAGCTGTTCTCACTGTAAACATCGCGTTGTGATGAAAGCAGTTACTAATAATATCCAAGGGATGCATGCAGAGATAAGTCCGGCCGTGCGTCACGCCTCCACCGTTCCCGGAAATGCATCGGTGGAGGAGCCGTGGAGGATGCATCAGTGGGTACTTCTCACTTCGGTTAAATGGATTCCTTGCGTCCCTCACTTGCGTCGTTTCCCTGCGTCTAGTCCCTCCCACCAGGGAATCATGGAGAGACGCAAGGAAACCACGAGAAGCAGGGAAATGAGTTTTAAGAGCAATGGGACGTCCTTTCCTCCGGGGCGCCACGTGAAGCGACGTCCGATTGTGATGACGCCGCACAGCTGACCGTCTGACAGCAGCTCTGTCCCCGTTATTTCCACACACACGTACCCCGCCTCTGTTAGCACACATGTACTGACACAAACATGTGTATCATCTGTTGTAGACCCAAATACATCAAATCAAATCAGAACTCATTCTCAAAAAAGATAAACGCCATTCTTAAAATGTAGGCTATAAACGAAAAATAGTTAGATTAATATTGATTAGAGTGCACAATAGAAATAAAATAATTGAGAGAAGAAAAAGAGTTATATTATCTATCAAAACCCAGTTAGATTAACATACATTGGATTGCACACTTTGTTTGTTTGTGTGGATATGTAGCACATTAACATTTTAATAGCACTTAATGACTGAATGAATGGAAATGACAATAAATGAAAATAAAACGAAAAAAGTGATCATGAAAATGTTTCCAAAAAATGAATAAAATGATTTTTGCCCACTTTGTTGTTCAGATATATCACATATTTGTAACTAAATGAGACATTAATTGAAACAAAACACGGTATAAACTGAGGAGTGAGTCCCGTGAGGTTCATGTATTTTCTTCACTCCGCTGGGAAACTGCTCTCATGTCAAGAAGCATGAGATCAGTGCATGCGCTGCATCGTCCAATCAGTGAGCGATACACAGTAAGGGGGCGGGGCGAGTGTCTGAGGATTTCATCGAAGGATGGTCTGGTGGTTCCTCGATTATAGCTCCTCCATTATCGTCCTCGCTCCTCGGTCCTCGATCCTCCGGCAAAAATAAGGCCATTGGGACGGTACTCAAGATGGCGCAGACAAATCAACTTCCGGTGAGACCGAGACCGAGGAGCGAGGAAATGAAATATAAGAGAAGTGAGAAGGGCCCAGTGTCTCCTCGGTTAGAGCTCCTCCAGAGAGCCTCCTCGATGCTCGGTCCTCGAAGTGCATTTAGAGAAATTAGATGTCCTTCAACATGGCGCGCTGAAATTAATTTCCGGGTCACTACCGGAGGACCGAGGAGTCGAGGAGGGGAAATGTGAGTATTGAGAAACCTCTTATGAATTGGAAAAACTAATTTGAAGGTTGCAATAATAATAATAATAATAGCAAAATGATTGATTGGTGTTTAATTTACATTAAAGGGTCACTGGACAGTCATAATTCATAATGTAACTTGCATTGCTTTAAGAACAATTAAATAACAATAAAGACTGAGGCTGATTTATAATTATGCTGCATCATAACAGGCCCACTCGAGAACAAATATATAACAATGAAAATGTAATTAATTGAAGCATATTTGAATACATGACAGAAATGAAATGAAACATTGAATATCTCCATGTTTCTGAATGTGAATGTAACAATACTATTTAAATTAAATATTGATTTTATTAATTTATTTTGTTTGATACAATCTTAATGTAAACTGACTTTCTGGCTGACTTAGTAAACCAGTCAGCCAGAAAGTCAGTTAACATTAAGTAACTACTAACTAAGTCTAAATGCTGTGGGGATAAAATGTCGATTAAAGGTAGGGTAGGTAAGAATGGAGAAACCAGCTCGAGTAAGCAAGAATTTGAAAGTACGCAGCCGAAAAAAATCTGCCCCTTCCTTCAGACTTCCTTCAACACACACAAATGCGTACATGGGCCCTTTCTCATTTCATCAAATCCCCCTCGGTCCTCCGGTAGTGACCCGGAAATGAATTTCAGCGCGCCATGTTGAAGGACATCTCATTTCTCTAAATGCACTTCAAGGACCGAGGATCGAGCGTCGAGGAGGCTCTCTGGAGGAGCTATAACCGAGTATACACTGATGGGTCCTCCATGGTCCTCCACGGCTCCTTCGTGGATGCATTTCCGGGAACAGAGATGTTTCAAAGAGTCGTGACGCACGGCCGGACTTATCTCAGCCAATGACAGCTCTGCATGCATCCTCTGGATATTATTTTATTAACTGCTCTCATCGCGACGCGATGTTTACAGAGAGAACAGCTGTGAGGTCCGTGCAGAAAGCAGAGCAGTGTGTATAATATATATCACTCAGTATAACAGGCCTATTTCTCTTTATTTGCTTTAGTTTAGTAGATATCTACAAACAAAGAGTCGATATTTTTTTTAACCATTTAGTGCTTCACATAATAAAATACACAACGGCTGTAGCCTGATTATATGCTTTAGGAGCTGTAGGTGTGTGTGTGGTAGGCTACAGTGTGTATGTGTGTGCATGGGTGTCGCAGCCATTATATGAGGGTGGGACAAGTCCCCCCCACTTTTTCAAATGATTAGTTTAGACCCACCCCACTTTTACTATGCGGAAAATCCGTGAATCGGTCTATCCACTCGCCGCACTCTGTAGAGCGCTGTGTCAGTGCTTCATATCAAATCCATTCCACTTGCTTATTGAGAGAATGTCCAAATCAATGAAACTCCGTAGCCTACCATGTTTTCACTGCTACTTTGTACCAAGGCAGATTCTCACATAGCGCGCGCATGTTCAAGGAGTGTTGTATAGTTGGACAGCTCAGATCTGTTGTATGAAGCGATGTCGGTAGCAGAGGTAAGGCACACATGTAACAGCCTAGTGAGGCCTGTTAACATCAAATTTATATTAAAAGATTCGGATTCCCGGCCACACCAATACAGTGAGAAGGACAGCACAATAGGTGTAAAATGGTTTATTTGTACAAAGTTACCTTAAAAACACTCCTTTGATAACTACTTAAAATAACGTAAGGTTAAAATAATGTTCAATAAATATAAACCAGTTACTTAAGAATTACAGTTTTAGCAGGGGTTGATAAAATCCTGAAAGTCCTGTCCGCTTCGAAGCGAACTCAACTCCGGGGTTTTGCCAGGCAGAAGTGCAAGGTTCAAGTCCCTTCCAGGAAATCCAGTGCCAGGATTTCCACGTTGCCGGCCCGCCGCACTCTGTCCGTCAGCCTCTGGTCGCGGAGCCCTCGGTAAACAACAAAAGGAGACTCAGGGGAGGGGACAACAATGTAACTTTCGTGACGTAAAACTAGACTGCCAAAAGCAAGAGAAATAGCCACTTCCCTTTATCTGGAGTTTGTTTGAGCGTTGAATCCGATGGTTAGAGGAGGGTCTGATTGATTGATTGATTGATTGATTGATTGATTGAAAAGTTTATTAACAGCTTGTATATTGGGTACAGTACAGTACAGCTCAAAACATACAACTGTTAAGGGGATGCAGACCAGAGAAAGACTTTCGTCTTGTTTACATCATGGTCCCCCATTTCCAATTCATCATATCATTTAAGACAAATAAGACATATTTGACATACAGATGGCTTATTTACAATTTACATACAGGTGTTTTTTGTTGTTGTTGTTGTTGTTGTTGTTTTTTATACATACAGATTGCTTATTTACAATTTTCATTTTAGATTTCGTTCTAATACATCCTAACCGGACATTTAAGACATACCAAGTCTACAGATATACAGTTAGTAACAGAGTCTAAAATGCGAGTATATACATAGATGGGGGGGGGGAAGCTGTCCATTGAACGACAGGTTGAGATTTGTACCATTACCGGGGCCAGTTTTGCAATGCTCTCCCCCGAAGGTGCTCTTTAAGAGAGGTTTTGAAGGTAAGTATAGTTTTACTTTCCTTTACAGTTGTGGGAAGAGCGTTCCACCTTGATGTGGCATAATTGCGAAACGTGTATTCCCCCTTTTTTGAGCCAAATCTGGGTTTCACATGATTTGTGGAGCTCCCTCTGGTGTTATGATCATGGTATTCCTTGACCTTTGGGAAGAATTTTGACATGTACATGGGTACCATAGAGGTGTAGTGGATCTTGTAGACCAGGCCCATTGCAAGTAGCTGTACTCTGTCGTCTACTCTAAGCCATCCTAGGTTGTCAAAGTGGGCAGAGGTGAGGTGGGTTCTAGATGAAAGGTCAAGCAGTAGTCTGACCAGTTTATTTTGCGATGTTTGAAGTTTTATTTTTAGCGCCTTGGAGGTGCTATGGTACCATGACGTGCAAGCATAGTCATAGTACCCTTGAATGAGTGCTCCTGCCAGAGTTTTCAGGGTGTTTTTGTTTACCAGAGAGGAGATCCGGTATAGGAATCTAGTTCTTTGAGTCTGGTGCAGCCGACAGGAAGAGGAACTGCAGGGGTCCGTTCTTTGCGAGGAGCAGGAAGGAACCGGTCCGGTCCGATCTGCGGCGAGGTGAGGAGGAGCAGGAGGGATCCGATCCGGTCCGATTTGCTGCGAGGTGAGGAGGAGCAGGAGGAGGGATCAGATCCGGTCCGATCTGCGGCGAGGTGAGGCAGCAACTGTCAAGAGAAGAATAGCTGCCGTCTAGCAGGTAGTCGGCGTATTTATGGGGGAGTGGATTTGGCAACTGGCGAATGAGATCGCTGATTTTCACTGGGTGCCGGTGTGTCAATCAGCAGTGTCTGTGTCTTTGTTGTGACAGTTCGTTGAGGAGGTTAAACAAGCATGCAAATAAAAAGAGTTCATCGCTAAATAGCGCACAACATTAAAATCACAACACTATATGTAGGCCTAACATGCAACAATTATATAAAAGGTTTAACCATCCGTCCCACTGTCTAACATACTGACTTTATTCACTTTGTGACACACACACCAAATGTTCAGGAAATGGTTAATACAGCGAAAATCAAAGCTGACGATCTCTTGGTTTGATATGTTTTCTCCCCCAGACAACATGGACATAAGAACATTTTTTTCAAAGAAGAGGAAAGTAAGTCTTCAGCTGGTAGCAGTTAACCAGTTAACAGTGATGGCGGCGGCAAAAGCGTCTCACTTCTGGAGATGAGTTTCGTCTTTATTTCATGATAGAGAGATACAAATACTGAATAGTTTAGATGAGAAAAGGCATCGAAATGCCAGGTTACTAGTATTTATCATGTAAACAGGGAACATGAATAACACGATCTCTCTGTGCTCATGTAAACACCACGATGTCCATGTAGAGACGCAGTCAGTGTGTTTTACTGGAGCCTCAGTTCGATAAGAGATTATTTTCTGAGTTCTTTAACTTAGGTACTCTCTCTCAAAATGGTAATGTGCATTATGTTTTAATTATACTTCTTATCATTCAGAAGCTTTTTGTGTGTGTTTATGTTTTACTGAGTGCTTATAGGCAATTTCCATTCAGTTAACTGTTTATTTTCTGTGCACATTACATAGGTTAGCTAATATTCTACCTACTGCTTGGGGCTTTGAGTCTTCAAAATGTCCAATGTCACAGACTGGGACTTACTTTAGAGTCAGTTGTATTTACATTCAGTAGACTTGTTATGATTCAATGTGAAAGAGTATACTGCTCAATAAATAATGATCACTTCACCACCTCTCTTGACATCTAGGCGCTTGAGAGTGAGTCAGAGGCAGAATACAGGGACAGTGGAGAGAGGTCCGTTGCTGAGGTGAGTGATGAAAGGGAAATGACAGTTTAGAGTCAATTGTGATGTGGACTCTCATCCCAGAATGTTAAGGACATCAGAGGGGATATTGAACAAGGCAAGGCAAGGCAAGGCAAGTTTATTTATATAGCACCTTTCAACACAAGGCAATTCAAAGTGCTTTACAAAAAACGAAAGACATTAAGAAAATGGCATTTAAAATCAGTCATTAAAAAGAAAAGATAATAAAATAAACATTAAAAGAAAAAACACATGGATAAAAGTTACAGTGCAGTTTAAGATGTGAATAGTTCAATTAAAAGCAGCGGCAAAAAGAAAAGTCTTTAGTCTGGATTTAAAAGTAGTCAGAGTTGCAGCGGACCTGCAGTTTTCAGGGAGTTTGTTCCAGATATTTGGAGCATAATAACTGAACGCTGCTTCTCCATGTTTAGTTCTGACTCTGGGGACAGAAAGCTGACCAGTCCCTGAAGACCTGAGAGATCTGGATGGTTCATAATTTAGCAGGAGGTCAGAAATGTATTTTGGGCATAAACCATTCAAAGCTTTATAAACCAGCAGCAGTATTTTGAAATCTATTCTTTGACACACAGGAAGCCAGTGTAAAGACTTCAGAACAGGAGTGATGTGATCCACTTTCTTAGTGTTAGTGAGGACTCGAGCAGCGGCGTTCTGAATTAGCTGCAGCTTTCTAATAGATTTTTTAGTGAGACCTGTGAAGACACCATTGCAGTAGTCCAGTCTACTGAAGATAAAAGCATGGACAAGTTTTTCCAAATCCTGCTGTGACATTAGTCTTTTAATCCTAGATATGTTCTTTAGGTGATAGTAAGCTGATTTAGTAACTGTTTTAATGTGACTGTTGAAACTCAGGTCAGAGTCCATGACTACACCTAGATTTCTGGCTTTATCTGTTGTTTTGAACATTGCAGACTGAAGCTCAGCGCTAACTTTTATACGTTCTGCCTTGGCTCCAAAAACCATTACCTCAGTTTTATCTTTGTTTAATTGGAGAAAGTTCTGACACATCCAGTCATTGATTTGTTCAATGCACTTACTCAGTGTTTGAATTGGAGCATAGTCTCCTGGTGAAATTGTTACGTACATTTGTGTGTCATCCGCATAGCTATGGTAACTTATTTTGTTGTTTTTCATTATCTGAGCCAGTGGTATCATGTAGATGTTAAAGAGAAGAGGCCCCAAGATGGAGCCTTGAGGTACCCCACATGTCATATTTGTCAACTCAGATGTGTATTTACCTATAGAAACAAAGTTGTTTCTGTCCTTTAAGTAGGATTCAAACCAATTTAGAACTGTTTCCGAAAGTCCCACCCAGTTTTCTAGTCGGTCGAGTAATATGTTGTGGTCAACAGTGTAAAACGCAGCACTGAGATCTAATAATACTAACACTGAAGCTCTGCCACTGTCTGTGTTTAAGTGGATGTCATTGAAGACCTTTACAAGAGCAGTCTCAGTGCTGTGGTTTGGACGAAAGCCTGACTGTAACACATGAAAACAACTATTTAAATGCAAGAAATTACTCAACTGTTGAAAAACAACTTTTTCAATGATTTTACCTAGAAATGGCAGGTTTGATATGGGCCTGTAATTGTTCATTACTGAAGCATCTAGATTATTCTTTTTTAAGAGCGGTTTAATGACTGCAGTTTTCAGCGCCTGTGGAAAAATACCTGAGTGAAGAGATTTGTTTACTTTATGAAGTAGATCTGAGGCCATGCAACAAAAAACATCTTTGAAAAATCCTGTTGGAATAATATCAAGGCAGCAAGAGGAGGATTTCAGAAGTTGAATAATGTCCTCTAGGTTTTTATCATTAATCTGATGGAATTGTGTCATGGTGTTTGAATTGATATTAGGTGGACATAGGGACAACACATTTGCTGTACCTGATGCAGAGGCACTGACTGCTTGTCTGATTTTCTGAATTTTGTCAGTGAAAAAGGAGGCAAAATCATTGCATGCCCTGGTGGATATAAATTCAGAGGCTACTGACACTGGGGGGTTAGTTAGTCTGTCGACGGGAGCAAACAAGGCACGTGCATTGTTTTTGGTGATGATGTCAGAGAAGAAAGACTGTTGTGCGTTTTTCAATTCCAAATTATAAAGGCCAAGTCTCTCTTTATAGATTTCAAAGTGAACCTGGAGATTTGTTTTTCGCCACCTACGTTCAGCTTTTCGACACTCTCTTTTTTCTGCTCTCACGGTCATGGCCTTTCTCCATGGAGATATTTTCTTCCCAGTCACTTCCTTTACCTTAGTTGGAGCAATGGCATCTATAACATTTTTAATTTTTGAATTCAAATGATCTACTAGCTCATTTACTGAGATGTTAGCAGGGGCAAGTGTGGAAGAAAAATTCTGAGTAAACATTTCCCTAGTATTTTCAGTTAAATATCGCTTTGTGGTTACCTCTTTTTGAACATTTTTGTCAACAGAAATAGAGCTCTCAAAGAACACACAGGAATGATCAGAGAGTGCAACATCAGTCACCACAACCTTAGAGATATTCAGACCCTTTGAGATAATTAAGTCCAGAGTGTGCCCCTTATTGTGCGTGGGCTCCGTCACATGCTGAGTCAGTCCATAGCTATCAAGAACACAAAACAGTTATTTTGCCCCTCTGTCCTGGGGGTTGTCAACATGGATGTTAAAATCACCAACAATGACTAGACGATCAAAGTCAATACACACTATAGACAGCAGTTCAGTAAAGTCATCAAAAAAGCTTGCACAGTATTTGGGTGGTCTATAGATATTTAGGAACAGAGCTCGAGAGGAGCATTTCAGCTGAAGGGCCACATATTCAAAAGAAGCAAAGTTCCCATAAGATGTCTTCCTGCATTGAATGGAATCATTGAACAAAATAGCAACTCCACCTCCTCTCTTATGCATTATTTCCTGACTCATAAAACTAAAGTTGGGAGGGGTTGATTCGATAAGAACAGCTGCACTGTTATTTTGTTCAATCCAAGTTTCCGTTAAAAACATAAAATCAAGATTGTGCTCAGTGATAAAATCATTGATTAAAAATGTTTTTCCTGCCAGAGACCTGACATTTAATAAAGCTAGTTTAAGTTTGTTAGATACACTATCAGTAAGATTTTTTGTGACAAGCTGTGGCTGACATGGAATCACTGCTAAATTTGATAAACTCACACGAACGTTTGAGCACTTCCTGTTTCTAAGCTGAACAGGAAACATTTCAGTCAAGGGGCATCATATGACCAATATAGACAGAAGAGCAACATTTATTTGAACATTTAAGTCAATGATACCATTCCTATGTGAACTTAACATCTGTATGGAGTCAGATCAGTCTCAATATTAATAAATGCTCACAGAAGGATTCACAAATGTATTTTGTGATTTATATATAAATGACTCCCCACAACAATATCTCACAAATATGTATTGTTGTATATAAATGTACAAAAAATGGGCATTTAAACTGCTTTTTATTAATTCAAAGACGGCTCTGAATTAATAATCAAATATGTTTCATTTCTTTACTACTGGATGAAATTACAAAATGTACCCATCATTTTCCTCATGCTAGTATAGCCACATAAAAGTATCAAACCACCATCTACTATTTATTTTTTTCGTCATCATTAATGGACGTCTCTTTAAAATGACCGCTCAGAGAAGAGGAGTTCTCATTTCTCTAACCGCCTGCTGCTTCCCCTCCTCTCTCCTCGGTTCCCCTCCTCGGCTCCTCCGCTCGCATCTCCTATGGGCGGGACTAAGTATCGAGGATAGCAGTCGAGGATAGGAGTTGAGGAGGGGAGTTAGAGAAATGGCCGTGGTGCTTTTTACAGCACCACGGCTTCCACAGATGAAATGTTGTTATGTATTTATTTATTGTCAAAGCATTTAATGTATTCATTGCTATCGGCAGTGCTGGAATTGGGCCGGTACTCACCGGTACGCAGTACCGGCACTTCTGGTTCTGACCCATGGAGTACCGGCACTTCTTGCTCAGTACCGGCATGCTGGCGGTACTCCGGTACTCATGCACCGTGCCAGTACTCAACACTCTCCCGCCGTTCTTATTATACATCCATATATATATATATACAGCCGCCCGGTACTCAGTAGATGCGTCATGAGGTGCCGAACGGACATTCTCATCGCTCTAACCGCTGGAGTTTCACAGCGGCTGTCAGCTGTTTACTCCTGTCATTCAAACAGAACGTGCTGGAGAGGGGGCGGGGCTTATCTTCTCCATGTAAATACTGTGGTGGAAACGACTATGTCAAAATTAACCTATTTGACCGTGATTTAATAGTAATACACGTTTCAAAATAATAATAATAATAATGCCGAAGTAACAACATACGGAAAACTGTTAGTAAAACCATGTTTTAATGCTTTACAATTTACATACCTAGATGCACGTGTGTTGTGTTTATGCAGTGCAACTCCCACCCAGTGGGTGGCTATGTAGAGTGATAGAACAGAGCAGGCACGCCCCCGAGAGAAGGAAAGCAAGTCACGTCACAAATTAGCATTTCTAAAATGTTAGGGTGGATTAATAAAAGTGCAAAAAGACAGCGGTTGTCGCCGGAAGAAACTTCAAATACAGAGAATGCTGTGCCTGTGTTGGAAATTGTGTCTGATGGGGAGCTTTCTTTGGTTGATCCTCCTGCTCCAAGTTCTAGTGCATTAGCATTAGCTCCGCCGCCTCCTCCAGAGCCTCTAACGTTAGCTGCTGCTGGCGCAACTGCCACCACCAACACCGGGCAAAGCGATGCACCTGACTGCTGGACAACGGACAAGGTGCAATATTTTTGCAAGACCAATGCATGGCTCCTTCTTAAAGATAAGAAGCTAGGATGTCGGATATGCAGAGATGTCAAATCTTTGGGAATACACACTGGACAAGGACTGAAACTGTCAACTGAATGGGGTGAGTGTGCAGTGTCTCATTTCGGTGTTGACAAGGGCAAACAACAAGCTAGCCTGAGAAAAAAAATCAAAGAACATAAAGAATCACAAGCCCATGTAAAAGCTGCTGACATCCTTACATCTGCTTCATGTGAAACTATTCAACATCAAGTGCAGTCTATGCATACATCTGAATTAGACACCACTATCAGAGTTTTTCGAACGGCATATAAAATTGGCAAACATAGCCGGCCATTCACAGACATGCCAATTGATTTGAATGTACAGAAACTGAATGGGCTGAACGTGGGCAGGGTTTTGCACTCCAATAAAACCTGTGGCGAAATCATCGACCACATAGCTCATGAGCTGAAGAAAAAAATGGCAAAAGACATTACAGAAAACCAAAGAAAACTCTGTGTTTTGGTCGATGAATCTACCACTATTAGTGGTAAAACGGTGCTTGTTGTGTGTCTACGCTCAGCATTAGCTGATGCTGAGCCCGAAACGTTTTTTTGGAAGCTGATCGAGTTGGATGGAACAACGGCTGATGACATCACAAAGGCGTTAATGGAGTGTCTTGGAAGAGATTTTAACGAGGACTTTTTAGGTCAGTGTTTCGTTTCTTTTGCATGTGATGGGGCTTCAGTCATGCTAGGGAAGAGAACAGGCGTTGCTACCCAGTTGTGTAGTAAATTCCCAAGCCTGTTTGTGTGGCACTGCTCCAATCATCGTCTAGAGCTGGCAGTTGGGGATGTGGTCAAGGAGGTCTCAGGGCTCAATCATTTCCAGATCTTTTTTGACAAACTCTATTCCTTGTTCCATGCCTCCCCCAAAAATCAGAGGCAGTTAGCGCAGTGTGCGCAAGCAGTCGAGACAGCGTCTCCTGGTGATAGGGCGTGTTTTGTCCATCCGCTGGGTGGCTTCAAGTGAAAGGAGCGTCAGAGCAGTCTGGGAAAACTACCGAGTGCTTCATGATCACTTCACAAATGCTGCAAACGACACGAGCAGGGATTCCAGAGACAGAGCAAAGTACAAGGGCCTGGATGATGTGCTCACATCTGCAACGTTTGTCAGCAATCTGGGACTGATGTACGATGCGCTCACAGAGCTCAGCGACCTCTCTCGGCAACTCCAAAAAAGAGAGATGACACTGCCTACAGCAGATAGGCTCTTAACTCGATAAATACGAGTTTTTGAATCCATGGTCACCATGCCTGGCCCACACATGACTACAGTTCATACAGCTCTAGCTGAGAAGTCCTTCAAGGGTGTTGCCCTGCGTGAGAATGGCAGGCTTGTACAGATTCATGCAGGTCAGTTTTTCCGCAGTATGGTAGAGAATCGGAGACACAGAATGACTTCCACAACCTCCTCTCATGTCAGCACAAGAGAAATCCCATTACATGGCCGGGAGGCCCGGGACAATCAGCTAATCCAGGACATGAAAGTTATCCATCCTGGAAGTTGGCCTGAAGAGGAGTTAGACGTACAGTATGGGGACGTAGAGGTGCTACGTTTGTGCGAAGTGCTGAAAGTGGACAGAAGAGAGACTGTTCAGGGCTTTCGCGAATACAAGGAAACCAGGGCATCCCGTACACCTGCTGCCATGGAGCCTCTACTGAAAGCAGTCCGAACCATCGCTGTCTCCACTAGTGAGTGTGAGCGGGCATTCAGCTGCATGAACGATATCCTTACTGCAAAAAGGAATGCTCTCTCTGTCAGCCGACTGTCCAGCCTGGTTTTCATTAAATGTAATGGACCATCACTAGGACAGTTCAATCCGGAACAGTATGTGAGGTCCTGGCTGGCAAAGGGAAGGAGAAGTGCTGATGAAAGAGCCTGTCCAGCTCCAGCCCCTGATACTGATGTCCCCAAGGCCTTCTGGAGCCTTTTCTAACAATGTGAAGTATATTGCAAAGCAGCTCACCCAGTGAGAAAACTTTTGGCATAATGTGCCGATTTGTACAGATCCTGGAGATAGAAGGACTTCAGACCAACCAGGGAGTTATCTGATCAGCTTGGTGTTCAATGTAACTCTTTACCATGGCTCAGACTTTGTTACTTGCAGTTACAGTTTCTCATTTTAGATTGTGCAAATTTTGCATTTGTTTTTACATGTTCTTTGTTCATGCTCTTTATCATTTTTCTGAGTTGGAAAGTTAGATTGCATCATAGTTTACTTTATACATATTTGTATTCTTCAGTGGTGAAGTATATTGCAAAGCAGCTCAGCCATGTGAGAAGACTTTTGGCACTTTTTCGTTTTTCGTTTTCTGAGTTGGAAAGTTAGATTGCATTCAAAATGTACAGAAATACTTAATTTTGTTAAAGCTTTTTATAAAAAATGCTTCTGACCAGAGCTTTGTTTCCTTGTCATTAATGTTGAACACCACCAGAGGGGCTCTCACCTGAAAGGTCTCTGCTTCATGTGTCTTCAGCAGAAGATCTAGACTTTGATTGCTATATTTTCAGTTAATATTGACCTTACTGAGCTTTAGCCATATCCGCTGCCTATCATAAAAAATGTTAAGTACAGTGAACCTTTCTAAAATATACAGTAGTAAAGAGACAAACCCACCAGCATTATAGTAGCCAAATTCTTGTTTGTGGGCTGTATATATAAAATTGACTTGAAAAAGTTGCTGATTTTAGAGTACTGGCACCTTTTTCATTCCAATTCAAGCACTGGCTATCGGGATGTTAAGAGCATTCCATGGAATATAACAAAAAGTGTTTTATCTGGACTGGATTATCCCAGAGAGTCTAAAGATTCTTTATAACCCAGTTTGAGATTTGTGAAACCTTAATTCTATTTGTGAAAATACAAAAAAGGGAGATTTCAGTGCTTTTTTCGCATCCTGACCACATTAGACCAGGTCCTGATCTAAAACCAAACCACTATACCTAACTCATCAAATCTGGACTGGATTATCCCAGAGGGTCTAAAGATTCTTTATAACACAGTTTCAGATTTGTGAAACCTTTATTCTATTTGTGAAAATACAAATAAGGGAGATTTCAGTGCTTTTTTTTATATGTAGACCACATTAGACCAGGTCCTGATCTGAAACCACTAGACCTAGACTCGTCAAATCTGGACTGGATTATCCCACAGAGTCTAAAGATTCTTTATAACACAGTTTCAGATTTGTGAAACCTTAATTGTGAAAATACAAAAAGGGAGATTTTGCTGCTTTTATTTTATCTAGACCATATTAGACCAGGTCCTGATCTAAAACCACTATACCTACACTATTCAAATCTGGACTGGATTATCCCAGAGAGTCTAAAGATTCTTTATAACCCAGTTTGAGATTTGTGAAACCTTTATTCTATTTGTGAAAATACAAAAATGGGAGATTTCAGTGCTTTTTTCGCATCCTGACCACATTAGACCAGGTCCTGATCTGAAACCACTAGACCTAGACTCGTCAAATCTGGACTGGATTATCCCACAGAGTCTAAAGATTCTTTATAACACAGTTTCAGATTTGTGAAACCTTAATTGTGAAAATACAAAAAGGGAGATTTTGCTGCTTTTATTTTATCTAGACCATATTAGACCAGGTCCTGATCTAAAACCACTATACCTACACTATTCAAATCTGGACTGGATTATCCCAGAGAGTCTAAAGATTCTTTATAACCCAGTTTGAGATTTGTGAAACCTTTATTCTATTTGTGAAAATACAAAATGGGAGATTTCAGTGCTTTTTTCGCATCCTGATCACATTAGACCAGGTCCTGATCTGAAACCACTAGACCTAGACTCATCAAATCTGGACTGGATTATCCCACAGAGTCTAAAGATTCTTTATAACCCAGTTTCAGATTTGTGAAACCTTTATTCTATTTGTGAAAATACAAACACAGGTGGAAGGCTGAGGTTGCTGCAGCAGGCCAGGATCAGAATCAGAGAGTGAACCTCCCAGCTGGGCAAGCCTTTATGCCTTCTTGTATTTTCACAAATAGAATAAAGGTTTCACAAATCTCAAACTGTGTTATAAATAATCTTTAGAGTCTCTGGGATAATCCAGTCCAGATTTGATGAGTCTAGGTCTAGTGGTTTGGTTTTAGATCAGGACCTGGTCTAATGTGGTCAAGATGCGAAAAAAGCACTGAAATCTCCCTTTTTTGTATTTTCACAAATAGAATTAAGGTTTCACAAATCTCAAACTGGGTTATAAAGAATCTTTAGACTCTCTGGGATAATCCAGTCCAGATAAAACACTTTTTGTTATATTCCATGGAATGCTCTTAACATCCCGATAGCAATGAATACATTAAATGCTTTGACAATAAATAAATACATAACAACATTTCATCTGTGGAAGCCGTGGTGCTGTAAAAAGCACGACCAATCATCTGAGCCGGTCCGGCTAAAATAACTGGATGGCCTACGTGCCTGTCAGCCTTCCATCTCGTGAACAAACGTATCTCGTGCCCTCATTGGTCATGGCCCTTTCTCATTTATCTAACTCCCCTCCTCAACTCCTATCCTCGACTCCTATCCTCGATACTTAGTCCCGCCCACAGGAGATGCGAGCGGAGGAGCCGAGGAGGGGAACCGAGGAGAGAGGAGGGGAAGCAGCAGGCGGTTAGAGAAATGAGAACTCCTCTCCTCTGAGCGGTCATTTTAAAGAGACGTCAGCGTCGTCTCTGGAAGGTCGTATGGCGGGAGTTTTAAATACTCGCGATTTTACAACGGCCGGTCTAATCATCTCTTCTTCATCGCGGCGAACTGTGAGTCATTTTAATATATTTATCCCCAAAACCATTGCACTCTACTGAATAAGATGACTAGCATGCAGTACATATATGCTTGAGTGTTATAGCTAAACAGTTAACAGTAACTTAAGTTTAAATGTCCTCCACTTCAGTCGAAGTTAGCTAGTGAAGCGCTTTCTAGTTAAGCGTGTATGCTAACTGGAGTGAACAGGCTAACTAATACACTTCTGTCAGCACCTGCTGCTCCTAGAAAGACATGGCTAGCTAAAATGGCTACTAACTTTCTCTCTTTACAAACAGGTAATCAAACGCAATGAATCACATCAGAAACATAAAGGAGAAGCTGAGCATACCAACTGGAAGCAGGTAGTTAAAGTAGCTATTTAAGAATGGTTTCCAACTATTGTTTCTTTATCTGTGCACAGCTGTGATCAATCGTTTTTAAGCTGACTAACAGTGTAATAATAACACTTAGTCATTAAGCCCTACGTTTGAATAGCAATATGTATAAGTCTGTCTGTGTTTACCTTATTTCTACAAACACATATTTATTTTTACAAAACATCAGCAGAAATGTGTCTACCAGCGGCTACTCCAGCTTCACAGACTCGCAGCTTTTCTTCGGGTCTCAGTTTTGGCCTGAAAATTCTCAAAGCATGTCTCAAGAAATGAGTTTGTCATCCAGGAACTCCCAACAAAGTTCACAGGAGGTGAGTTTTATCATCTTACAAGTGGTTGTTGGTGAAGCAGTGATATATTTGAGGCCCAAAATGAATGGACAAATCCATCTGGTTTAGTGGCATTATTACTTATGCAGGTTACACTCAGTTTACTATTAATTATAAGTGAGTTAAGTAATGGGTCTGATGGAGAAGTTTGCACGTGTGTTGTTCTGTGAAAAAGAGTTTAAAAAAAAGATGTGAATCTAATTTCATTAGAAAGATCCAGGCACCTTCATTCAAATCGGCAGTATGTTATACTGCATCTTTGCTTTATTGTTTGTTAGTAACAAGCACATTTGTTCTTATATTGCAAAATGAATGACATTGAGGCATTTAATTACAGTTTAATGGACCACCATAAGTGAAGTGAGGCAACCTGTTTCTTTGAATTAAATCTTTTATTTGTTATCATACCTTCATATGGATGTATTTATTGTTACTGAAATGATGTGAAAATCACTTCTGCCTTGTGTATCTATAAACCTCATATTGTTTTACTTTTTTTTTTTAGGGAAGTGACCCCAAGTTTATAAGCAGTTATCACACCAAACCTTTCTTGTTTGGAGAATTAAAGGACAAGAGCAAAGCTTTTGGGATACTCGATAAGTTTGAAGAGGACAAGAAAAGGGCAAAAGAACAAACTGACCGGTCCGTAGCTACATGCAACACACTTTTTATTTATACTTTTAATTGAACTATTCATATCTTAGACTGCACTGTAACTTTTATCCATGTACTTTTTCTTTGAATGTTTAATTGAACTATTCAATGGGCCGGGACTCGATTAAAAAAATTAATCTAATTAATTAGAGGCTTTGTAATTAATTAATCGAAATTAATCGCATTTTTAATCACATATAAATATTTGACCTGAGAACAGTGAGAAGCAATTTTTTTCACATGGATTTTAGTATAACATTAGGCGCATTCACACCGCAGTACTTTTCCCACAAAGGTTCATGAGAATTTAGTTCATGAGAACTCTTTGAACCTGGGGGTGGATTAGGCAAATGAAGCCGCTGACGTCACTTCTTCTTCTTCTTCTGCTTTGGGTTTACTGGCAGGCCGCAAACCACTTCACGGCGTATACTGCCGCCCAAAGTCCCCGGCCGGAAGTCCCCGGAGTTGGGGACTGGCTTCAGTAGAAGCTGCTGGGAGTCCCAGCAGCCTTCCGAGTAAATCGCCAGAACGCCGACACCTCCTCATCTCCACCGCTCCCATGTTTTATTTTGTGTTGCCATAAGTTAGTCTCTCTGCGTTTCTGCGCTGGGCTAATGCTAATAATGCTAATGCTAATACGAGGATAATAAAATGGCGGCTTCACAAAACTTTTTGGGAGTTTTACGGGGCGTGGTTTGCAATCCTCCAAGCCAATCAGAAATATAGCTCTTTTCTCACAAGAGAGCCGTACGAAAGTCCCTGCTCTCTAGCAGCTCTCTAGCAGGGACTTTCGTGGGGGTAAAAAGGTTCTCATGAACTAATTTTAGTACCGGCTCTTTTTGGTGTGAACGCGATAAAATAGGCTAACGTCCACGCTAGCTGCTATATGTGTTGCAGTGAGGTGATACTTGAGGCTTGATATGCGAATTCCTTTTTGCATAATTTGCACACAACCGTGCTCTTATCGACGCTTCCATCCGTCCGTTTTTTAAAACAACATTTCCCACTGTTGTTCACTGTGGTTTGTTGTTGTCTGAAGTCATGAACGTTAGTTGGTGCTCCAGTATAATCGGTACGCCTGAAACTCATCCAGTGAGAAACGTTCCGCGGTGCAAAAATAAGTGCGATTAAAATGCGTTAATTTTTGTGTAATTAATTAATCTTAATTAACGCGTTAAAGTCCCGGCCCTACTATTCATATCTTAGATTGCACTGTAACTTTTATCCATGTATTTTTTCTTTTAATGTTTATTTTATTAGCTTTTCTTTTTAATGACTGATTTTAAATGCCATTTTCTGAATGTCTTTCATTTTTTGTAAAGCACTTTGAATTGCCTTGTGTTGAAAAGTGCTATATAAATAAACTTGCCTTGCGGGATATTTTTTATTTTTTTAAGTTGGCCTAATAACTTCTGACATCTTCAAATCTATCCTTTTTGTTTTAACAGTGATATTTTAGCCAAAGAATGTAATCACTTTCGAGAAACCCTCAACAATGTAAGTGTTCATATACATCCATGCTGTCACCTTTTTGGATTTGAAAGCTTCTCTACTGTAGATGTAACATGTTCAACTATGCTGCCATGCTTTTCAGATCCAACAACTGGTCGCTGGCACTGAGAAAAATACTTGTGCGAGCGAAACGGTCCTTCAAAAATTTGACAGTTTTTCGTCAACAAGTACGTTTTCTTATTTATTGATACTTTTAAATGAAATTTGAGTTCTAATTAGGGCTGCTCGATTATGGCAAAAATCATAATCTCGATTATTTGGGTCAATAATTGATATCACGATTATTAAAAACGATTATCCATTTACTTTGAAAACATCCATTTATTGCAAAAAACAGTTGATTACCCTTAACTTTAAGTATAATTCCAATTTTAAAAAAGAAATAAGTTTTATTTCGATTATGTTGTTTTCATAATCGTTGCAAGCCAAAATCGTAATTGCGATTAAAATACGATTAATTGAGCAGCCCTAGTTCTAATAATATTTGCCAGTAGATGGTGCTCTTTGCCAAATGAATACACATGGGTAAACCATAATCTTCTAATTTTGGAAAATTACTATATGGTTCTATTATCTTCTATACATTTGTATTGTATTGAAATACGTTTTATACATGCATATATCTTTTATTCCCATTTATCACAGTGCAAACTAATATCAACAGTCTTCAGATTGACATTTCCCAGCAGTTTGAGGCTTTACTGACTAAAGTGAACTCCCAGAAAGAGCTGATGGCTGAACTCGAAGACAAGATGCAAAAGGTGAACAATATTGAAACTTTTAATCAAGATTGCTGCATATTAATTGAGGTGAAAGTGTATTTGGTTGGCTTCCAGTTGTATAAATGTACATTTGACCATTTAGACTGGGGACACCACGGTGGCATTTGGTTCAAACCTGCAAGGCTTAAAGGATGATCTGGGTTGTCTGAGAGAGGTTCAGGAGAGAGAGCGAAACATGCTGGAAGAGGCTCTGAAGCTGCTCAGCACCTTAGTCTCAGAGCACTCAGCCAAAGCCAGCTCTGAGAGGGTGACGGACAGTGCCAACCAGACATCACCAGAGCTCGAACAGTCTTTCTCCAACATCCTACAGGAGAACAAGCTTGAAGGCACACAGCTAATATGCAAGTCATACAACCGTGAGTGTAATCAGGTTCAAGTTCCCCCTCAGGGTCCCATCATAGGAAAGAGGAAAGTCCCTCAGAGAGGCCAGAGGAGGTGCAGAAAGAGGCCGCTTGTGCTCTCACAGAGGAGTAAGGGCACTGTCACAAATGAAAACAGTCAACTACTCATGAACTGCGACAAAGGACAACATGTTACTACACCTCGATGTGAGCGTCGTGATCCGAACATGGTACCAAGACGGGACCATCTCGTTGTAGAACGTCGAATACTGCCAACCAGGAAGGTGAGATCAATAGCTAAAGGGTGTTACATCACCCCACTCAGCTGCTGGTCTCAGGACAGCGACAGCTCCGTGTGCATTGAAGGAATCGAACCCATCTTGGCGAAACCCTCGGCTGAGTCCAAAGCGGTGACCCCAGTGAGACCCGAAGGCCTCTGGCAGCTGTTTGATATAGATGGGAGTTCTGATTTAGGCTATTAGAGGAGGAGTAAAAGAGTATGAAGTGTACCTTTTTTGTTATTTTCATAGTAAAAGCCTGAAATGTGTGTTGTTCTAATTATCCTTACTCTGGACCTATTATACTAGTTTTACAGTTTCTCAGTTTGTAGACAAATTAACACATTGATAAATGTTTAATGTTCAAAAAGCTTTAGAGGGATGTAAAAAGGTACTAATAAATAAGTTAAGAAATGACTAACCTACAAATACACCTTTTAAACTTATTTCTGCTGAGATACAATATGTATTTGATTAATAACTAATGTGTTCTGTACTTACACTTCTGAGTACACAATGTATAAATAAACAAACAACTGTATTCAAATAACCAAACGTTTTCCATAATATTGTTAACGTGTAGTTTGTTTATTAGCAGAACACATTTGCTTTAGCAAGCATCCATAAAAAGAACAAACTCATTAATGAATACGATATCAACTATGTATGACATGTCAACTTATTTATAGTAAATTGACATTGCCATACAATTATTGATTGACAGAAAATTCCTTGGCATAATCGTTTCAGTCATTGTTTTTAGACACAAACATTATTCTGGATTAAGCGACCCATGGAGTTATTTTTTTCTATATTTCTGTACCATATATGTATGTCTTGATAATTTTGTGCCACACAGCTGCAGGTTTTAGGGGATCAATCTCTGCAGATCTTGCGCAATAAGATACAAAATGACAATAACTGTATTTACAAATGTTCTTTTGTATTCTCATTAACAGGAGAATCTCTTGCGACAGCGTGCAAATCATTAACTGCAGATCCTCTTCCATGCAGGAAAACAATGAACGCCTTTAGCCCAGCATTAAGTGCATTAATAATGAATCATTCATTTCCTTTGCTAATTCTCCAACACAGACTTTGGCCTGATCTGAGAGGGGGGTCACTGTTTAACTAAGTCTGCAGGTGGGGACATGAGTCCCCTCGGGTTGAGACTTGCAACTAAGCAGACGTCATAGTTATCATGCATCAGAGCGTGCCGAGCCACCACAGTCCACCGGCCCCCCCACGGATCCAGCTCCAAAATGTCCTTTGTTATATCGTCATGACGATCTAAAAGTAGTAATGAAACAGATTTCAGTCCCATGGAAACATCTTTCAAGCACTTTTAATTAAATGGATACGGATATTTTTTCTTACCTGCTCCTTTGTAGTATCCACACACATAGATCTTGCCTCCCACCACTCCTGCGTTTGAGGCATTGGTGCGCAGAGAGAGCTGTGCGAATGGGAGAGGAGGTCCATCCCTCCACTTATTTTCATCTGGGTTGTAGATCTCCACAGCATCAAGGCAGTGGCGTGATTGCCCACAGTCACTGCCCTCACAACCAATACCACCTGCAAAATCCATATTTCATCAGCAAATGGCTTAATTCTCTCAAACTATTTCTAACATGAATCAATAAAGTTCCATTTGTTTAGCAGAATAAGTGCAGCACAATCAGAGTTTCCCTACAATATTGTAATATCTATAGAAAATGTGCTATCAGTCAACACCCTCTAAAAGGATCATCAAAAATATTGCATACCAAGAGAGATTAAAAAGAAAACAATTCATAATCTCACCCATCACATAAATGTCACCATTGAGTACAACGGCACTGCAGCGATACTTTGAGTACTTCATGGGTCCTAACTCTGTCCACTTATTTATGTTTGGATCATACTCCAGCAGTCGGTTACTGAGACGGTCCGGCTCATCATCCGTCCGGTATGACTGGGTGGTTGAAGGGGAGGGAGAGGGAGACAAAGCAGTCAGAGAGGGGTCACATACAGACACTCAAGGTTTTGGCAGGTCTCAAAAGTCTCACATGCACTTTAAATGTATGACTAAAATGGTTGTAAGTTTTTTTTTTTTTAGCCATTAAAATAATGTTAAGATATTTTGATATTACCTGTGGTGTTCGACCCCCGATCACATAAAGGCGATCTTTCATCCCGACTGCGCTGTGATAGGCTAAAGGCAGAGGCAGGGGCGCTGCACTGCGCCACGGCCCTCCTTGCAGAGACCACCGCTCCACACAGTTAGTGATGAGAAGCTGGTTCTTCAGCTTCATCTGCCCCCCCAGCAGGTACAGAGTTTCCCCCAGTGATGCCAGAGCATAGGAGTCTCGGTATTCTGCTGACGACAGGCACTCCCAACTTCCCTGCGCCTCCACTTTGTACCTGGCCAACAGGGAAAACAATCAGTGCCATCTGAGTGGGGTAAGCAAATACACACTTATCAAATGTGTCATCTAATGTCTTACCTGTAAATCTCAACGTTAATGTCTTTCTGTCGGGCCATTTTGCGAGCACTTGTCTCTCCTGCGACTATAATGTCATTTTTTTCAGTAACAACCCCGGCACACACAAACCCCAGAGCCTCTGCGTAGCGAGGTGAAGTGATGTAGTAGGTTCGGCCTGTGGATGGGGCATAGCAGAAGCTGCGCTCAGCAAAGCTGCCATATCTCGATCTAATCCCACCACCATCGTTTCCAATACAGAGCAGCAGGTCTGTGGTCTCCATGCCGTAGCGCAGCTTTAGCTTGCGTGGCGCTGCTGAGGGGTGCATCGCTGTGACATCCAAGGCTTGATTGAGCATCTCAAGACACTCAGCGTCAGACAGCAGGGCCGTGTTCCTCTTCATCGCCTCTTTCAAATTGTTAGGGTGTATCAGTGGCAGACGGACCTTCCTCAGGAGTTCAGGAAGGTGCAGATTACGGACCTCTCCATCTTCCACAGTGCAGTGTCTGACCCAGCGGAGGACCACATCCAGGATGGTCTCTTCTTGTGAAACATTAAGGTCATCAGAGGTCAGCAGCTTTCCCAGTTGATGGGCCTCCAGCTCCAGGACCTCCTCATTTTGGCAGACTTGGACAAAGTTCTGCCCAAGAAAGCGCTGAGCATGTTCAGCTAAATCCTCCGCTCCAAGATCACGGGCAAAGTAATACACACCGAGGCAGTTGGAAGCATCCATGTTCTCGGTCATGTGCAGCTGACAGCGATGGAAGACGTCGTCCATCTGCAGGAGAAAAGATGCAATAGAGATGCCTTGCACATTGGCGTTGGTGAGAGCAAGATCTGAGCAGTACATGTAGTTTAGCAGGAGGGCCAGGCTGTCTGCAGGGGTGTCACGCAGAACTATTTCTCTAGTGTTGCACTCGCGAAGGCCGCAGGTGAACATAACACGAAAATAAGGACTAAAAGCGGACAAAACGACCCGGTGACAGGGGAAGCTGATTCCCTCAGCAACCAGCACCACATCCGTCAGATGCTCGCTCTCCCTCATCTTCCTCAGCTGGTTGAGCAGCACCAGCCCATGTTTGGAAGTAACATCCATTTTACCTCAACTTTTTAGTGACAATAATATTTACAAAAGTTAGGAAGTGTTATGCAATCTGAACACCTGGTCAGGAGATTTTCTCTAGAAAAACAAGAAGAAAACAAATGATTTAGAAGCCATCAATATCATAAGAAACAGTAGTTCAAAGTATAATTAATACTAAAACTTCTATTCAACATTTGTTAACATTAAAGAATATCCCAATAAACCAGAATGGGTAATAACCATGATATTTAAAAATAAATGTTATGTCATCTAAAAAACACACAAATAATATTACATACATTATAAATAATGATTTCGTTTTTTTTCTTCTATCTGGCACAAATTAGACTAATGTGCCAAAAACAGACAAACAATTGAAGATCATTTTGCTTATATTTGTATAACTATTATAATTATTTTTATAATATTATTATTATTTTAATCATTATGATTATTTTTAGTATTATTAGCATTATTAATATCATTATTATTATCTTCTATTTATATTGCGATAACATTGTTATTGTTGTTTTATGGCCACGGTAATCAAAATGCTGCTCTGATTCTAAAAATATACATTTTCTATTAGCCTTAAATATATTCAATACTAGCCAAATGTCCACCACCATTGTCCATATAGCCTGTACACTCTTATAACTTAGCACCACATCTGTCCTTTGTATTACAGCATGCCCTTTTAAAGCCTTACCATAATCATTAGCTCCTTGGTAATCTTCAGTCTAAAAAGACGAGTACATTTCCATGTGTTGTTGATGTTGCTGAATTGGTCAGTCAGCTGTGTTAGAGAAGGTCCGAGAGATTGCAGGACACTAAGATAGTACCCCCTCCTCTGCTGTGGCCCTCTGAGCTGCCAACCCAAAATAGACAGTGTTGTTGCCGACAGCAAGTAGGTCAGAAGGTTTCCCTGGTCAGGACAGTGTTAACTTGTAATCTAAGACATGATAGAGACATACATTGAATTATATTGATATTCTTTATTAGATTTATTGGGATTATGTTGTACTTAGTGAGTAAAGTAATGTTACATGTTGTTTGCCTCAGTCACGTATGTGCAACTCTGGAAGGACTGAAATGAAACATTGCTTCGAGTTCGGATTCAGATTTCATGACGGCACTCTCTTAAAGGCCCAGTGTGCTCTCTGCCCACATGTTGCAATAATCACACATTGTCCATTAAGTTTGAGAAATGTTTTGCACCAACCAAAAGGAAGTTTATATACTCAATGTATTATTTTTTAAAGAAATTATTGTAGGCCTTGGTACAGAGCAAGTATGTAAAAAATATCTAACGATTACGTAAATATCAGTTTGTAGAATAGAGCGGATACAGAGACATTTTACCAATGAAGAAACAACAACTGGGTTCCATAGCCATAGTTATTAAACATATAGGAGAATTATTGAAAAGCATGTGTGTTGTATACATACATACACACATACTACTTGGACTTCTTTTTTTTGTTTCAGATGTTTTCCATGAGCAATGCATTGAGTATAAGGAGACTTTTCATGCTTCATTACCTCCATTTTTGCAAGTGAATGGGAAAAAAACTGGAAGGATGTGAACATGCCTGTCAAACATCCATTGACTCACCAGAGTTAATATTTGTCCTCTTTAACACCATAATTACATCCTTAGTGTTGGGGAAACCTCTGTGGTGCAATGCAGACTCAAAAGGAGACACGAGGAGAGCTGGAGCTTTGATGTCAAACACTGATGGTTTATTTGGAGTATTGGCCAGAGAATTCACAAAGCATGTCCAGAACCAGAGGTCTGACTACACGGTAGAGTTGCCATAATCAATTCTGAAGCGCCTCTTTCTGGATAGACCTTTTAACTATAGTTTGGAGGAGAGTAATCAACATTCTTGACTAGATAGACTAAACAGATGGGGATACTGAATTACTTGCAACTGACGCTTATGGCCTCGAAGATTTCACACCTTGGAGTCAACAAGCCCCAAAAAGGAAGCGTTCCTTTTGTCCCCATAACAATAAACTATGTTTGACCGAAAGGTGCCTGGTCATAAACTGGCAACAACAACATATGGCTGAAGCAGCCCCATCCTTAATTAAGGGAGATAACAGATGCCAAGGCTGGTCATCTGTGTCAGAGGGCAAAGGAGAATTTTTCCCCAACAGTTAGCTTTTTCCAACCTAACATCCTCCTTTAGTTAACCATTAGGCAATATGGTGTACATATGCACAATTGTTCTTGTGACAGACGAACAGGAGCATCAGTAGTAAAGGGTAAGAAAAGTTGCAAAGATTCAGACCAATGGACTCACGCAGATTTGGGAAATACATTGTGGAGCGGGAGGTGCTGGATGAGCAGAGACTGGAAGAGATAACGCAGAGAAAAACTCACTCTGACAATCAATCTTCTCTAACTAAACGCCTAAAAGATTCCTTAAGGTAAGACACATTTCATGGCAAATGTACTCTACTTTAGATGTAGATGAATGGTCTGATCTTCTATTCAAAGATAACCACAGACCCATTTCAGTTATTTGTCCTTTAAGCTTTATCCAATATAAAAACTTGTTTCTATATCCTTCACATCTCTTCCAGATGTACAGTACCCAAACTGAAACACAGCGTGATGAGCAGCTTGCCGGTGTTGTACTGGCTGCCCAAATACTCAGTCTGGGACTATGGCATGCCAGACCTCATCTCCGGCATCAGTGTGGGCATAATGCACCTGCCCCAAGGTATGACAATGGTCCATTATTTCATGACTTAAAGGGTGAATGACAAAAACCTACTAGTTCAACTTTAATCCATCATTTAATCCAGTAAAAGGCTAAAGCTTCATACAAATATTCATAAGTAAAGACTGAGATTGGTGTAACCAAACTTGTGTTTTCTTACAGGTTTGGCATATGCGATGTTGGCTTCCGTACCTCCTGTATTTGGGCTGTACTCGTCCCTCTATCCAGCATTGATCTACTTCTTTTTTGGAACATCACGTCATATCTCTATCGGTATTCAAAAGAGAGATTGAAAGTTAATAGAGCACATAGAGCAGTACTGGTACACAATATAACAAATAATATGTTATAAAGCAAGGATAAACTGACCAAAATATGCTATTATTTTAATTAAATGCTAAAATAAGCTATATGCAGTATAATAAAAGAGACGTTACACCGTTATCATTACAACCTCTGTAATAATACTTTTCTTCATTGTGTTCAGGGACATTTACTGTGCTCAGCATCATGGTGGGCAGTGTGACAGAGAGACTTGCTCCAGATGTGAATTTCCTCATACAAAATGGGACCAACGTCACTGCAGAGGTGAACATAACTGCCAGGGACTCATACAGGGTGCAGGTAGCGGTTGCTACTACGGTCCTAGGAGGACTAATTCAGGTCTGAACTTTTTAGCTGAAATCACAACACGCCATTTTGTTGTTGAAGCTGCCAAAACTCACATTTACATACCTGATTGTTTTCATAGGTGGCTCTGGGTTTGGTGAAGTTTGGATTTGTGGGAACGTATTTGTCCGAGCCTCTGGTGCGGGCTTACACAACGGCTGCTTCAGCTCATGCTGTGGTGGCACAACTGAAGTACATCTTTGGAGTCTCACCAACACGGTTTAGTGGTCCCTTTTCAATGGTGTATGTGAGTACTATCAAGTCATTTCTTCTGATTACTTCCTACCAAGAATGACAACTCAAAAAAGGTTGTTGTGCGTTTGTCATAATTGTATTTAAACTTGTATTCAACTGGAAATCTTTGAAATGTGTTATCTCTTTTATGTAAGAAAATATATTTATATCACACATACTTCCTTTATAAGACACTCTCTCCAACTGTAATGTATTTCAGGCTTGAAATAGGACATAGCTGAGGTTGGACATATCAGGGATCAATTAAATAATATTAGGGATGGGACGTTATAGGTTTGAATTGGAATAAAAACTATATAAAACATTTACAATAAGGTCACTGTGGTGAATTTAATTTATCAAGAAAGATGTGAATACACTTCCACAAAGTTCAATAAACATTGAGCCAGTAGTTCTGTAATCCTGTTGACATAAAACAAGCCAGTACGAAAACATGTCTCCCTTGAGGGATGTTTACTATGACTCAAAATCATTTGTTGTGTGCATCAAAGCATGTATGTGTTTTATTATTTACAGGACTAAGCCATAACCACCTACTGCTTTTTATTTTCCATTTCAGACTCTGAAGGATGTTTGCTCCTTGCTGCCTTACACTCATCTTCCCACACTGGTGGTCAGCGCTGTGTCCATGGTGTTTTTGATTGCAGCGAAGGAGCTCAACTCTTTCATCAGTCCAAAGCTGCCAGTGCCGATCCCAGTGGAGCTCATCACAGTCAGTTGATAAGACGACACACTCTCTGGCCTCTCTTTGTGTTATCACCTCTGCTCTGCGCTGCTGCTGATGTTGCAGCTTGAAAAAGCACAGACACAGAAAGCTAAGCAGCTGAATCAGCAGTTGTGCCTGGGCCTCTGAGTTTGTGCAGTTTACAGCAAAAATTGAGATTCTTTAAGGCTAATAATTAGTTTGACCTCTAGCATATGGTTAACAGGTTTTTAATGATTCTTGTTAATGGATTAAAAGGTGTTGTTTGTGGTTTCATCTGTATTATTTCCAATTATGATTTAGATTGTGGCGGGGACATTGATATCAGCCTATACCCACTTGAACAGAAACTACACTATTTCAGTTGTTGGAGAAATTCCTAGTGGGTAAGCATTTCGATTTATTTTATACTGCTGTAATTCTTTTTTGAGTCACATTCCCCATCTTGTTTTGCAAGGCGCAACCAACAATCATTTTCATTTCCCACTAATCTGCTGATTATTTTTTAGATTAATCAATTATCATTTGTATGTTTGTAATTGTCAGTACCAAACCTAGAGGCTGAAAATAGCATTTCTACTTTTTTTATGAAATGGTATTCTTCATCTATTAATTGATGGGGATTATTTTCTTTGTTTATACCTCTAAACGTTGAAGCTCTATTGTTTATTACTAACTGATTTATTTTTTCCTCTACCTTTTCACCAGTCTAAGTCCTCCCAGTGTTCCAGATGCAAGTCTCTTTGGAGAGGTTATTGGAGATGCTTTTGCATTGGCCATGGTTGGATATGCCATATCTATTTCACTTGGCAAAACATTTGCACTGAAACATGGATACAAGGTTGATAGCAACCAGGTAAATAATGTCTTTAATAAACTTTATTTCTGCAGATACCTTTAGTGTACAATCATTTTCTCACACTTTATTTCTCTTCTCATTCAAATGTTTCTTTCTCCACTCTGCTTCAGGAGCTGGTGGCGCTGGGTCTCAGTAATGCGGTGGGAGGATTCTTCCAGTGCTTCTCCGTCTGCTCCTCTATGTCTCGAAGTCTGATTCAAGAAACCACCGGAGGGAAAACTCAAGTGAGTGAGCAGCAGAAGTAACAAGATTATATCAGCTTGACCTCACAAGTACTGTGAACATGCAACATGCAGTAGTTATACTCTATTATGACCCATTTAAGGATGATTGAGTAAGAGTAAAAAGCAAATAATGTTTAATTAAATAAAACCACATTGTGTACGTAGGAAAATCGAACACTTTTTTATTGGCTTTCAAAATACAGCAACATTGTTATTTTTGTTACCATGTTACCATTACTGCTCTGAACACAAATAGTTCAAAACAACCAGAAACTTCATGTTTTTATTGCAGATGGCCGCCGTTGCCTCGTCTCTAATTGTGTTGGTGACTATACTGAAACTTGGACCCTTGTTCCAGGAGCTGCCAAAGGTTCTGTTACTCTAACACTCCTCTTCACTACAAAGTAGACTTAAAGTTAATATCTAATGCATGAGATGTTATTGTAATGGATTGTTCTTATTAATCATGTTGGTTGTGCTTGTTTCAGGCTGTCCTTGCAGCGATTGTCTTTGTAAACCTAAAGGGCATGTTCAAGCAGCACTCGGACATTGTTACACTGTGGAAACGCAGCAAGATCGATCTGGTGAGAGGTTAAATTATTATTCATTTGAACTATTGTACAAGAAACAACTGCAACATAATCAAGTGTGGTGTTGAATCTAGAAACAGCCATTATTCTTGTTTCCTTTTCATTATCATGCTGCACCCCCCCAGATGGTGTGGTTGGTCACTTGGGTGTCAACACTGCTGCTCAATCTGGATCTGGGTCTGGTAGCATCCATCCTCTTTGCTCTGCTGACTGTCATTTTCAGAACTCAGATGTAAGACTCCTCTGAACTTTATCATATTATTTCTCCCTTCAGTATCTGAGTTATACTGTGTATGTGAGAATATATATAAGCCAATGGTGTTAGGATGCAAATGTAGCCAGATTGCAAAAATAATATTGTATAGAAACATAATATTTTGTTGTCTTTTATTCCTTTAAGGCCAACATACTCTGTTCTGGGAAACGTTCCAGGTACAGAACTGTATGTGGATATAGAGACCCACAGAGAGGTGAAACAAGAGGACTAACCGTAAATAAGATCTTTCCCACACTCACAAGAAAAATGCGAATAACCTTTTGCTTTTTTACAGGCGAGAGATGTTCCTGGTGTTACTATATTTCGCTCCTCTGCTACAGTTTATTTTGCCAATGCTGATCTGTACATCGAGGCTCTGAAAGAAAAGGTTTGTTCTCTTTCATAGTGAAAAACAAAGTAAAATAATCAGTCCAGTCTCTACATACTGGCCACAGAGGATGTTGCCAAAGAATCCGTCCAATATGCCACCTTCAAATGCTTTGCTTTATATAAACACTACAAAACTGATTTTGACCATTTTAGCCAAGTCTGAAGGTCTCTAAAAAAAAAGTGTATAATTTGGTGTTCGGGTCTGGGAAGACCCAGCAGAATTGTTTTGGGTGACTGGGTCAAATTTGGCCCAATCAAGATTCATCTTTGACTTTAGACAAAGCATAAATATCTTGTTTTTGTTCCTTAATATTTTTAAAAGATGCAGATTATGTATTATTTTTCTTGTTGATCTTTTTTCAGAGTGGACTTGACATCAGTAAAATGATTATCTATAAGAAGAGGCAGGAGGCCAAACAGAGACGTAGAGAAAGGAGGGCCGAGAGGCGGGCAAAAAGGCAAGCCAAAAAAGAGGTGTGTACGCTTGAGATGTATAATACAACTGCAAAAATAATACTTTAAAAATTAGTAAAGATTTTAATGAACAGTGAAAAAGATTTGCACCCAAATCCTATGAATTAAAAAAAGTAGGGCTGCAAATGGTGATCAAATTATTTATTAATGATGTCAATTAATTGCTTTATCTATGAAATGTAAAAATGGCTGGTCGATAATTGTTTGGATTAGTAAATTACTCGACTAATCAACTAACTAATAATTAAAGTAAATGGCTGAAGAGTAACACTGGAAAAACCTACAGGTGACCAATGATCAAGCTACCAAAAAAGTCCTCTTTGTTAAAAGGAGTTTGACTGATTTGTTTCTCGTACCCCTCTTCAGAGACGGGCAGCACAGAGGGCAGCCAAACATCTATCTGGAGCGCCGGTGTTCTCTGTGGAGGAAGAGGCCGGCAGCTGGAGAAACACCTGTGTGGACGGGGATGTTACTGACAGAGAGCAGCAGGGCTGCACTGAGAGGGAGAACGGGACAGTGTTCATCATCCCAACTACTCCTCGAACCCCCGACAGATGGGAGTACCTGAAGGGAGGAGAACCAGACTGCACCAGCTTAGGGTCCATCTCCGAGCTGCAGGAGGGGGACACCACCACCCTGGACTCCAGCAGCGATGACACGCTCAGCCGCGATCTGGAGCGTATCTCTCTTGGGTCACTGGGCAAGTGGAGCTGGGATATTCACTCAATCATTATCGACCTCTCCACAGCTAACTTCATTGACATAGTGGCAATCAAGACTATCAAAAATGTAAGTACTAAAGTGAGAAATATTTAATTTAAGGACAAATGCCTTTAAAGTTGTCATTCGAAAATGTCCACATTACAATATCTTTAAATTACTCGACCTATATTATATTTTGTTGAGTTTTTTACTTGCAGATCTGAAAACACCTGGACCTGACATATAATTATATTGCTAAGGATATAAAAAATCCTTGCTATCCTTTTGATAAGGGAATGACAAATCTTCAACACAAACAAAACTGATTTTGATTTAACTTTGTCTTGGTGTTGATGTCACTGAAATGGGAGTTTATTATATACATAATGTATAGTACTCTTTAACTGTTACATAAACTCTGATGATTAACTGTGAGATAATTAATAAGGGTGATTAGTTGCAACTAATGGGGAACAAACGGCATACATATTCTGCATTTTCCTTTTTGCAGATTATCCATGACTTCAGTGAGATTGATGTAGATATCTACATTGCTTGTTGTCAAGGTAAGTGAACCCACTTTTCCTGTAGCCTGCACTGCATGAAAAGTCTCCACTGTGGTAGTAAATTGTATGTAAAATGTTTTTTCCTCAGCCCCTGTGGTGGAACAATTAGAGCTTGGTGACTTCTTCTCTGAGACGATTACAAAGAGAAGTCTTTTTGTCTCTGTTCATGATGCTGTGCTCTACTGTCTGAACCACCGCGGAGCCACATCTATCCCCAGATACGAGCCATCAGTGGTGAGTATGTGCAGCCGATGTCCAGGTGGACGTGCAAGGTTGATACTTAACATTTTGATTAAACTAAACTGCTTTCTGATTGATTTCAGGATACATACGATGGCACAAAACTTTAAGGGCTTTTAACCAGAGGACATCCAGCGCTGAAGATGGAAAGAAATGTCTCAACGTGGGGGGGCAGTCAAAATCTTTTATGGAATTGTATTTATAAAGTAATGATGGACAATTGTTGTGTTATATTTATACATCTTATCTTTCAAGTAGGAAAACTGATGACACATGATCTTTTATTGAGTTTTTATTCAATGTGGAAGAGAGATAGAGTGCATTGTAGAGAAAAAATAAATAAAATCCATGAAACACCCAAACGATACCTTTGAAGAAGAATTTGGTAGAAAATAACGAGGAATCCAAAGAACAAACATAGACAACATGCATCACGGTGACAGTGAGTCAGCCTTTTTTGGTAATGGCAGCAATAACAACGTAGGACATTGAAATGTTTACAGTAGCCATTTCAATTTTCAAGTGCAATTTCTGCTCATAGCAACAGCTAAATCTGTGGAGCTAATGCATGCAAAGGGAATTTTTTTTGTCCTAACTCTTTTAAAGAGTTTCTAATACAACATTCCTAAAATGGTAAATTATGAGGGATTAAAAAATAACAGGATAACAATATCTGAGCAATACTTAACAAAAGCATCTCTTTACAGTTGCATAAACCCACTGTGACCTCATTCCCTGAATAAAACTTGTCTCCACATACTGGCCACAGAGGATGTTGCCAAAGACTTTGTGCACATGACTGAGGAAGGCTAGGTAGGTTTTCTTTTTCATTTTGGTTTATGAGCTACAAGTCTTGATGGATATCAGAACTCTGCGTGTCCTGGTTTAGAGTCAGAGCTTCATCATCATCGTCCTCTGGCTGCTGTGAAACCAGCTGCTGGTAGCGAGCCTGCCGCTGGTAATCCGGGTCGATGTTGATCCATTTATTTGCAACCCACTTAGTGCCCTGGGTGACCATGCACCCTCCATGCAGAGCGTATTCATCCTGCTCTCCTACCCAACCTTTTGAGAGAGAAAAAATAATAATTTAACTCAACAAGCCATTCAGATTTCGCTCCGCTCCCCCCACAAGTTATGAACCTGAAAATGAGCATGATAAATCCTTTAATGTTGATGAGCATGATTTTATCATGTCTGTTTTTTAGGGCTCACACTGATGTTCTGGTTACAAAACTGCTTTGTCATGATAGGTTGACAAAGATAATGAAATTTTATTCTTGTAGCTAACACCTGAGTTTATTAGTTTTACTAGAAATCAACCATAGTGCACTCAGACTTTGTATTCTTACAGTTTGTAGCTGTCTTTCTAGATAACCTTTAATCTTTACAACACCAATTTTTTATCTGAACACTTTGACTCCAGTTAATATGTTTACTCTAATTTTGTGCCACCAAATTGTGATACTTACATGTGAATTGCCAAGATGTATGACATTTAAAATACAGTTTTAGGATTTACTGTAGGCTGGCCAATCGTTTTGACTAAATATCTCTGCAACTATTGGATTGAGTGTGACAACACTTTGATGACCCTCAGGCCTTTTTATCTGGTGTAATGATCAGGTCAGAGTTTTCAATTAATCAGTGACATAAACAGAAATTCATGTTTTCTAGACAGTGTATCCTAATGAATTTGGTGATCCTCTGACTTGTAATCTAGTGCTACAATGAGGCTAATGTGTCAAATTCAAATGACTGAATCAGCTGTATTGTGTGTTTAGTGCTAAATGGCTAATGCTAACACGTTTGGATTGTCCTGATGAACGTTAGCATAGAGACATTAGCATTTACCTAGCATTTAACATTTGAAGAGCTGCGATCTGAGCTGAGGACTGAAAGTCTTGTTTACTTTTCAATAATATTGTGTAAGGTTTTGAAAACTATTTGTCAACAGACTTTACCTTTTGATATTTGCGCTGGCATGTGTATACTGGAAAATTGTTAATTTAAAATAAAATTCTAAATGTGCTCTTAAATTGATTGAAATGAGTGTTTGCTGATTAGCATCTTTATTGCCACATAATGTTAAAAAGTGTGATTTTTAATGGGAATCCTACCTTTTCCATCCGAAAGATAGTTGTACCAGAAAACAGCTGTCCCTTTGGAAGGTTTCACCCTCAGGTTACTCTTGTCACAATTCCTTCTGGTGTCCAAAAGGTCCACATCATTCTGTATGAGGGACTAAAATACACACTAAACTCAGTGACACAGTTTTCTGAACGTCCAAGCCTTGCACTCACTGCCAAACATGTGAGTTAACACAGATATGAAAGACATGCACAGTATGTACACAATACTTTTCCAAGGCTCTCCCTACACATTTCAAGGCCCACACACAATTACCCACCACTTCATCATAGGTCCTGTTGTCTGCCACAGGGAATGCGGTCTCCCCGCCCCCCTCAACAGAGTTCAGGTAGAAGAGAACTGTGATGTACCTAGGTGTGCAACACAGATTTAAATTGACACACACACATTTGGTGCAAACAAACAAACACATACTGTACAAACACTTTGTAAGCAGTAGACGAGCACACACATTTTTCCCAAGTTAAATCCCACAAACTACCATGCAGGCTTTCAACATGGAGTTTAGTAATCACACTGCACAGATTAATTCAGATCTGGTTGGCCTACACACTGTTGTCTCACCTGCAAGACGTCTCGAAAGGAGTGGAGATGTTGGCCGCGAGACGTGTGTGCGTGCAGGCAGTTTCAGGATACACAGGGCCGCTGTCATGGTGGGCATGGTAGTGTCCTCCCTGCTCATACCGAACCACCTGTAGCGGCTCACTGAGGTCCACTAATGAGGGAGGGAGCCGAGTGAGGCGAGTCACCCTGTGTTAGAGAAAGGTGAAGAAAAAATATGTTAAAATTGTTATTTGTGATAACCCAGTTATTACAGGAATAGACTTGCTTACTTTGTCTTGATGTCTTGGAGGACCTGGTGTGCTCCTTTGCCCTGATACAGCCACGTGTGTCTGCTGTTCCTCACCAGCTGACTCCTCTTCACCCCTCGCTGCAGCAGGAAGCGCTGGAAGGCATCGTTGCTCAGAAGCCTGAACTCTTCTAGACTCAGCAAACCTGTCCAGGATATGTGAATGCACATATCAACCTGATGCCTTGGGTACGTTTTAATTTCATGCATCATTGACACTTAGCGTTGAAAATCCTGGGAATATTCAAAGTGGAAACTTCAATTTGTATTCACTGGAATAAATGGAAATATAGGGTTATTTGCTGAGGCTCTTTCTGTTAGGTCAAATGCAGATAAAACAAACCTTTAATCAAATCATTAGTATAATAATCCTTATAATAGAAATTAAAACAATAATATTGTTGAATTCTATTTAAATAAGTTGACTAATTTAACAATGAGGTAAAAAAGAAATCTAAAACTAATATGGAAATAGATATATTTCTGTAAAACAAGTGCAGTTTCTTTGCCCAATTTTTACCATCGCCATCCTTGTCAGCTTTGAGACCAGTATAGATTTCTCGCAGATTCTCCGGTGTGAGCCAGATGCCGTCCCTTACTCGAGAATGGGTCAGTATCTGTTGGAGGCATGATAGTGAAGACAGGATGAGTTAACTCTGAACCAAAAACTAGTGCATGTCATACATTAATACAGAACATGCCCACGATCCACAAACAGACATACACCTCATGAAGCTGCAACTGTCCATCTTGGTTGATATCAAGAAGGTTGAAGATCTCGTCTGGACTGAGGTTGAGCTCCTTAGCCAGCTCTTCCTGACCCTCCTGCACCATCAGTTGACTCTCCATTAGACCCTTTAGCTGTGCAAGCTGCATCACAACACGGCACTCATCATCCGACAAAAACCCAGGGATCTCTGCAGACAAACACAGAGACAAATAAAGTTACACACAGACTACTCTTGGGTTAAAAAAAGATAAAACATCATTGCTTTTATAAAGTAGTATTCAAAACCTTTCTCCACTTGAAGGATTTGCTAATTAGTCACCTTTAAAATATTTTTTTAAACCTGTCCTTTGTGACATTTCTTGTTTCGTTTAAGGGTTTATTCGAGAAAATAATCAGCATTTAATTGACACTCAAAATGATAGTTTATTTTATTAAAAACAATGCAGACCCATGATGCCTGGCGTAAACAATAACACAAACATTAGAACAGTTATATAACCCTACTGTATAGTTGATCTATGTTTGTTATACCACTACATGCCACTAATAAAGAGAACAAAAAATGTAAATAAAAACAGTTGAGTATACTAAATGTTTTTACTTAAAAACGTTTGTGCCATCTTTACTTCAGCACATCTAAAAACTTAATTTGTATGTTTTATATTGTTAGTTTATATCTGTCAGCTATAAGCCCTTAATTGCAGTAGTTGCCTCAGGACCTAATTGACATATGTTATATTGCATATGACCTCAGCATGCACATAACTGTTAATAGGTTATGTGTTTGGGGGTGGAGAGTGTTATGAATGCATGTTTGATTTGAGGAGAAGAAAAATAAGCCTCTTTTGCCACTGAAGCTTTATATATAGGCCTACCTCTATGCAATGAAGGCTCATGTGGGTGTGCTGCAAATTTGTTTTGATACACGGGTGCTTTGTTTCTTACCAAAAAGCAGAGGTTTCATACTCAAAGTCCTCATTTCATGCACTTTGTTTTGCATCAGTGACACCTTTTGGACGTGTCCCACCTGAGAGATAGATCAGAGAAGTGATGTAGTGCTGCTACAGTGTTTAAGAGAGAAACACACAGATGAAAGAGTGGGATTGATGCAAACATGTTCACATTACTCACCCTAATCCCCTCGATCCTTGTCAGAGAACTGACGCGCAGAAACTCGGGCTTTGATGGCGGACGTGGCGACTCGGGCTGCTGCTGGTTGCTGCTCGGAGCATCACGACCCTGGCTGGTATCTTCCTGCCCGCTATTGTAGTGCACGTAAAACAGCAGTGCAATAACATTGATGATGTATACATGAAAAAACACCATCACTACTACGAAGTAGGAGCGGGAGCACACGCCGGTCTTGTTGCAAGTGGGGCGGTCGGAGTGCGGCCGGAGCGGCAAGGTCGCGCTCTCGGACGGTGTCGTGTCCTCAGCATCTGATGCTTCCTGGTTGTCGCTCATTTTCCCGAAATTCAAGGAGACGATACTTCCCCAGCAGCAAAATACATGCAACTACTCAAACGATGTAATGAGCATCTGGTTGTTTCTTAAAGGTAGCAGATGTGCAGACTGACAGTTTGATTAAAAAAAGAAAGCCAGTTCCTCCGCTGCACTGAAAAAAAACATGGAGCATTCATGACAATACACGTTCTCGTTTAAGATGAAGAGTCCACTATCATTGGCTATGTGTCGTTGTGCTTTTGGTCCACAGACAGCAGCAGGCTCGAACAGTGTTGTTTACTCTGCAGCAGTCCCAGTCAGCAGCGGGAGCAAAGCGCACTGCGCATCCAAAAACACAGCGGAGCGCTTCTCATAAACCTGATCCAGCATCAACAGAGTACGATGATTACCCTTTAAGATAAAAATAAACACGACCTGTGAACATAAACTACAAAACACCACGGCTGTGCAGCATATTCTACTATTTACGACCGAGCTCCGTTGTTCACATCAACAGTCTGCCGACTGTGCAATACTGACCTCTGGTGAACTAAACAAATAATACACCACCTCTCTACTCTCTCTCATACATTTTGAATCTCTAGAAACAAAATATGATATATTGTAACAATATAGATCCAATTTGTAAGGAAACCATGTTAGTTCACACAGTTACACATTTAGCAATAATGATTCATTTCTTCTTTTTATTATCTTTTATTGTGTTTTAACTTGTTGTTGTATTCTTTTTTAATTTTGCATTAACTACTGTGGTTTGCCCTAGGGGCATGTTAGAGAAAGGATTACAAAAACAAACTTTTGATCATATTTCCGAAATATGTAGCAAATATGGACAAAAATAGTTGTCACTTCCGGTGACCATCTTAGTTTCGCTCAAAGTGTGCAACTTCCGAGTGTCCTAGACAGCCAGTGAAAGAGCTTCAACGATGCCGACATATCTGTTAAACCCGAGAGATTCCGGTACCGGGGCCCTCCCTCAACATCTTGCAGGAAACAGTGGCATCTTAACATTGAATAAACTATGAATGTTTTATATCCATGTAACGGGAAGAAACTCATTTAACTGATCATTTTAAAAAAATGTTCTCCAAAAAAACCCCCACAATGCTAACGCTGAGCCTCTAAATTAGCAACGAGTTAAAAATGCTAACAGATTACTGCACCGAAACTCACTCATAAAACCTTATTATTTATCCTTTCTGCACATCGAACCCATCGTGAGATGACACAGAATCGATGGGTACAGACATTATCACTCCATGATTAGAACTCGCGATTTTATAAACAAAAACAGACATCAAAACATGTGGCGCTAGGTAGCTAAAAACGCTAACATGGTTTACCTGTGTCGTTGTCTGGTCAAAAGTGGTCTTCAATGGCATTAAAACGATAAAAACGCTGCTGAAGTTAATCCATAGGTTAATCCAATGTGTCTTGGTCCCTTTGAAATGATTTCTGATAATCCATAGCAATAAACCTGCTTTTTCCGTTTCCAGATGTCACTGATGCAAACCTGAAAGCGCAAAGCTATGGAAGCAAACAAGAGACAGAAGTATTCGAATTGTATTAGACACCGAATTTATAGCATTGAAAATAATTACTTTGAAAATCATGAATCTGAATTTTTTTTGCTCCGAATTTATCTATGTGAAATAAAAATGTGAAAATTCAAGTTAAAAAAATTCGAATGTTCAAATTCAGATCCCAAAAATTCAAGTGAAAAAAATTCGACGTCAAATATTTTGGTGTTTAAAATTCGATGTCAAAAAATTCGGTGTGTAAAATTCGACGTCAAAAATTGCGATGCAGCCTCATCCGGGCTACTCAGACAGGATAAGCAATCGAGCCCTAATGCAATCAAACCGATTTATGGCCTATCAGAGCCAAGCGGCAAACCCCGGGACAGTGCGGTGAAGCCCAATGCTGCAAACTATAGGCGATGGATGCAGATGGGAGCAATTCACGTAGACCCTTTGTTAAAATGTCCAACTTAACATCAGAAAATGAACATGTTTCTAGCCTGGATCTACAAAAACATATTCTGTATATAGTTAGATTCCCCCTTCATGACAACGGGACTGCTGCTCCTAGCTCCTCTGTCTCACGGTTAGCTCCGTGATGCTACAGCGGCTCAGCGCATGAGGAGAACACTACTTGAACTCGGCCGTGTTTGTTGTGTTGGCTCCTGGTGGACTATTCGTCCTGCAAATATAGGATTTATCTGCGGTTGAAACAGACCGTCCATGAATGCATTTTCTTCGGTAAGTCAACCCTGCGTACTTTATGTTATGTTACTGGTGTTTTTATTAAGCTAACGTTAATGAATGTTTAGAGTTGGGTTAGCATTTGAGCAATCGTAGCTCCATCTGTGCTAACGATGCTATGCGTAGCATCCAAGAGTGTAAAACATTAAGTGGGATGCTACTGTATACCAAAAGGCTTCTGTGCGAGGTTGCTAAAATAAGGTCATCCTTGTACGTTAGATAGTTAGTTTGCTATTTAGGTTACTGTATGCATTGTTAAGGTTCATTTAAATTCGCTATGCTCTACTATAGCATACAATAGACTAGCTAACTTCAACGTATTGTTGAAGAGAGGCTTAGTGTATATTAAATCAACCTCACAATGAAATGTGTGTATCTTTAAAATATGAACGTCACATTTCAAGATGGTCCAGAAATAACGCTCCCTTAGATATTGTAATATGGTTTGTTGAACTGGAGTTATTTATTGCAGCTAACCGCCTATCCGACGAACGACCCAAACATTGTTGTTTTTAATATTATTACCAATGCCTCTTTTAATTGTATTATCATCACACTTGAGAAACAGCCTTATCGTGGCTGTACAACGGAACATGTAACTTAATTCCTGCATTTAAGGACGATGAATAGCGTAGTCAATGCTTTAGTGACAAGGAAATGATTTGTTTAAATATTATATATGACGTTATCTGTGACTTCAGTGGAAATTAAGCTTATCCATTGCATTGCATTTGTTCAATAGGTTTGTGTCTTACCCTTACGTGTGTGATGCATATGAATATGGCATTTGAAAACAAATTAATTTGACTGACTCATGAAAACCTCATCCAAAGTAACAGTAAAATAAAAAGGACCTACACAATAATACTCAATCAAACTGATACAGTATAAGGACTGTGATATCCAGCAATTTCTGAAGTATAACAATAAGATTATGACCTGTTTTTAAAAGAAGATAAAAAGTAGTTTGCATGTAAAGAAGTCTTTAACCCACGCATGTAACTTTACATCTGTTTGTTCAAAGTGTCCTTAAGGTGATCCAGACAGGCTGGACCAGAGGAGGAGAGACAGATCTGGACTCCTAGCAGCAGAGAACTTCAGCACGGATTCCAAGGTACACCTTTTTCATGCTTTACAAAGAATGCATAAAGTAATGACTCTAATACACTGATATACATGCCATTAAACATGACTGAGTGAATACTAGATCACCCACACATCAGTGATGTTGAGTGGACTTTCTTAGCAAAAGGTTACATTTACATTTTACCAAGCAACATCACTTTTTTGTTCAACTTTCACATTTCAATGTATTTAAAGATCAAATGCAAAGCTTCCAAATATGCTACATTTTTATAGAAATGTTGTTTTTAAGACTGCCTGTATTTAAAAAAAAATTTAAATCGAGATAATACACCCGAAAAAAAGCTTTTTATTGATACAAAACTTGACCCAAAGCCGTCTGAATTTCTGACATGACCTTCCCAGCAGCCTCCGCGCGCGTGACGTCATACATGCCAAACAGTCTCTGGACCAAACATCCCGACTCGGCAGTCTCGGTCACAAGTTTTTCGACAAGAAAACTGAATTAACATGGGTTATTGTTGTGCTTTTTGTTGTACGAACGGTGCGGGATCTGGGAGAGTTTTTCATGTATTTCCCAAAGACCAAATCATCCGCAAAAAATGGATTTAGTTAGTGAATCGTGTTGGATGGCAACCGACAAAATGGAGCAGGTTGTGTTCTGATCACTTCGCGTGTGATGCATACGAGGTTGATCCTGCTATCATCAAGTCTGTTGGTGCAGAAGCATAAATAGCACGTCGGAGGCTGAAACCCGGAGCCGTCCCCTCCATATTTCAGCACAAGAAACCACTGAAAGAACGAAAGAGCCGGGCGATGCAGAAACGACAAAGAATTGAGGTAAACAACTTTTGATTAGATTTCAAAGCGCACGGAGCACAGCAGATAACGCAGATAACGGAATTGCAGTTGTATTAAGTTTTATTGCTTATAGAGGTGGGCACCGTTAGATTATGTGTCTTTACGATCATAAACAATGTGTTGGATGTGGAGCTAGGATAAGTAATAAGGGAACTAGGAGTGATTTTCGGTGCAGTAAAAGGTTAGCATTTTTCGCTCGGGGCTAATTCACTGTTAGCATTGTAGTTTGTCCGCAGCTCATTCATCGCTCCTCCACTCATAACGGAAAAGTGTGAACAATATGCATTATGATAGGGATTAAATCCACTATTATTCCTCCTGCCACAATTAAAAATGCCCCCCGTGCAATTAAAAGTGACTGTGAGCACTTAGAAAACCCAACATTCTTCTAATCACTTCATTAGGCCATTGCATCAAAAAAGCCCTCGAACTTGGCGAACTTTAATCATCACCATCAGCACTTTCATCGGTGATATCAGGTGACGTTTCCTTGTATTTCCTCTTCGACATCAGAGGCTCGTAGAGATAGGGTTGGATGTCGACAACATACTCCAGATATTGGGTGGCCTCCAACTCAGAATCAGACATGATAAGCCGGGTGGAAATATGTTAGGCATTGAACAAATTCCCATCCACCTCGTCCTTGTGAGGTGAGTCCGCCTGGACTTTATTTTTCTAATCCTCTCTAAAAAGGTCAAATTTCACTTGTTTTGCATCAATCTTGATACAGGGTACTTATTATATGTTATAGTTTGGATTCCTAAAGCTTTTAGTCTATAGTCTACTCAGAATCAGACATGATAGACGAAACTAGTTGTACTATCGGCGGAAGCCGCTGTGATTGATAAGCCAGGTGGAAATATGTTTGGCACATCTGACGTCACACGCCGCCATCTTGCGGAGGAGCGGCGGAGAAAATAAATCGTCAGACTTGGTGTTGGGGGTTGAACAAAATTAATATCGCGCATTGCCAGACTCATATTATCTCCGATTTTAATACTGCAATATCTTAGATAGTGTTGTAGCTATATGATTTCGATTGTACTGGCAATTATACAAAAAGCTTTGCATTTGATCTTTAAGGCAAATATTATTGAACATAGTGAGAGCTGCGACCCTTTGTCTTTCAGTGAGACAACCGGACAGAGCAAGCTTCTACAGTTGCACTAAGTTTTGATAACAGTTAAATATTATTTTAATAATACATTTATTTCAATGTTGATGAATTTAAAACGGTTTATTCATAATCTGATTATCTTTGCAGTACACTGTTGGATTTAAAAAACACATTAAAATAAAAAAAATCATTATATTTATGAACAAACAAACACACCTCTTTCTTAAATAACACACTTGCTCTGCAATAATATGTTTCTTGATATTTCTGTTAGGAAAGGACACGCCTGAGAGACAGGACTGCTTCACCATGTTCTCTTTCTCTGAGGGTCCAGAAGAACATCCAAGAGGGAAAGGAGAAGCTGATGTTATGAGATTTAAGAGCAGTACAGGACATTCACTAAGAGACACTTGTATTGTAACACAAAGACCTGCACACTGAATAGTTTTCTAGTCTAACAGGAACTTCATTTGTGTTGTTTTGTGTTTTACGTTGCACCTCAGAGACAGTGTGATTATTGTCAGGCCTATAAAGTTTGGCAAAAAAAAAAAGTCAGCTGATCAAATGCATTTGCCTCACTTTATGAGCTTCACATCACTTGTGCCTTGTCCCGCCGAGTTTGCAACGTCACAAATAAATGGTGCCAATCTTCATTCAGATGTGAATGTGTAATCTAACATTTTCAGCAAGAATAACGGACAAAAGGAGTGCAAATACAATTTATTGAAATGTGAACTAAAAGTTATCAAGCATGAACCATCACCATTTTTTAAAAATAAAAACGAAATAATATACATAAGTTACACTAAATGTTAATCTGTTAATTGACAGGCTAGGCCTGTGCAGGTGGTAACAGCTATGCCCAGCATGGGCTAAGTTCTGTAGGTGGTGCAGGTCCTCCTCCATCAGGTCTGGTCCTCCTCCCTCAGGCCTGCAGGGAAAGACCCTCAGCCCTCTCTGGCCAACGCAACAGACAGGACGTTCATAAAGCTGAGGTTTCCCCCAAAGTCTCTAATCATCCATCCTGTGAATATGAGAGGGGAACAAATAGTGTAATACAGGGTTCGTACGGTCATTGAAAACCTGGAAAAGTCATGGAAATTCAAAATGCAAATTCCAGGCCCTGGAAAAGTTATGGAAAACAATATTTTTCCCAAAGTTTTGGAAAAGTCATGGAAATGTAACTGTGTAACATGTAACCGAGTAGTCACTGTGGCACAGACTGAGCCGCTGGTGAACAGCTGTTAGAACAGGCCGTTCAAGTGTTCAGAGCAGAGCGGCAGAGCGTGATGTGCACTGAAAAGTTTTTCTGTCGCAATATTATTTAAGGAATCGTTGAGCGAGCGAGCGAGCTAGCTAGCTAGCTAGCTAGCATACATTGTCACTATCTGCTAACGTTAGCTTTAGCCTTCGTTTTCTAATAGTTTTTTTCATAGGCTATAAACAGAGGTGGTATAAATATAGATATTGTGCTAGAGGAAAAGTAGAAGTACTCAGGTATTGTACTTGAGTAAAAGTAGAAGTACTCAGATATTGTACTTGAGTAAAAGTAGAAGTACCAGAGTGTAGGAATACTCTATCACAGTAAAAGTCCTGCATTCAAAATGTTCCTCAAGTGAAAGTAGAAAGTATTCTCATCAAAATATAGTGAAAGTAGCGACAGTAAAAGTAGTGATTGAGCAGATTGGTCCATTTCAGAATAATATATATATAGGTTTTTATAATGATTGATCTTGAAAGTGTTCTCAAAGCTGGTAAAGGTGCAGCTAGTTTGAAGGACTTTGTATACTGCAGGGTAGCTTGTGAATTTACTCCAGGTGGAACTAAAGTCTGATTTAACACTTGATTAGATTTCACATCATTCATCCACATCTGTAAAGTAACTAAAGGGATTAAATACATGTAGTGGAGGAAAAGTACACCATGTACCTCTGAACTGTAGAGGAGTAGAAGTACACAGTAGCAAAACATTGAAATACTTAAATAAAGTACAAGTATCTCAAAATTGTACCCACGTATAGTACTTGTTGAGTTTATGAACTTAGTTACTTTACACCAGTGGCTATAAAGATAGAAAGACTAAGCCTTGCACAGAGGCATGAAAATACATTTTCAAATGCTCAACAGCCAGAATTATAAACTGACTGCTACACAATTAAAATAAATGCTTTTATATATTTCTATTAGATGTGACTTTTTGGCGTTTCTGTTATTATTACCTGCTGCTTTAGTTGTTCTGACTGCTAAAATCCTCTGTTCCTCATTTTAAAGCCGATATTCCGTGGGGTCGGGGGGCTCGGATCCTTGTCACCTTTTTCATACCTGATGAGTTTGCCTCCCTGACTGCAGTTGCTTCAGCGTGTAGAAGCTAGTAAGCCTACTATTTGATTTGTTTTAGATAGGCACTACATGTTTCATATGCAGACCTTATTTTCCTGTTCCATGTTCAAATAAACCATTTTCAGTGGTAATTTTTTTTTTGTCATGGAAAATTAGGTAAAGGTCATGGAAAAGTCATTGAAAATCATTGGTGAAAAAGTGTATGAACCCTGGTAATAGATGCTTTGGACAATAATAAATATAAAGTTAACTGTTGAGTTGCTCAGTTTTTTAGATTGACAGGGTTTAATAACACAAACAAAAGGAGAGAAATAAAGATTGGTCTTTCAATACATTGTGTTGATCTTGTCTTTTGAATTGTTTGTCTGAAGTCAAGTAGCTAGAACTGTTACTTATAGTTTGAATGATACAGTCTGGTTATAATGTGTGGAGGAGGCATCACAGGTAAGAGCACCATTTGTTGTGTTCCATCCACAACAAATTGATGTGTGTATTTATTTATCTACTATTTCTTGAATTATTACTGTCAGTCCAAAACAAGAGATTTTGTTTTGGTAACATTTAAAAAAAAAAAAAACATCTCTTTTTCACTACACTATCTTGAATACTTTAGTTTTTACGTCACTACATTTATCTAACAGCTTTAACATTGTAAAGGTGTCACTTCGGACTAATGACAGCATGTCCTACTCAGCCCTAGAGTCTCTAGGGCTCTGGTCCTACTATTTTGAGAGTTTGAACAAACCAGACCTTCATCTATTAATGTAGAAAATAGTTGGCACATTACACCATTATGAAAGTAATAATTAGTTAGCTCATTGTTCAAAATGAGCTCCAACTACAACAGTTAAGTCAACTCGTGCATCGGTAATAACAATAAATCAAATGATATAATATAATAGTATAACTTGTGTCTACTTTAGCAACACTTTCCTAATTATACTAGCATACTTTTACTAAAGTAACATTAACATGTTTAAATGCAGGGCTTTTGTAAGAGAGTATTTCGTATAGTGTAGCATGGTCTACTTGACTTATCTAACCGAAGTGATCGTTACGTTACTTTGCAAACCGTCACCCCCAACCAACCAACCCCCACACACACACACACACATACGGAAGAGGATTAGGGCCACATAAAAAAAAAATTTGTGAGGATTTGAAAAAAATATTATTATTTTTTGTTCTGAGAAAAAAGTCAGAATTCTGACTTTAATCTCAGAATTCTGACTTTAATCTCAGAATTCTGACTTTTTTCTCGGGGGAAAAAAATATTTTTTTTTTGGGAGAAAAAAAGTCAGAATTCTGACTTTAATCTCAGAATTCTGACTTTTTTCTCGGAAAAAAAATAATATTTTTTTATTGGGAGAAAAAAAGTCAGAATTCTGACTTTAATCTCAGAATTCTGACTTTAATCTCAGAATTCTGACTTTTTTCTCAGAACAAAAAAAAATAAAATTATTTGGGAGAAAAAAGTCAGAAATACCGGTAACTGTCGAACCAGCTTCACTGCGATTTACACATTGCAGTAGGCAACAATGGAGGACGTGAGTGAATTTCTGCGCGCCAGAGGGGTCCAAGAGGAAACCATATTGCAAATGGAAGAACAAAAGGTGAGTTATAAATATATAAGTCTGTTTTGGGCGTTCGTAAAAACAACGAAAAGGCGTTAGAATATGAAATGCAGACATTGATGAGCTAGCAGCAAGTGCATTAGTTTATATGCTATGGCTCCCCCCCATCTAATTCAGTAAATAATGGTTTAGTTCGTTGACACGCAAGTTTGTGCTTGTTGGAACAGTGGCGACTAACCAAGAGCAACAGCCTGGTGGTTTTCATGTTTCTGTAGAGAAGATTTCATTAAGTGTGTTTAACAAGGCAGCTAGCAGCTAGCTGACAATCAGAAGGCTATTAACCATCAAAATGATCAACATCTCAAACATCATCTCGTCTAGAATGGAGTAAGACAGTTGTGGTTGTGGCCCACAACCACAACTGTCTTACTCCATTCTAGACTTGTTTCATAAAATGCGTATTTTTTTACTATATATATATATATATATATATATATATATATATATATATATATATGCCTATATATACGCATTTTATGAAACAAGTTAGTGAGGTTAACAGTAAGAATGTTTAACACTTTCTGGCTTTAAATTAAAGGTAGGATTTGTGTTCCTGCATATAAAGTGTTCCTGATAAATAAGATCCGTACTCCGTAATGGACACTTTTACTGAGCATATACTGTGTAAAATAGGAAGAAGAGTCTTAACCTTACAATATTTAAACAATATATTTTCTTTTCTTTTTTGCAGATTAAAAGCAACGTTATTGTCTGATGTACAATTCAACTGCCATATTACAACCCCTCCTACGAATACCAAATTGTCCTCTTTATATTCTGCATTACATCAGTTTGCTGCGCTGCTCACAACAATGCCTGCAGAGCCAGATTTGGATGACTTAATTAAACTATACTTCAGACTTTCCCTAAGTAACAAAGAAATACTTGCTATTTTGGCACACACTAATCACATTGTAATTAGTGTCCGAACATTAAAGAGAATTTGTAAAAGACTTAACCTGTTCAGGAGGAAGAACCAGTCTGACTTGGAGGAAGTGCTAGCTTTTGTACAGCATGAGATCATGACTAATGGACAGATGCAGGGATACCGTTGGCTTCATCTCCGTGCAATTCAACAGGGCCTTGTTGTGTCACAAGATAGCATAAGACGCATCATCAAACTGGTTGATCCACAAGGTGTGGAATTAAGACGAGCCCACCGCTTGAGAAGACGTCAGTACAGATGCAGAGGGCCAAATGCACTTTGGCACATGGATGGTTATGATAAACTAAAGCCCTATGGCATTGCCATCAACGGCTGTATAGATGGTTTTAGCCGCTATGTGTTATGGATGGAAGCCTATATCACAAACAGTGATCCTAAAGTAGTTGCAAGTTACTTTATCAAAACAGTTTCAGGTATAGGTGGATGTCCAGAGAGGATTCGTGCAGACAGGGGCACGGAAAATGTTTCTGTTGAAGAAATGCAGATGTTTTTGCGAAGGAACCACCCAGACAGTTTTGCTGGGGAGAGAAGTTTCCTTTATGGAAGAAGCACAGCAAACCAGCGCATTGAAGGATGGTGGGGTATACTCCGCAAACAGAGTGCGCAGTTCTGGATGAACCTGTTCCAAACTCTCCAGGAAGATGGCCACTTCACAGGAGACTTTTTGGACAAAAGTCTTATCCAATTCTGTTACCTTAATCTTGTTCAGGTAAAATATTTTATTTATTTCTGAGATTAGTCATTAATAAAAGTAGTATGAGTAATAATAATATTATAATTCACTATGTTCGTGGACATTGCAGCAACCTCAGCCTCCATCTAGACAGGTAGAAGTTATGTCCGAAAGCTTCTTAAGACATGTCGTCTACATTTACTGTGCTTTTTTTCTATGCAGGATGAACTTGATGAAGTGGTCAACACCTGGAATTCCCACAAAATCAGACCAAGATCAACTGATGACACAGCATCTGGTCGGCCAGTGATTATGTACTCATTCCCAGAGTTGCACAGTGCTGAGGATAGACTCAAACCTATTGCCATGGAGGAGGTCAATTTGTGTATGTTAGAGTGTACTCCCAAAGGCCAGTTTCCGTGCGATGAAACTGTTTTTGAACTGTGTTGTCTACTCATGGCGGAAAACGGATGGGATGATCCAGCAGATCCATTTGCTGCAGCTGATCTATACATCCTGTTACGAGATGAAATACGACGACAAGTATTTGATTAATGGTACATGTAGCGTACATGTCATTATGCAAAACACAAAATACTGTTCAGGACAAAACTGACCTTAAAAAATAAGTAATTATTTAGTCAAAAATGTATCAATAAAAATCATAGTCAATGGTATTTCATGTATTCCTTAAATGTTTGTCTCTCAACACTATTTTCATTTTTCTTTACAGCTTTTCAACAGTTTTTTTTTAATGGTAGCCTACTGTATGTATGGGCCAAATCTTTGTTACATGTTTCTACATTGTATACACAAATAATGTACCATGTGTTACACAATGGTAACAACTGATTGCTAATTTTCACTCAGTTGCCAGATTATTTCATGTGCGCTCTAAAAACAGTAAGGGACCAGTCATTAATATTGCCATGTAGTTTGCTGCAACTGAGAAGGCCTTGCTTACACTGGACAAACTTCCTCCTTTAAGAAAGGATAACAACGCCATTCGCTGACATAACAAACCTGCTAGTGCCATTTATTGGTGAATACAAACATCACTTTAGAATGACTTATTGATTGCCACATGCATACAATAATGAACATGTTAATTTTTCAGTATAACTCCATTGTTTTTACTAAAAATGTCTGATCACATTCTTGCAAAAGTGTAAGCACAAATTGAATGATTTAAGCAATAGATACATCGTTCACACCTTTTTGCATAACACATTAATTAAATGGATCAGATTGTCTTTATGCAGTAACACATTTTATTTATTTCAATTACTTATATTTCAAAATGTGGTTACATTTATGTATTCTCGGAACTCAATGAAACAATTTAGCCGTAATAACTTGAGGTGAACAGACTTTGGGAAGCTTGGTTGTGAGTTCATACTAATAGGAGCACATTTGATCCAATGCTGATACAATGAGTATGTCAGTGCAGTATTCATCATATGTTCTCAGTATTGATATACATCAGTCTTTTACCTGTATCACCATAACATTACAACCTAGTGTTGGCAAAAATAAACAATTAACTTTATTAAGACAATAAAGGATACCATTTCTAGACAATTAAATACACATTTGTAAAAAAGGCATCAAGAACTCAAAGCATAGATAAACAGAATGGTAGTGTTCTTAATGAATTTTCAATTATTTTATCATTGTTTTTAATGCCACATGACTAATTAAATTCTCACATTAGTGTCAAATATGAATTACTATAAGATATTTTAGAGAAGTCTTGGAACAACTATTGTAAAGCTTATTTATTCAATCACTTTATACCCATAAGAATAGGAAACTTTATCAACATTCAATTGAAGCCCTGCATACAAATGTGGTGTAAGAAAATACATTTGATTCACAATGTAACCTTAACTTACATTTCAATGTTAAAAGTAACATTTAACAAAACATGAGAATTCCGCACAAGGATGACCGGAAAATTACAGCCCTTTTGCTTTGCTTTTTTTTTTTAATTATTGGTTGATCCACAAGATGTGAAATATAGAAACGGAACAAATATCTGCCTGTAATGTGCCAGTGCAATAACAATTATTAAAGTATCCAAAAATAAAAGATAGGTTTTGTTGCACACAACAATGCCTGCAAAACAGATGTTGAGACTTAATACAATTTACCTTCAGAATGTCTTTCAGTATCAAAGCAATACTTGCAATCTTAGTAAAAAGCAAACAATTGTAATCATAACTTCTCATAACTGAGATAACTGGTAGAAGACTAGTTCAGTCTGTTTATATGCACATCTGAGAGGTGTGTGTGTGTGTGTGTGTGTGTGTGTGTGTGTATAGGGAAAGTGTGTATGTGTATCTACTTGTTTAGAAGAACCAACCAGTCCACCACTTGAAACTTTAACAAGACATTTGGAATCAAGGCAATGTGACACCTGAGGAAACACTTGATCATACAACATTTTAAGCATTATTTTTAAGATTATGTCTTAATTACTTTTTACACTAGTATAAAATATGTTCTAAATAAACAAGATGTGAAATATAGAAACGGAACAAATATCTTAAAAATAATGCTTAAAATGTTGTATGATCAAATGTTTCCTCAGGTGTCACATTGCCTTGATTCCAAATGTCTTGTTAAAGTTTCAAGTGGTGGACTGGTTGGTTCTTCTAAACAAGTAGATACACACACACACACACACACACACACACACACACACACACCTCTCAGATGTGCATATAAACAGACTGAACTAGTCTTCTACCAGTTATCTTAGTTATGAGAAGTTATGATTACAATTGTTTGCTTTTTACTAGGATTGCAAGTATTGCTTTGATACTGAAAGACATTCTGAAGGTAAATTGTATTAAGTCTCAACATCTGTTTTGCAGGCATTGTTGTGTGCAACAAAACCTATTTTTTATTTTTGGATACTTTAATAATTGTTATTGCACTGGCACATGTCTTAATTACTTTTTACACTAGTATAAAATATGTTCTAAATAAACAAGTATGCTTTGAACAAGGCACTTGCTTTGCAACTTTATATTCCAGTCAATGGTCAGATAAGGGGTTAGTTACACATTCATGCTTTTACACAAGTTATTCACCTGGGTAAGTGGCATATCATTTTACAATTTACACAAAAAGTAAGAGGGAGCAAACAGTACATTGTATTTTACAACTGTCTGTTTCCATATAAGAACAATGAAGCATGCCACTGTTCTTGTTTGAATCCTTAAACATCTTAGCAGTATTAAAAGGTCTTGAATTACATGAACAAATTACATTTCTGTCAAGTCAGGTTTGTGTTCTGCAACTGGAGAATAATAGTCAATATGCAAGTTTGTTGTAGTTTGTGAACACACCACCAAGTTTGTGTAGTGAAAGATGGGCTCCCTTCTGGCCAGCTGGACTTCTCTATAACTATTAAAGGTCCTGGTGAAGTGCTTCCCAAATATACAGTATAGCACACCATTACTTGCAATTCTGCACAACTACTTCGAACATGAAAAACTCTTAACAGTTTGGATTGGTTTGGTTATTGTTGTTGGAGTCTAAACAATGTCCATAACCCACACATTGCTCTCAAGAACTGCATTGAATTCTGAACGGAAATCTGGGAAGTTCTCATAGCTGTCAGCTATGTGCAGAATATTCCCACATGTGTGTGCAATCGGTCTTCTTGTGAACTCTGTCATTTTCTCAAATCCCACGTAGATGCTGTCTGTCACAATGAGATCAGATCCTGTGCAGAACCGTAGAAACTTCTGAAGTTTACTCTCATCTAGCTCTCTGATGAATCTTTTCAGATGATTTGCTACCTCTTTTTGGTTTGTAGTCAAATCAACATCAAATTTCAGTAGTTTGCAGACTTTTTTTGTGGTGGGTTGCAGGTCAGACAACAACTTAGTCAGTGCCTCTGGACTGAGGTTGAGATGTTGATGGTTAATCTCCCTCCAGCAGTCAATAACGAACATTGGTTTTTGGACCATCTCTTTGTGGGCAATTTCTTCAATTATTTTAGGAAGATTCTCTGCGCTGACTTTCCTTCTACAGCCATAGCTGTCGAGAACCTCCAAAAGGTCATCAGTGTCAACTGCAGTGAAATCAGTCAGCGCTTGCATCAAAACTTCACGTTCTTGGCTGCTCACAAATTGCATAAAATATGCTTTGAGGTCACTGTACACATTATCAAACAGCACCTGTTCAAGGAAAGGCAGTGAAAGTTTGTTTGGGAAATATTCACAATCTTGGTAACCTTTCAAAAGGATTCTTCCAATTGCCTTCCATGTTTCAGCAGGAAAATCATGGCGAATGTAGGGCACTTTAACTGTTGTCCCAAGTGTGCATCTCTCATAGAATTCTTGCCAGAAGCAGCTGAGAACATCCCTCAGTACCCCAGAACCACTGCCTGCTTCTTCCTTGTTATCTGGGAGAATGCGCCTCACATTCAATGATTTGTTTAAAATCTCTGCATCAGAAAAGGCAGTAATCATGTCAGCTAGGGTGTTTGCATGATGTACAGTGATTGTTAGTTGTTTCTCTGCCTCAAGTGGACTGGCGGGGACAGGAACATTCTCAAATATGAGTGTGTCTTCTTCATCTTCCTCGATGCCGAAATGAGGACCAAAGGTGATTTCAGGATCACTAGAAATGTTTAGTGATCGCTGTATGTCGTCCAAAACAATAATGACATCTGTGTAGTCGTCATTTTCACCCGAGACAAGATTAAACTCAGAAGTCTCTTCAACTGTGTCGCTGTCAGCGTTTGCAGAAGGTTTTCGCTTTGTGGCAATGTAAAATCGCAACATTGTCATTTGCACAGTTTCGTACATTGTGCTAATTGAAGGGCATGTTTCAGCTGTAAGGCAGTTTTGTTTAAAATCCCACACCTCAAAGTCGAACTCTGATTCAGGTCCTTTAGGTGATATTCCATCAGGAAAAAATAGTGTCTTTCCTGTTTCAAGGATTTCATTCAAACCAGCATTAGTTGATAGTTTAATTTTTCTAGTGCCACCTCCTTGTTTTGCCCTTACTTGTTTGGTTGTGTTAGTGTCATTGTGAATCCAGCCTATTTCAATATTTCTTGTGGCTTTCAGCTTCTTTGTCTGTGTTTTTCTTGTTTCTGTACCTGATGCGTTTCCTTGAGAACTTTCCGATCTCACTGTCATTTTTTCCCTCAGTCTTTCATAAAGGCCTTTTTTTCGCTTTGATGTGGGCCTTTTACTTCTACAATGATTAAAGATGGCTATTCGGTCTCCGTAGGAGGGGATGTATTTTTGAAGAGTGGCATCATCCATAAGACCAATGACGTCGCTGTCAATCTGCAAAGAAGAAAGAAAAGAAAACACAATGAAGTTTGTGCACATTGTATAACTATTGTCAACCCTTGTACATCGTTATATATAGATATATACTATTTTGCCATTTCGCAGACCAAATCAGTCCTGTTCATAATACAAAACATTCATTAATTTTCAGAATATTAACCCTTAAAAAGCCAGTTTTTGCCATGATGGTACTGTTGTCACTTTATTAGAAAAAAACAGAAACTACTAGTTTCCCTGGTTACCCTAAAGTTTATAACCTTCACATAAGTATAACCCTTAAAAGTGTTTTTAAAGTGGATTATTACAGCCGGAGACTCGCAACGGCGGTGGACTTTCACAGCACCGCTGCACCGGACCTGCCGGAGCCACCAGAGCCTCGCAACGGCGGGTGTTTGCGGCGGCGGATGCGGTACCGGCGCTGTGAAAGTCCACGGCCCACCTATGCCAGAGCCAGCGGCCCACCAACGGCGGCTTTCAGTAACGTTAACGTTAGAGACTGACATGATACGCAGCGATACTAGATACAATTACCAACACTGTCCTGCTGTTTTAATCTCCTTCAGACAGTACAGCAGGATTCATATTCATATGCTGATAATTCTGTGATTGTGGGATACAAGGACAATGGCCCAAACCCCTGTGGTAACAATGCTACAGTACCGAGAGGGGTTTTACTGGGCGAATTTTGGGAATATAATTAGCAACTGCCTCCTTGCGTTGTACTTTGACCACTGATCTCTAAACTGTTACAGGCAAAAATAATTTGAAGTAATGATGGCAAACAAAAAGAAGTTTGGGCGATATGTATTTCCCATGGTTTTTCCCCGCCAGGCTGGTGAGCGGTAGCTGTCAGGCTCTCAGCTAGCTGCTAGCTGCCTTGTTAAACACACTTAATGAAATCTTCTCTACAGAAACATGAAAACCACCAGGCTGTTGCTCTTGGTTAGTCGCCACTGTTCCAACAAGCACAAACTTGCGTGTCAACGAACTAAACCATTATTTACTGAATTAGATGGGGGGAGCCATAGCATATAAGCTAATGCACTTGCTGCTAGCTCATCAATGTCTGCATTTCATATTCTAACGCCTTTTCGTTGTTTTTACGAACGCCCAAAACACACTTATATATTTATAACTCACCTTTTGTTCTTCCATTTGCAATATGGTTTCCTCTTGGACCCCTCTGGCGCGCAGAAATTCACTCACGTCCTCCATTGTTGCCTACTGCAATGTGTAAATCGCAGTGAAGCTGGTTCGACAGTTACCGGTATTTCTGACTTTTTTCTCCCAAATAATTTTATTTTTTTTTGTTCTGAGAAAAAAGTCAGAATTCTGAGATTAAAGTCAGAATTCTGAGATTAAAGTCAGAATTCTGACTTTTTTTCTCCCAAAAAAAATATTTTTTTTTTTTCCGAGAAAAAAGTCAGAATTCTGAGATTAAAGTCAGAATTCTGAGATTAAAGTCAGAATTCTGACTTTTTTCTCAGAACAAAAAATAATAATATTTTTTTCAAATCCTCACAAAAAAATTTTTTATGTGGCCCTAATCCTCTTCCGTACACACACACACGTTGTGATTCACTTCAATTAATGGTAACGGAGCTTGCTAACAGCAAGGCACAAGGCTACTTCACTCATTTAGCTAGCTAATGTAAGATACAAATGCTGTCGAGCCCTCACTGCTTCTAAAATAAAGAGCACAAACTGACTACTTACCCGAGCGGCGAGCCCCGCTGTTCTCCGTCATTTTTCTCCCGGGTTGTTGTGATCACATGACTGACAAAGCCGTGCTCTGATAGGCCAGAAGTCGGAGTTGCATTAGGGCTCGATTGCTTATCCTGTCTGCGTATCTCGGATGATGCTGCATCGCAATTTTGGACATCGAATTTTATACATCGAATTTTTTTCACTTGAATTTTTACATTTTTATTTCACATAGGTAAATTCGGAGCAAAAACATTTAGATACATGATTTTCAAAGTAATTATTTTCAATGCTATAAATTCGGTGTCTAATACAATTCAAATACTTCTGTCTCTTGTTTGCTTCCATACAAAGCCCCCCCATGTGTGTGTGTGGGGAAATTCCCCTTTGATTCCATTGGCTCTAGTAGTAGAGATTTCATTCGTCAAAATCGACCAAGGGTGCCCAGAGATATGGAAAATCCACCCAAATGACCCCAGAAGTGTTTTTTTGTTGCTAAATCTCTCTAAAAAGGTCAAATGTCACTTGTTTTGCATACATCTTGATACAGGGTACTTATTATATCTTGTACTTTGGATTCCTAAAGCTTTTAGTCTACCTTACCATCATCCAAGGGTAGTTTTCACTATAAGTAAAACATATTTTTTGGACGGACACTATCATTTACAATTTTTTACTATGTTCAATCTGAATTTTCTTTAAAATAAAAAACATCTATATTGATTCTGACTTTTCTACATCATACTCACAGGTTTATCATTACTTTGAGAAAAAAGATTATTAATTTAACCCTTTTAGAAGGGAAGATGTGGTTATTTCTTCTGGGAATGTCATTTTCGAGCCTGAGACATGAAAAACAGGCTCAGGGCTTAACAGGTTGGGGGAATTGTTGTCTAAAACTGACAGCCTTTGTTATCTTGGTTACTTTTTGAAGTAAGGAAACACTGCGTTGCTTGTTCTTAATGAACATCACCTAGCTTTTGTCAAACTGGCTAAGCAGTCACAGATCTGCTCATACCTTGTTTTTCCTTTAGCATCTTTCTAAGATCATGTTAACTCAAATCTCAGCCAGAGCATGGTGCAAAGTAAGTAGATCTACTCAAGTAATACACTTAAGTACAATGTTGAGGGATTTGTAGTTTACGTGAGTATTTACATGTTTACATACCTGGTGAAAGTAATAGATCACATTCTAAGCCCCTGAGGGCTTGAAAACAATCAGTATTGATCAATTTTAAATATTCAATTATTAAATCAGTAAAAAGTTAAAGAACAGACACAGAAAAGATGCAACAAACTACTTTTTATTGACCTTTGGTTATCACAGCATGCTTAACATGCTAGAATTAACAATTAACAAGATACTCATATTATATGGCTTCTTGCTACTGTATAATCTTGATTTCTTCTTCACTCCTCTTCATCCTTGGACTGAAATGACAGAAGATTAACATATTACACATACAAACATATTAATTAAAAAATAAATCGCAAACATTATTCTTCTCAGATAGGTATTTTTTTACCTTGACAATTTCCCGACTCTTTGCCCTCAACTTGTTGACTTGAGACTCTGCGATGTCAGCGCGTTCGTCAGCTTCCTCCATTTCATGCTGCACCTTCCTGTACTTGGAAAGGTGAGTGTTGGCCTGTTCCTCCTGTTGGATGAGCCACAATGAAGTTAAAACCTGTGGACTGGGTCACATTCTCAGGATGTGTGCCTTATAAATAATTAGGTGTACTCACAGCTTCCTCAGACTGCCTCTTGTAGGCCTTCACTTTCAGTTGCAGCTTGTCCACCAGATCCTGAAGTCTGGCGATATTTTTCTTGTCCTCTTCAAACTATGTAAATCAGGAGTGAAAGACTTATTAAATACTAATATAGGCTTACTGTTTCTTTACCATATGTTATTGTAACAATTAGCATTTGCAGTAGCTTAAGTTTTAGTAGTTTTAATAGCAACTTACTTGATAGGAAAGCTCCTTCACTTTTCTTTCATATTTTCGCACTCCCTTGATGGCCTCAGCTCCTCGTCTCTGCTCAGCATCAACTTCACCCTCCAATTCTCGAACCTTTAAAAAAGGGGAATGCAGTGATTTTACATTGCAACATGTCATCCTGATTTAAAGTAAATACACATAGATTTGTCTTCATGGCACTAACCCTAGCCTCCAGTTTCTGGAGCTGCTTCTTGCCGCCCTTCATGGCCAGATTCTCAGCTTCATCCAGGCGGATCTGCAGGTCCTTCACTGTCACCTCCAGGTTCTTCTTCATCCTCTCCAAATGAGAGCTGGTGTCCTGCTCCTTCTTGAGCTCTTCTGCCATCATGGCGGCCTGAAATGTTTTTGAATTTCAGATTGCATATTAGCCTATTGCAGTCTAGTGTTTCAACTGCCCTTACTCTAGATATGGTAGAGAAAGGGCCTAATAAACAATGCTATACACTGACTTATTATTCGCTAGAATGTGGTTTCAGTTTACATTGAGGAATGTAAAGATGACTCACATCAGTGATGGCCTTCTTGGCCTTTTCTTCAGCATTTCTTGCTTCCTGGACAGAGTCTTCCACCTCACCTTGGATTTGGACAAGGTCAGTCTCCAACTTCTTCTTGGTGTTAATGAGACTGGTATTCTAAATAAACAATAGTTAGGATTAGACTGCATTATGTCATTATCAGTTGTCAGGTGTTTCACATGTCATTGTCTTTGATTACCTGAGAGTGCAGCAGTCCCACTCGCTCGCTGGCATCAACCAGCTCCTGTTCAGCCACTTTGCGGCACCTCTCCGTCTGCTCCAGTGCTGCTCTCAGCTCCTCGATCTCAGCCATCATCAGGTTGTTCCTGCGCTCCACCATGGCAACCTGCTCCTTCATGTCTTCTTGACCTCTTAAGGCTTCATCAAGGTGCAGTAGTGAATCCTTTAAGGAATAATACATTAAAAAACATGTGCCATGCATTCTTAAAGAAGTAAAACAATACATTATTGTAGTTAAATGAACCACCATACCTTTAGCTGTCCCTGAACGTTTCTCAGCTGTTTCTGGGCTTCAGATGCCTGGCGGTTTGCGTGGCTCAGCTGTATCTCCATCTCATTAAGGTCTCCCTCCATCTTCTTCTTGATTCTCAGGGCATCATTCCTGCTCCTGACTTCAGAATCCAAAGTACTCTGCATGGTCTCAATCACTCTCTGGCTGTTCCTCTTGATCTGGTCAATCTCCTCGTCTTTCTCTGACATTTTTCTGTCAACTTCACCCTTGATTTGGGTAAGTTCAAGCTGAACACGGAGAATCTTGGATTCCTCATGCTCTAGTGTAGCCTTGAAAAAAAAGGACATGTTTTCTATCTCCAAAATCATTTAAAATGGTGTTTAAATGACAGATATGTTGTCAGACAGTACCTCTGCCTCTTCAAGTGAAGTCTGGAGTTCAGACTTTTCAGTCTCTAAAATCTTTTTCCCTTTCTCCAGTTCATGAAGAGTTTTTCCATTCTCACCAATTTGCTCAGTCAGGTCAGAGATCTCCTCTGTAAAAATGTTCGTAAAAGCAGTTGTTAAATATGTGTGAGCTGAAATATCAGTTTGGTCTATATGGCAGACATTTAAACTCAATATACCATTCACTTGTACATTATAATGAAAATGCTGCCAAATTGTATTACATTTGTAGTCAGTACAAAATCATAGACTGTGCTAATTGAACCTGTTTGCCCACCAGGGGGCGCACTCGTTCATTATTTTCAAAGAAAATGACACAGCTCCAATTATGAAGTCTGCAAAACTCTGCTCATCAGGCTGTTATCGAGGATTTTTTAGTAGTTGCCAATTAGAGTATTTTGTTTTTTTAATTACGTTGCAGGTTCTTGTTCTCTCTCTTCAAGGACTCCAGATGGTCCAACGCTTCTTCATATGAATTCTTCAGCTTGAACATCTCTGTGCTGAGAGAACGTGCTTCTTTTAGAGATCCCTCCAGCTCTGCCTGGCTTTCTTCATACTTCTGCTTCCACTCTGCAAGAACCTGAAAACATTCAAATAGACCCATGTTTTTCAGTAATTCACAATTCTATGTTTTTCATTTACGTTTAAAGGCACAAATAAATATCTGACCTTGTCAAAGTTTCTTTGCTTCTTGTCGAGGTTAGCAGCCAGAGCATTAGCTCTCTCCACATCTATCATCAGGTCCTCCACTTCAGCAAGCAGTCTCTGTTTTGTCTTTTCCAAAGAGGCACATTTCGAATTCACAGCCTCGATAGATTCCTCTGCATCCTGAAGACGCTGGGCAAGCTTTTTCCTGTTAAGATTATTTGATTCACAAACTTTCAGTTTAGCATAAGTCATACTCAGAAGTGGAGGTTGGATCTAGTTAAAATCGTATGGACTTACTTAGACTCCTCCAACTCCTCAGTGCGCTGAATGGCGTCAGTCTCGTATTTGGCTCTCCACTGAGCCACCTCGCAGTTGGCCTTAGACATTGCGCGCTGCAGCTCAGACTTGGCCTCCTGCTCCTCCTCGTACTGCTCTCTGAGCAGGTCGCAGTCATGACGGGCCGACTGAACAGCATGAGCCAGGGCGTTCTTGGCCTTACAAAGAATAACATTGACATCATTTGTCAGCTAAAATTAATCATTTAACACTGCAGTTCTGGGATTGTGTTGGTGATTTAATGGTCACCTACTTTAACTTCCTCCTCAATGTGCCTCTTGAACTCCTCAACCTGCTGGGTAAAAGCCTGCTTGCTCCTTGTCAGTTGAGAGATCAGGGCATCTTTCTCCTCCATCTGGCGACTGTATTCACCTAAGGAAATACAAATAATTTAGAACTAATCTAAATGCAAATATGTATGAATATTGAATTGGAAATGTAAGGTAAGGATCGGTACAAAAATAGTATATATGTATATATTTATTTGTATTACCATTCTCAGTTAGCAGTCTTGCCCTTTGAACCCCAATGTCGTTGAGCTGTCGCACATGTTCTTCATTTTTAGTCTTCATCTCACTCAGTTGATCCTCAAGAGTACGACACATTTTCTCCAGATTGACCTGAAATTGACAAACATGTTGTTGATCTAATCATGTAATGTAAATTGGTAAAAGCCAATTAAGGCAGATATTTTACTAAGCAATTTTTGTTGCAAGTGAATTTGTTTAACTTTACCTTTGATTTGGCAACAGACTCCATGTTGCTGCTGAGGTCATCGATCTCCATCTTGTACTCGCTCTTCTCTTTCTCCAGCTTCTGTTTGACTCTCTGGAGGTTGTCGATCTGTTCTCCGAGCTCTGCCACGCTGTCAGCCTGCTTCTTACGGAGAGCTGCAGCGGTGGCCTCGTGCTGCAGGGTGGACTCTTCGAGGTCACGACGCAGCTTCTGAAACTCGGCCTCACGCTTCTTGTTCATCTCGATCTGAACAGACGTTGCTCCTCCAGATTCTTCCAGCCTCTCGCTGATCTCCTCAAGTTCCCTGGAGAGATCAGACCTCTGCTTCTCCACCTTGGCCCGAGCAGCTCGCTCAGCCTCGATCTCCTCCTCCAGCTCCTCAATACGAGCCTAATGTTTACATGTTAAAACAATAGAATAAACATAGCAACAATGTAAGACAATTCTGTCATTATTATATATACTGTACCAACCTGAAGTTCTTTGATCTTTTTCTGAAGCTGAGCAGAAAGTGTTTGCTCATCCTCAATCCTGCTAAGAAATTGGCTTGTTTCAAAGTCCTTCCTGCGTGGGGACAAAAGTTTTCATAAACATTACAAGTAAGCAAAATCAAGTTGAGTTTTTTTGTTTTCAATAATGACCTTAGGTTTCTGACTGTCCATTGTTAGTTGTCATTGTTAAAATACTGATGACATCACATTTCTAACTTTCTCACTGCAGATTTGTGTACACATTTAGTTTCTTTGTCTACAGGAAGATTTTATTCTGGCTTTTGTTTGCTGGATAAATCCAATAAGGTAGAACATGACTGCACTGAATTGATGACTACATTCACACTCACTTCTTTATTTTCTCGTCAGACTGCTGCTTGTCATTCTCCAGATCCATGATGGTTTCATGGGCCAATTTAAGATCACCTTCAAGCTTTCTCTTTGCTCGCTCAAGGTCCATACGAAGCTTCTTTTCTTGCTCCAGGGAACCTTCAAGCTGTTTTAACCGAGACAAGGCTTTATTTTTGTATTTCATTTCCCAGGGACTAAAATAACTGTTGCTAGTTAGAGGTGTTACTATATACATACATCGTCGACTTGTTGCTCCAGCTTGACTTTAGCCTTGGTCAGAGTGTTGACTTTGTCTTCCTCTGCCTGCAGATCATCGAGGGTCTGCTGATGGGCCTCTTGGAGGGCTTTCTTCTCTTTGGTCAACTTGGCAATGATCTCATCTTGAGATGACATTTCCTCAACAAGGTTTTTAACCTGTATTCACAATAGTTTGAACATCATTTTAAAGGGTTTTAGTGTTCTTTTAAGAATTGTCTTTAAGACCTTATTGAAGATATACAAACCTTGTTCTCTGTGGCATGTTTCTCCTTTTCCACTTTGGCCAGGGTGAGCTCCAAGTCATCGATGTCTTTCTTCAACTCAGAGCACTCGTCCTCCAGCTTCCTCTTCTTTGCAGTCAGCTCACCATTAATTTCCTCCTCATCCTCCAGTCTCTCAGACGTCTCTTTGCATTTGGCCTCAAGCTGGATTTTTGCCTTAATGAGCCCCTCACACCTCTCCTCTGCATCACAGAGGGTTTCACCTTCCTAGATTTGCAATGACATCCAGTTAAAATGATTAGGTTTTTGTAAAAAAGGAGATAATTGAAGAAGCAAATTCTTTTCATTTTAACGTACAGACTGCATTTGTAGCTGCAAGTCATTCTTCGCCTGCAGCAGAGAAACCATCTTCTCCTCCAGCTCCTTCTTCTTTGACAGAGCCTTTGCTAGATCTTCTTTCATCTTTGCAAAGTCCACTTTCATTTGCGCCATCTCCTTTTCACTCTCTGCACTCTTCAGCAGAGGTTTAATTTTGAAGTAGAGCTTCATCCATGGCCAGGTTTTGACATTCATGAATGAGCGGATGTTGTACTGGACGGAGTAAATGGCCTCCCTGGAGAAAATAGGGATCAAAGTAAAACAACAGATTTAATTTAGATCCTTAAAGCCATATTGATGAGAAACATGAATTATTTTCATTATATTCAAAATAAATGTATGTGGTCAATATGGCAATCAAGTTGTCCTTATGAACATCCTTAGATTTATAAAGCTAACTGACTACAATACCTGCGCTCCATCATCTTTTGGAATTCTGTCCTTGAGAGGAAACCTCTGCTAAGAGCCTGAGTCATTGTGACCAGTTTAGCCAGTTTATCATCTCGCATCTCCTCCAAAGTCCCCAGCAGACCAGCTTTGAAAAACACCTGAAATAACAAAAAGGGAAGTGTTCCTTGACATGATGGTAACATTACTTGCAGTATCCGGGAAAGCACACCATTTACAGACAGATGGATTACCTTTGTGTGTCCAAATTTGTACTGAGTTGGGTCAACATCAATAGAGCCCAAGAGTTTCTCTGAGGCCTTTTTGTTGTCCATGAATTGTCCCTCAGGAATGACACTGGCATTCAAAACTTTGTATCTGATTAAAGATAAATTAATTGACAGTGAATCATTTATTAAAATATTGTCAAAATATAGCAGATCTTAGTTTTGGATTACCTCTGCTTGAAGTCAGCGTATTGGATCCTGCTGGGGAAGCCCTTTCTGCAGATCCTGATACCTTCCAGCACACCATTACACCTCAGCTGGTGGATGACCAGGAAGTTCTGCATGAGACCTTAAAGACAGGATAAGTTTAGTCTTGTCGTGAATAGTTACAGTAGTGCTTTAATGCATACATTAAACTGATCTTCAGCTTACCAGGAGTCTTTGATTCATTTGGAATCAAACAACGCACAAAATGAGGATGAGTGCTCCTTAAGTTCGTCATCAACTTTCCTAAATTCTCCTGAATGGAAAAATTCAAATTGTTAAAAAAATAAATAACTTGGCCTTTTTCCTAAGATGTGACCTTTAAGAAGCATTTGGGAAATGAAGTAGTTTAAATACTGTTTTATAGTTGTGTAGTGAGGCAGTCATTTGTCATAGTTACCCTGAAAAGAGCAGATACAGTCTGGAAAGACCCACCCTTCTTCTTGACTGCTTTCTTCCCCTCAGCTGTAACAGGGCAACTTCATGTGAGATTTTATGTTGAACAGATATGATACACTTTCACTCTAAACATAATTATTATGCATCTCCAACTTATGTTCTTTTAAATAGAGTCTTTCTTTACCTTCTGCTGCATTATGCGATGCATAGAGGAGAGCCAACAGTTTGACTGAAGACTTCTGGTAGAGCTGAACCACTGAGTCGTTCAGGGGGTCTTTGTTCTTGTCCAGCCATCCGGTGACGTTGTAGTCGACGGTGCCGGCATAGTGCATCAGAGAGAAGTGAGCCTCAGCTTTGCCTTTGGCAGGTTTGGGTTTCTGGAAGGCTGCACTTTTACCAATATGCTGGTCGAACAGTTTGTTCTTGAAGGTGATGTCTGATGCCTTGGGGAACATGCACTCCTCTTCAAGGATGGAGAAGATTCCCATTGGCTGTCATGATGAAATGATAATTAAAAACAAAGCTTAAAGTCATAAATAGTTTTCTGTGTGTGTTAATAAACTGCATGTAGCTCACCTTTTCAATCAGCTCAATGCAGGCAGCCAAGTCCATACCAAAGTCAATGAACTCCCATTCAATTCCCTCTTTCTTGTACTCTTCTTGCTCCAGAACAAACATGTGGTGGTTGAAAAACTGTTGCAGCTTCTCATTGGTGAAGTTGATGCACAGCTGCTCCAAGCTGTTATACTTTAGATGGGAAAGAAGATGTAATGTCAAACTTTCATTGTGCTGTTTCACTCTGTAAACCTGACAAGTGCAATGTGTGTTTTAACTTACATCGAAGATTTCAAACCCGGCAATATCCAGGACACCAATGAAGAACTGTCTGGACTGCTTGGTGGCCAGCATCTCATTGATTCTGATGACCATCCACAAGAACATCTTCTCATAGACAGACTTGCAGAGAGCACTGACATTATTGTTCACCTGATTTGGAAATTAATAATACATAATTAACAAGGATGTTGTAAAAATGAAGACACTTGTTGCTTTAATTTCTATGCTTTTTGCATGGTTTTGTTGATATTCCATACCTGATGGACAGTTTGACCTTTGGTCACATACTCATTTCCAACCTTTACTCTGGGGTAGCATAGTGCTTTTAGCAGATCAGCCGAGTTCAGACCCATGAGGTAGGCGATTTTATCAGCCACTAAAACAAAAACAAAAATAGTCATGAACAAAAACACACTTCTAGGATACCTTCTTCTACAGTACTTAAATAAACGTGAACACTAAATAAAAACTAATAGCCTACTGTAGGTTCCTTACCCTCAGTGCCATCGGGCTCGGCCTGCTCTTCACGCTGCTTTTGCTTAAACTTCATGTTTCCGTGATGCATCACAGCTCCAGTCTGCTTGTACATGCTTGCCTTCTCATCTAAAGTGAAGCCGAGGATGTCAATAGCAGCCTGTAAAAGAAAGAACCAGTTTAAGACTACAATTATTCCTTTTCACGTCTGTGCTTTGAAGCTAAAGGCAACAGATACAAATATTTGGAGTAATCTCTCTCATACTCATTAAACTAAAGAACACATAATGTATGATGTAGTGCAGAGTAGTAATACATTGGTTACTTAGTGTTATAGAGTAATAGTAGTGATCATAATAGTGATGATGATTTGTTGTCCTTACATCAGTGGCGATGAATTCTTCAATGTCATCTATACTCTTGACGGTGATTTCCCCCTGACTGATCATGTGATAGTCATATGGATTTTTCGTAATCAGGAGAGCCTCTGGAAAATAAAGAAGATGTAAATATAACAATATAAACCTGTGATAAGTAATTGTTTAATAACTGCCAGTATTATTCACTAATCTCACACCTAGTAGCTCAGGTTTGTGGCCGGTCATCAGCTGATAGAAGATGTGGTAGCTCCTCTCCGCAGACAGCTGGAACGTCACTCGAGACTTCTCCAGCAGATCTGTAGGGATTTAAGTTGGGGAAAAATGTGAGGACATTTCCCAATGAAGCACAGCTACAAGAATTGTTCTCGATGTAACACAGTGATAAGTTCCACAAAAATCTTACATGTTTCAATATCAGCTGAAGCCAGCTTTCCAGTTGTTCCAAAGTGAATCCTGATAAATTTTCCCTGTACAAAAAATATAACATTCAAATTAATGTCATGGTGAATGTCTTTTTGTCATAAAGTCAGACAGTAACACACAAAATCCCCCAAAATACTTACAAAACGTGAAGAATTGTCATTCCTAATTGTTTTGGCGTTACCATAAGATTCCAACAGTGGGTTTGCTGCAATGATTTGATCTTCCAGTGACCCCTAAAAATAACGTCCATTTTGTCAATATAACAAAAGTCATAATCATTTAGACTTTTTCAAGTTATTCTAATATTATTCAACTTTTTTACCTTCATCTTGCTAGCTTGCTCCATTTTCTTTCCTCCAGCCACTGCGATTGTCGCAAAGTACTGGATGACACGTTTGGTGTTGACAGTCTTTCCTGCACCGGATTCTCCACTGGGTTGATGGGTATGTTCATAAATATTATTAACAATGTCTGACTCTAATTCTGCTGACAAGTCTTATATACAAATATTTGGCACTTACGTAATAAGGATGGACTGGTTTTCTCTATCTGCAAGACATTGAAATGGTGTGCAACAGTTAGAAGTTGACCTCTACAGCTTTTATTTTTCTGGACACACAATAGCTTTCAAACTGACTGATACCTTGGAGCATGAACTGATAGGCGTTATCAGAGATGGAGAAGATGTGGGGTGGAGCCTCAATCCTCTTTTTGCCTCTGTATGCATTGACAACCTTTGAGTCATACACTGGGAGCCACTTGTAGGGGTTCACAGTGACGCAGAACAGCCCTGAGTAGGTCTACAACAGTGTGAAATATCAAAGAATGATCAATCTTTTTACAAATACATGTGCATACAATAAAATAAAGCCTCCTGCACAAAACTCACGTAGATCATCCATGCTGCATAGCGCTCTTTGAGGTTATACAGCACAGAAGGTTCACTGAGGTGGGTCATCATGGCCATGTCCTCAATCTTATCGTACTTTGGAGGGTTCATGGGGAAGATTTCAGTGTCTTTAACAGTGATAGTCTGTTAGAAAGACAGAAGAGGCACACACATATAATTGATTAATTTCATTAATTGCTATAATGTACTGTCAGATTTTACTCTTAGTTGCTAATCCTAAATTATACATTTGTCTTCCAGCAAACAATCTTTTGAGACCAGGATTAAAAGTATATATATTTCCTTAACTGATGTAAATAATCAAATAGTTAACACATGTCAGCAGTTCAGATTTTACATCAACTTGTTAGAAACATGAAATCTAATGCATTCCTTCTCACCTTTCCACAGAGGGTGTCCACGGTGACTTTGCCTCCCTCTTTCTTCGTAAGTTTCCCCTTGAGGAACATCTCTGTAGGCTCGGTCACAAAGAAAGCTGTTTTAGCATCAAAGGGAATTGTTTGAGCCTGAATTCTCTCTCGTGCTGGCTTCCGGAGGTAAATGGCCGCCGGGCCGAAACACTCCATTTCCGAATCCCCCATGTTGAGTGTTTACTCTATAAGAGGAAAACATTATTACAGTCAATTGAAAATGTCAGAGACAAAGATGGATTAGTTTCCAAGTACTGGGTAGCTCTAAATCTTAGTTTTAAAAACAGATTGGTACTATATCAGAACTAACCAAATTACTCCAAAGATTAAACCATATTCCATCTTAAGTCATTGTCTAGGATAAATATGAAGCCTGATTTACCTTGAAGGACCCCAGGTGAGCAGACTTTAATGCAGATTTCTGAAAAAATGAAGCAAAATGTTTGTTTAGAAAACCTACTTCATCATACTTTATCTGAAAATAATGTGAGAAATATCTAATGCGAAATAATTATACCATAATAGTCATACAAATGCTATATTCTATATTTTCAAGACATACAAGTGATGCATAGCAGTATTATAAGTATAATATCTATCATATTTCTCTGAGCTACTAAGAAACGTACCTTTGCCGGGTGCCTGTCCTCGCTGGTTTGCTGTGCCTTTTATACAGTGTGATGGGAGCCTATCACGCATGTATTTCTGTATTTGGTCATGTTGCCTGGCATAATGTTTGTGCAGTGCATAGTTCTCACCTCTAGATGTCACATTACGACGTTTACGGGGTGTCTTCCATCATAGATCATTGTCAGACTTAGAATGTGTTTTGGCTTTAGATTATTGACCAAAAAATAAGCTGTTGTGTTGCCATCAGTAATACATGTTGCTATAAAGTGGGAAGACAGTAGCAATACCTTGAGATGTATCTACACATTTTTATTATGAGTTTGATACATTCTTATATAGCGTGCACATGTGAAGTTGGATACGGTGAATGGTAACGGGGGAAAAGATGTAAAGTAGGTTCAGTTTATCCACAAGGTCAGAACAAACAGTCAAAAGGTATGACTAATGCATCTCTTACATGTCCCTTGGCTCAGCGTAGCAACCTTGGTGTGTTGCGATGAAGCTTTAAAATGTCACTGATATAGGATTTCAGAGTCCTTACAAGTAAGAAATTATTTTAAAATGAAATGAGTTCCAATGAGCTTTAAAGAAAAGGAAAAGATTGCCAGGGGATTGTTTCTCGAAACAGTGCCAACAGCTGTTCTCATTCTTGCTCTTAAGGGATAAACAAAGGAGCCACAGATGACCCCTAAATGTAGAGCAGCTGAGTGATGGACTCCAGCTCTATTTCCTTTATGTTTACAAATAACCTCACTATGACTCATTATCTTTGTGATAATCAGTGATTATGATGTTAGCGTTTTCAATTCGAAGCTGTTTTATTTATTAAAGTATGTATAAAGAACATGTTTCCTTCTTCCAGTGCAAGTGGACTCATTACCAAAAGATTTTGCCAAGAACATTGTGGCACAAAAAAGTATGGGTAGACCAGACTGTATTGGGTAGACAGGCATTAGGCATCGTTTCAATTAGAAAAAGGGTATCTATTTATATAGCAGATGATAAGTAGAAGAAATTGTGAAGTGGTTACACACAAGATATAATGAGCCTCTGTCTTCAATGAATATGTGTTACATGATACGTCCTTTGAAATCTTCTGTCTTATTAGGGCAAAACTCAAATATAGCACCAGCTTTGTGTTGATACTCAAGCCAAATTGTTAAGGGGCTTATTGTGTTTTTTATGGGCTTTGATCTCCCTCTGTCACTTTCTTCTTTTGTCAAGCAGCAACAACTGGGCTCAGGATAACAAACCAAGGTGAGAGTTGAGCAACATTCCAGTCTACAAGCCGGGATAAAGTGCACGGACAGATATTTAAAGTCACAGTAGCATCCATCCTCAACTCCGTAAGTACAAACACTTTGTTACCTAGTTATTATAGTGATTGTTGTTTTGATTATATACAATTTAACTTCTGTAGGTGTTGTGTGTGTGTTTTAAAGTTCACTAAAATAGCTTACTTCAAACCCTGAGTTTGACTGTATGCTGTGATATGGGAGACATTCAGACTATTTGAAATCGTATAGTCAGTGGGTTTAGAACAGTAAGACAAAACGTTTACAACTTGTATTGCTTTCCGTTTGGTTTGTAAAACAAGGATGAATATCTAAAGCTCACTAACTGCAGCTGTTACTTAAAAATCCCTGGCCATCTCAGGAATGTATTTTCTTTGTACGTACTTATTTTTAAGTACTTCTGTATTACAATTGGATGCTCATTGTATTATTGTCTTGCAGTCTTTCAACGGAGTTGGGGCAGGGGTTGCGGATTGTGGGTTAAAATTAGGTCTGGAGTGGTTACTTGTCCATCTTGCAGTAAAGCCTTTGGGATTAGAGGTGGTGAAGGTGAGAAGTGGGGAGTGACCCCATCACTCCATTTGACAAACATGAATTTAGAAGCTTATGGCTTTTTGTAAGTAGAGGACATTTGGCGTCAACATGCCGATGAGCAAATAATGTTCACAATTCTTAAAGTCACTATTATTGGTCTTGCTGTCTCAACTGTATGCTGAAAATAATAGCGAATAGGAGCCCTTGTGTATTACTTTGGAATGACCGCATTGCAAGAGGGTTCTTGGGTGCTGTCAGTTTCTTGGTGGTGTTAATTGCTTTAACAAGATGTGTTTATAAATGTTTGTGGAAGAGGTCAGTGACATCTTATAAACACCAGAGGGAGCCTTAAGTTGCAAAGGTGAAAACATGCAGCTTATATTACCAGCTTCTTTCATCAACCTCTGAAGCGTTAACATAACACCACATCACCAACTCATGATGAGGGCAGTGAGTTTTGAATATATATAACATGAGTTTTTATTGATGCGATATTATAAATACCTATACAGCACTATGAATTCATTAATATATATTTGGATATGTTTTATCTTGTCTTTCTTCTTGTTCAGGGACACAAAGGCATGTTCGAATCTCCCACCATACATTGGACAGAAAGCAAAGAAACACCCAAGAGAGTTCATTGTAACCCATTTCAAAATATGGTATGTTACATTTACAGACCTAGATATCAAAGAAATGTGATTCATCTTTAAATGTTTGAGTATATACATGTCGGTAATTGACAGTGTTTTGAAAGATTTTGTATACATTTTATGTTTTCAAATAAAAGATTCAAAAATATTAAAGTAAAGTTATCATTAAAGAATTGTTTTCTTGTATCAACCTTTTCTGGGGTTAGGGTTTTCTAATGTTTACTCATTACTTGACCATTGTGTTATGTGATTCTAAAAGTGGTGGAGCTGGAACCAATTATCATTGTTATTAATTAACTGCTCATTAATTTCTTAGTTGATAGTTTGGTCTATAAAATGTCCGAAAAATGTCTGTCCAAATTTGTTGAAGTCCAACGTGATGTCTTCTTATATCTTGTTTTGTAATTTCAAAACCAGAACAAATTCATTTCAAAATATCCCCACCATTTTTGCATGCAAAATAACTTTAAAGATGATCAAAGTACTTGTTGATTATTCTGTCATCAATTAAATCAGTTTTCGACTAATTGTAACAATGTGTAAACTAAAATACAAATTCCAGTAAGGCGATTCTAGAGTTCTGTTACAACAAGGCTGTTATGTGACACCTTCTGTATGCAGCTGACGTAATGCACCAAAGATAGGCGCCTAAATCTTCATTCATTAATTTACTCCCACATTGGTATTCCATCTGTCCCAAGGGGCCCACAGTGAGCGTCGCAGTAATGCTTTTGTTAAAGGGTCGAGGCAAACAAAGTAAGAATGTATTTTCTAAAGTTAGTCTTTTTAGTAAACATTTCTTCCTTGGTTTTTCCCCAGATAGTGTTTACTGTCTAATATGAACCATCTGCTTTAATGTTCATAAAATACTGAGCTATTAGAATAGTATGTTACCATAGCTAAATATTTTTGTTGATTAAGTGATTAAGCGCAGGTTAGCGAGGAGGATTCATAATTGACAATCAATCAATTTCATTTATTTACAGAACATTCAATCTGCAATTGATCCAGGACCAAGTAGAACATATTTGATAGTAAAGGCAAATAATATCAACAATTCTCAATATATCAAATTACTTTATTTGCATTTCTGTGCAGATGAAATAAATTGCAAAATACAGGGGTAGTTCAGAACAATTAAATAATAAACATGAACATGCTTTTTTAAACAACATTGATTTGATTTAACCATCAGTTATTATTGGCTTACAGTATGTAACATCTACAGTAAGTCATTTGAATTTAATTTGGATCAAAATTAAGAAAGTTATCTTATACACACTAATTAATAGATCATTTATACTTACAGTGTACCATGTATACATGTATATACTACATACACATATATACAAGGATATACAAGTAAAATATGTCATTCAAGAAATGAGTTAAAGAACAAAACACTGCCCCCAGTGTTAAAGATCTGGGGGCAGAATACTGTACACTTTATCTTTAACTTCATCAAACCAACTCATACAAAGTTTATTCTGACTGAAACTTCAGCAAAATATGACCTAGGGCTAATTTTGATAAATCACACTCACACTGACATTATTACATTGAGGTTTCAGTCATTATGAAGTTTTTAAAACAAATTATACGAACTCCATGAAGAGAAGGAATTTAACGATGTTGGACATGATATTTTAACCTTCTTTAAAGTTTCACTTAATGCAAAAGGCATTTCACTCTCAGGCCAGATCAAGGATTTTCAGCATGCACCATTCCATCGCTGCATAACATACACAATACATAGGTATTAGGACAACACAAACATAATGCACAATAGAGATTTAAAGTTTAAGATTAAGAAATTCAAGTTACGTTTTATACTTAACAGGAAACTGCTTTAATATTATGGATAATGTACATCTATGCAGACGAAACCCTGATATTAAGTACATTATTATCCATATATTCTTAATACAAATAAAAAAGACAGTTGAAAATGTATTTTAGATTTGTAACTTACTTGAAATTGATGTGACTCAAATAGTCAGCAAAGAAATCTCGCTCAATCACACTTTTCCTCATTGCCCTTCTGCACATAGTAACATACATTTCTCTATCACACAAGAGTAAAACTAAAACACACACAAACACATTTGCAAGCACTCTAATGCACACACATATACACAAAATATTCAGTGTGCTGCCTACCACCTGCACAGAAATGTCTTATTTATCACACACACGGGAATAAAAGCTGCTTTGGAATTTAGAAATGTCTTGCCACCCTGAAGACCCTGTGATTACTTAAAGCCAGCAGCCAGGTCTATTACTGCTGGCTACAGCTGGTCTATTGACAATGTGTTAATCTCTTTTCTTTTAGGCAAATATTTGCATTGTTTTTTTTTTTTTTTTTCAAACACATTGATGCAATGGAGGCAACGTAGGACTAATTAATGATTAAGTTCAGAAAATAAAGCAATTTGTAAAATGAACTACTTATCATCTTATACGGATCATATTCATTTAAATCCCATATTCATTTTATTTACCTTGTTTTAAAGACTTTACCATGATTACAGTACAGTAGCTCTAGTGTATTATTTCCTAGTGTGGCACACGATATATTTTATAACTGTTTACCACATTTACATACATGAACAGCACACTGGCCTTTTAAGTATTGGCTCCAAAAAATCCATCCCACACTAAAATGGTGTATCGAGTGCAAAGTTCCACATTAATAGTTTGTTAATTTCATTTTGATTTGGTATTTTATCTGACCCACGCAGGATAAAAACTCTACACAAAATGGTGATGAGTTTAAATGTGAATTGAGAAACCACAATGAACCACTCACACTAGTCTGAAGCAAGAAGTAGATCCACAGCCTGGATTTCTTTCCAAAGTGCTCAGTCAGTAACAGGATGCTGAAAACATCTGAGGTGTAATTAACAGAAGCGTTCAATGCATTTGTCAACAATTTCAATAGTAAGAGCATGGGAATTTGCAAGCGGGAGGCTATTTTTGCTTTAAGTCCTAATAAGCCTGTAAAGGAAGGCCAGACATATCCAATATCACCTTTTATTGCAACTTAATCCCGCCACAAGAGAATACTTTCACAGCGTCACAGGTGTCATCTTTCTTTAGAGAAATCACAACAGTATAATGGACCATAATGGGGTCTTAAATTAGCCTCAACTGAACCCTTGGGCCTATGCTCAAGAGATGTTTAAAAAAATGTGACTGCCAAAGGTTTGTTTGATGCTAAAAAAAGCGTGTGTGCAGATTGATGAAATATTCTTGTAATAAAAGTCCCACATTTACAAAAAATGTGAGTTATATCTCAAGTCTTCATTTTCCTTTATACAAAAAAGTAATAAAGTAACTAATAATTAATAGGCCTTCATCAATAACTCCTGGTAATTTAACCAAGAACTACAACGTATTGAAATGTGTAAACTCATAGTCATAATAACAAGGTGGTTGTTCTTACTTCTTTCTAGGAATCTGCAGTTTAGTTCCAGGGTTTCACTTAAAGTTAATGTTGTTTACGTATCATACAGGATAAAGTGACACCAGCCGTGATGATGGGTTGGAGATCTCATACTATTCTGAAGCACAGTGACCTAAACGGGAGGTCTGCTCCTGCGGGGGTCCAGAGATTTCAGTATAAAAGACACACTCCCAGTTCGTCAGAAGTTTTATACTCACTGACTACCAACGAAGGTGAGTCTTTCTGCTGTGATCAGTGCATTTAATGAGTTACTTTAAGAGCAGCTCTTTTGCCAGATTGCAGAAAGTTGTTAATCCTGTTGCCTTATAGAGACAGGCATATGATTAATTTTCTTTTTTTCTTTAGTATCCATTTAACAACTGCATCACTTGGCAGAAAAAAGGTAAGTGACTCTGACTGGAAGAAGGAAATCAAGCTTAATATTAAATACTACTTTCATTATTATATTTATACATTTTTACTTTTTTACAGAGGAACCATGGACGCTGAAATGGAGTGTTTTGGCCCGGCTGCCTTATACCTCCGGAAGTCTAACAGGGAGAGAGTAGAGGCTCAAAATACTGCGTTTGATGCTAAAACAGCTTATTACGTGACAGAGCCAGCTGAGATGTATTTGAAGGGGAAACTCGTGAAAAAGGAGGGTGGTAAAGCCACAGTTGAAGTTCAAGGTGGAAAGGTATGTATACATTTATTCATGTAGTCATGTATACATTAGACACAAGTAAAGGTAATGTCTGCGGACCCTTACCATATATTTTCTAATGGTGCTGCACATCCTCAAAACTTGTTTTTACTCTTTGTAACAGAATCTCACAGTTAAGGATGATGACATCTTCCCCATGAACCCTCCAAAGTACGATAAGATTGAGGACATGGCCATGATGACCCACCTCAGTGAACCTTCTGTGCTGTATAACCTCAAAGAGCGCTATGCAGCATGGATGATCTACGTAAGACCAATTAAACATTTACCAAATCTGTTGCACTGTATTTGATCAAAGTGTAGATTGCAAGTATGAATGTTTCATTGAATATGTATTTCCTCTTTCTGAAACAGACCTACTCAGGGCTGTTCTGCGTCACTGTGAACCCCTACAAGTGGCTCCCAGTGTATGACTCAAAGGTTGTCAATGGATACAGAGGCAAAAAGAGGATTGAGGCTCCACCCCACATCTTCTCCATCTCTGATAACGCCTATCAGTTCATGCTCCAAGGTATCAGTCAGTTTGAAAGCTATTGTGTGTCCAGAAAAATCAAAGCTGTAGAGGTCAACTTCTAACTGTTGCTGTACTCAATGGTCACCCTATAAGTGGGACTTGTGTTTCACTGTTTTGTGTTGTTTCCACAACAGTTTGTTGTCCTTGGTAAACATGCAGTTTATTGTGACACTAGAACTGTGGTCTCATACAATTCATAATGCAATAATACTTTTAAGAATATAAATGAATGCAATAACACAATGTGTGTGTGTAAATGTCATTCTCTCAACAGATCGTGAGAATCAGTCAATCCTGATTACGTAAGTCAATTCTCAGGATAACTTATTTAGACTGATATAACACTGATTATTTCTGTGTCTATCATTACTTACTTACACCAACACATTTGTCATATTATGCATTATAGTGGAGAATCCGGTGCAGGAAAGACTGTCAACACCAAACGTGTCATCCAGTACTTTGCGACAATCGCAGTGGCTGGAGGAAAGAAATCTGAAGCAGTCTCTGTAAAAATTCAGGTGAATGATTTGTATATATAATAACTGTATATAAATATGAAATCTATAAAAAGTGTAAATACAAACATGTGTCATGTTACATTGTTTAAAGGGCTCGCTGGAGGATCAAATCATTGCAGCCAACCCACTGCTGGAGGCTTATGGTAACGCCAAAACTGTGAGGAATGACAACTCATCCCGCTTTGTAAGTTTTGAGTCACAACATGTGAAAGTTTTACCTGAAAAGGCCTGATACAGGATGTCAAATATAACATTTTACTACCAAGTATAAAGATGTGTAAGGGAATCACAAATATGCCCACACTGATAAATGTATTTTTCTGCAGGGTAAATTCATCAGAATCCATTTTGGAACAACTGGAAAGTTGGCTTCAGCTGATATTGAAACATGTAAGCCTTCATCCGACTATTATCCAGAAGATTTAATCAAAAGACAAACAGTAAAACACTTTATTTATTATATCACCTTTGTTCCAGATCTGCTGGAAAAGTCTCGAGTGTCGTTCCAGCTGTCTGCTGAGAGGAGCTACCACATATTCTATCAGCTGATGACTGGCCACAAACCCGAGCTCTTGGGTCAGACATTTTACATTTTCAAGCCCATTTATAACCTGCTGTATCGTGTATTTTTGCTTTGAAAAGTAACCAAACACAATCTTTTCTCAGACGCTCTCCTGATCACCACCAATCCATTTGACTATCCCATGATCAGTCAGGGTGAAATCACCGTCAAGAGTATAGATGACGTTGAAGAGTTTATTGCCACTGATGTAAGAAAATTATCAAATTAAAATGTTCTTTATTCGTTCAAAAGCAGAGAGTGCAGAGTTCATGTGTTTTCTTTGAATATTCTTAGACTGCCATCGACATCCTGGGCTTCACTGCTGATGAGAAGATGAGCATTTACAAGCTGACTGGATCTGTGATGCATCACGGCGGCATGAAGTTCAAGCAGAAGCAGCGTGAAGAGCAGGCCGAGCCCGATGGCACTGAGGGTATGTGGGACTTGAAAACTCGAAAACAAGTGAAAATGTATAAATTGAAACCTTTTTTAATCCCTATAAGGGGTGCAAGATAACATCGCCTCTTCTTCAGTATGGGCAGATACAGGCTTTGAAATACAATATCTACATTGTGCAACATTGAACATTTAATACAATATGACAGGCTGAAGGATGGGTACTGAAACCAGGTATTAAAGGTGGGGTATGTAAGTTTGAGAAACCGGCTCGAGATACACTTTTTGTTATATTCCATGGAATGCTCTTAACATCCCGATAGCAATGAATATCTGAAGTGCTTTGACAAAAAATCCATAAAGAAATGTCATCTGTGGAAGCCGTAGTACTGTAAAAAGCATGACCCATCATCTGGATGGCCTACCTGCCTGTCAGCCTTCCATCTGTGCACAAACTTATCTTGTGCCCTCATTGGTCATGTGCACGTTTGTGTGTGTTGGAGGAGGGGCTCTGTAAGGAAGTGCCAGATTTTCTCCGGTTGTGTATTTTCAAATTCTAGCGCACTCAAGCTGGTTTCTCCAAAATTACCTACCCCACCTTTAAATTGCCAATTGGTAAATAATTGAAACTAAATTGAAAAGTAATGGTTGGACCTGACATTTTGCAGTTATTTTATGGGTAGTTTTTCTCTCTTTATATGCAATTATATTATCATGCTGTAGCCTCTCCTTTGCTCTCTGTCAGGATGTTGCTCAACAGGAGGAATGACTGATAATGACTGATGACTTTCTCCTTATGCTTTCTAGTTTTCACTCAGATATATTATTTATTTTAATGATATTTTAGATTTGTTGATGATATTGAGTTTAGAAAGTGCTTGCTACTTCTCTAAATCTGTTACCTTAAATTAAATGTGAAATAGTGTTTGTTTTTTCCAAGTAAATATATATTCATTTTGAAAAGGGTTGTATTTTGTGTTGGCATCCACTACAGTTGACACTTGATGTTCTCTTCATTATTATAATTATTTGGAAGAATATGTGTGCATATATGAGGATCGGCATCGACCAAGTTGAGTCATGTAACCTTATTCTATGTAAAATGAATATTATGACTTTTCATGGTTTGCTATTCTTTTCAGTCGCCGATAAAATCGCCTACCTCATGGGCCTGAACTCAGCCGACATCCTGAAGGCTCTGTGCTACCCAAGGGTCAAAGTCGGAAATGAATTTGTGACTAAAAGCCAGACTGTGCCTCAGGTAAAAACTTCTCATACAGTCCATACAGCTTAACCCCTAAAACCTTTGGTTATTGATAATAATATTTCATTATTGTTGTTTTTTCAAAATCAGGTGAACAATAATGTCAGTGCTCTCTGCAAGTCTATCTATGAGAAGATGTTCTTGTGGATGGTCGTCAGAATCAATGAGATGCTGGCCACCAAGCAGTCCAGACAGTTCTACATTGGTGTCCTGGATATTGCCGGGTTTGAAATCTTCGATGTAAGTTAAAACACACATTGCACTTGTCAGGTTTACAGAGTGAAACAGCACAATGAAAGTTTGACATGACATCTTCTTTCCCATCTAAAGTATAACAGCTTGGAGCAGCTGTGCATCAACTTCACCAATGAGAAGCTGCAACAGTTTTTCAACCACCACATGTTTGTTCTGGAGCAAGAAGAGTACAAGAAAGAGGGAATTGAATGGGAGTTCATTGACTTTGGTATGGACTTGGCTGCCTGCATTGAGCTGATTGAAAAGGTGAGCTACATGCAGTTTATTAACGCACACAGAAAACTATTTATGACTTTACGCTTTGTTTTTAATTATCATTTCATCATGACAGCCAATGGGAATCTTCTCCATCCTTGAAGAGGAGTGCATGTTCCCCAAGGCATCAGACGTCACCTTCAAGAACAAACTGTACGACCAGCATCTTGGTAAAAGTGCAGCCTTCCAGAAACCCAAACCTGCCAAAGGCAAAGCTGAGGCTCACTTTGCTCTGATGCACTATGCCGGCACCGTCGACTACAACGTCACCGGATGGCTGGAAAAGAACAAAGACCCCCTGAACGACTCAGTGGTTCAGCTCTACCAGAAGTCTTCAGTCAAACTGTTGGCTCTCCTCTATGCATCACATTCTTCAGGAGATGGTAGAGGTTTTATTTTTATATTTAAGTGACTACACATCACTTAAGATGTTAAGAAATGTTCTAATGCATGGTATTTCAGTCAGACAATACGGGTACTTTGTATAGTCAATTTGTTCCTTTGGGAAGGAAGAGGGAAGCTGAACAAACAAAATTACCCCAAAGGAAAACAATTTATTATGCAACATGTGATCATATTTTGTAGTAATTTAAATACCAAAAAACAAAATGAAAATCTAACTATAAATGCTTTTTACAGATGCTAAAGGTGGAAAGAAGGCTGGTGGCAAGAAGAAAGGTGGATCCTTCCAGACAGTGTCGGCTCTCTTTAGGGTAATTATTATTGTCAGAAATAAAAAATGTTGGTCACCCTATAAATATAATTATATGACTATCCATCATGCAGGGAATTATGTAAAATAGGAGATGATAAAAAGTGTTAGAGATGAAGCATACAGTAAATGTAGTTTACCAGCAACTCCTTAATGCCATAGATTTAATATCAAGTTGATGTATTAACTAAGCATAGGAAGACCTTCAACAAGGCAAATTGTGTTTAAAGCAAGCGAGACGACACATTTCCTATACCTACAATCTGTCAAACTCTTTGAGGCTAAAACAAAAGTCAATATTTCATTTTGTTTGTACATAACTTCAGGCGTATCACAGAACCTTTATCATTCAACCTTTAAAAGCAAAAATGTGTTGAGCTCATTCATTTGCCACTATTTCTATGTAATGTGTTGAGGAGTTGTATGATCGAACGTGTATGAAAAATGCAGTCGTGTCTGTCAATATTTTAGAGAACATTTTAAAAGTTTGATGCATCCACAGGAAAACTTGGGCAAGCTGATGACTAACTTAAGGTGCACTCACCCACACTTTGTGCGCTGTTTGATTCCCAATGAATCAAAAACACCAGGTGAGTTATAAAAGTCATTTTATGATTTCTGTGAAACCATAACTATCCCTCTTTCTGTATGCTTGTCCTGTCTGCTAAATACACATTTTCTCAGTGTCACTGATCTGTGCAAGGGCTTCACTTCCAACACATTGTGCTTGCTACTGTTTAAGGTCTCATGCAGAACTTCCTGGTCATCCACCAGCTGAGGTGTAACGGTGTGCTGGAAGGTATCAGGATCTGCAGAAAGGGCTTCCCCAGCAGGATCCAATATGCTGACTTCAAGCAGAGGTAGAGTTACTGCTTCTGTACCTCTCAGTCCACATTTGTTGATTTGTGTTCTGTTGAAGATCTGATTTAAAGTTAATTTTTTTCAGATACAAAGTATTGAACGCTAGTGTCATCCCTGAGGGACAGTTCATCGACAACAAGAAGGCTTCAGAGAAGCTGCTGCAATCTATCGATGTGGATAAATCACAGTACAGATTCGGCCATACCAAGGTAAATAAACAGATTTAAATGCAATCATATAAGTAGCTTGAAACTGATTTTGATTGGTTAATATATTTGATCACATCTATTGTCAGGTATTCTTCAAGGCTGGATTGCTGGGTACTTTGGAGGAGATGAGGGATGAGAAACTGGTCGAGCTGGTCAGAATGACCCAGGCTCTCTGCAGAGGTTACCTCATGAGGAGAGAGTTCGTCAAGATGATGGCGAGGAGGTTTGATCAGTATTTTTTAAGATACACATACTTTAGCACTTATAGCAAAAGAAACATTGAAAGAGAGCTTTGTACATGTGTGGAATTCTTCATGATTTTGAGTACCTGATTTGAACTCTATAATAACAACATGTAGGAAGACAGCTGGCAAAAAAGAGCTTTTGTACAAAGATGTCCTGGCTATTCTGAATCTTCTCTCCTACTGTAGCAATTCTTGGTCAGATAAACCACAGGATATGTGTGTTGCTCTGGTGCTTACAGCAGAGGTTTGTCAGATGTATAGATTTATAGGGTGGGTTTTTATAGCTTGATTGATCACCGAAGGAAACTGTCCACACTGTCCAACACAGTTAAATGTTTCCATGAGCTGTATTGGTGTCTCATTTATACACAAAAAGGGATGTAAGAGGTGCAGCAATAAGAAACTGTTCTTTTGTCTTAAATAAGTGTTTGTGAAAAAATTCAGATTTTTTTTCTTTGTGTTGTGTCCCCAGGGAGGCCATTTACTCCATCCAGTACAACATCCGCTCATTCATGAATGTCAAAACCTGGCCATGGATGAAGCTCTACTTCAGAATCAAACCTCTGCTGAAGAGTGCAGAGAGTGAAAAGGAGATGGCGCAAATGAAAGAGGACTTCGAAAAAATGAAAGAGGATCTAGCAAAGGCTCTGTCAAAGAAGAAGGAGCTGGAGGAGAAGATGGTTTCTCTGCTGCAGGAGAAGAATGACTTGGAGCTGCAAATTCAGTCTGTACGTTAAAATAGATAGAGGCTATTGCTTTTTCAAAAATCCTGGTTTTAAAGTTCAATAAATACATGTTTTATTTTATTTTATTTCAAATCTAGGAAGGTGACACCCTCTGTGATGCAGAGGAGAGGTGTGAGGGGCTCATTAAAGCGAAAATCCAGCTTGAGGCCAAATGCAAAGAGACGTCTGAGAGACTGGAGGATGAGGAGGAAATTAATGGTGAGCTGACTGCAAAGAAGAGGAAGCTGGAGGACGAGTGCTCTGAGTTGAAGAAAGACATCGATGACTTGGAGCTCACCCTGGCCAAAGTGGAAAAGGAGAAACATGCCACAGAGAACAAGGTTAATGTCTCTCTTTTCACTTTTTAAGCTGTGCTTATTAGAAAATACACTGATTTAATAATGAAAACATGTGTTTATCTAACCTGTTTAGGTTAAAAACCTTGTTGAGGAAATGTCATCTCAAGATGAAACCATTGCCAAGTTGACCAAAGAGAAGAAAGCCCTCCAAGAGGCCCATCAGCAGACCCTCGATGATCTGCAGGCAGAGGAAGACAAAGTCAACACTCTGACCAAGGCTAGTGTCAAGCTGGAGCAACAAGTCGACGATGTAAGAGGCTGTGTTTTTAGTTTTGAGAGACACACACCAACGTTTTATATTGCCACTCTTCACACTATTCTCTATGTGTATTCACTAGCTTGAAGGTTCCTTGGAGCAAGAAAAGAAACTTCGTATGGATCTCGAACGATCAAAAAGAAAGCTTGAGGGAGATCTGAAGCTGGCCCTAGAATCCCTGATGGATCTGGAGAATGACAAGCAGCAGTCTGATGAGAAAATAAAGAAGTATGTAAAAATGACTTTATTTATAACCTCCCAAATTTGTAAATAACAGTATGTTTCTAACATTTTTCATTATTTTTGTTAACTAGGAGAGACTTTGAGATAAGTCACCTTCTTGGCAAGATAGAAGATGAACAGTCAGTTGGTATTCAACTTCACAAGAAAATTAAGGAATTGCAGGTAATGTGTAAATATGTGTTTGGGCTTTGTCAAGGAATCTGTTTGTAATAGTATATAAGTAAAATGATCATTGAAGAGACAGAAAGATAAAGAATGCAATGAAATTCAAAAGTCAGTCATTTTACTTGAATAAATTGTTTTTCTCTTTCATGTTGAAAACGTATAAATATGTGTGATTTACTTGAGACAGTTTAAGCGTCCTGATGTGTACCATTACACAGGACTTTCTGCTTTGCAAATCAGTTAATTTTAAAAAGAAACATAGTTTATGAAAGGTTATTTTCTCTATTATTATAGATTGCTTTGTCTTAGTTTTTGATTGTACAATTTTGTCAAATACATTTGAAAAAATAAAATGTTCTGTTGCACCACAGGCTCGTATTGAGGAGCTGGAGGAGGAGATCGAGGCTGAGCGAGCTGCTCGGGCCAAAGTGGAGAAGCAGAGGTCTGATCTCTCCAGGGAACTTGAGGAGATCAGTGAGAGGCTGGAAGAAGCTGGAGGAGCAACTTCTGTTCAGCTCGAGATGAACAAGAAGCGTGAGGCCGAGTTTCAGAAGCTGCGTCGTGACCTCGAAGAGTCCACCCTGCAGCACGAGGCCACCGCTGCAGCTCTCCGTAAGAAGCAGGCTGACAGCGTGGCAGAGCTCGGAGAACAGATCGACAACCTCCAGAGAGTCAAACAGAAGCTGGAGAAAGAGAAGAGCGAGTACAAGATGGAGATCGATGACGTCTGCAGCAACATGGAGAGTCTCGCCAAATCAAAGGTAACATTTATGATTGTTTTTTATTTAAAGATGAGTAATGACCACAATTCACTTCATTCAAGTATCATTACATTATTTAGCAGAGGTGTTGCACAACGAAATGCTGCTGTAGTCAATGTATGCCAAAACAACATTGCTATAAAAAAGTTTTACATTTTAATCTGGAGAAATGTACACTAAGCAGCAGAAAGACAAACACAAGTGAATTCTCTGGTCAGATAATATGGCCAGGATAAACATTAAAACTTTGACTATTTTCTGCCTCCTATCCTTTTTTCATTGTCAGAAGCAATATGACTTCAGCAAACTAAATGGTGTTGATTTGTGTCTATAGGGTAACCTGGAGAAAATGTGCCGTTCTCTTGAGGATCAACTAAGTGAATTTAAGACCAAGAATGAAGAACATGTGCGTCAGTTAAATGATATCAACGCTCAAAGATCAAGACTCGCGACTGAAAATGGTGAGTGCAACATCTGGGAAGAGAATAATTAAACTCCTTCTGAAATTTTTCTGACAACATTTGTTAGTTAGTACAAATCACTAACCAAAAAATACTTTTCTAATCAGGGGAACTTGGTCATCAGTTGGAAGAGAAGGAGTCTCTTGTTTCACAGCTTACCAGGGGAAAACAGGCTTACATTCACCAACTTGAGGAGCTCAAAAGGCACCTTGAAGAAGAAGTTAAGGTACGGTAGTGTCCTTTTTTTATAACATTGCCACAAATGGCCTAATGTGTTTTATCATACTAAGACATCATTATAACCAATTGTTTTCTTTTTCTTTCTTAATTAGGCCAAGAACGCCCTGGCTCATGCTGTTCAGTCGGCCCGTCATGACTGCGACCTGCTCAGAGAGCAGTACGAGGAGGAGCAGGAGGCCAAGTCTGAGCTGCAGCGCGCAATGTCTAAGGCCAACTGCGAGGTGGCTCAGTGGAGAGCCAAATACGAGACTGACGCCATTCAGCGCACTGAGGAGCTGGAGGAGTCTAAGTAAGTCATCAAAATGTAAACTTTGTATAAACATTACCAATGACAAATGAAGGCTCCTCAGCTGTAAGATGTTGTTGTAATTTAGAGGGATGCATCTAATAGAAGCTTGAGTCGTATATATCCTTTGCATCATTTCTAAAACTCATATACTAACATGCTTTAACAGGAAAAAGCTTGCCCAGCGTCTTCAGGATGCAGAAGAATCCATCGAGGCTGTGAATGCAAAATGTGCCTCTCTGGAAAAGACAAAACAGAGACTGCAGTGTGAAGTGGAGGATCTGATGATCGATGCAGAGAGAGCTAATGCTCTGGCCGCTAGCCTCGACAAGAAGCAAAGAAACTTTGACAAGGTCAGATGTTTTTGTAATGTACTCTTTTTTTAACTGGTTAACGTGAGGTGACAGAATACACTCATTTGTTTTTTACATGTTCAGGTTCTTGCAGAGTGGAAGCAGAAGTTTGAGGAGAGCCAGGCTGAGCTGGAGGGATCTCTAAAAGAAGCTCGTTCTCTCAGCACAGAGATTTTCAAGCTGAAGAATTCATATGAAGAAGCGATAGATCACCTGGAGACCCTGAAGAGAGAGAACAAGAACCTGCAACGTAAGACAACAAACATTAAATACTTTAAATCCTGTAGACATTTGTATCACCTCTTGTGATACATTGTTGAAAATGTTAACCCTAAACTAAGTGCAATCTTTAACAGTGGCACCATTTATACTGAAAAAGGTTTCAAAACCAAGTTAAGTACTACACTGCCTAAGTGCTGCTTTTGATACTACAGACCATTTGATTCTTTTAAATAAACTTCACAATCTTGTTGACACTTTACTATTTTATATTGGCTTGAATCTTGTACTAATAAGAACATTATTTAATACTCTATACTTTAATTAATGGTCATCAAAGAGCTATATAATTAATTGTGGTGTTCCTCAAGGCTCAATTCTAGGTCCTTCACTTTTTAATTTATATATGCTACTACCTGGGAGCATCATTAGGAGACAAGTTTCCATAGTTATGCTGACGACACACATCTATACATTATCATGTCATGACTCAGAACCAATATATGCCCTTTTTAATAGTAAGCTTGAGATGGCTTTTCTAAACTTCAATCGGGACCAAGTCCTGGTTATTGATTCTGGAGCTCAGGAAAATAAACTGGATAAAAAACGTCCAAAATAATATATTGAAACCAGAATCTCAAACGTAGTTATGAACCACATATTTGAAATCAACAAATGTATGGATTACCTGTTGAATTGTTTTTTGTCTTCCAAAAACAAATATAGCTCTACAGCAACAAAACTCAGCTGCATAAGTATTAACAAGGACCAGACAGAGACTGTACATTACTCCAATTTTAAAGTCTCTGCACTGGATACCTTTTTGCTTCAGAATTAATTGCTTTTAATAGTTTTTAAAGATCTAAAAAGCTATTTATCAGATTCGTTTTTTGAGATCATCATAAGGCCCTTTTATATTAACGGGAGGCTTATTTTTGTTATTATGGCCTGCGACTGTAGAACAGCCTCACAGAAGACCTGAGAGCTGCAGAGAGTGTTCATAATTTTAAGTGTCAATTTAATACTTACAGTAATCTTTGTTGGGACATGCTTTTTAATGTACTATGTGGATTTTGTGTTTTGTTTTCTCAACAGAGGAAATCACAGATTTGACTGAAAATCTTGGGGAATCTGGGAAGACAATTCATGAATTGGAAAAGGCTAAGAAGACAGTCGAGAATGAGAGAGCAGAAGTTCAGGCTGCCCTAGAAGAGGCAGAGGTATTTAAACAACTTATTTACAAAGAAGGTGCTTCCTGATTCAAACTGCAACCATCCATATACTTTAAACGTTATCACTTTACATTTTATTTTGTAGGCTACACTGGAGCACGAAGAATCAAAGATCATCCGTGTTCAGCTCGAGCTCACCCAGGTGAAAAATGAAGTTGACAGAAAAATTGCAGAGAAGGACGAGGAGATTGAGCAGATCAAAAGGAACAGCCAGAGAGTGATTGAGACCATGCAGAGTACTTTGGATTCTGAAATCAGGAGCAGGAATGATGCCCTGAGAATCAAGAAGAAGATGGAGGGAGACCTCAATGAGCTGGAGATTCAGCTGAGCCACGCAAACCGCCAGGCATCTGAAGCCCAGAAACAGCTGAGAAACGTTCAGGGACAACTTAAGGTTGGGCTTGAATATTTAACATAAATATGTTCAAAAATAAAGCTACATGGCTTAAGCATATGTACATTGCTGATTAAATGATGACGTGTTTAATTCAGGATGCCCTGCTGCACCTTGATGAAGCTCTCAGAGGTGAGGCGGACATGAAGGAGCAGGTTGCCATGGTGGAGCGCAGGAACAACCTGATGATGGCTGAGATCGAGGAGCTGAGAGCAGCACTGGAGCAGACGGAGAGGTCCCGCAAAGTGGCTGAACAGGAGCTGGTTGATGCCAGCGAGCGAGTGGGACTGCTGAACGCTCAGGTTCTTACCTCTATTCTATCAGTACTGTTAAATACAAGGACAAGTATTAAATGTATAGACCATTTGAAACCTCACTGTATATTTTTCCTTTTTAGAACACAAATCTCATCAACACTAAAAGAAAGTTAGAGACGGACCTTGTCCAGATCCAAGGGGAAGTGGAAGACTCTATCCAGGAAGCCAGAAATGCTGAAGAAAAGGCCAAGAAAGCCATCACTGATGTGAGTCCTGCTAAGTATTTTGTTGTATGTTGTATGTATATGCCCAGCTGCTTATGCAGAAGCTCCAAGATTGAAATTGAGACATTACACAGGTTACTAATAACTAATTATTAAGAAAGTATAATATTCAACCTGGGTTAGAGAAAATAGTGTCATTATCAGCCATCAACATGTTGGAAACTTTATATTTGAGCAATGTCAATGCATATTGGTTATACACAAGTAGTACTTTTAGTAAGTTGGTGCTCTTATTTTATAAACCTAAACTGAAACAATCAGTAAACTATAAAAGGAATATCAGGGAACTACTTTAATCAAAAATATATAACCAAAAACATTGTAGGATAAAGTAATTTGACATTAACTTTATGGACTTTATAATTTCATCATAAGTGATTTCCTGTAGTAACCTATCCTTTTATTTTTCCTTTGTTTTATAAAATGGGTGCATTTCTCCTGATCTATCTGCTTACTTGCCTTCTTGCAATCACTCCATGTTTAGGCTGCCATGATGGCAGAAGAGCTGAAGAAGGAGCAGGACACCAGCTCTCATTTGGAGAGGATGAAGAAGAACCTGGAGGTGACAGTGAAGGACCTGCAGGTCCGCCTGGACGAAGCCGAGAATCTGGCCTTGAAGGGCGGCAAGAAGCAGCTCCAGAAACTGGAGACTAGGGTAAGTTCATTATTATTCATTATAAAATTAAGTTATGATTGAGGTTCACCTGCTGACTTTTACCCCCGCTTATCTTTCAGGTCCGTGATCTTGAGTGTGAGGTGGAGGCGGAGCAGAAACGTGGAGCTGAAGCTGTTAAAGGCGTCCGCAAATATGAACGCAGAGTGAAGGAACTGACTTACCAGGTACAGAGAACCAAAACAATGTGCACCTTAAATGTATTTTGAAATAGTCACGCAATTGTTTATTATTATGTGAATATCTGAAGCAATTTTATAATTCTTGCCATGTTGAAAAACTGGATGTAGAATATTTTTGAAACCTCTAGAGGGCGGTAATCACCATCATATCGCTGACGCTCCAACAGCCCTGTGGTGAGGGGGAGCACAGCCAGAAAATAAACATTGCATTGCAGCTATAAATACAACGAGGAGCTGCTTATACGTTTGATCACATGAGTGATATTTAAAGATCTGTTCAACAGATTTCTACCTTGAACTTTCTATGCAAATGAAACTACTTGCAAAAACAGTCCAATTCGAAAAGATCAGTGAAATAATAAGCATGTTCAGAGTTCTTGTTAACTGAAGTACAAAATATGTTTGCCAAAACATATATATTGAGGTGAAAGTATATACAATGACAGTTTGTTTTTTATGAAAAAAAAAAGATGAAAGCTGCCCCACATGTATTTTTTGTAAAGACACATACAAGAATAAAGATACAGTTATGATGAAACAAATACACTTTATACACTGAACAAAAATATAAACGCAACACTTTTGTTTTTGCTCCCATTTTTCATGAGATGAACTTAAAGATCTAAAACATTTTTTACATACACAAAATAACCATTTCTCTCAAATATTGTTCACAAATCTGAAAAAATCTGTGAAAGTGAGCACTTCTCCTTTGCCGAGATAATCCATCCCACCTCACAGGTGTGGTGGCATATCAAGATGCTAATTAGACAGCATGATTATTGCACAGGTGTGCCTTAGGCTGGCCACAATAAAAGGCCACTCTGAAACATGCATTTTTGCTTTATTGGGGGGGTCTGGGGGGGTCTGAAAACCAGTCAGTATCTGGTGTGAGGGGTAGGGGTAGGGTTAGGGTAATGTTGTGAATCGAGTGGCCCATGGTGGTGGTGGGGTTATGGTATGGGCAGGCGTATGTAATGGACGACGAACACAGGCCACTCGATTCACAACATTACCCTAACCCTAACCCTACCCTAGTTCTTCCCCCTCAATCTGTGGAAAAGGGCAAATTATGCTCAGCATCAATTCATTATGGGCTCGTTATCATTATTATATCATTAGCATCGGGCCGATAGCTTGCGTAAATTATGCTCACATTATGTCATGAAGCTATCAGCAACCATAATCCATTATTCCTTTCTAATTGTCTTGTTATTATGCATTATTTCATATATTTTGTATTTGCAATCGGCTTGGTTGGTCTTGTTAGTCTTTCTGAAGTGGCTTAACTGTGTAGGATGTAGGAAATGTTCTCTCAAGTGTTTTACAATAGATGTTGACACGTTGCAATGATGGTTGTGTTGGCCTCAAACCGCCTGTACTGTATATTGCCTCTAGAATGAGGAGGACAAGAAGAATGTCGCCCGACTTCAGGATCTGGTGGACAAGCTGCAGCTGAAAATGAAAGCCTACAAGAGGCAGTCTGAAGAGGCTGTGAGTGTGAAATATTTGACGCATGCAACGCAAATAGGTGTCAAACCAGTATCACTAACACCAGAAGACTGACAGCATGATGCATCCTGATTGGATGCTTTTCATCTCGTACACGGGTCGAATTGTTCAAGGCGTCACTTCTTTAAATTCGTGTTCTGCAGGAGGAGCAGGCCAACACTCACCTGTCCAAGTACAGGAAGGTGCAGCATGAGATGGAGGAGGCTGAGGAGCGGGCGGACATCGCAGAATCTCAGGTCAACAAGCTGAGGGCAAAGAGTCGGGAGATCGTCAGGGTATGTTCATTTATATTTATTTTTATTCAAAGTACAATATAATCATACTTATATATTATACTTATACTATAAAATGAAGCCCTGTATCTTTACTTCTTGACAAAGGGTTAAAACACTAACTTCTCACTGTCTGTTTTTTATTGATTTAAAGGGAAAGGAGGCTGAAGAATGAGCATGAGAGAAGAGGAAACGCAGCACAAGAAATCATAAAATATTACCTTTGATGTGTCACGTATGTAACAAGAAATAAATCTGAAAGCATTTGAATACCTTGTTTGTGCCATTATTCTGATTGTTTCACGTCACTCTTAATGAAAATAATGTATAGAATTCATTTGAATTTAAAGTCTTACTTAAAAGATAATTTACAATAATGTTTAAACAAATGAGCATTGAAAAACATACAAAAAGATATAGTATCTATGTAATACACAATTAAGAATACAAATAAATAAGTTATAATACATTATAATTAACTAAACTACAAAAAAGCATGATAATAGCTATTCAGTCCACCTAAAATGAGCTATGTATGTTGAGTCTATATCTGAGCAGCAGTGTATAGCTTCCTCTTTTAAAATAACCGGGTTGTCAACTGTTGCCTGTTATCATGTGAAAGTCCTGCAGGTTATGATAACTGTAAATCTGTTCCTCGTGGTGATAATGTTACTGACAGTCCTGTGACCGTAGAGTTATTTAATGTGCCTCGAAAACACGTGTTGGACCATCTCAAGTTGTGATGGAAATAGACCTATTAGTGTACTTCAACACACAGTGATACACAGTGTGTGTGTGTGTGTGTGTGTGTGTGTGTGTGTGTGTGTGTGTGTGTGTGTGTGTGTGTGTGTGTGTGTGTGTGTGTGTGTGTGTGTGTGTGTGTGTGTGTGTGTGTGTGTGTGTGTGTGTGTGTGTGTGTGTGTGTGTGTGTGTGTGTGTGTGTGTGTGTGTGTGTGTGTGTGTGTGTGTGTGTGTGTGTGTGTGTGTGTGTGTGTGTGTGTGTGTGTGTGTGTGTGTGTGTGTGTGTGTGTGTGTGTGTGTGTGTGTGTGTGTGTGTGTGTGTGTGTGTGTGTGTGTGTGTGTGTGTGTGGGTTGGTTGGTTAACAATCATTTAAAACAATTGGAAGCAAATATGAAGAGAAAATAATTTAGCTTTTTACTAAATAGTCGATATGGAAAGAATGTAACATTTTCTATAACGCCCATCTCAGATAATGCAGATAGCTTACCTTATTAAGTCATTATAGATTTCATGATGTGTTGTAAAAATAAATCCATAAAGCATCATGGATGAGTTTGTTACTATAATTGTACGGTTCTAAAAGCATATTGTAACATACTGTATATGTATGTTCATAATGCATTATATAGACAATCACAATGGTACTTGGTGCTTGACCTGTGTTCTGACTTAAAAAAGGTTGTGTGCATTACAAGCTTTTTAAAAATGTATTTTAAAATAACGTTTAACAATTGTTTACCATCAGTTATTTATACAGTAACTCCCTCTAAGATATCTGGTTATCTTCCACAATCTGCAGGGATCAAAACAGCTCTGTGCTAGCACTGCATTTACAGTAATCAATTGAATTTAATATAATTGAATACGAAAATTACACAACATTTCAATCTTTATTTATTTGTATTATCTCCGAAAAAACCTATATTTTTGGTGTGATTTATTGTTAAAATGCTGGATGAAGCTACATTGGCCATGATGGAAGAATTTTCATCATAAATGAAGGACTTTTATCTGTTTTATGAACTGCATACTCTATCATTATCATAATTAGATCATTGTTGCACATTTTATTTAATTAATCATTATATTATAACTTTGATTTAAGACCTAAAGCTTGCTGGACAATGATAGAAATTGGAAAAAAAGGGGTTACATTTTTCTAAATTATTAGTAAGGTAATCTTTTAAAGTCATTCTTTTTTTCTTGGTATCATTGCAGGCAGTTGCTCCTAAATATTTGACCCCCTGTAGATAAACCCAACACGTTTTACATCTTCAGGCTTAAAATATTGATAGAAACATCAGTCGTTTTTTTATACAGTATGAGCGTGAGACCACCGAGGAACTGAGTGTTTTATATCAAAGGTTGGTCCAGGACTCGAGGCAATGACAAATGGCTGAGCTCTGAGAACACTGTGGAGGAGACAGCTATATTTGTATTTCTTCCAAATAAGCACACACGGGAGCATAAGAGATCAAGTTTCACATTGTTATTGAATATATAGTCCTCTTTGGCAGGGTGTGAACTAGTCATGAGTATTTATCTCCTAATGCCGCCTCTCGCCATCTTTGCCAGTTCAGTGTCCTCTTTCAACAAGGAAAGAATACTCGATACTACACATCGCATAACGTGATCCCCTTCTTGTCGCGCATGGGGAACAAACACTTTCCTGAAGAGAAGGTCGAGCTAGTTGCCTGGCCTTGTCTTCAGTTCATCTGTCAAAGGCACACAGTACAAGTCCATTTAAAGAGAAGGTTTATAAATACGTGCCCACCCTTGAGACAACACAAGTGCCTGAGGCGAGAAACGCGGAAACACAAACCTTAGCATCTGTTCACTAAAGATTCCACGTCGGAGCTGCATTATACATTTAAGAAGTCTACAGGCAAATAAACCTTCATGAAGCACGACATGTAAGGCAACAAGCCGAGTCACCAGCGCCTATAGACGAGGTGATTTACAGGGGTCAAAACCAGCCTATGGTCAAAACCTTTTCTCGTGTGTCATACTGACGGTCGAGTTGTCAACAGGAAAACCTGTTACCCTTTGACTTGCAGCGCACTGAGGGTCAACAACTGAGCCTGGTGTTACTGTCAGAAATGTTGAGGTGTAATCTGATATGCTGGAACATATGAAGGGTGAAAGAAAATGATCAGACACCATAATTTACCCATTTATTTGTTTAAAAAATATCAAGACCATGTAATTAGAGAGAAAGACATTTTTCAGGACACATTTTTGGATCTTTATTGTTAATGTTAGCCAAATGTAAACCTCGGCAGGATCAAACTGGAAACATTTTTCATTTAATTTAAACATTTAATTTAAATAGTGAGTTATAGGTTTAATCTTGAAGAGAAAAGGTTCAGCGAGATGGTGAACTTGCTATTTCTGTGCAGAAGGCAATTTTGAGAAAAATCCAATAAAAGCAATGAATGTTGTTAGAGTTGAAACATTTTTTATATTCCATGGAGGGGCCATGCAGAAAATGTTTGGGATCAACTACCATAATCAATTATTCATTCATAATCAGTTAAAAAAAAAAACTTGCAAATGACAGCCAAAATATATTTGGTTAAAAAAAAGATAATGATATGCAACAATATTCTTAACCCCCTGTTTGATGTGTCACTGAAAGGTTGTGTGATAATGTTGGTGATATCAGATTTCAGAGACAGTCCCTTGAAAGCTGAAGTCCTTTGACCCTACCAGACGACCCCAGTTAGAAAGGTTGTGTCTGCCATCCGTCTGAGCTCGAGGATCATCACACCCTCATAAACAACCACGGAAATAAGACATCCGAGCCAGTATATTGCAACATTTTTGTCATTCTGTTGGTCCGCAAGAGTACGGTGTGAGATTTTAAGGCAAATCATGAATCTAAAAAAAGGGGGAAATGAATCCTCAGACTGTGGCAGAGCGCTGTCAGTGGGAGAAACCTGACACGCGTTTCTGTGAAGGCAGATTTCTAGAAGTCATGTAAACTAATGTCGAAGAGTGTAAACATGGCAGCAACAGGGTCTCACTTCCGACCTTTGTACACTACAACTAACAATCATTTTTTAAACATGTATTGCTGCCTCTTTTAATTCTACATTTACAAATAATTTGTCCCGAGTCACTGTGAAAAGTTAATGTTGGGATTTATTTGAAATTACTGTGTTGATACTTAACCTCCTTGTGAGAGTACCAAATGAGATTGCAGTGTTTACAGATCTCCTTCCATCTCATGACTCACATTAAAAATAAATTGCTCTGCCCCCCTTGAATTTCCACTTTCCAGACAGTGTGTAGTTCAAGTTCAATTGTATTTCTGAGGCACAATGCCATATAAATTGCAATGGCTCAGACTGTAGACTTGCTGGAAAGTATTAAGGGCAAAAATAAAACGAGGGCTCGGCAAACACTGCCTGTCTGTTCCTTTGTGCAATGCAACCAAGACAATGCATGGCTGTGGAATGCCTGATTTATTCCTCAGTAATTGCAAACATTCTTTGGGATATGTATTCATATTTTACATTATGTGTGTCTATATTTGCTGTCTATATTCATACCAGCTCTATATTGCATTCAATTTCTACACTACTGTTCATACTGTATATACTATATATTTTGTATCCGTCAGTATACTTATATTATACTACACTTTACTGCTTCTTTTGCACTTCTGGTTAAATTATAACTGCATTTACCTTTCTCGGTACTACCTGTGTAATCTCAATAAAGCTGAATCTAATCTTATATAATATAATAAGAAGACATGAGGCCACCTTTAAATGTTTATTAATATACAGTCATTGTATTCAAAATGTCTCCAATGAAAAGGTTTTTATACCACTCATTAATATGTATAATGTTTTATAACAACACATTATATTTACTTGTAAATATAGCTCATGTATTATAATTGCCAGCCACACCATGATTTTCTGCATAATCCCTCTTATAATGCATTATATATGGATTATAATTGACATCAAGTGGTCTCTAGATGCTTTAGGAAAATGTATGAGATCCCCGAGTTTTAGGCAGATACAATACAAGCTGGTTTTAAGTCTGTATAACATGGAATGCGTAAAGTAGAAATAATACAGTAAACATAGTACAATGATTTAATAACAGACAACACAACTTTTGATAATGAACAACTGGTGGACACTTACATTTATCTAATGCAATGTTTCACACAAGACTAAATAGACTTTAAATACAGAAAATGCCTTTAAACTATTTGAATGTGACCTTATTAGATATCCTGATAACTTATTATAAAATGCTATCGTGTTATGAATGTGTTTTCCTTTATGAGGGCTTATCATGCATTGTACAAATTAATATAAGTATAACTTATTTTTGAAACTACATTTTTCTTTATTGTCATTCATTCATGAAACTCACTTTATGTACAAATTGTTAAAAAAATACATTCATATTCAATTAATTAAACACTTCTAACAGCAGACAATACATTATGCAGTGAGGTGTTTTAAACCATTCATTTACTCCATTTGTAATGATTTGAGGCAGATGTTGTCACATTAACTTCAAAGTTGGCCCTGATCCAAAAGATTTCCACCTTTGCATGTTATAATGAGATAAGTACACGCCTTGGCAGGCTGTATTATCAGTCAAGTGGGGTAGTCAGGTCTTCTTGGAAAGTGTTCATGGCACTCTGCTGGCAGGATTTCATACAGCATTGTTTTGCAAAAAATACAGTTTTGAATCTGAAGTGCTTTGTGCCATCAGCATTTGTTTGAAAAAAGTTATCTTTCACAGCATGTAAGGTTTTACCGGATACATAAACATCTCCTGGACATGTTAATTAACAACAGAGGAATATTAAAGCACGGAAAATGTGGGTATTGTTTTTTCCCCATTGCCCTTCCTCCCTTCAAAACAAATCAAATTAAGTTTGGTATTTCATCAAATGCCGACCTCAGCGAGTGTTTCTGCTATCATGTGGTATCATTATTTTCACAGGTTCTTAGATTAGCAACTGTTAGGCCCATTTCTGCTTCTTGGTCACAGGGAAGACTTGCAAGGCTTCTGCAACAGAATACCAGTGACATATGAGAGCTTCTCCACGGCTAAAGTCGGATCCTCTGCAGTGCCAAGGTGCATTAAAGAGATTACCACAGAGACCCAAACAATGTCTGAACTTCAGTAACCCAATACGCATGCCAGGACAATATTTATGCAAGGTTAAAAAGAAAATGCTGCTTTGTAACTGTTCTGATCTATTTATACCCTTTCAATTCAGTCTCTTGTTTAACTGTGTGCATGAGTGGCACCGTTACTTCTGCTGTAAAATATTTTACTGTGAGCAAATGTCTCCCTGACCATGTACTGCAGTCATAAAGGACGTTGTGGGTTATTTAAAATATAAATAAAAATGATACTGATTCATATCATTATAAAAAATATACATCAAAGCTAAACTTCACTATAATGATTTCGAGGAAAAGTCCTTATATTAACTTTTCATTTACATTTTTGCCCTTGTAGACTCATGTCAAAGTGACCAGAGTTATTTGTGATGAATGGTCGGTGATGTTTAGCAACAAAAGATACCAGAGATCAGATTAGGAAACAAACTCAAGCATGACGACGTAAAGGTACATGACCAAATAAATCAAGTCATTGCTGCTGAGTGAACACAGATCTCTCTATATAAGAAGGGGGCTGGACGTCAGACTGAGACACGACCAGCCAAGGTGAGTGTGGAACAGTCTTTTATTAGCAGGAGCATCAGTTTAGTAAACAATGCAGGGCTTGACCACTCAATGCCAAACACCACACACTGAATGCTGAACTGTCTGTGCCAAGCTTCTTGTACAGTCAGTTCAATTACAGTTACTAATTGAGACTTTGTCTTTTCTTCAGAAATATCATTAGACCATCATCTTCTGAGAAGGGAATAAGGTATTTCATTTATTTTACTGCTGTTTCATTTTGTCAAACAATAGCTGAGTACAGAGAAGATACAGTATGTGATAAGTGACATTTTGTTGAATGACTTTATGGTCATCAATTGTTAAACTTGTGTGTTAACAAATAAATTAACATAGCTAATGTTGTATCTGACTTAAACAATTATGCCTGCAGCATTGAAATAGCAAATACATTGGCTCTCCTATTTGTGTAATTGCATTATGACTTTAAATGACAAACTTGTATTCAAGGATGTAGCTGCACATGTAACAAGCCATGGCATCTACAAAGATAAACACTTAAGGACACTTTATGCATGGATGATGAGACTTGGTTGATGCAAACAGTACATTTAACTTGTGTTTCACTTTTTCATTATGCATTAAACATAAATAAATGCAATCACCTTTAGCTGCTTTTAATTGTAAGATTTATCAAAACGTTAATAGCTTTGTTCATTAGTAAAGTACCATCATGACAAGAGAGATAGACTGACTTCAAGTCCTGCTGCCTGTTCTTACCTGCCTGCAGTAAAGACTCACCATGGGGGACGCAGAAATGGAGTGTTTTGGTCCGGCGGCCGCTTACCTCCGGAAGCCAGAACGAGAGAGACTTGAGGCTCAAACAACTCCCTTTGATGCTAAATCAGCGTACTTTGTGACCGAGCCTGCATGTTCCTCAAGGGGAAACTTGTGAAGAAAGAGGGGGGCAAAGCCACCGTGGAGACCCTCTGTGGAAAGGTAATGTTGATGGCTGTTTTTAATTTGAAAACTGTTTGACAGACTGTGTTTTCTTAGGGGTGAAGTTTATATTGTGAGACTTCTGCTGAACAATTTAGAGAAAAAATATTGTACTTTTTACTCCACTACATTTATCTGATTATTTTTATATTTTTGTTACTAATAAAAATATCTAAGAATAAAAGCAACAAATGGTTCATCATGTGATATTATAGGTACAAATACACTAGGTAAAGATAAGTATGTATTAAAAAAGAATCTCCTCCTTTACTAGCTGCAAAAGAAAAGTGATAAACCAAAATTATAATTAAAAAATATGACATTTATTCTGAAATGGTCCACTGTGCAGAATGAGTATTGTACTTGTTCCTACCTAACTTTATTTTGATCAAAAGACATTACTGATTTTCAATTAGTAACTAAGGAAAAGTTCTGATTTCATCTACCGCCATAATGAATACCGCCTCGTCTGTCAAAACTGAAGGTCTGTGTTTTTCTTTTCTTGTTACAGACTATCACTGTTAAAGACACTGAAATCTTCTCCATGAACCGTCCAAAGTACGATAAGATTGAGGACATGGTCATAATGACCCACCTCAGTGAACCTTCTGTGCTGTATAACCTCAAAGAGCGCTATGCAGCATGGATGATCTACGTGAGTTTTGTGCAGGAGGCTTTATTTTATTGTATGCACATGTATTTGTAAAAAGATTGATAATTCTTTGATATTTCACACTGTTGTTTGTTTGTAGCCTTTATTTAACCAGGTGAAGCCCCTTGAGATCAAAAGATCTCTTTTTCAAGGGTGACCTGCAGGACATTAGTTACACATGTAACATAAAAACAACAGAACAACAATAAGGATGACATACAACATAATGTACAGGGTACAGTTTACAAACTCTATTTACAGTGACAGGTACCATGAGTATCAAACAGCATGTCACCCAGCCGAGTTTTAAAATGATGCAGGGGAACCAAAGTGCTCAGTTTTAAACATGTTTGCAGACTGTTCCAATTTAGTGGAGCTGCACAACTAAAAGCTTTCTTCCCTAAGACAGTCCTAGCACGTGGCACATTTAATAAAACAACATCATGAGATCTCAGTGAATATGTACTTTCAATTCGTCGAGAGATCAGAGAGCAGATATAAAAAGGTAGTTTTTTTTTTGTAGACCTACTCAGGGCTGTTCTGCGTCACTGTGAACCCCTACAAGTGGCTCCCAGTGTATGACTCAGTGGTTGTCAATGGATACAGAGGCAAAAAGAGGATTGAGGCTCCACCCCACATCTTCTCCATCTCTGATAACGCCTATCAGTTCATGCTCCAAGGTATCAGTCAGTTTGAAAGTGTGTCCAGAAAAATCAAAGCTGTAGAGGTCAACTTCTAACTGTTGCTGTACTCAATGGTCACCCTATAAGTGGGACTTGTGTTTCACTGTTTTGTGTTGTTTCCACAACAGTTTGTTGTCCTTGGTAAACATGCAGTTTATTGTGACACTAGAACTGTGGTCTCATACAATTCATAATGCAATAATACTTTTAAGAATATAAATGAATGCAATAACACAATGTGTGTGTGTAAATGTCATTCTCTCAACAGATCGTGAGAATCAGTCAATCCTGATTACGTAAGTCAATTCTCAGGATAACTTATTTAGACTGATATAACACTGATTATTTCTGTGTCTATCATTACTTACTTACACCAACACATTTGTCATATTATGCATTATAGTGGAGAATCCGGTGCAGGAAAGACTGTCAACACCAAACGTGTCATCCAGTACTTTGCGACAATCGCAGTGGCTGGAGGAAAGAAAGTTGACCAGAACAAAATGCAGGTAAATTCAATCTGTGCAAAAAAAAGTATTAATAAAGCCGACATATTGAATGTAAACTAAAGCGTGATGTTATGTTTGCTGAATGAAGGGTTCACTGGAGGATCAAATCATTGCAGCCAGCTGGAGGCTTATGGTAACGCCAAAACTGTGAGGAATGACAACTCATCTCGCTTTGTAAGTATTTGCAAACGTAAGTCTTTTTAACATAGGAATGCAATAAGTTACATTTCTAATCTACAGCCATCTTTCAGGGTAAATTCATCCGAATCCATTTTGGAACAACTGGAAAGTTGGCTTCAGCTGATATTGAAACATGTAAGCCTTCATCCGACTATTATCCAGAAGATTTAATCAAAAGACAAACAGTAAAACACTTTATTTATTATATCACCTTTGTTCCAGATCTGCTGGAAAAGTCTCAAGTGACGTTCCAGCTGTCTGCTGAGAGGAGCTACCACATATTCTATCAGCTGATGACTGGCCACAAACCCGAGCTGATAGGTCAGACCATTTTTTTTTTTGGTCCATTTATTACCTGCTGTATTGTGTATTTTGCTTTCCATAATTAACCAAATGTAATCTTTTCTCAGACGCTCTCCTAATTACAACCAATCCGTACGACTATCCCATGATCAGTCAGGGTGAAATCACTGTCAAGAGTATAGATGACACTGAAGAGTTTATTGCCACTGATGTAAGAAAATGATCAAATCCACACCTTCAAAAATCTGAATGCAATTAGAAATGTTTTCCTTTTTTTTGGAGAAAAAAAAACCTTTTTTCTTATAATATTTTTAGACTGCCATCGATATCCTGGGCTTCACTGCTGATGAGAAGATGGGCATTTACAAGCTGACTGGATCTGTGATGCATCACGGAGCAATGAAGTTCAAGCAAAAGCAGCGTGAAGAGCAGGCCGAGCCCGATGGCACTGAGGGTATGTGGGACTTTGGAAAACGAGAAAAGTTATAAATCTAATCTTTGTATTCTCTATGAAATTACGTCTTCTCACTCAGTTTGCTATTCTTTTCAGTCGCCGATAAAATCGCCTACCTCATGGGCCTGAACTCAGCCGACATCCTGAAGGCTCTGTGCTACCCAAGGGTCAAAGTCGGAAATGAATTTGTGACTAAAAGCCAGACTGTGCCTCAGGTAAAATCTTCCCATACAGTCCTTTGAAGCTTAACTCTACTGCCCTGTAACCTTTGATTATTGATAATAATATTTAATTATTGTTATATGTCTAAAAAACAGGTGAACAACGCCGTCAGTGCTCTCTGCAAGTCTGTCTATGAGAAGATGTTCTTGTGGATGGTCGTCAGAATCAATGAGATGCTGGCCACCAAGCAGTCCAGACAGTTCTACATTGGTGTCCTGGATATTGCCGGGTTTGAAATCTTCGATGTAAGTTAAAACACACATTGCACTTGTCAGGTTTACAGAGTGAAACAGCACAATGAAAGTTTGACATGACATCTTCTTTCCCATCTAAAGTATAACAGCTTGGAGCAGCTGTGCATCAACTTCACCAATGAGAAGCTGCAACAGTTTTTCAACCACCACATGTTTGTTCTGGAGCAAGAAGAGTACAAGAAAGAGGGAATTGAATGGGAGTTCATTGACTTTGGTATGGACTTGGCTGCCTGCATTGAGCTGATTGAAAAGGTGAGCTACATGCAGTTTATTAACGCACACAGAAAACTATTTATGACTTTAAGCTTTGTTTTTAATTATCATTTCATCATGACAGCCAATGGGAATCTTCTCCATCCTTGAAGAGGAGTGCATGTTCCCCAAGGCATCAGACGTCACCTTCAAGAACAAACTGTTCGACCAGCATCTTGGTAAAAGTGCAGCCTTCCAGAAACCCAAACCTGCCAAAGGCAAAGCTGAGGCTCACTTTGCTCTGATGCACTATGCCGGCACTGTTGACTACAACGTCACCGGATGGCTGGAAAAGAACAAAGACCCCCTGAACGACTCAGTGGTTCAGCTCTACCAGAAGTCTTCAGTCAAACTGTTGGCTCTCCTCTATGCATCCCATAACGCTGCAGAAGGTACGTGCTGTCGACTGTCTGTACATTAGTTATCAAACATGGCAATGTGTTTAATTTAATCATTTTTACCTCCAGCTGAGGGTGGTGCAAAGAAAGGTGGCAAGAAGAAGGGTGGTTCCTTCCAAACTGTATCTGCATTGTTCAGGGTGAGATATGAAGGAAGGACTAATGTAATGTATTGCTCTTATTTAGTTTCTTTTGTCAATGTAATGTCATTTGAATGTTTCAGGAGAATTTGGGCAAGCTGATGACCAATTTGAGAAGCACACATCCTCATTTTGTGCGCTGCGTGATTCCCAATGAATCAAAGACACCAGGTATGTGCTCCTTGCGGTAATAGATTCAATTAATAAAGTAATAGAGATTATTATAGAGACACAATACAAGAAAAGGAAGATGTTTTGACCATTTACAAACCGGTTACTAATTAATTACAAATACTTAATGATATCATAGGTCTCATGCAGAACTTCCTGGTCATCCACCAGCTGAGGTGTAACGGTGTGCTGGAAGGTATCAGGATCTGACTTCAAGCAGAGGTAGCATAAATATCATCCTGACAGTCATTGTACAGTAAAGTATTAATTATCTTCAAGTTAGTTTGTCTAACTGAATGACATCTTTACCTTCAGATACAAAGTATTGAACGCTAGCGTAATCCCTGAGGGCCAATTAATTGACAACAAGAAGGCCTCAGAGAAGCTGCTGGGATCCATCGATGTGGACCATGCTCAGTACAAGTTTGGCCACACCAAGATAGAGTGAGACATGCTTCCCAAGGATGTTTACAAAGAAGTACAAGGTTAACTATCATAAATAACTATTAATAAGAACTATTGACCCTTAGGTGTTCTTCAAAGCCGGTCTGGTGGGTGCTCTTGAGGAGATGAGAGATGAAAAGTTGGCACAGCTGGTCACAATGACCCAGGCTCTCTGCAGAGGTTTCCTCATGAGGACAGAGTTCATCGAGATGATGGCGAGGAGGTAATGCGTTGGCCTATTTTTTATGTCCCCTAATTTTGAAAGTCTCTTCCTAAAGTCTGCAACTTTTCAACATGTTCTAACTCAATGTTTTCTCTGTTGTTTTCAGAGAGGCCGTTTACTCCATCCAGTACAACATCCGCTCATTCATGAATGTCAAAACCTGGCCATGGATGAAGCTCTACTTTAAGATTAAACCTCTGCTGAAGAGTGCAGAGAGTGAAAAGGAGATGGCGCAAATGAAAGAGGACTTTTCAAAGATGAAAGAAGATCTAGCAAAGGCTCTGTCAAAGAAGAATGAGCTGGAGGAGAAGATGGTTTCTCTGCTGCAGGAGAAGAATGACTTGCAGCTACAAATGCAGTCCGTACGTTAAAATAGAAAGAGGCTATTGCTTGTCCAGAAATCCTGGTTTAAATGTTCAATGAATATCATTTTTATTTTATGTCATATCAAATCTAGGAAGGTGACACCCTCTGTGATGCAGAGGAGAGGTGTGAGGGGCTCATTAAAGCGAAAATCCAGCTTGAGGCCAAACTCAAAGAGACGTCTGAGAGACTGGAGGATGAGGAGGAAATGAATGGTGAGCTGACTGCAAAGAAGAGGAAGCTGGAGGACGAGTGCTCTGAGTTGAAGAAAGACATCGATGACTTGGAGCTCACCCTGGCCAAAGTGGAAAAGGAGAAACATGCCACTGAGAACAAGGTTACGAGACGACTTTTCAATTATGTATTTTCAGGGAGATTAAAACATTTGTGTTAATTAAAATTGTTATCAACATTTACAGGTTAAGAACCTTACAGAGGAAATGTCATCTCAAGATGAAACCATTGCCAAGTTGACCAAAGAGAAGAAAGCCCTCCAAGAGGCCCATCAGCAGACCCTCGATGATCTGCAGGCAGAGGAAGACAAAGTCAACACTCTGACCAAGGCTAGAGTCAAGCTGGAGCAACAAGTCGACGACGTACGTAACAACAATCAGTTAAAAGGAAAATATTATTGAGGTTAAAGGGAAACACTTCTCTTATTAGAATCTGGTAACAGCACTGACACCAATGTCCTGCTTCATGGAAGTATTTTAATGCTGCCTTCATACGGCTTTGACAGTAGAAAAGTGACTATAGTTTGCTTTACTAAAATGTTGCTGGATTATATGCCCGACTTCGTTCCCGTGAAACTCTTGTGTGTTTGGAGGCAAAGTAAATTCAGTGCTGGGCTTTGCCACTTACAGTAAGAAATTTGAAGAAGGGTCATTGTTGACGTAAATACAAAGAAATGATACAAAAGAAAAAAGGAACAACAATTATAATGAAATTATATTATTATATAATTAAATTTTTGTTTTTTTCTGAAAATCCTAAGGGTTATAACCTACATTTTAAGAAATCATCTATTTTGCTCACAGCTTGAAGGTTCTCTGGAGCAAGAAAATAAACTTTGTATGGATCTCGAGCGAGCCAAAAGAAAGCTTGAGGGAGATCTGAAACTGGCCCAGGAATCCCTGATGGATCTGGAGAATGACAAGCAGCAGTCTGATGAGAAAATAAAGAAGTAAGAATAAAAAAATGCTCTGTGTCAACCAGCTTGCAATAACAATTGATTTGAGGAACACTGCTTGCTTGTTACTTCAATAAGACAACTCATTCTGTTCCCTGCAGGAAGGACTTCGAGATAAGCCAGCTCCTAAGCAAGATCGAGGATGAGCAGACTCTTGGAATCCAGTTACAGAAAAAGATTAAGGAACTTCAGGTATAATTTGAAGTGTTTTAGGTTATAAGAATATTCAAATATCTTCCAGGGTTTTTTGTTAAACGTTCTGTGTTTCAGGCTCGTATTGAGGAGCTGGAGGAGGAGATCGAGGCTGAGCGAGCTGCTCGGGCCAAGGTGGAGAAGCAGAGGTCTGATCTCTCCAGGGAACTTGAGGAGATCAGCGAGAGGCTGGAAGAAGCTGGAGGAGCAACGTCTGTTCAGATCGAGATGAACAAGAAGCGTGAGGCCGAGTTTCAGAAGCTGCGTCGTGACCTCGAAGAGTCCACCCTGCAGCACGAGGCCACCGCTGCAGCTCTCCATAAGAAGCAGGCTGACAGCGTGGCAGAGCTCGGAGAACAGATCGACAACCTCCAGAGAGTCAAACAGAAGCTGGAGAAAGAGAAGAGCGAGTACAAGATGGAGATCGATGACCTCAGCAGCAACATGGAGTCTGTTGCCAAATCAAAGGTGAGCGAACACAATTATCTTATAGAAAGCAAACAATAGTAGTAGTACTTTTGTTCTCATACACTTTTTTTTTTACCAGACAAACCTTGAAAAGACGTGTAGGACATTAGAAGATCAACTGAGTGAGCTCAAATCCAAGAATGATGAAAATGTTCGCCAGCTAAACGACGTGAATACACAGAAAGCACGACTTCAAACTGAAAATGGTCTGAATATCATCACATCATTCAAAAACCATATCTCCATTCAACATGATGGACGGAAAGGGAAACCTTTCTAGCATGATAATGGGAACACTGTGTCCATGAATTAGTTAGCTGTTGGCATTTTGTTCTTATGTACATTAAGACAACTACAATTTTTGATTAGGGGAATGTACGCGTCAGCTGGAGGAGAAAGAAGCTCTTGTTTCTCAGCTGACAAGAGCCAAGCAGGCTTACACTCAGCAGGTTGAGGAGCTGAAGAGGCACATAGAGGAGGAAGTCAAGGTAACAGTCTGTGAATGATCATCAGAGGAAAGGCACCAGACGATTGTTAACAAATATTAATCAGGAGCTCTTTTGGTTCATAGGCCAAGAACGCCCTGGCTCATGCTGTTCAGTCGGCCCGTCATGACTGCGACCTGCTCAGAGAGCAGTACGAGGAGGAGCAGGAGGCCAAGGCTGCAGCGCGCAATGTCTAAGGCCAACAGCGAGGTGGCTCAGTGGAGAGCCAAATACGAGACTGACGCCATTCAGCGCACTGAGGAGCTGGAGGAGTCTAAGTAATGAACAATCCTAAAATCACATTGTTTCCACATGCGATGATTCTGTGATTAAGCATGAAACCTATTCAACCCATGCTTTAACAGGAAAAAGCTTGCCCAGCGTCTTCAGGATGCAGAGGAGTCTATCGAGGCTGTGAATGCGAAATGTGCCTCTCTGGAAAAGACAAAACAGAGACTGCAGGCAGAAGTGGAGGACCTGATGATAGATGTGGAGAGAGCTAATGCTCTGGCTGCTAACCTCGACAAGAAGCAAAGAAACTTTGACAAGGTCAGATATTTTGCTAAATGGTTTTGTTTTTTGGACAATGTGAGGTCGCAAAAGAAAAACTCAATTGTTTGTTGTGCTTTCAGGTTCTTGCAGAGTGGAAGCAGAAGTTTGAGGAGAGCCAGGCTGAGCTGGAGGGATCTCAGAAGGAGGCTCGGTCATTGAGCACAGAGATGTTCAAACTGAAAAACTCCTATGAAGAAGCTTTAGACCACCTGGAGACCCTGAAGAGAGAGAACAAGAACCTGCAACGTAAGACAACTCATTCAGCTTCCTCATCAGTATGCACTCTAAACACCAAGTCAATGTATCTGAAGTATGTTTTTTATTTTACATTTGTATATATCATGTACAATTTAAAAATGTATACCGTATAAATCTGCTCAAACAGAAGAGATCTCAGATTTGAGTGAACAAATTGGTGAGACTGGAAAGACAATCCATGAGCTTGAGAAGGGAAAGAAGACAGTGGAAAGCGAGAAAACTGAGATCCAGACAGCTCTGGAGGAGGCAGAGGTAAATATGAATATATAAAAATGATATATGATATTATATTAAATGTTTTAGAGCACACCTGTGTAAGAATCATAGTGTATAGGGTTTGGACTTGTTTTTCCTTTACTAGACTAACTCTCAGGTTCTGTCCTATACATACACTGTTCTGTGCTACTTGATCAAACTCACACTTTTTTACAGGCTACATTTGAGCATGAGGAATCTAAGATTATGCGTGTTCAGCTTGAGCTCACACAAGTCAAGGGTGAAGTTGACAGAAAAATTGCAGAGAAAGACGAGGAGATTGACCAGATCAAGAGGAACAGCCAGAGAGTGATTGAGACCATGCAGAGTACTTTGGATTCTGAAGTCAGGAGCAGGAATGATGCCCTGAGAATCAAGAAGAAGATGGAGGGAGACCTCAATGATATGGAGATTCAGCTGAGCCACGTAAACCGCCAGGCATCTGAAGCCCAGAAACAGCTGAGAAACGTTCAGGGACAACTTAAGGTACAGTTACTAAAGCTTTTGTGTCATTTTGCTTTAAAAATGAGCTGGAAGTGTTTGTTGATATACAGCTATTCATATTTTAGGATGCCCAAATTCATCTTGATGAAGCCGTTAGAGGTCAAGAAGACATGAAGGAGCAGGTTGCTATGGTGGAGCGCAGGAACAACCTGATGATGGCTGAGATCGAGGAGCTGAGAGCAGCACTGGAGCAGACGGAGAGGTGCCGCAAAGTGGCTGAACAGGAGCTGGTTGATGCCAGCGAGCGAGTGGGACTGCTGCACTCTCAGGTAATCAAAGACAATGACATGTGAAACACCTGACAACTGATAATGACATAATGCAGTCTAATCCTAACTATTGTTTATTTAGAATACCAGTCTCATTAACACCAAGAAGAAGTTGGAGACTGACCTTGTCCAAATCCAAGGTGAGGTGGAAGACTCTGTCCAGGAAGCAAGAAATGCTGAAGAAAAGGCCAAGAAGGCCATCACTGATGTGAGTCATCTTTACACATTTCTATGTAACTGAACTGAAAGTGTAAGATATAATATTTCAGTGCATGATATTGTATATTTAGCCATTTTTCTTTTAGAGCAGTTGAAACACTAGACTGCAATAGGCTAATATAAAATCTGAACAACATTTCAGGCCGCCATGATGGCAGAAGAGCTGAAGAAGGAGCAGGACACCAGCTCTCATTTGGAGAGGATGAAGAAGAACCTGGAGGTGACAGTGAAGGACCTGCAGATCCGCCTGGATGAAGCCGAGAATCTTGCCATGAAGGGCGGCAAGAAGCAGCTCCAGAGACTGGAGGCTAGAGTAAAGACATATGATCTGATTTAAACTTTTGCTTTTATATTAAAATCTTGTGCTTCAAGTAACAGCATATAATGTTAATATTTCAGGTGCGTGAGCTTGAGACTGAAGTTGAAGCCGAGCAGATGCGAGGAGCAGATGCTATCAAAGGTGTTCGCAAATATGAGAGAAGAGTGAAGGAGCTCACTTACCAGGTATACGTTGTTCTTCTAATGATTGCTACATCCATCTGAAAAAGTTGCAAATTATTTAATTTCAATCATGTATTCATGTGAACCACAGACAGAGGAGGACAAGAAGAATGTCACCAGACTTCAGGATCTGGTGGACAAGCTGCAGCTCAAAGTGAAGGCCTACAAGAGGCAGTCTGAGGAAGCTGTGAGTCAGAAACAATTACTCTGCATCATCTCATATAAAGCTTAACGCCTTTCCCATCTGGAAACAAAAGAATACAACAACACTTTGTATGTTAGCAAGGATGAAGGATACTGAATCGTGTTGAATTTCCTCACAGGAGGAGCAGGCCAACACCCACCTGACCAGGTACAGGAAGGTGCAGCATGAGATGGAGGAATCCCAGGAGTGCGCTGACATCGCAGAGTCTCAGGTCAACAAGCTGAGGGCAAAGAGTCGGGAGATTGGCAAAGTAAGTGAAACACAAAACTCAGGCAGCAACACTGTGTAGAAAATCTTAGAGAAAAACAACATAATTGGAAATATTGTTATAATATTATTATATTGTTGACAGTTCAATAATCCACATGTAAGCTGCTGAAGCAAGTTTAAGCTACATGTTACATGACAAATATATTGTGTCTCCTATAGCTCGAATGCAACTGATTATTTATTCTCTCTATCCATTTTAGGGAAAGGATGCTGAAGAATAATCTACAACCTCTTTGAGACCATTGAGAATCATACAATATGCATTTTCATTGAACTGCTCTCACTCAATATTGTAGACAGGGGCGCGGGAAGGGGGGTGCTGAGGGCGCTGCAGTACCCCCTAGCGGCAGGCAGGCGGAGGTCCCCTGCCTGCAATTTTATTTTATATATATTCATTTCATTGTGCCTGAAATTATATTTTATATTATTATTCAAATGATGATTTAAAACTATATAATACATTATTTTGCTTCAGGGAAGAAAAATAAAAAAGATGTGGGAAAAAAAGCGTTTTGTTATATACAGTAGGCCTATGGTTTTCAGTCGTCTACTTTTAACGTGATGCACAACAACACAAGTAACTGACATGACGCAAACACGTATCTCTGAATTTTTTCTCTCTAAAAATGCTAAATCATGTGCATAATCATACTGGTCAATATCATGTTTGTGGTATTTGAATTATTGTTTTATGGTTATTATATTGCTGCTGCAGCCGTGCATAATCTGTGTAATATGTAATACATTCCACATTGTTGGTAAAATAATATTTTACATCTTTGTAGTGTGTGTGTGTGTGTGTGTGTGTGTGTGTGTGTGCTCGCGTGCTCGGCCCGCAATAGTGTTCACTGGAGTCCATTGTTGTGATGCCACTGTGTGTGTGTGGTTTTGCCACACACACACACAGTGGCATCACAAAACACACACATGTCTGGTTAATGTGTCAAGCTAAGAGTATGTTAGGTGGGGGACAGCGCCCTGGAAACATAGACACTCCTGCCTGGCTCTGTCTAACGATAACTGAATCCACCAACCACCACTTTTTAAGTTCACTTAACTCGTATAAAAACTAAAGTGTTAAACGTTTAATTTGGTCTAATGCCCTTGAGTATTTCTCAGCTGGTTGCAATACCTCCATGGTGTTTTTTCTTTGCCAAACAACAAAAAAGGGGGGCAGGGTTAATAGGTTTATCTGCGAAATGTACCTTTTATAATTCAATCAAATGTAGATGAATGAATGATTTATATGTGTACACGTCACTTACATTTTTCAATACATTCTTTGTACTGAAGTATTCAAAAGTAAAAATTACATTTTTAATATAGAGGATTTGCTGTGGCCAATTGTTTTCATTGCATTTACAGACCCTTGTAACTCTGATTGTAGAACCACGCAAAAAAAAAGCAGATAGCAAAACCTATACAAACTGACAACAAATCTTTGCTGAGCCTAAAAATAATCATAAATAAATAACATAATGAAAATAAATATACTGCAATACTCAAAACAGCAGCATCCAACAGGCTCTAATCCCACATGTCACTGCATGCATGCACGGAGCACCCGTAGCGCGGAGATCATCATATCATTCTGTCTTGTATTACTTAACAACAAAAAAACGCCGGCTCCCGTCGTTCACTTAAAAGGGCCGACTCTTTGAGCCGACTAGTTCGCGTCCGACACATCACTATTGCAAATACATTTTTTAACCGATTTGAGCCATGTGATATGCAATAGCGTATCGCAATACTTAGCATTACGTAGAATCGCAATACTATCATATCGTGGTTAAGTATCGTGATAGTAGCCTATCGTATTGTGGGGAGCTTGGTGATTCCCAGGCAGACTTAACACTTAACAAGAACTTGAATAACTCCAATAATTCCCAAAATAGCAAACTAATCTTTACATTGTGCTTTACTCAGTTCAAACTGATAGAAAATTACAGCTTAGAGTTTGGACACATATTATTTCTATTTTACATTCCTTCTTAATAGTAATGGATTTAAAATAAACCTCTTTATTATTATCTGCTCCTGTATGGATCATGGTGTCTCTCACCTCGACCGCTGGACAGGTTTACCTGTGAAGCAGGGGAAACAAGCTTCAGCAACACATTCAGTATTATCGTGGCACTAATAGCTCACAGAAACATAGGGAGGCAAACGTGCAACATGTAAAAGACAAGCATACATCCAAATTAAAAACAAGTTGCTAATATTTTCTGTGAGTAAAGCAACCATGTAGTGTTGTGTGTTACTCTCTGTGGAGCCATTTCAACAACATTGTGACAAATAACAGCTGTCTCCCACCCTCATCATACTGCACCTGTTTCCTCCCATGAAACAGACACAACTTTATATCATTGTTAGAAGTCTCGCTCTACTGCACACATAGGAGGCACGCGTTTGTACAGTTACTTGTTTTAATTTGAGTTCTTATCCATAAATAACAACACACAGATATCATACGCAAAGTATATTACAGTTAATGCGATTGCTTTTTTCTCTTAAAAACTCTGTATAAAATTAACTTCTGTTTCGAGACCAACATTACTGTATTCATGTTGGTAGAAAATGAACATTAAAGGAACCTGCTTTTAGTCCTGCTACTCTTGTTAGCATTATTACTACAATGTATTTCAAGTAATTGTATCATAAACAAATCCTAAAAAAAAGAAGAAGGCATTACTTGCTTCACAACATTAAAACAAATAAGCTTAATGCAAAAAAGTAAACATAATCGTATTTATAAGCCCCTCAACTATACACAAAAAAACTATTTTAAAACGTTGGACAAGATATACGCTTAAATAAATTGTAAATAAAGCAGTTTTACCCAAAAGGAAGTCATGTTTCTCTGCAGACCTGGTCTCTCCTGAAAGCCTCTTCACTGTCTCTGATGTTCAGCTTATGACAGAACAGCCTGTTGTAAGAGGCATTAAAAGGACAATATAATTGTTACTGCTTAGCCAAACACTGATGGTCTGATATCATGGCTAAATTGGACAGTGAATTTGTCTTTAAGCCACATATCGAGGCACAATGCCTGCTGGGTTGAAGGTATGACTAATCCATACACTGAAAGCAGCTGGTATGCAGGCATGCTGTTTTACTGGATGAGAGGAGCCAAAGCATAATGCAACTCTCATCCAGAGCTGTTTGTGTCTGTTCAAGAATTCAGTGACCTCTGTTCTTTCCCCAGAAGACCTCAGCTTAGCATTTGATATCTTTACTGACTGATGTGATGGGAAAATGCACTCGAACCGCTTGACACTCGTATTTCCTTTCTGGTCTATGCCAAGCCACCCTAAACTCGTGTTTAATCCTCAACAGCTGAAACACAGTCTCTCTGCATTAGATAATGGAAGGGCAGCTCGCCCAGCACAAAATATCCTGGAGTGACACAGAACAGGGTACAGCATTGAAAACCTATAGACATGTGTCATGGAAACAAATAAACTATTTCTGATTCTGAACTTGTCTTTTTGTGGCAGAGTTGGACAAATGTAAATATTAACAAACTGAGATATGGGTTTTTGATAAAAAAAAAATGTATGACACTCTTTACGATGCCATTTTTAAAGGACATTTTAAATGACATACTTTAGCATATAGTGCAGTATATATATGACAATACAATACCTACTGACTGTTAGGGGGCAGCAACAATCTGACACAGAACAAACAGGCGAACTCAATATAACAAAACATGGATAACCTTTAGTATTTTATTGTTTCATGGCATTTCTTTAACATTTATGTATGGTTGTTTGGTTTTATTTAATGTGTATGCATGTGTGTAGAGTAATGTATAGTTTTTATATTTGTACTGATGTACAACCTTGGCACAACTTTTTGATGCAGCAATGTATCAAAACACTGGAGAAGTAGGCCACATCTCTTTTATTTGGATTTTAGGTTGTTTTTTATGAATGATGACATTTTTTGGGGTGAAAATTCAGCATTTTGTCTAATGAAAAGTGTTGATTTAGACCAGGGGTGTCAAACTCAAGGCCCGGGGGCCAAATCCGGACCGTGACTTCATTTTCTGTGGCCCCACAAGAGCTTGCAAAGAATATTATATGTTTATTATACGATTACATGATGATTTACAGAAGCACGTTGCCCATAAACTACATGTCCCACAATGCATCTCAAATTAGACTTTTTTTCTTCTAAATATGCCTTTTTTCTCAGAATTTGACTCTTTTTTTTAAAAGTTACTTTTTTTTCAAAATGTTACTCTTTTTTTTGATTTTGACTTTTTTTTCCTGAATTTGGCTTTTCTTTATAAACATTTTGTGACATTCTCACTGAAGAGACTTGCATTTTCCTCAGACTTCTGCTTTCAGACGTAGTTAATTATGAAGTGATTACCCTATCTGATAATAATCCAATGCAGAGGCAATAATGTCATATAATACACTATTCTATATATATTTATATATGTATTTTTAAATAGTCTTAAAGTTACAACCGGCCCTTTGAGTGCAGCCCTAATGCTGATGTGGCGCGCGATTAAATTGAGTTTGACACCCCTGATTTAGACAAAGCTTCTATGTCATGTGACCAAGTCAATTAAAATCAAAGCAGCATTGTAATATTATGCTGAATTTAAATTGTATATTATTCAAAAAAATGTAGTGCATGCATTTCATGTCACTTTGAGTAACTATGTTCTGTGGAGAATAGATCAGAGAAGAACAATAAGGATTCAGAGGTGAAGTGAAAAATATCAACAGCTTTAATCACCAAAGATATAAACATTTAAATATCCATTTTGTAATGTGACTGACAAAATCTTTACAAAGTTAGCCTTTATCTTCTGCTGACTGCTTCACATTGTCTGTACAAAAATGAGGTGGCATTTGAGACTTGCACAAAGAGAGGAAACTGTCCCGAGTAAACGACAACGCCAGCAAATTAAAAGCAAAGTTACAGCAAAAAACATTAACATTCTTATGGTTTGATACTCAGTAAATAAAGGACATGGACATACAGTATATTTAGTCTGTTTTGCAATTTTCTTGTAAACGGCTTAGTGAGCCCACGCAAGCTTTTAACACATTCAATTCCTTCCTGTTCAATACAAGTATTATTCACAATACCAAAATAAATGAACAAATAATATATAAATGAATTAAATAAGCAACGCTTGAATCTATTTCATAAACAAAGTTAGGTAATAAAGGGTTGTCCCCAAACATGCCACTGCCTTATTTGTTTCTTATACAGCCTTTAAATGCATAAATGATCCTTAGTGGTTTTACGTCACTTTTTCCTAAATAAATGACAAAAGTTGAATCAGGCAGTATGTTGCTCTTAACTATTATCTTCTCTGTGCTTCTACTTTCTGAGAATGACCTACATTTCAAACACTGACAGTTATTGTAGGCTTCACTGAAGTCAAACGTTCAGCTTCATTCGGTACCACAGCAAAGAGCTCTGAGGCCTCCGCATCAACCCAAACATCCTTCACTTCTCCCCACAGTACTGGAGAGCTGGATGAGGACAGGAATGTAGATGATCCATCAGACTATGTACACAAATCTGTAAATTGTTAAAAATATCATGCAAATAAATACCAGTAATTCAAAACCAAACTACAACACTGACCTCAACAGTATTCATATATTGTAGGCTATAAAGAGTTCAACAAAATGTATTTTCCACAATTCACAACAGTGTTGTTTGAATAATGCAATATGACCTAAAGTTAATACTGCAGGTCTCAGAGAAAAGCTTTTTTTGTTCATTTTTTTTTTTTAAAGCAGTGTTTTGCTGAGGTCTCCAAACAGTGTTGAGCTGGAATCTGCCTCTCCGGGTTCCCACCATGCTCGGGTACAGCAGAGATGCACAACAGTAGGTATTTCTGTACATAAACATTCACTCGTTTCAGTCAGTCCTAATGAAAAAGTACATTTTTCTGACAGGCTTCAAATATAGAATATAGTGTGCAGATGGGCCAAAGTAAATCTATGAAAATGGACAGTGTCTGTGCTTTGATTCGAGGCTGAACCACAGTGTAAAGATAAACGACACGTAGCAGAAAGAAAGCAGGCTCCTTCTCGTCCCTTTGACGAACATCTGTCCACGAGAAGGCAGGAGGGGAGGCTCGACACACTTCTGTTGTGCTCACTTAAAATGCTTCATAAGTTCATGAAGAGCATCTTTTGTGTTCCTTCACCGTAAAGTCCATTTAGAGATGGGTCTGTGCAACCATTCAATTCAAGTGTGTCTTTCGCTTGGCCCTGCAGGATGAACGTCCACACGTATCAGAGCCAAATGTTTCTGCCATCCAAAATGAGTGCCACAAGGCACTGCAGGGTGGAACACCAGGCAGACTGAGAGAAACTGCATTTTACAAATATTTTGTCAAAAAAGCTTTTAAAAAATATCTCACATTAACTCTTGAAACAGATCAAATGATCCAAACACAAAAAGACATCAGGGGCTTGTTGATCACTGAAGGGAAATGTTTTCAGGATTTGATCATGCAGAACTCCTCACAAATAAGACAGTGATACATGGTTACAAAATACCACTGTCAATTCTTCTTCACTAGAATTCATTTATATCATTAAAATCCCCCGTCAACTAGAGCCACTGTTTTACCACTATGTGCTAAGGAGTCACATTCATCTGCCAAAAGGGGGAAGGTTTTTTGTGATGGCCTTGATTCTGAGTTTTAAATACCAGCAGGATATGTGAAATGCCAAATAGTCAATAGTGTGCCAATATGCAAATATCTGTTGATAAATTAAGAAAAAAATGAGCAGAGCAATAGATAATGAGGAAAATGGTTACTTCAGCCCTGAAATATGTTTATGTATTCTTTTTTTCTTCTTTGTCTTAATATTAACCTGAAAAAATAGGCTTTTAACCTGGAGATATATATAGTAAATACATCGATTTGTTCAGAATCCCAGTAGGGATAATTCCATTTATGCAGTACTGAGAAGACCTTTCATTGCAAATAAGTCATACAGCTTTATCATTTTGTAAAAAGTTGAAAGATATTTTACCACCATGATGAGGTTTGCATGACAAATGAAAATATTTTGCCACAGTAAATCATCACTTTCACGGAGACATAAGGGGAGACGCAACATGGGTTCAAAAAGCATCACATACAGATAACACCAAAAGCTGCTCAGAAGCTACATTCCCCACACAGAAGCATACTTAAGTGCATACATTCAGGTTTGACAAATAGTGGCAATACAAGATACAAAAAAGAGAGAGCTTCCCTTCCATCAAACAACTGCTGCTTAAAAACATGGCGGCACCACACTGACGTCTGCGCATGTTCTGTGCTATAAGACTACAGAAATAACACTGCATGTACATTTCTTAAAATCTAAATCCGAAGATTCGTCAGTCATGATAATTACTGCTTTAATAAAGATTATCACAACATTATTGCACTAAACCATGCAGTAGCTGGGAGTACTCACTACTACATTTTTGCAACAAAATCACGGTTTACATAATTTTGGTCAGTTTTTGTCAGATTTTACACCCTTTTACTATTCTTATCAAGAGGAAGCACTACAAGATCATAGATAGTATTGGTGGAAGCAGTTCAGCATCACAACCTTTGACAATCATTGAATCATCAACAGTATCAATGAAACTTATGAACGGATGTTTCATCACTGATATGTCTTGTGAAAAGTCACAAATCTTCTGGTGTTTTTCATCATAATGGCAATTCTCATATGTGTGCTCTGAGAAAACATCTTTTGGGGGGAACAATACTTCTGGTTGGAATGATGTAAGAGACGACAGAGAGAAATCATTCTGAGTCGAGTCATGTATGAAACAATGTATAGTACTGAAACTGTCTTGGCAAAGGTCAGAGGTGAATTGAAAGACACTGAAGTGAATTCCCAGTTCAGGCCCGGATCTACTATCATGGAAAACACTGCTGTAAGTGCGGGAAGTTCTATTATGTGCAGACATTTACTAGGACCGGCCATGCAAATGAAAACTGGCACAGATAATTCATTTTGAATTCCACAAAGCCAAAAGAAAAGCAGACTTTGCCAGAAGCAGCAGCAGCCGAGCTCAGCAGATTCTGTTCATATATTTACATCAATGCAGTAGCAACGCAGCCTTATGTGTGCTGTGCACAATGTAAAGTTGTAAACGCCTTTCCGGCTGTTTTATGGACATTGTGAATCCATACAAACTGTTCTTGTTGGCCTCATCTAATGAGCCATCTGAAAAACACAAATGCTGTTAAGCCTTCAGCTAGATAAAAAGATCGAAAAACTCAGAACACTCTCTTCACATAGTTATTGTACCAACAGCTGTGTTTGGCCAATCCCAGAGCTCCCCTGTATAAAACCCAGGGCATGTGGTGGCGTATGCAGCGTTGTATTTAAAGAAGGCATTAAGTACCTTTACTCAGGTACACTTTGGTGCAACTTTGATTTTCCTTCCATTCCCAATTGTGCTAAAAGGTACCCTGTGGAGTTTTTCATTTCTAGTGTAAAGCAATATTATAAACAGTCTCGCAGATGATTTCACTCTATTCCACTGATCCACAGGTGGCAGTAACGCGCCTACAAATGCTATAAAATGCCAGAAAATGCAGAGAAGACAAAGGCTGCAAGCAAGTAAACATGGACACAAAAAAGGGGGTTACATTTTGTCAAAAAGTTAATCAATATGTTTTTCAAATGGCAGGAAGTGCATTCAACATTTTTGTTTGTCAAAAATAAATACATTGTAAACAGTTCTGTTTGGAAGAAGACTCCACAGAGCACCTTATAATACTTTAAACCTCAGGCATTGTAGAGTGGGAAATGTACCCTTTACTCCACTACATTTATCTGACGAGTGTAGCTACTGTATAAGTGATATTTAACATGGAAAACTAAGATTGATAAATGATTGTTGAAGATGAAACTATCCAACAGTATATAAAGTAGTGAGCTACCATCTTAAAAAGCTACCACATTGAAATGCATGCTGATGCTACCCATTATCCTGTCAAATAAATATTGTACTTTATAATTTAAGTTAATTTTGTTACCAATAATTCCATTCGTTTACATAAGTGAAATCTCAAATGCATGACTTTACTTAAGTTTAAGATCTGAATAATTTTTTCAACCACTGTGTTATTAAACACAAAGCACATACATCAAACTGAATTGTTTTATAATGCATCATTTGACCACCACAATCCAACCTAAAATTGAGACTGACATTTGTCCCTGCTGGGTTATCATTTATTCGCCCTGTCCCTGATGTTTTGGTGTTTGCTTAAATGGCTGAGCCTGTGCGAAAATGTTAAACGTGCTTGTCCTATAGCATGCAGACTCAACACATTCTCTTTCTATAATTTGCACTCAAGCCCTGAAACACAAACAAATGCATAAGCAATAAGGCAAAAAACACTAAGAGCTGACCCACATATTTCTTTTTTTAGCTCAAATGCACTGTGTGCCGTTTGCAGATCAAAAAAGAATCATTGTGCATTTGCTGTTTGATCTGACCTTCAGTAGATCCGGGCCTCAACCCAGAGAGATGAATGATGTAAGTTAGAGCGTGTGCATGTGTCAGAGATGAAAAAGAGGCAGAATAAGCTGGATAAAGAGAAGGACTCCTATTGAAGACTGCAGTGCATGACCCCGTCCACACTCTGACGCGTTTTCCTGCAAGAAAAGTCAACAATACATGTTCTTTTTCCAAAGCAAATGATTCATCACTTGTATATCAAGAACTTATGAATTAAGAAAGATAATGCCGTACTTAAAGCGTTTTATACTTACTAAGGCACTGTAGTCAAAGCATGATGCTGGGCCTTTACGATATCGCGCGTTTCTCAGTACTTCGCATGGATTCTCCTCCTGAACTGTTAGTGTTTTGTTAAGGGAGGTAACAGTGAACTTACTAGCAGCACAAGATGGATAAGATGTCCACTTTCAGCTGGAAAAGGATACACTCTGTCCTGATCAGTGTCAGTCTCTCTATCTCACATGAGCTGCAGGGGAGCGTCTCCGCGACCACAAAGAGGAGGTTGGTGTTTTCTATCCGCTTCGCGTGGAACAGCCTGTTAGAGAAGTGATGGATATTAATCAGACTTCCCGCAGAGTGTACTGTACAGGTATGAGAGCACAAACACTTTCTGCTGACGCTCCAGACAAACCCACCGGGAGCAGTTCCCGCAGTCCTGCAGCACGTTGTAGGAGTTAGTGGTGTTTGTAAAGTAGAACTGGCTTTGGATGGTCACACAGCTGCTTTCCCTTGTCTCAAAACCATCAACCAGAAGATCATCTAGAACACAAATACATCCAAATTGTACATTTTATATTATGTGTATTATATTCTTATATCTCAATTGGCTTTTTAACTGAGGCTAAAACTGCTACCGTTAAGTACATATGCATTTAAATGTTGTTGTTTACGGTTATCATGGTTCAAGAACGCACATTGTTGTTAACAAAATCCCCTTTTAATGGGTTCATCCTAGTACATGTTTAAAACAACAAAGGTTATCTGCTGATTAGATGTTTGTAAAAGTGAAGTTTTACCATTTGTTTGATTCAAATAAATAAAAAGCGATTGAAATGAGCCTTAAAAATCCCTCAATCCAATAATCAATGCAGATATAACAAAATAGTGTGTTAAGATGCAGACATCCACCTTGGTAGAACCAGCTGTTGTATGCCATTCCATACAGGAGCTGCTGGGTCACAGACCTGAAAGAGTGTACACAATGCACTTCATTAAAAATGAAATACAATCCGTAAACATCAATCTGTCACAGCTAAAGGGACATTGGGCTAACAATAACCCCCCCTGGGTCCATTTGCAGAGGTCTTCAAACAGTTAAGATTGTTTTACAGGGCACCTCGCATGTATTGTGTCAGTTAACAGTAAATAAAGTCTCACCATGCCACTGTGGACGTCCACCAGGCCAAGCTAAGGATGTCAGCAATGGACGGCTGCAGAAACACACAGTAGTTACAGATAAGAGCTTTCAAATATATATATATCAAAACAATAAAAAAGGCCCTGGATCTAAAATCTGCAGCTGGTCTCTCACCACAAAGATGCCCCTCGTTGCTGAACCCGTTTGACTGTCGTTGACCGGTTCACATGCAGACTGGAAGTGGAAAGACTGACGGCGATTGAAGATTGAGTTGTTGTAGAGAGCGTGCATCAAGTAAGGGTCCACATCACCGAAGAAAAGGCCAATCTGAACGGAAGAAAATAATGGGAAAAAGAAAGTGCATGAGGGAACAGTGACACATAAACTGTATTTATGCTTAGTACTTTTGCTTCATGTTTATTTATTTTTCGAAAACTAAACTAAACTGCTTAAACGTAAGGAAATGTACATGACTTTAGAGTAATTTAGTTGAGATCAATAATGAATAATACATATGTATTGCATAATTTCTTCTGAAAGTAAGTATAATATGTACAAGCAAGCATATCACTACACAAACACAGACCTTTTTCCAGTGATCTCTCTGATTGGACATAACCAGAAATCCACCATCATCGAGGAGATAGCATAGGAGGTCCTACAGACAACAAAGCACAGTTCACACATTTACAGAAAACACTTTTATTCACATGCATGTTGCTTCGATTAATCTCGAGGTTATACTGTAGGTGTAATTTATCCTACATTTTGAAGAAAAAGGTGTCTTATACCTGGAGTATAGATCAAAAATACTCCCAATAAACACAAATTAGTAATCAAAGTGGAAATGTCCGACCCCTTAGCTTTTTGAAACGTGGTCTCTTTAATAACAATATTACTCTGCAATTAATAATACAATTATAGTAACAAAAGTGGAGACAGTATCTTGCTGTAGTACGAAGACTTGCACAGGCTAGTTTTAGAGTTATTGTGAGATTAAAACAGATAAAGTTCTTACATCAGTGTTCACTTCACAGTCCATCTCACAGCTTCTGGATGGTCCACACTGTTTTGACAAAATGTGTATTGAGACAGTGATGTCACTTCTGTCACAGTATATGTAGTGTAATTAAGTGATTCATATTAGTAAGTTATCGCCCTGTGCTGTACCTTCTGTGAGCCCTGTCGACTGTCCGACACGTTGCTGGCCAGGATCTTAAACTTGTCCACCCATGCCTCCAAGTCCAGCTTCACCCCGACCACTGAGTCAAAACATCCACCGGATCAGAGCAAAGAGAGGAAGAGGAGGGCAAGAAAGGTTTTTCAGTGAGAAGAAGAAGAAGTACAGGTAGCTGAAATATCTTTAAACATATTTTAGATAAAAAACGTTTCTTGGAATCCCACATGACACAGGATGCAACATCAAGTTTGCAAGATAAAAACATTGTTCTTACCTGAAGGTTTGAGCAGTTTGCCTCCTAAATTAACCTCCACAGCCGAACTAACAAGAATTCCAACCGTGCCGTTTTCTCCACCAACAAGGTCGTCCAATGCTGGTCGTAACAAAATGTGATTTAAAAACAAATTATTTGGACATGATTTTAACAGATTGTACGTCTGATATGTTTTCAGTTACTCACAGGATCTCGATGGAGCTCTAAACATGTAGCCTTTGTTGTCGAGGCTCCGTCTGTAGTAGTTTGAATTGAATGGTTCAGGATCCTCATCCCATAACTCAGCAGCTCTATCAAACAAAAAACACAAACCGTTAAATGTTTTAAGAGAAATGTTTATAGACAGAATATCAGTGGGATTACTGTATATTTACTAGCTTTAGTAAGTTAATTAGTGTTACTCACATATTGGGAAAAACACGTGTTATTCCTCCATCAGTGGACGCAAATACAGCCAGGAAGCCATACCTTTGAGAAATGTGTTTTTACTTAGCCATTTTGTTTGATATAATGGTGACATCATAATAGTAGATTCCTGTTTCTGATGGTGTGAGAATGTTTTATAAAGCAAGTCGACTCACGAATTCAGGTCCTTGTCCTTCCAAACACGAGAGGCCAGCTGCCCGATAATCCTGGAATCCAAAATCAGGTTATGGATGAGGCCTTGGTCACCTGAGAGAAAAACAAGTGTATTATCTCTTTGGTGTCTCTGCAGCAGTGGCAAATATTTTAAACACCTAAATGCTGTTAACACACTCACACTCATCAGATTCTGGAGAAATTTCCAGCATGAGCGAGAGGAAGTTCTGCAAAAACTGGGTGTTGTTGTCAGAAAGATGCAGACGTTTGCAGTATTCCCTGGAGAAGGAGAATTAATAAGAACTTTTTGTACTGTCAGCAACACACTGAGAAAGAGTGAAATCAAGAGAGTAAGGTGAGATAGCCACCTTGGAGCAAGAAACACATGTCCTGAAGATTCAAAGGAGCTGGGCAGCAGGGACTGCATATCTGTAACAGAAACAAAACAAAACAATTTCATTTATTTAAAAAAACTAACAAAAATACCAACAAATAATCACAGTTATCACATTAAATTGAAGTAAGTTTACAAAATAGAAAAAAAGACATATGTAAAATAAAAAGGGTCTTAGACTTTAAACCAGAATTATTTGATTGTGCTGCATGACCATGAAAGTTGCTGTGATTGATACATAGCAGTTTTATGCAGAACTCACCTCAGGGAACAAACAACATTAGATGCAAATAATATCAAAAATAAATGCCAGACTTGCATAATACTATACATCTGTATACAGTCAGCCTTTTGCTTTCATATTTTCTTCGTGTTACTATTTAATAACAAAAAGTAACACTGCACTTCTGTACTCACACTGGAGCTGCAGCATCACATCACTCAGGTCTGCCTGGATGAAGTACTCGTTGTAGGTGGGTAATACCAGACCAAGACTGCAGGTGGCGACATCCCAACAGAGAGAGCATGAATAAGAGACAGAGAGAGAGAGGAAGGGAGAGTGAATCCATCTGTGTGTGCAGTCTTCATCGGGCCACAGCTGGTTGGTTATTATTTTGTTATTGTAACATTGTAATGCTTACCTGTAATCTGTGCCATTGATGGGAGTCCAGGTGTAACTCCTGTAGACGTCATCAATGTACTGCTGCAGTAGAGGAGACATTTAGGGACATTTCAGTAAACCCAACACAACGCAGCTTTATTTTATAGAACATGTGTTTAAAGTATTTTGAAGTTGTTTTAATAGTATGTGTTTCTTCACTCCTTACAATGATGGCAAGACAGCTGATGACCAACATTTTAGATAACCAGGTAAGTTAACGTTCTTTAATGTTGTGACTAAAGAGGCGAGATATTTTTTTTAAATATAATTAAGTAAAGATAATTTACTTGCCTCATCAATCGACTTGACAAGAGTTTTGACCTGCATTTCACCTGGTCTTCCATCAATCATTTGTCGCCGGATCTAGAAAATTAAAACACAAATCCTTTTCTTTTTCAGCCACAACCATGAAATCAAAAACACGTGCAGTGGGGCCTTGAGATAGGCAGATTGTAAGCAGATGTTATTGTTTGCCCGGTAATACTTTGAACGATAGCAACAACAAGAAACAGGAAATGCCTGAGACATTTCAGTTTGACCTGCCACTAAGTGCTCACCTCCTCTTTATTAACGTCCTCCACCTCTGCATCCAGGAAGTCCAGCGTCACAGGCTCCAGGAAGTTCACCAGCTGGGAGGAGGCACATTTATTTAAATTCACATCAAATATAGAACAGGTTAACCAGCATCATAATAAACTATGTCTTCCTGCAAACCACAGTAAAATATTTATATTTTTTAAGTAAAATATAGACCACCTTTGGCTGAAGATTAGGGTGAAGGAGAAGATATCCATTTGGATCGATGGCATATATGTATCCATTGGCTCCAAGCTGTTGATAAAAGAGAGGAATAACAGTGATGTGTTTGTCTGTTGCCTCCATCACAAGTACAAGTGAGTAATACATGTATGTGATCTACATACATTGTACCGTGGTGTAAGTCGCTTTATCTCGTCAAGATGCACGTCGACTCCCATGACACCTAAAATCAGCTGATTCTGGTCAGACAAAAAAACATCAATCTGATTAATTTGAAAGGTCCTCACGAGAACCAGCGTTGCTGAATTAGAAGATTGTGTGTGAAGATTTCCACACACAAGTTTCCATATATCACACTATGATGTTGTTCATATAGATCCTTCTCATGGACCCATTCTAAATCTTAAACATTAGTCCTTTAAATGTAGGGATTTACTAATCTATGATCTTATACAACATAGCTACATTCTGCATTTGAAAAGTGACCACAAGCTTAAACAGAACAGAAATCCACATTATTAAACACTTTCTTTCATATACAAAAAACTGTTTTGTTACCTGTGAATTTCCATCCATGGTGAGATTAAACACAGGCAAAGTCCCAGTTACTACCATGCCAAGACCCTATAGAATCAAAAGACAAAACCCAGATTACATAAAATGCAAGATTACTTACTAACTGTGTATAATCTGTATGTTTGGTGCATTTATTATATTTGATCACATTCAGCCAACATGGTCTTGCAGTCTCACCAAAGCATCCTGATACACATTGGTCCACTGAACCTGCTTGGCTTCGCTGCCTGCCAGAACCATGGGGCGCCCCAGCACGTCCAGGTATTCCTGAAAAAACAAAGGGATACGTGACCAACTGCAGCTCCGAAACAACCAACAACATCAGGCCACGGGGAGAAAGGAAGGGTAAAACAAATTGAAGTAGATGTTTTTTCAAAAAGAGTGAGCCCCACAAGGAGAATTTGAAACGGTGAATGGGGATCAGCTGTGTCAGAGGCACTAGACGACCCACCTGGGTGTTAATCCTTATAGCACAGATGGAACGGATCTCAAAATAGTAACCTGGCAAGCAACAGAGAAAAAAAGACAAACAGAGAGAAGAGAGCATGAGTGAGCGATGCTATCAGAAAAAAAAGAGTGGTGTTCATAAACATTCGAGATTTTACTAGATGTTACTCGACCAGTGACTCAGCCACTTCACTCCTGCAGAAAGAGAGCAGATTCCCTCACTAGGCATCAAGGTTTATCTTATTGTCTTTAACCTTATTGACTTATAGTTTCAGCTCTACAATGAAATCCAATGAAGGTATACTGGCAATTACCAGGTTTAGTCCTTTTAAAAAACAAAAATAACATTAATTTCATAAAACCACATTTTTCATAATGCATTGCATGTATCATCTTTGGGTATGAAGTTCATCACTATTGGAGGTAGCAAACCTGGTGTTGCTTAAGGTAACATATCTGATATATATAACAATATAATTATAAACTATTTAGTTTTAGTTGAACTCATAAAAAGGCAATAAATGAACATTCCCCACTCGGATACAACTTGTTCTCCCTCAGTTTGAATCCACCCTATTTTATCAGAATAATAACAAAAGCCTGCCCTCGAGGATTAATGTTCTGTGAGGACAAAAGTGAACTCTTGTTAACTCTTCGACACCATCAATCACTCCATCCTCCTCACCCGTCTTGAAACCACCTTCAACATCACCAGCGCTGCCCTCTCTTGGTTCACATCATACCTCCCACAAGGTGTCCCCCAAGGTTCAGTTCTCGGCCCCCTCCTCTTCATCCTCTACCTGCTTCCCCTTGGTCACTTAATCCGCCGTTATGGACTTCAATTCCACTACTTCAAGTCCATCTCCGCTGCTACCCACTCCATCCTGACAAACTGCATCACTGAAATAAAAGCCTGGCTTCAACTTAACTTCCTCAAACTCAACTGGGATAAATCTGAAATAATCATCATTGGACCTAAAAAGCTCAGCACATCCATCCAAAACTTCACCCTCAACATCGACGGTTTCCCAGTTCCAACCTCCCCTCACATCCGGAACATAGGCATTATATTTGACCAAACCCTCTCCTTCAACCAATACATCAAACAGACCACCAAGACAGCCTTCTTCCACCTCAAAAACATCGCCCGTCTACGTCCATCCCTCTCCCCCACTGCTGCAAAAACCCTCATCCACGCCTTCATCACCTCCCGTCTGGACTACTGCAACAGCCTCCTCTATGATTTCACCCTAAAAAATCATCAATAAACTCCAATACATCCAGAACTCTGCCGCCGTCTACTCACCCACACCCAAATCTGTGACCACATCACCCCCGTCCTCATCAAGCTCCACTGGCTCCCCATCCCCCAGAGAATTCATTACAAGATCCTCCTCACGACATAAAAAGCCCTCCATAACCTGGCCCCATCCTGACTGACCTCCTCCACAGACACACTCCCACCCGCTCCTTCCGCTCTGCTGCTGCCAACCTCCTGTCCCCCCCGTCCCGACCAACCTCAGGTCCTGGGGCGACAGAGCCTTCTCCGTTGCTGCTCCCACCCTCTGGAACTCACTACCCCAACCCATCAGGGACTCTTCCTCCCTCACCGCATTCAAAAAATCATTCAAAACCCACCTGTTCAACAATGCATTCAACCTCTGACTAAACCCCCCCCCCCCCTTATTTTTTTGTTTATCTCTTTATGTATTTTTCTACATTTTCTGTTTTATTCTCTGTCAAAGCGTTTTGGGTTTTTTAGAAAAGCGTTATATAAGTGTCATGTATTATTATTATTATCATTATTATTATTATTGACACTATAATAATAATAATGATAATAATAATAATAATAATAATACATGACACTTATATAGCGCTTTTCTAAAAAACCCAAAACGCTTTGACAGAGAATAAAACAGAAAATGTAGAAAAATACATAAAGAGATAAACAAAAAAACATCCTTCTAAAACATCCTCACTAACACAAGTTCTCCTGAAAGATCAATGTCAGCTCTCAGCCAAGAGCAAATCAAATCTCCGCGAACAAAAGTGACCTCTGCGTGAGCGCTGTGAAACCACAGTGGTCTGCTCACTGATCTGAGAGGAAGCCCATTAGTGAGGTCAGTGCACTGCACTCTACTTTAGACTCAGTGATTTATTTATTTGTTCCTCTGTCTCGGCATTGATTAATAAATGTACAGCAGACATCTCTTTAAAAGGATGGACTGAGTGGGCAGCGATGAATTTAAAGATTATCTGCTCAGCTAAAAATACTTGCGCTCAATTTACTTTTGATGTTTTTTACTCAAGGCAGAGCACAGCCATTATAGTAAAATGTTTTAGAGTCCACTTTAAAATAAAATCATAAATGAAGATATGATGAAACATATTTCACTGAGGAAAACAAAGAGCAACATAGTATTGAATCTTGGTTTAATGCTGGTCTTTAGTTTACTACTATATAATTCACTAAGATGCCCTTCAAACTGAGTGAGTGAGTGAAAACTAGTTAGCAGACCATTGAGAAGTTTAAATAGTTAAAGTAACTATGGTACAAATGTTTTTCAGAAAAAAGGTGAAAATAATATACAATGAATAATTCATGTTAAATTTCATCTCACCCTTATTGGTGCAGGCGATCCACTGTAAAGGTGTGACGTCATAGTTGTGCTGACCCACTGAAAAGGTGAATACTCGAACCTTTGGTAGGACAAATGAGGAAAACATTTGACTCTTCAGAGTAAGATACAACAATTTAAAAAATGCCTGATGAAAGTTAAAGTTGTTATGATCAGAAGAAACCAACCGTTTTGTTGGGCCAGTTGTACTGCATGAACACATCCTGAGCCCTGTCTTCGCCTCCATCAGTAAACAGCATGATTATTTTATTGCAGTTGGCCCGAGGGACATTTGTCTTCTATAAAAGTACATTTAAAAAGGGAGATGAATAAGTGAACAGTGGAAAGACAGAGTGTGGAGACGTCGGTATTGAAATCATTCCTAGTCTAAATCAATATATGATTTACATTTAACAGCTGGTTGAAAGCAAAATGAAATCCAGACTTGTAGTCAGTGGTGCCTTTAGCCTGCATCTGAAACACAGCATCTTTGAAGATCTTTTTGTTGCGGACGTTAGCCTGGACAAGATGTTTGAAGCAGGGAACCACGGCCTCGGCCTTCTCGTTAAACTGAAACGCAGCAGGAGACACAGTTTGAGCTTTTTTATGTCAAGATTGAAGGAAACAAGGAGAGCAAAGCCAAGGGACAGAGATGTTAAATGATGGAGAATCAGTGATGAAGGGTCAGTGAGTGAAGCAGATTCTTACCCTGGCCACGTTGACATAGTCATCATCAGACAAAGTGTCCAGCAAGTCCTCCACTGACGCTTTGATGAGTTTCAGGGTGAGACCACTGACACTGCCGCTCCTGAGGAAACATATAAGTATCATACCAATCAAATGCTTAGTTACAAACATGGGACTACAGCAAACACACCTAAGAATATGATTTTACATACACATCAAAGCAAATGTTTCAGATTGGCTAATTATTTTTTCCTAATCTCGCTGTCTAACACTTTGTGCCAAGTATTTACGGAGATTAATTTGTGCCCCACATGAATGGAGAATACGTGAGGAGGAAAAGCATTTCCGAAGACTTTCCACATGCTTCCTCCAGATGTTCAATCACAAACATGATTTCCCCTGATTAATCTACAGTGATACATTTGTTTTGTTTGGATTTCTTTCTCCTGTGCTTCGCAGTCCACAGAGGAAAGCACTAATGTACCGTTTTCTAATAGAGTGTTTGTTTTTACTAAACATAATTTTCAGCAGTGATGCTGAAATTGCTAGTATAAAACACCCCGGGAACATATGAGCAAACACTACTCAGTAATTATACTCTGATGTCCATAAGTACTGTATAAATACAGAGGCAGTGATTTTCAGGGTTTTGGCTGAGGTTTCCTATTTGTGACTGAATATATGGCTGCCTTGGTGACTAAGGTGTTGTACATGTGATATACTGAGTTGACAAAAGGTCATTTTTGAGGGCAACTCTTAGATTTTACTCATTCAATTCAATAATAGGATTAACCTTCCGAGAGTTCCAATGACCGCCGCAATGAAACAACCACTGGGACATTACAGTGACAACAACAGGCTGCTGTACTCGACCCTGAGTTTGCTTACACTCTGCCAAACACACTGTACTACCTGATTCACCATGGAAACAGGAAACATTGCTCTGATCATGTTAAGTATTAAGCAATAGTTTGAAATGTGGGGAAATACATATATCCAAACAAATGAGCGTGTTTCACCAAATTACTATTCCTTTAAATGGTAATGTTAATTTCACAATAAACTGTTTGTGGTGGGGTTTTATCAGTTACAAACATCATGTACAAACAATTTAGATTTTGCTCGTGACTCTTTTGATCATCTCTAACTTGACCTTTACGTTGTTACACATGATAAGCAATATGAGCTGCACTCTCAGCTGGTTTTGGTGCGGAGTCAGTGCCAGGTGCACGTTTTTTCCACTACAACATGACTTTCTCTAGTTTAGCTGGGACCAGAAGCACAAAGAAGCTGCTCTCTTATGTGAAGTTACACCACACATGGTCTTCTCACTTCACTTGTGAGTTGGAAATAACTGCAAGGAAGGCTGAGGAAAACTTGCCAGATGGATTTCAACACAATTCATTATTTAAAAATGCAGAAAAAAGGGAAGGCTTTATGTGGTTTGTTAAATTCACAGGTTATGCAGCAATAAAAGTAACACACGTGTGCTTTATGGAGGTATTAGATGCTACATTTACATGGAAGCTTATTACTAAAACCAAAAAACTTCATGAAATACTTACACATCCACAAGAATGACCATATCTTTGGGGGACGAGGCTCCCTGGATGTACCTGTGACAGAGGGAAGATAGTATGCAGTATGTTAATCTGCTGCACATGGGATAAAACATCATGAAAATGTGTCTAAAGCAGCATACTGTACCAGGGCCCCCTCCTGACGTCATAAAGGTCAATTTTATTGGGGGTCTTCCAAGGTGAAGCTGAAAAAATGAAAATAGGTTTTCCTCACACTACTTATCAATTTGAGTTTGCCAACTGTTCGATATATTAAACACAATCATGTCCACTAAAAAGCACAGGAAGGGTTATTAAAAGCTACCTGGGTAGTAGCGAGTGACGCCCGTCGCACTGCCAAACGCCTGCCACAGAAGGGACGGATCCTCCTGACTGTTCTCCATGAAAACTTTCTCCAGCGCCTGCGTCCAGTTCAGCTCATTCAGAATGACTGGAGCTGATGGGAGGAGAGATAAAGGAACACGCTAAAGGTGAAAATGGTTACTAATAAATTAATAAATGTCACCATGAATTTTGAATTTCATGTTAACAAGTTTTCTGAAAATTGATTTTTAAATGTGCAAATGAATTGAACAAACATTTGATAACACCAGGTTCATCTTTCTGAAATATAAATGTGCATTGGGGCATTTTCTTATGGATTTAGGAAGAATCTACGTAGTAATATAAACACCTAAATAAGTATTTTCCACCATTCTGAAAGAAGTCATGTTATGAAAGCAATACAGCCCAATATCTCAAAATTGACCAGTGAATAAAATAACAATGTGTTTGTCTGTGGTGTCTCGCCCTAAACTTCTTAACTTCTCATAAAATATGTCAAATACATCAATCTAAATCACAAGAACATGGCGTCATTCTGTGCAGCAGGACAATTAATTAAATAGTCATAACTTCACTTGCCTCCTTTATAAATATCTGTAGGAATCTGAACAGCTGTGTAGGAATAGTTGACATCGTTTTTGAAATTTGGATCGTAGACAAACTCCAGCTTGATGTGCGAGGGGTTTTCCACCTCTCCTTCTCCTTCCATGGAGTACTTTGAGAACAGGAGGAAACATACATGTCAGATAATCTTCTATCATCAGCATTAACATTAAAACTACTTATTATTTACTACTATTAATTATTTTATTATTTGTTTGAATAGGAAATGTTTTATCTTCGATTTATCAAATAATCTCCAAAATGCTGTGTGTTTGTCTTCTACTCACATAATCCATCTCTGCCTTGGAGTCATAGTAAGCCATGTCCAGCTCCTAGGAGGAAAGATGCAGATATGCAGATTTGAGGAGGCTGTAATGTTGGCAAACATGAAGAACACAAGGGCTAGTAGTCACTCAGTATATACGCAAACAGGTCAGGGCTCCCCTATACACAAAGAGGAGTTACAACTAAAGATTGTTCTGATTGATTATAATTAAACTTCAGTAAAGATTAACCCTATAAAACTGTATTTTTTTTTGCAGATTCTCTTCTATTTTCCTTATAAATCTCTCATTAGCTTCAAATATAAATGTTATTTTCATGTTTTCAATGAAAATCTATGATGTGAATAGTTTCAGTCAAAATATATGAATGTAGAATAAAGGTCTCACTTCAAAGCCGCTTATATAAAAAATGTTTGTTTACAATGTTATAAAAATCGAGAAAAGCCTCACATCCTTGTATTTTGCAAGTTGTCACCACCAAGTGTTTGCTATTGTTTCTGCTCAGTACTGCCACATTATGACTCAGCAGACATCTGTTGGTCTTAGTTTCTGAAGAGACCATATGCCTATATTACATTTCAACTTAAATCAAGTCTCTCTTTGTCGGCTGTTTGTTGCATACGACCCGTCCTACGAGGAGTACAGCTGTGAAAACAACCAGCTTTTTTCAGTCAGTGATTTTTATCAAGTGAAATAGCTACTGTCCTTTGCTCACGGAGGGGCAAATAAGATAAGATAAGATAAGATGGACCTTTATTAATGAAACATAACGCAGTTAAGCTAACTCTTCTTGATGAGGATCATTGTCCGACTAACAAAAAACATTACCTTTAGAACAGTTTCTTTTTATTCTTCCTCAGCCATAAAAACATTTAAGCTACAATTGATTTTAAATGTATTTAAATATGGATACATATTATAAATACTGGATACGTATATCTAGTAGATACCGAAAACTCATAAGGTAGGAAATCAATCAGAAAGTGGCATCTTTTGGAAAATGGTCAACAGGTTTAAAAAAGTCTTCATCATTATTTAATTATTGGGCTCAATTATGTAAAACTACCAGTGTCTTTTGAAAGGATAGAGGGACACAGCGACTGAGAGAAGAGGCTTTGAGAGGCCATGTGAAAGGATGAGGTTAACCATTAACCCCATCTCATTTTGCTGGGCAAATGGAGGAGGCCGAGTGGAAGAGTGATGTGTTCAGGACTCAAGGGAAACGCACGGCTGAGTGCTCGGTCGTCTGTTTCAGCCAGCTGAGCGCTGAGGGATCTGCCCAGCTGACTGGTGAAAATGTTCCTATTTATCAGGTCGTCCCATTCGGAGCCGCAACGCTCCAAGACATCAGACCCATCTGCTCTGAATTAACATCAGTGGTTTCATTTGAACGCATAATGTCCCAAAAACTTAACAGACAAACACAAGTTTTGGGGTTTGAATACATGAGAGGAAGCAACATCAAACGCTCTCAATAATGCAACAAACATAATGTTATTTAAGGTTTTACCTTGATTCCATCCTGCCATATATGCTCTCGCTGGAGCCGCTCTGCTTCACTGGCTAACCTCTACATGTTGAACACAGAGAAACGCTCACATTAGAGGAGGAGGACATGTCTGATATTACATTTGTAATCCAAGGGGGAGGAAGACTGAAGATTAAACTGGATAACTTAATTTGAAAATACAAACAAACATTTACAGTTAAAACAATTAGAATAATTATAGGATTAAATAGTTACAATTGCATAAACAATACGTTTCATATTTGTCAGGAAAAAAAAGTAGAATGACAACGACAGAAACATTTACTTACAACAAGTGCTTTGCGCTTCTTAGCCAGGAGTTTCTCTATATCTGAGGCCACCTTCTCCACAATCCTCCGAGGCTGATTCTTCACCAGACTAAACCGTCGCCTTTCTTCATTGTATATCTGTTGAATTAAAAAAACTAAAGTTAAAAACTGCAGTAACAGCTGAACAGTCAATCGATTAGTCGGAGTGTTATGGGCTGTATCTGTGATGAGTTCCCTGAAAATGCTAATTTCGATGTAATGACATTGTTTGTTCCCTCGGTCAAGCTGTCAATAAACCTTCAGTATTGTGAGACATCAGTTCCAGCTAAAATAATAATGTTCAAGTCTGTATTTTGTACTGTTTTTTTTGATAACTAAAGAATCAAACAGTTAAGTAAACGGATGAGGAGAATATCGAAGCCCCAGCATCTCAGAACAACCCTGATAATAATTATAATTCACAGCTCATGAATTTGCAAAAGCAAATCCTTTTTATATCCAAACACTGAGGACGCAGGGGAGCAGTCACATGTCGGGTTTGTCTGTTCAATCCAAATCTAAATATGGATCCTTTCATGTGATCTAGTCACAAATAGTGTCTGTTGTCTTTGAAGGAAGTTTTCACAGATAAATCACAATACTGGAATTTCATACCAAAATGACCATCGTTGCATTCATTCAATTAGTCATTAAATATTTGTTTACATAAAAGAACGCATCAACTGTACACAACATTTTATCCTATGCTGTTAGAGAATAATGAACTAGTCTTTGATTATATTTTAGCATCCAATCAGAATCATTGTGTGTCTCTACTTTGTAGACAGATTCCCTGCTGATCGATTGGAGCCTGGCGTATTCCTGTGTCCAGAGATAATACTTCCTGTATCGCCCTCAGGCTACAGGACCAGTTTTCCATGACATCCTCCATTATCTCTTCTCAAATATGATTACAACCCGTTGAGTTGGAAAAATATGCAGAAGGAAGGAGAATTCGCCAGAACTGACCGTGGCTTACATCGCGAACACTTCTCTGTGTTGTGTTTAATGACATTGTTTGTTCCGATTGGCCAAGATGTCAATACACCTTCAGTATTGTGAGACATCAGTTCCAGCGTCCAGCATCCTGTTCTTGTTTTTCAGTATTATTGCTTAAAATAATTTACATTTAATAGAAGTTGGTGTGAAATGATAGACATTTAAAAATGTTAACTTTGGCCAAACACAGACACATTCAAAAAAATTCAAAAAGTTAGTGAGAAGTTGATGGAAAAAACCTTTAGATCTATTTTTTTCACTCTGCCAATAATACATTTTAGTTAAGGTAAAGATTGATCTTTATTTTATGTTCCTATCTTACCACAAACATGACACATATTTCCAAATAGTGAGTAAGTTGTCTTACTACAACACACCACAAAAGTCTATTTTACTGTAAGTAATGTAAAATAACTGCTTGCCCTTTACTTGACGTTCTGACTTTGACCTACATGTAAAGTTGACTTATTCATCAAGATTCTGCTCTTAATGCTCCTCTTCAGGGCAACTGAAGTTAAATCAGACCTTTAGTGGAAACACGTCACAGTTATCGTGTGAAATGTGGTCTTTCAACATTATTGCAGTAAAAGTAAGTATTTCTAATGATTTATTACACCAGTTTTCTTTATGGGTCATCAGGAGGCATCTGGCAATAACAGCATGAAGCAGCATGAACAACAAGAGCAATTTTCTGAGTAACTGTTTTCTTTCAAATTCTACTTTGAGAGAAAGTTTGGTGTAGAAAATGTCGGTACCTCTTGGCATTAATTACTGCCTGTTTGCACATGCTGAACACGTCTGTTCAGGAACTAACAGGAGCACAGGGAGGAACTTTCATCTATTTTACTGGTGGCTGCAAAAATACAGACCTCTCCAAAAAAGAATTACACATTTTATGATATGCTTGGTTTTGCCTGCAATATCTAACTTCAAAAACACTGTTTACAGCAGCAAACAGACAGTGTAAGGTATTGAGTTCATGTACAGTCAGCCCAGAGCCCTACATTTTTCTATAGTATAAAAACGGTGTCTTCAGCTGTATACTACTACACACCACTGTGACTGGAAGGTGAAAATGTCCATTACCTTCAGATATGAAGGTAAACAAAGTGACTACAGTACTACTTAGCTATAAGCTTGCTGTCCAGCAGATTTAGGGCCATCAGACACAGTTCCTTGTGAGAAAATGACAACAGACGGAAAGTGATATTGATTTAAAGCAAACCTGCATATCTTGAGTATGACAGCCCTCTACTGTACATATAAACGACCTTACCAAATAAACTTCAAAATATCCCTCAAGTTGTTACTGACCAGTTGCTTTATTGGCTCAAACCACACAGATGGGAACATGCAGTAAAGAACAGCGTGTATCTGTGAACTGGCTGCTGATTATAATAACTAGGTCCTCTGAAGAATGTATTCAGAATCAAGATATACTGATGAAGATGACTCAGATAAAACCTTTAGCAAACCAGCCAGAAATAAGGAGTCCATACTATCACAATAACCCCATTACACTTAAATTCAATCCATAAAGCAACATTATGAATACTATTGTGCCTTAAAAAATAGAATGGCCCTGTCCTCCAGATAATCATGTTTTCAGGCTTTCTTTAATCAAAAAAAGGCCAAAACTAATTGTATTTCACAGAAAAGCAGTCCTGCCAAACTGCAACAAAGCAGTCTGGAAAAATAAAATCCTGATTTAGAGCAGGGCTGTATCACAGATGGCATCAAGAATATCTGCAAAGGAAAATTGTGGCTTTATATTGGTTGAAGAATTGAAAAGGACGTTTGGTTTAAATTATAAGCGTTTCCTTGACCGAAGAAGATTGAATCGAGTTCTGGGCAGAGGCGAAAAAATTCATTAACAGATCCAGAGCCTTTCAGGAGGATGAGGGGATTAATGAGGACTGACTGAACAAGGGTGTCTCACATCGAGGCATTACTGCAGGCTGCAGGCTGACCATCTGCTCTGCTGTGACACAACAGAGAGACACGTGCCGCTGCTCTGCTGAGGGAACGCCTCCACACATCTCCTCAGAGCAGGGCTCTCTGCAGATGATCTTTGGTCCTGTTTTATAGCTTTCAGCCTCTCAGGGACAACTCCTTATGTCCAGCCATCTGTTACAGCATGGTGTGAAGTAGCTGTATTGTATTCCCATCATGACAACTTCAATTACTCAGATCACTGTGAGAAATCAGGTGAAATAGGAGATTTGAGTAATAGTATTTGCCATACATTTGACAGGTCTGAAATACCAGAGGACAGTTCATGAACTTGGTCAATTGTTCCACAAAGGTCCTTTTTAGATTACACCATTAAGGACTGCAGTTTAGTTATCAATAAATAAGCAATTTTGCTTGGCGTTTTGATTTTGAAAGAATCCTTAAACAATAGATTGATACTAAAAATAGTTGCAGATTCATCTATTGATCTAATGACTAATCTGATTGTTTCAGCCCTAAATTATTTCCCCCCCCAAACCACGTAGAGTGCAAAGATACAGCCAAATAAGTATCTTCATTTTAATTTCTATCTATCATTGCTATCTTTGTCGTTCTTGAAAGAAGACTCCTTTTTATGTGCCAAGCTTTCGAGATATCTTTCACACATTTATCCATGCTTCTTTTTTGCTTACACATTTTTTTGTAGTGCTCTCAGCATTAAACTTGAACCTTATCTTTTAAAAATGTAACTAAGACATCTCTAAACAAATAAATTGTTACTTTGGATAATCCACAGACTTCGTTGGCCACAGTTTCTACTTATGCATAAGACATGGACCATTTTGTTTCCTTACATGAATCAGATTACCTGGTTAAACCATTAAAGATACATATATGAATACAAAGTAATGAAAGTGAATTGTATCACTAGTAACAAATACATTACATAAACAATACTAGATATTCAACATCTATTCAGTGTGTGTGGTTCTGTGAATATTCAGGCATCTCTTGTAGGAATAAAGCCATGTTTGCAAGATAATGACTACAAATAATAGATAAAGTGCCAGCAAGACGGGATTTTATATCTGGAAAAAAAATCATTGTGTTACTGGCTGATCACATATCTGCATATCATTAACACATTCAAAAGAAATGAATTCTAAAAGGCAGACTGTAATTGTTTAATGTTTTAGCTATAGCTCTGAAACTGAAAAAGAGAGCTACACACTCACCCCTTTCAACTGCTGAGCTCCAGTGATGTGCTGAAAGACTCTGTCAATCTCCTGCTCGATGCGCCTGGCCCAGTGCATTATCCTGTGGGTAAACATCACAGGCTGACTGTCACACCACTCAAACAAATGACAAAGATACGTGTGTGTGTGTGTGTGTGTGTGTGTGTGTGTGTGTGTGTGTGTGACTTTCACCGAAGTAAGCATTGATACAACAAATAGCTGTTAATAGCTTATTAAAACCCAGATTAGGAACAACATGCTTTATTAGAAACAATTTATGAGGAAACGGTAAACAGTGTTAATGGTAAAGTACAGTGCTGTATTGACTGAGAAAGAAGCTGGTAATGTCTGAGAAGTCCACACCTTTTGAAAACAACCCTGCTCACCTTGTGCACTTATCAACAATATCTATTTAGGAGAGGAAAACACTAATCACGCCAATTCAGGGCTTCTTTAAACGACAAGAAAAGAAAAGAAGATTAGACAAATGGCTGTTGATGGGAGTAAGCCTTGTTAATGTTAATATTGCTACCTAATCAGCTTTGTTGACTCATCATCATAATTCTGTGAAAGGATATTTGTGGAGCAAGGAAACATACAATTTGCTACATCCTAATTATATAAGTGCGTAAACAGCCTTAAAAACCTGCTGCGACAGCCAAGATCACTCAATGTAACCTGAATTTCCTGGCAAATCCGCCAAAAATAGAGCAACTAATGAGGCAGAAAAACTAAACATCTACTGTATGAGTGATAAGTATAACAACTGGGGCAATTTAATGACAAAAATGCAGACAGTGACAGTCATTACGAGCAGCAACTGTCTCTTATTGTCAGGAATCTAAGGAATATGATGTTGAGCTATGAGGATCTTGCGTTGTGAAGATGCTCTTTAAACACATAACTGCAGAACTATGTTGGTTGTGTTCTTTTTTTCTTGAACTACACAGTGCTTGTATCCAATCCATCGTATCCAACCCTGTGTTCTCACTTGCTCCTTGGCAAGTACATTTTTGAAACTTTTTTTCTTTTGAAAAAGCTGCATGGTTCGTCCAGAAACAATGCTATGAGAGCAGTGCTCAATTTTAAATTGGAGGTATTGCAGGATAATGTGTAATGCTCAATTCTCCACAGCAGAGATATTTGACGAGTGGAAATTAAGCAAGTTGGATAATGTGAAGATCTAGGAAAAAAAACATAAACGTACTCACCGACACCCTTTGTTTAATAAGATTCACAAAAGGGGCCGAGAAAATATATAACTTACAATGAACATGGCTATAGTGAACCTCATGTTGATGGTAGAAAGGCAAGAAGATTTTTCTGTAGGTTTATCATTACCAGTAACTTTTCTTGGTTCAATTGTTATCATAAAAATATCATTTTAAAGATGCTTAACATATTTTTGCTGGGTTGACATGGAAATTCAAGTAATTTTTTGTTGTGGTTCAATATATTTTTGCATAATATTTAGATTAGTACTAGAAAACCATTCAGTAGATTTCCTTTGAACAACAAGTTCCGCTACAGTGGACTGCGTACTTGATACTAATCCTTTACTGTAGAAGTCTCGCAGTTTTTCCTATGCTTCCCCACATTTCATCCTATTGATTTTCTTTATGTCTCAACAATGTTATACTAAATTATTTTGAAAATAAAAGAACAACATGAGCTGTTTTTGTTAGAGAGAGAAACCGTGCAGTTTTGTTGGAAATAAATCAAGTCAGCAGCAGAAACACCACTGATAACAACCACTGCGTGGACGACTGCCAGAAGCAGATTTTGTCTAAAATGAGAACGAGAAAGAACAACTGGGTGATAAAAGGTTTTAGACCCTTGCTTCAGCACTCCTACCAATACCTCTGTTAAATGTCAACTCCAACACAGAAATCACACCCACCATCCGCTGCAAACCAGAAACGGCAGAACCACCGGAGCACTGTAAAGCACATGTGCCTGCCTACGCAAACCAACGCAGTGCTTCTATTATGATAAAAGAGGGAAAAAAGGCTCACTGAGCATTTTCATGAAATGTGTATTTTTCCTTTACATACAGATATTGGAAGAAACTGGGAAACTAAACTGGCCTTGTTTAAAGTGTGTGGACCTATCTTTCAAAGACACAATCCTTTCCACAATGATCACATACCATTGTTTTTTTTAGATTAAAGTAACAGAGAGAAACAGAAAAAGTGACATTTAATTCAACCCACGTTTTGAGACCCCCCAGATAACTTACTTGACCTATATACCCATGCTAATGAGTTGGCTGTGTAAATATCAAATGTTGGCAAAAAAACAAAACACAAATACATTAAACTGGGCCTATATACGAGACAGGAAATGATTACCATTTCATTCCATTGGTGGTGGTTGAAATGCATCATCTTTGGTTAGCTTTGGGTTAAAAGCATCTGTTTAATGTCAGGAAAACAGATATTAGCAGAGGAATTTCTGCAGAGATTATTATACCACAAAAGAGACTAATCTCTGGAAAACTGTTGCAAGCTTTACGAATATACTTGACAATGCCTGTATCGGGTTGTTTTTGGACCCAAATTAAGAGCACTGGAAACAGATTATATAGATGTTTAATGTCAGGGTGAAAAATAACTGAGGTGCAGCAGGCAGGGAGAGAAGTGGACTGTGTCACTGCCAGTCACCAGTGCCTGAGCTTGGGACTTTTCCTCTAAATCAGGGGTGTCAAACTCAATTTCATCTTGGGCCACATTAGCATCATGGGCTCAAAGGGCCAGTTTTATTATATATAAAACTATAACAATAATAAAAAGACTATATAAAAATACATATATAAATATTTAATATAAAAATAATGTATTATATTAATCAAATCAAATCAAATCAAGTTTTATTTACATAGCACATTTATAAACGATTTTTGGTCGAGCCAAAGTGCTGTACATATAATAAAAATGGCCTACAGTAGAGACACTTTACAGCAAATACAACAGCACAGATTGTTCAGAATATCAGTATGAGAAAAACGACATATTTATTATATATATGTATATATATTACATTATTGCCTCTGCATTGGATTATTATCGGATAGGGTAATAACTTCATAAGTCTCTTCAGTGAGAATGTCACAAAATGATTTAAAAAGAAAAGCCAAATTCTGCAACAAAAAAAAAGAAATACAATTTTTAAAAAAAAGTGACATTTTGAAAAAAAAGTCAGATTCTGAGAAAAAGTCAAATTCTAAGAAAAATGCATATTTTGAAGAAAAAAAGTCAAATTCTGAGAAAAAAGTCAAATTTGAGAGGCATTGTGCTATATGTAGTTTATGGGCAACGTGCTTCTATAAATCGGCATGTAACCGTATAATAAACATATTATATTCTTTGCAAGCTCTTGTGGGTCACATAAAATGAAGTCACAGGCCGGATTTGGCCCGGGCCCTGCTCTAAATTATCACTGGTTAAACACAGCGGAGGTCCAATGGCAATGAAACAAAGCAACATATAGCAGTAGTGAAGCCCATAGAAAATGGTCCAACACAAAAATGTTAAAATCGATATTTTTAGGCCAGAGAGTGCATTTGTTGAAATATATGGTGGTGAAGACAGAGGGGAGGACATTGCCTGAAAAGTGTGTCGAGCCAGATGCAAACCCACGTACTAAGCAGCGGACACCGCATACAGGATGCCAGCTGTAACCACTGAGCTATCGGGTGGCCCAAAATGAGTGTTGTTTTTGTTTTTTATTTACAGATAAACAAAATTAGGGCTAGTAAGAGTGAACTTCTCAATGTTGTTTTTCGTGTCAACTCTTCTGGGTTATTTTTCTCAGACTATGGGAAGCTCACTCCAGAGCCACAGAAGATACTATGTGTCTCTGTTTTCACAGGTTTAGTATCACTGCTCATAAAAAGTGCACATTTTAAGTTAATGGTGTGGCTGTAAGGTGGAAGAATAGCAGCTGTAGCAGCGCTCCCTAATACAAGAGGCAATCCATTTTTTAGAGACTGCATAATGTAAACCAATTGGCCAACTGATCACAAAAAGTGTCGTTTCAGCTGCGACTGACCATGGAGAAATCAATGTTTAGAGCTACTAATCGAGCCAAACATGTCTCAATATTTTACTTTTTATATCATTTTTTACAACAAAACAAAAATGTTGTACTTTAGGATCACATTAAAGTAGCATATATATATATGTATACATAAATGTTTTCACATCAATGTCTTCCGTGAAGCTTCATAGAGAAGGTAATTCTTCCATTCTAAGATTTGATACAGGTGTCTGGCTTTAGCAATATTTACATTCAGTATTCAGTATTCTTGTTTTAATATAGTTTTAATGTGGAAGCCCCAAAATAGTTTATCCCATACTTTATGATATATAGGCTCTAATGCATTGAGCTCATAAAAAAACCTTCTAACAGTAGCACACACATAAAAAACACATCATATCAAAAGCAGCATCCTGTAGAATAACTGTCTTTTATAGTCAGTGCATCAATGCCATGTTGAAGCGTGCTATTAACCATGGCAAACATTATTGCTTAAGATGCAGAATGTGATTTAAAAGACTAAAAAGACTCCATGTTTGCCCAAAACTTGGCACCATATCCTCAAAAGACCCTGAGCCTCACTGATTAATGCAGTTTCAATAAAGATTCTCACCTCCCTCTGTTCACCTTTCTCACCTCACTGGCTCAACCCTAATTCATCGGCCAAATGGATTAGAGAAGAAGTTGTGGAGGGCAAGACACTTATTTTAGCTTTCTACCTTAAATCTCAATACCCAGAAAGCAACCTTGATCTTGTAAGAGGGTCGATTCATAATCAGTCTTGTTTTTTACAGTTGGACGAGCCACAAATCCCAACTCAATTGTCCAGATCTACAGAAAGACACTCTTCACAATGAGGACCCTATATTTCAATATTGTATGTTTCCCTGCTTTGTGATTTGAAAATAAGCTAAACATGAGAATGAAGGGCAGCCCATGGTTTGCATGCTTGACTTTCTGATAGAAAAGTGCCAAGTTAAAGGAGTGTTGTGGAAAGGTGAGCCCTAAGTTTTTTGGTTTTTTATTCCAGCAAAATCAAGACTAGTTTCTAAAGGGCCCCTGAAGATACTGTATGATTGAATGTCTGACAAGGAGTCTATGAATAACACAGCACTTATTAAACGGGATTACTTTAGCATAGACCACCTCTGCTGATCAAATGAAAATGTTAATAAAAATGAAAACGATGCAGTTTCTTTTTTGCTACAGAAACATATCTCCAAGTATAACACATTACGCAGAACAATTGTGAGTCAGCATGTGGTATTTCTCACAGAATGTGTATAAAACCATTTACAGCCAACAACACAAAAGCCACTTAGGATATATTTTCAAGACCTTATATATTCTGTTGCTCTCTATTCCCATCATGTTTTCAGATCATGTTTGGGTATTCTACTATTGATTTAAAAAAAGAAAAGAAACAAACAAAGGGTTTTAGCAGAAATGTAGAGCACACAGGCTCCCTACCCCAAAAATATAAAATGCAAGTGAAACGTTCATGATTCTTAACAGATGTATGCTGCTCTTGCTTCTGTATAGAGTCTCTATACTCTGTGCGTCAACAGCCGTCTTGTAGGTTCATGTCACACTGTGTGAGATTGTTCTCATTACATATTTATCACAATGTGTATCAGACTCTATGATACCATTTTTTAGCATGTCAAGTGAATAGCGCTTCTTGTTGCATCAGCCAACCTATTTTCCATCATTGTATGGAGTATTATATGTTGGTCTGCAGATGTGGTGGATAGCCTCAGTTACATCGTGAGAACTTGGTCTTGAATTTAATGACATTGTAAGAATTAAAAGAGGATGTTTTCGGTTACCAAAACATGTTTAAAAGACCAGATTCAACAAGATAGTTGCAGCACAAATTAATTGATGTTGCACGTACAAAGTGTTGTTAAATTGTGTGTAAATAAAGCAGGTTTGTTACATGACTGTAGCCCGCAGATCTGCAGAGCCTGAACTGTGTGAGTCAGTGCAGCTGAAGCACAGTTCTACATTTTTTTTTCTGTGTGCTCCATTTCCTCTCCTCTCCGGAGCCCTGTGGGACATCAGAAAACTCTGTATCACATTCGCTGAGCTGCGATGAAGCAGCTGAACAGCACGGCGCGCTTGTGCCTCGACTCTACTCTGTTACCTGCTATACTCACACACCCCTGGGATGAGGCAGAGAGAAGCACTGTGTGATGTGACCCATATTCACTTGCAGCAGAGAGAGTGAGAGGTGGAGAGGCTGGAGCAGCAGAGCAATAGGTGGAGCATAAGAAGCAGAGAGGAGCCTTTACTGCTTTATGTATGAGAGCTATCTATCTCTCTATCTATCTCTATCTATCTATCTTTATCCATCTATCTTTCTATCTATCTATCTATACATCTATCTATATATCTATCTCTCTCTATCTATCCATCTATCTATATATCTATCTATCTCTCTATCTATCTATCTCTCTATCTATATATATCTCTATCTATCTATCTATCTATATATCTATCTATCTCTCTATCTATCTATCTCTCGATCTATCCATCTATCTCTATCCATCTATCTTTCTATCTATATATCTATACATCTATCTATATATCTATCTATCTCTCTATCTATCTATCTCTATCTATCTATCCATCTATCTATATATCTATCTATCTCTCTATCTATCTATATCTCGATCTATCTATCTATATATCTATCTCTATCTATCTATCCATCTATCTATATATCTATCTATCTATATCTATCTCTCTCTATCTATCTATCTCTCTCTATCTATCTATCTCTCTATCTATATATCTCTCTATCTATCTATCTATCTCTCTATCTATATATCTCTCTATCTATCTATCTATCTATCTATCTATCTATATCCATCTATCTATATATAGTACAGTGTATCAATCATGGATTCACTAACGATTCATCCATGCCTTGATTTGGAAGTGATCTGACAGATTTCATTTAAAAGATCATTTTGTTAATATAACATTATCTAAGTTTTTACAAATGTTAACCTTAACATAAACTATGCTTTTTTTAAATTTGTGTTGCTCAAGAGTAACTGGGCTGCAAATGTAAAATAATTCAAATGTATTAAATACAAATATCAAAAACAAGGCCGTCCCACATACTGACAGTGATCAGAGAGCGCGACAGGCTTTGTCCGATTTGACTCAATAATACTGGAGGAGCAGCTCCATTTTTGTCTTTCGTCCACACTCTGCACTGTAGATATCGTTGAATAAATCTTGCCACCTTTTCCCCTCAGGGAACTGGAACTGACTAATGTTCCTAATGTTGAAGCGATAGTTCATATTGTTTAGGTAAGGTTGTTTGAGATAATTAGAGTCTCAGACAGGTTTACCAGTATGGGCAACATAAACATTTCTGGTTTGTTCTCCGAGGTAAAGTCATCTACTATGGGTAGTACACTGACTATGTATACATATAATAAACCAAAAACATGCGGGAAGCAGGATGCTTCTCCAAAATGTCACACTTGTTGGATTATCTATCCATCTATCTATCTATCTGCAGAGAAGGAGAGTAATGTAAGGGCAGAGTCAAGACAGAAGGGGCGGGAGTAAAGGGGGAGAGGGCGAGGGGAATAAATCCTCACTGCTGCAGTATTAATTCTTAATTGGAAAGAGATGCTGTTCTTCAGCGTTGCAACTGCTTCATTTAGCTTACATGAAGAGACCCAGGGCAGAGGGATATGTAGCTATTTCATATCACTCAGCAGAAAAATCAGCAGAACAGAGAAGGAGGAGGAGGTGGAGAAAGCAACGACTATACCCTCCTTGAAATAACCCAATTCATCATAAAACACTCACATATACACACACACACCTAGATTTATAGACCCCTTTCCTAATTGGTAAATACACCTCGGATCTCCAGTTGTGATTGGCCAGAAATCCCTCACTGTGTGCCCCGAAGAAGAGAGGACCATCTGGCCTGCTCCTCCCTCCAGAGCAGAGCCTGGAGGTGGGCCCATATAACTGTAGTCCCAAGTTAGTGCCAGCTGTACTTAACAGCAACGGGTTAAAGGTTGATAAATAAGAGCTAAGCTTGGGCTTGATTAAAATCTAGTCGCCTTTAGTAGGAATTTACAGTTAAACGTCACATTTCTTCTTCCTTACAACATACAACTGTACAACTGAACATGCTGTGAGATAATACAACACTGTTGCTATTCTAAGGGGGTTGCAAGAGGCAAGTGTTTCGTAAAATAAAGAAACTTGAAAACCTGCATGGAAAAATCTAGTACTGGTGCACAGAGAGCAGCAGGGGGAGGCTGAAAAAAGCCATTTTTAGTTTCAAAACAACTGCACACACTTAATGTTTCCTTTCAAGTAAGAGTCTCTGAATGCTTTAACCAATAAAACCCCTGCATGACCTGACTTACATAGAACTTCACTGACATTACTTTGAAGTAAAAATACAAGTGAAAACCTCTCTCCATCCTTTCAATAACAGCTTAAAAAAAATATGAGTATATGATTAATGTTGCATTAAATAAACATCATCTGATTTTCTGCAATATGCCATAACATATATAGCTATTATGGTTCACATTATAAAAATGTAAGACTAAAGGTCATAAGAGGTTAAAAGAGAGGCTAAAATATAGTTTTAATACAAAATGTTATCTGATATAAAGGCCAACTTGATTATCAAAAAAGCATTAATGAGGACTTCTGTTTAACTGAAACACTGAAATGTGATTGTCCATATATAAATATAGCCATGTAAATGATCCGAATAGACATATATTCCCATGTTACACTGTGGACTACACCTTCCACAGAACTGAGCATCCAAACCCAGTTTTACATTGATGAGATCGCCAACACTGTAATATTATATAAGAGCAGAAAATCAAACAGTATCACTTAAGTATATCTTAAACCACAGCTAAGTGGACAAGCCCAAAGTTGTCTCCCATCCCCACCAAGAAAGCCCGGTATGTTTTCCATCAGGGAGAGCCCATCACTTACGTGTATTGCTGGGGGAATGTGAGACCCGCTGCTCCAGGCCACGACGCGCTGAAAATCAAGATAATCTGGATAGATACCAAGCAGACGATGCTGCAAGACCCTTTGCCTATCGCCATTTTCCATTAACAATTCTCGTCACGGGGTTTCTGTGGGTGAATGAAGCTCTCCGGGGCATATAGATATCAGGATAGTGTGTCCGGCGCAGCTTCACTTCATATCGGTGTGTGTTGTCAAGTGGACGCGGAGGAGGAGGCAGGCATTGGCCACGGAGGCATCGCGGTCGGTGGGAGATACACTGAACGCAGCTGCCAAGACACTGCAGAGTCTCTCCTGCTCCCACATATACACCACCACCAACACCACCAACACCAACACACAGACCGGGGCGGGCACGACAGCTCTCTCTCTCATCAGCAGCAGCGCGTCAATGCGCGTTCACGCTCACCAGGCAACAGGGAGCAGAAGCAGAATCTGGTTTTATTTATCTCTGCATGGCCACGTGGGATTTGCATTATACATCCATGGGGATTTGTCGTCGGCATACATTTAGTTTTTATTCGATACTGAACGCTGTTCTTCAGTTTGGGGTAGTGTTACTGTGTATTGAAGGTTAAGAAAATACATAAAACGGGGATATGATGCCAAATAATTGTAAAATAAGGCTGACCGACTTGAAGGAGTAGGTTTGGCCTGTGGGATGCAACAGTTTAAGGTCCCTGAATGCAACATAATGAAGAAAGTGTTTAACTGCTGTTCCCATTCAATGCTTCACACAGGGCCCCAGATGTCACATGTCCAGTCCAAGTCATCTGGTTTTGGCCATTTCATTTGGCTTATATAGGTTGTTACTGATTTGAAAAGATTACAGTAACACAGGACAATTTGTTTAAAACGTGTATATAATTAGTATGAGCCGTATGAATTTGAGGAATCTTATTGGCCTTTTTTCACAGCAGAGCTTTTGACATGGCATAGCTGGAGAAACACAAGTATAACTTATAACATTATTGAGGCAGTATGCATTACAGCGTGTCCATGGGACATCTAAAACCGAATGCAGTCATCGTTAATGTTACATTTGAGCTTCTGCTACAATGACATGTCAACCCGTCTGCTATGAAGCTGCTATATATAGTCTGCTATTTGCATTGTTCTAAATGGGAGGAGGAAACAGGTTTATACAAAATGCGATAACCTTACAGGTTATTCCTCCATGTGCCACTAAGAGACCCTGATGTAAAAATGGTGGATATTTAAGGTAAAAAGTATAATTAAATATGAATTTATTTTCGCCACATGTGTGGTTCTGGGAGTGTGCAGAGGAATATGTTAGCTTGCTTCTGGCCTAAATATAGAATGGGATGTGCACACAACAACCTTTTTGCATTTTAACATATAAATACATTATATATTCTGTTACATAATTCAAAGAGAGTTAAAAATGTATGGAGATAAATACATAGAAAACTCAAGTGCTGATAACCGTAAAAATGTCATTTCATTTCAAACCTTTATTTATCCAGGTGTATCCCATTGAGATCATTGATCTCTTTTCAAGGGGGACCTGCTCAAGTAGGTTCCACATGAAACATAAAAACATAAACAGAACAACAAAAAGGACATCATACAGCATCATTACAGGGATTTACAATTTACATAACTATCCATATGAATAGGTACCAACAGCTTCCGATTGAGTAGCATCCAACCGAGCTTAAAAAAAATATAACATTGTGACATTTATACATTTGAATATTAATAATAATAATATGTGTTCTTTAACTCTTTGTCATTTAAAAATAAATTATAGCTAAAAGACAGCCTGCATTACCTTTAATGATGAAAGTGCCTCTGAACTGGTGTTGAACAGGTGGGCTGTATACTAAATGGAACAAAGGCATTGCTAATGTTAAGTTAAGTCTGTTGATATCATTTATATTCTAATAAGACATTTTTAGGTATGTCTCTGATGTCCATCCTGTTTACATTAAACGTCAGTGCAGAATGCAGATTCAAGCAATTGCAACGGCCGACAACATTCAGTTGAATATAGCCTATTTATCATAATATCACTCAAGTCTACGGCTAATGCATATTAATGCAGGGACTCTGAAAGCTGCACAAAATGAGATTTCTGTCTAGGAAAAGCACAAACTGAGCATAGAAATAAGTCAATGAAAAACCTCAATATGATGAAAACCTCAGCCGGATTCCTCAACTTGCTTTGTTGACATGAGGCCATCTATGGTGTGTGTAAAAACACCTGACATTTGGGGTTTTTTTTAAATAAGAAAAACCTGAGTGTATTTTGAGGCTATCCTTATACTCTGTCACTGTCACCTTATTTAAATTCAACGTTCCATTTGAAAATCCACATTGTGAATACTTTTATTTTCATTCTTAATAGAAAAATGGTCAACTCACCTAACGGCTGTAAAGGATCTGTCGATCCTACAGCATTCTTTTGAAAAACGGATTGAAATTTGGATATTGTACACAAATAAAACATGTGGTAAACAGGGCAGTTGAATATTAAAATGTGTGTGAATGTGAAAATGCAAGTAATTTCATTAGTGGCTTGGAGGCGATAAAATAATGATTCAGTTTTGATTATTTTATAACCAGTTTAAGTTTGAAGTAAACTAATGTTCTATTTTATTATTTCATTAGGCTATTATTAGTACTCCTGGTGTACACTGTTCAAAAGTAGCTTTCAACAATGTACAGTTATCTAATAATTTAGCCTTACAAGTAACAACCTATCTAACATTGTGAATACATTGTATTGTGATTCCTCAAGGGCTTCAAATGTTGGTCAGGAGCGTTTTTACTTGTAAATGAGAATCCTTCACCAAATGCTCTCTTTAATTTAGATCTAATCCTCAAACCCTTCTATTTTCTTTCAGTAGACTTTCAGATGATGTGCTAAGAACAAACTAAAATGATAGTGTAACATGCCAACAAAACGCATCAACCACATTAAGAGTACTGGAACTGCAATCTCTGACAGACTGCAATTAATTTATTTCCACTCAAGGGAGAATATTTCAGCTGTGCAGCAGGAGAGCACAGCAGAGAGAAATGCCATTCAGCTGGAAGATTTACAGAATGTATGTTCCCTCATACACTGCAGCATCTGTGAATATAAACAGCTCTGCCCAGGAGCAAGAAAACCAGAGAGCTGAGACTCCACACTGTGATGTTGAATGTAAAATAAAGCTGCTGTAAGGACAGCAAGATGGAGATTGATTTTGTGGATTCACACATTTTCCTGAATTTAAATATGGTGACGTGTTTCCTTTAACAGTCGTGTAAAGAAAATGTAATTTATCTCCCCCCGGAATGGTTTCCTCCCTTCTCATTTCCATATAGCAGAGGTTAGAGCCATACAATATTGATGCTGATAAGAGCACAGGAGGCTGTATGAGAGGGAAAGCAGGAGTCTGCTAAATCTCTCCATATGTTTAAGCTCCTTGACCAGGACCTGATCCTCAGCCAACTCGCCTCAGTCTCTGTTATTGAGTCTGATCCTGACCGCTGACCGTGGGAACGAGAGGAAGAGGAAGCAACTGTCAAGTATTTTTTATATCATGAGAAATACATATGCATTACTTTGGCCTGAAACCACAAATAACTTTCAGAGATTTACATTCAATATGCCTCTGCAGTACCAAATCCTCGAAAATCCCTTTAAAACAGTGAGATGTGGAACTGTAAAACAGCCCCTTTGTTTTTCCGCAGCAAGGCATTGAGATGGACAGGATGAGTGCACCTATTCCTGCCCCCTCTGGGAGGAAGGATGTGAGTTCAGCTTTTAGTCGTCTCCCTGATGGCCCATGTGCTAATACTGCTGTCATGTCCTGGGGAGAGAGAAGACTAATTACTGACTGCACAGTCTTCCTGCCAGTCCCCCTTGGTGAGCCATACACTGTTAATTGGACGACAACTCCAACGGGAGCTGAACTGTAGATGAGATTGACCTTTGCCTCATGTAAACAGCATTTTTAATTTCCCCTATTGTACCTACATAAAATAACATCGTTATTAACACCCATTCATTTGATGTACATAGTTGAAAGCAAGTTCTATTAAATAAATGCAAATCACTTTTCTTGTTAAGGGTATTTTCTGTATACATTGGTTTATCTTGGCTGAAGCATATCATTCTACCTTACAGTATGTTAGATATTTGACTGCATTAAAAGGTAAGGTGGGTAATGTACTTTAGAATAATGTATTTAGATTGTTTTTAAATACTCTTAACACCAACAGAAAACAATACATCACTGACAAAAAAACTAACAAAAACAATGGTATCTGTGGCTGTTGAAGGACTGTAATAGGTTGGTCAAGTTGTTTTGTTCAAATAAAATGATTGGGCGGACTTAGTCGAGCTGCCCGTCTACATGCACACACTCTGCCATGCACACATTCCCATCATTCTTCGAGAAGCCGCTTGATGTTCAGAAATGTTTTCTGATGTAGGAATGGTCAATGTTTTTGTCTGTCCTTGAAGCAGACGTGGTTGTTTGAAGGTAAAATGCCTTTTTAAAATGCACTCAGAAATCTTCCTCTATATAACAAAGCCTGCATTTACAGTACTTATTTATTAGTATTATAAATGTGCATGTCAGTGTGGCATCAGATACGGATCCCTAATATTTGTACAAGAAACTACAAGCATGAGAGTAATGAACAAATATATTTATTCAATTTCAGTTTATTAAATAAAGTTATATCTGTGGAATAATAGTTTCAAAATCAGGCTCAATGAGAAAAGTGGCAATTAATTGACATTTGATCAAAGTGTAAATCAATCAAAGTCGTCATCACATTTCAGTTCGTTCATTTTCCATAGTAAATGAGAACATTGCTTTCACAATGGGTGATACATCTTTTAGACTGTGTACACACAGGCAAGTAAGTTGTCAAAAGTAAAATGCAAACCTTATCGTGCCTTTATCCTGAGAATCACAAAATAAAAAAATAAAAGTACCAAAGGCTGGAAGTGCTCAGTTTGGCTAAATGATACGTGTTATTATTCTTTGGTAATCTCTTCAAAAACGTTCAAGTTTCAAGTTAAATATTAATACCCTAAGTGAAATACGTTTTTAGACAGGATTCAAATCAAGACTTGTCTAAGCCTCATCAGGGAAGGCAGGAACACTGGCAAGAGCAGAGATGAGCCTCTCGAACACGCTGATGCCTTTCAGGAAGACTTTCTCATTCAGAAACTCGTTGTGATCGTGCAGCAGGATTGGAGTCCGGTTCATTGGGGAGAAGCCGATAGCAGGGATACCCACCTATGTTCAACAAAGAAACCCATTAATGGCGCAGAACTGAAGGAGTGAAAAAGCTTTGCAAACAATGTCAAATGTCATGATTAATTCCATCATATCCAGTTTCTATACTCACCGCTCGGATGAAACGGCTATCCGTGGCAGCTGGAAATATCTCCTTTTCCAGAGTTATGTTCCTACAGTGGAGACATTGACACCGTTTTCATGAGACAGCTTCAGTACAGTCCTAAAATGATCAGGGTAAATATTTCCAAACATATCCAAAAAGTATTACAGCTTATGTAAAACAGGCATGATCAAAGGAACCTATATTGTATTCATTTCCAGCAGAATGCATAGTACAACGAGAATAGACACAGAGAGAAGCCACTGTAGACAGTAGGGCTGTGCAATTAATCGTATTTTAATCGCGATTATGGCTTGCGACGATTATGAAAACAGCATAATTGACAAAATACGATTATTTTGCTGGGTGCGCTTTCGCCCCTCCCTAAAAGCCCACTCGGCCACGTGGGAGTGACATGTGTTGTGAGTGTTCAGCGCGAGCGAAGATGTCAGAACAAGAGCAGCAACTCGTTAAAAAGAAGGGTAAAACTATTTCCACTATTTGCAAGTACTTTGCCATTACATTCCACATCGCTAAAGATATGTGCCCAGTTAGCACTGTTAGCAACCAGGGCTTTAAGCAACTTGTCAACACGTTGGACAAGCGTTACGCGATGCCGTCTCGGTATTATTTCAGCAGGTCTGCGCTGCCTGCACTATATGACAAATGCCGTGGGGAAGTTGAGAGATGTGGCTTCAGCTGACTACTTTGCCACCACAACAGACCTATGGTCTAGCCCAGGGGTGCCCAACCAGTCGATCGCGAGATGTGTCTAAAAATAGAACAACAATATTCTGTTTTATCGTTAATGTCCTGTAACATAATCTTCCTGTGCCAGAATAATGCACTTGAACGCATCAAAGCTTTGTGATTGGCCGGTGTCACCCCATGTGTCGGGGCGTGGCTGAGGGTCTTCAGTACAGGTGGCAATATCGTCACCTGCCTGCGCTCATCTCTGAAACCAGACCATGTAAACAGGCTGGTGTTTCTTGCAAAAAATCTTTAAGAGATGACATGAGCAGCCCTACCAGCATTTGCCATGGTGGCCTAAACATTTTTATTTGGTCTTAAATTGTAGTTCAACATTTATTTCCTGTTACTTCTGGACCATGACGGTTGGCCAGCCTTCAACGTTTAACTGAGTGGAATAATGAATATGTTTTACCTAAATGTTGGCTATATGTTAAGGAGTTTTCAGTAGGTTGTGACAGTGCACTGCAACATGTTTGATTTAATTTATTTTGGTCTAATTTATTTGTATTTATCATATTAATAATATATGTTTAGTATGGTTTTGGAAATGCGCTCCAACATATTTGTTGATCTTGTTTATTGGTAAAATATTATTTGTTTTAAAGTTCAATAAATGGTCAATGAATAATCGTCAAAATAATCGTGATATCAATTATTGACCCAAATAATCGTGATTATGATTTTTGCCATAATCGCACAGCCCTAGTAGACAGGCAATGCAGTACTGTCTAAACAACTGAGGAGGATTGTTGGAGCTGTGAGAAAATGTGCAGTAAAGGTGTGAAATTAAGTGTTGTGCAAAAATAATATTATGAGAGTGAAAAAACAGTTCTTATTTTGGGGAAATCTGAACTAATTTCACACAAAAGATTGTAAACACACACCTCCACCTCTCAAACACTGCAACCACAAACTATTCAAACAATTTCTTTATTTTTTCAACATCTATTTATTAAAACAATACTTGTAAATGTTGTACCTTTGTTAATGTGTACATTTAATTTATTCGTGCCTGCTATTTTGTATTTTCCAATTGCTTCAATTAGTGCTTTTTGTATGTGTTTATGTTTAATTGCATTGAGAGAAGCCTGCACAATGTCATTCTACAGTTCTTAATTGTAGTCAAATTACAATGGTAAATGTAGATGGATTTGCAATCAATGATAACATTTAGAAAAGATATAGTAGCTTCTGTTACTAGTGGAAAGTGACAGTAGAAAAGGATGTTTGTAAGTTCTTGACATAACATCAAACACCTGCGACGGTGCAAAGTAAAAGTAAAAACCACATAAAGATAAGAATAAGTGTGTGCAGTGTACTCACATTGCCTTGCAGGCTGCACTGAAGGCACTCCACCAGGGATCATTCTCCTCTGTAGAAGTCATGTTCTGGTTCATGTGTTTCTGCAATAGATGGCAGCTACTTTAATCTCCTTGACAACAACAGGAATAAACCAGCAGCACTTTTATAACGGAGTGTTAAGTGCACTGACCTGAGCAAATTCGTAAGTGACGTCTTCTCCTGCTTCTTTACACCACTCCTTAATTTGTCGCTCAAACTCCTGGTAGGATAATGATAATACAGATGTTAGCTCAGAGCAGTCATTGAGCTGAACACCTGTAAGTCAGAAGTCTGCATGACTACATGTGTAACACAGAAATCAAATCAACTTGATTTACATAGCACTATAGACACAGTTGATCATTCATATTTGAGTGTTGTATGTCTTTTAAAAATGGACCTAGAGTCTCTTTAATAAAGCTGCTGCTGATGATGATGATGATGATTCAAAGTGCTTACAGCAAACTCAGAGGAAAAAGAAAGAAACAATAAAATCACAATAATACTTAATAAAAGTGATAAGTTAGATAGGGCACATGGTCACACACAGCACAGTGACAACACAGCCATACAGAGACATCAGGTGACGGCTAAACAAATAAAAGTGTGTTTTAACATTACTCTTTAAAAACGGGGGTAAAATAGTTTAAAAACAACCTAATCTGCAGACACATATTCCAACTCATAGACATGTACACACCTGTAGGTTCACTGTTGGCGGTATCCTAAGGTCAAAGCTCACGTCCATTTCAGCTGGGATGACATTGTAGGCCACGCCTCCTTTCACCATGGTCATATTCACTGTGGTGACATCACCAAGGGTGAAACACTCACTTGTATTTAGCCTAAAATACACACACAGAAGTAAGGACATTAGGGCAATTGCACGGTAATAACATCTAAAGTAGAATTGAAACTTTTCAGGCCCATCACTGAAAAAGTACTTTTAATCAAAGAAATGTACATCAGATCCATTAGGCTTTGTTCCACAGAACAAATTAGCCACTGTTCTTACCCATATTTATTTGTTTCTGGGACACAAACACAACACGTGATAGCTGGTAAGCTTTTCTTTTAAATGTCCAGAAGCCATATTCATGAAATTGCATGTAATTTCTTTACACACCCATGATTTTATAAATATTTCCTTGAAAGCTGCCGAAAGAGAATTATGTAATATGGTTGTAATTATAGAGAATATGGAGGCAATTTTTTATTTCTGTTGCAGTTTAGTTATTTGTGTTCAATTCATAGTTTCCAGGGCAGTTTCCCTGAAAGGCCTACTGTATGTCAACTATAAACTGGGCTCTCGCTTCAGAGGGTGAAAGGGCTGCTGCTGCACTGGCAGTATGAGAAAAATAAAGCCGTTTTTGAACATTAAAACATGTCATCACGTCACATTAGAACAGTGTTTCTCAAAGTGGGTGCGCATTTTTCCTCCTGGCATGACACGTTTATATGATCATTATAGTATAGAGAATAAATGAAAAACGGGTATGAAATACTATATGACAGTAAAAAAAGAATAAAGTTTAAAAGGGGAGTGATTTCTAAAATATCCATGAAGAAATAGAAAATCTGCTTACAGTTCTGTTTCAAATGGGTGTTGAGAGATGTATCCATAGATCTCTTCATTTTGCTCTCAAAGTGCACCAGATTGATGCTTTCAACTTCAATATTTAAAAAATTAAAATCTGGTCGTGGTCCCCCGGACCCCCTATGTTAGGTCCACTCCCCAAAATAGCACTTTACCCCTGCTTACGGCCCGTCCACACAGCGGCGTGCGTTGAAAGCTTCACCATTCACTTGAATGGGGTGACCTCACTTTTCGCCGAACTGCATTGTGGGAAGCGAAGCGGAGCCTTGCTGGCGTGGCTCGCTGCAAAAGTTGAGCAATGTTCAACTTTTGAAGCCTCGGCAGAAGCGTCAGCCAATCGATACATATGCCAGTACAAGCTCTAGCCAATCAAACCGCTGCTTGTGTGTCAGGGGCGGGAGATTCATGTGATTGGATGTTGGTAGAGTTTCAGACACGCCCGCCGGCAAGCTTCAACTCACGCCGCTGTGTGGACGAGCCGTTACACCTATATGCCGTGAGCTGATTATCGAGCCTTCATTGTAACTGTCACGGGTACACTGTGTATATGCGTGGTGATTGTTGCAGTAGAAAATTCCACTGTAGCGACCGGTACATTAATGGAAAACCCTAAATGTTTGAGCACCCTCTATGAAACATCAAGCTACCCCACAGCACCCCCAAAATAAATCTCTGGCACCGCCACTGAGCCTGCAACCCCGTTTTGAAGAAATGTGCAGTGCAAAACAGGCTCATTGCTGCCACTAATGCTGTGATAAGACACACTTCTTTGCCAAATATCAGCATTTTCTTTCTTTTCCTTTTTTTCACAGATTGCAAAGTATTATAACTTATTGTTCTAGCAAAGAGATTGCACAATTGTATTATGTATTTTTTGACTACACAGACTTATGGAGCATTGTTTTATTATCACTGTTCTAGCAAAGGAATGCTCACGTTCATATTGATGTATTTTAATAAATGTTAACTTGGCCCATTACGTGACTATTTGTGTTGGGGGGGGGGGGGGGGGGGGGGGCCCGACTTTTTTTTTTTCCTCCAAAGGGGGGCCTGATGCCTGAAGTTTGAGAACCACTGCATTTTAAGCACAAAATACAATACTGTAGATCAGTGGTTCCCAACCTGGGGGGCGCCAAAGATCGCAGGGGGGGCGCCAAAGATCGCCAGGCCTCAGATGATTTGAGGCCAAATATCGTATTTAGACTTTTTTTTTTTACATATAATTGTAAGGCAATACATGATTGTCACTAAAAGCCTTGTCTCTACATTACAATAAAATATTAAAAAAAATTCATCAAAAAAAAATTCACGTTAGTATTAAAGGCATAAAAAGAAAGAAATGTATAATTCTTTCTTTAATAGAAATGTTTCTTCTGCCTGTAAAGTGTCCAACCCAGGCTTGTCTGGATAAGCGCATTTTTAAAACATAGTCATGCATTGTCCATGCCGGTTTCAGTTGGATTATTTGTCACAGTTGCTCCGATCAGATCGGTCTCCTCCATTTTGTAGATTATTTACGACTTTTGAATCCACATAAACACATCTGCAAAATCCGGCTTACTTTGAGCATGTTTTTTAAACAGTTTAATCCCTTTGTGAATTGTTTCCACTTCCATTGTTTTCCGTCCTTTAATTTCTTCATACAGCGGGAATCCAAATTAATGAATCCTGAGTCCAATAACCATCAAAGTCACTCTATAGTGCTCCTTAATTACGCTTTCATCCTCCTTTAACAAAATACCTCACATTCATCCAGTTTGTGACAGTAGTTGTAGCATTTTTGAGACTTTTAAACTTTAATTACCGCTGTTTCCCCCCCCCCCCCCCTTGTGTGAGTGGGGGGGGGGGGGGGGGGGGGGGGGGGGGGGGGTTGGGAACCCCTGCTGTAGATGAACCTAATATTTCCTCTTTAATACAATTGCTCTAAAGATCATGCAAAACAAATCAAGAGGCAAACAGTTCAATCTCACCTTTGTTTCTCCTTCTCTCTGAAGTCCAGGAAGGAGTTCATGACATGGCGCTGAGAATGATAAAGAAGTTCTGTCAATGAAACCTTGTAAACAACAGGTTTTGAGGTGTTTTATTAAATGTTTTAATGGATTTGACAGTTACCAGCTTCTCAGCAGCCGTGTTCTCCACAAACCTCGACCCATGACCTGGACTGCCTGGGCAGTGGATTGTAATCCCTGTGAAGAAGAAGTCATTCCGTTTGATTCAAGATCGGCTTCATCATCCTTCAAAAACCCTGGAACTCTGATAAGATGAGTCTATTACTGTATTGTATACTCACACCAAGGGTTCCTCTCTCCGTAAAACACAGTGAAGGCCTCACCAGGGTTCGCAAGACCTACAGAAAACATGCAGACAAATACTTTTTATTTTAATATTTAACATTAGTCTTGTGCATTTATATAACAATAAAAGGACAGAAGTCATTTTCACCACAGGAGGGGTTGTAAACCTCAACAGGCTGCAGAGATTGATCACAGCACATCAGGATCAATAAGGGTCACTTGGCACAGTTGGTAACATTCTAAATATTTGGTTGTCAGACTCTGGCTCTGTATCAAACCCCACTATGCAGGCAGGATCATTTCTAACTAAGGTAACAATAGCCATACAAATAAACAACTATGTTTAATGATTTCTTACATACTTAAAAGTCATTGTCATTGTGTCAAATACATCTGACTGAAAGCCGTGATTAACCGTGCAATTAGTTCTTATTATAATTCATTTGGACAAACATCAAAATGACTTCTCAAAAGGAAATATAGGCATTGTCATATTATTATATATTTTTTGAAAAAAATACATTATGTGGCTACCCAGGAGTTGGAGTACATTCCATTTGTCCTACTCCTTTCAGACTTAAAAATGCTTGATAATGTTGTTTGTTGAGAGTGTGTGGAACAATCTAAAAATAAAGAAAACAATGCTGACCATGGCCTCTAACGTTCGTAGTTCAATCCAGCTGGGGACCTTTGTTTCGTCTCCCTCTACCTCTTTTGCTATTCTCTCTTTTAGGGCAAAAGTAGAAACCAGACTGAACTTGGTTTTGACTTATTGACTAACTTAAAGAGACCTTCTGTGTTTAGATTATCACTCATTCACTTTTCAGAAGAAGAACCAGACTGTTATTTATTTACCTTCATCTAGGGCAAAGCCGATGTTCAATTTTTGGAACTCCGGATTCTTCACAAATGATTCCATTCCCTTGTGACCTCCAACTTCTTCATCTAAGAAAAGAGAAACATATTTTTTAGTTGTTAATGTCAAATGTGTGTTTGCGTAAATGCTCATTCTTTGCAAGGGATGTGGTTTGATTTCTGCTAAACAAGAACTAGTATGTTATGAATAACATACCAGTTCAGCCTCATGAGCAATAAAGAATGTGAAACATAGATTTAACATATTTCATTAAGCCACTCTGTAACAAGGGCCACATCCCAGCAGCAATTTGAGCACAGCACATCCACAGAAAGGTCCAATTTGTCCCAGCCTAGAGGTACAGTCACATTTCATTTCCATCCTACACACATTTGCAACATCTACGATCACTTCCATCCCAAACAACAGACTGAATGGATGTGCTTAGCCACCCAATGAAACAATTGCTGTACTCTTAGTGGAAATGAAGAAGTTGTTTGAACGGAATCATATGCTGCCCTACACAGGTTGAAAAAAGCTACCAGGAGAGTGAGGAAAGTGTCGGGTGTTTCTCAAAAGTCAGGAAAGGCTCCTTCAATGGCTGATTTTTAGGATCAATTGCTCCGAAGTACTTTTCCAACTGTTTCTAATAAAGTGTTTTATAATAACTGATAGAATACTTTTGGTTGATGACTTTTGTAAACCCTGAGATTGTATAACTTATTCACTATCGTCAGTATAACCTTGTTATTTTACGTAAAAAAACACTTCAATTTCTGACGCACACTGGACCCTAAAGAGTTTCAATGAAACACCCACAGACTTGCAACATTAGAGAGAACCCCTGTGTGGGTGGACCCAGGGTGTTTAGACCCTTAGACAACAAACTATACTAGAACGTTGGGAAGCAATCAAATATTTTACCAGGAACAAACATCAGGTGCACAGTGCGCATCAGTTTCCGTCCCTCTGCCTTCAGTCTTCTGACTGCCTGGATGTACCTGGATGTAAGGAAAATAAAAAGGGCCGAGTTATGACAGAAATAAGAAATGGAGTCTGCACTTACAGTATGCAGGGTGGGTGAGTGGGTGTTTCTCATTGAACAAAATGAAAAGTGAAGATCACAACAATACTAGAGTACAAATCCTGTTTGATAAAACAAGTTATTAAAAGGCAGTTTTATACGCACTGTATAGTTACACATTTCATGTCCTGTGTTCCCCGGGCATAAATGTTGCCCTCTGCATCTTTGAAAGCACTGAAAGCATCGTATTTCCAATGTTCCTGGAGAAGAAATTGATATCAAATCTATTTTTGTTATTTTATTCTATTAACGATAAAAACAGGATTGTAACGCCATAAACTTAGAAAGACGCCATACCTGGTAAACCGGTACAACATCAGTGTGGGAATTCAGTAAGACGGACTTCAACGGCGGGTTCTTCCCTTCCCAAGTCATGATCGCCACTACTCTGCCTGGACAGACCTTCAGGGAGAGGGAGCGGCAGAAAAGGCCTCGTTTCATTTCAGAGAAAGTATTACTTCTTTCTGTAAAGTACGTATACTAATGTCTGCTGCATTCATTTATTAATCATGGACACACACACCTCAATCTTTCTCATGGGTAGATCAAGCTCCTCAGCTATTCTGTCCAGAAAACGAAGAGCAGCATCTATAAATGAATAAACAATAGAAATAAGAATTAGTTTAAATAAATGTGTAAAACCTCTCAGAACAATGAGATAGACATTATTTCAGCAGCTCCTATATTCCTTTTAACAGTGGATTTTCTTGAACGTGTAATATAGTCAAACTGAAAAACGAAATAAAAATAAAAACAAAACATAAATATAAATAAATAGTATTTTGGGATGCAGCTTAATTATTGTTAGTCCCAATCATTTTGTTTTGTTAAATCTGAGCTGCCACTGCAGAGAGAGCCTTGCTATCAGCTCAGCTTTCTTTTCTTTTAAGACAGTATACTAGGTTTATACATAACTGGCATAAGCATTTCATGTCTAACTGACGGCGATAAGAAATGGACTTTGATAAAATCACAGAACATTAGATCGAACAAGTTATACAGGAAAATATTTAACACTGGACTTATAAGATTTACTTGACTAAATATTTATTTATATATATATATATATATCTACAATTCTAAGTGATATGAAGTGTGAATGATCATATTAAAGCTTAATAAGCTTAATATAAGCTCATGACATAAGTAAAATAAGACAAAGGATAGTGTTAATAGGAAAAGGACTCAAACCCCATCAAGCTAAGTAAATGCAAGACAATCTGCGACATTTCCAAAGGGCATGGCTGGATCAGTGTGCTGTGATGAAGGTATCTCACCATAGTCAGGGTCTGGGTGGACAGTTTTGAGGCGGAGGTACTCTCTGAACAGACTCACAGACAGATCCTCTCCCTCAGGAGAGCTCTGTCTGCCTCCAACACCTGGACCATCTTTGTCAGGCAGCATGGTGCGATGTATTCTCTGAGGACAGACAAGTGTAATTCTATTGGAAATCAAACACACAATGCCACATCACAATAGAATATATTAAGCAATTACGGGACTGAGAAGAACAATTACTTTCTTCGTGTTGTAAACCCAGTTATCTCTGCTGTCTCGCGGGCTATCAATCTGACACACTGACGCAAGCTGTCTTTACCTTATTTAAGCTGCGACGATGACACTTTGTAAGCTAAAGCCGCTAGCTAGCCTTGTAGCTAGTGTGCTTGTTATTCACTCCGTTGGTTGTAGAACAAGCCATGCCGGGGCTTTACAGTTATGTTATTACCTTACTTGGTTACTGGTAACAAGGATTACATGACTGCAAACAAAGTCGATTAATTTAATTATTTGTAGCTAGAGTTATCACAGTACTCACCCAGTGCAGTCAATTTGCTGGTCAACCGCAGCTTCACAGTTTCAGGCTCCTGACCGGTAATCTTCCTGCCTTTCAAAATAAAAGTCCTGTCGCAGGAAAGAAGTCCCTTCTGAGGACTGAACACTTCTTGCACTGATTGGCTAATAATCATGGAAAGACAACATCCTTCAAATAATTTTCCCAATTTGTCTTGAATAATTTACACAGTGGTGGAAATCAACCACGTATACATTTACTCAAGTATTATACTCAAGTACTATTTTGACTCATAATAATAATAATAATTTCAATTTATATAGCGCCTTTCACGAAACCCAAGGACGCTTTACAATGGGAAGTAACAAAACAAAAAGTAATAATTTCATTTGTAGCCTACTTGAGTATTTCCATTTACTACTACTTTATCATTCTAGTCCTCTACATTTCAGAGGTAAATGTTGTACTTTTTACCCAACTAAATGTATTTAACACCCACAGTTACTAGTAACTTTGTAAATATAACACATGCTATGCTGATATGGCATAATGCAGTACTGTACTACTAATATAAACAGTATTTCACATATCTAAAGTGCTCCAAATTGACCAACTATAACACTGAAGTGTTTAAAACAGGAAAATATCATTAACATGATAATATAATAGCCTACTGTGAAAGGTACTTTCACTGATAACATTGATGATACTTTTGTACTTTATATTATTTTCTATTGGGAAATTGTGCAGAATAAGTACTTTTACTTTTTCAACTTTAAGATGCAAGTTTTTGTTACTAGTTTTTGTACTTTATACTTAACTTGTAATGGAGTACTTTAAGACTATAGTATTTATACTTTTACTTAAGTTAAGGATTAGAGTAGACTTAAACTTTATACACAAATGTCAACATGGCAATACAAAAACTGTTCTTTTGATTGGTTTATTTGAGTATATTTGTGTACAGGTGTGTGTTATTAAATAATGGACAAACGGTTTCAATGGAGACCAACTGGAACATATGAGAGGGTGGTCTACCTTTAGTGCTGGATGAAACCATAACAAAAAAAAAGAAAAAATAATTCGGGATTAATCTTATTCAGCCACTGTTGGCATCGTAATGTTTCTTTAATATTGTTAGTTTTAGTTTTTTCTTCACATGTACAGCTATATTGGCAGAACATTTCTTGTGAAGGCACACCATCAGAAATTACCTCAGGTTTCCAAATCATGGCATTTTATCAACTGAAACATACAAAACACACATTTTCTGTTTTTATTAAAGTCACACACATCTCATTTTAAGTTTGTTTTTTGCATGATTGTCCAACGTATTGCAAATATTTTAGATATGACCATCATCATCATAATATAAATAAATGTTATTGTATATGGTTTCTTCTTTATAATTATAACAGTGTGTATCAACTCTGTTTGTCTTGCTAAACATGTTTTCTTGAATGGTTACCAGATCTTAATATATGAATCCTTCAAATCTGAGGCTAACAGAAGCTATTTAAAACACAGACACCTGCAACATTTGCATATTTACAGCAACCTAAATGTCACCTACAAAAATGGTAACAGCGAAGCCAACATATAACATGTTTTACATGCAAAGAGAGACAGGAAACAAAAATCACCACAATACATAACGTAAGCTATTTTTTTACAACAAGCTGAGCTGAACTAGTATTTTAGGTGACACAATGGAACATTGAAAAAGATACTTCTATAATGGAAACATCTGAAATACTATAATGTTAAATTAGGTCTAACATGCTGTTTTGACATGTATTCAAACCAACTTCCATGCCAATGGTCTTTGCTTAAGGTGGAGATAATATGAGAATAATGTAGATTTAGAGTTCATGACTATTTCCTCTTCATTTTTTTGCTTCCATCTTTGTAACTCATCTGCCTCCCTAGAAATCTCACTTTAGTTTGCCGAGGAAGTCCATCAACCCTTGGTGAAATTCTCTGGTTTTGTCCATGTAGCATGCATGGCGAGCTCCTTCTAGCTTCAGCACGGAGTGGTGTGGAAGTTGTATGAGGTTCTTGTGGGACTGGGCACCCAGATTTGTGTCCAGGGCTCCAAACACAATTAGAGTGGGAATCTAAATAGAAAAGAACGCAGGAGTGAGAAAACTTTAAGGCTATAAAGGGAAAAATATATATTCACACATTCACACACCACAAGTCCTCTGAAATACCTGTGGGTGGTAAATCACCTGTACCAGGTTGTATTGTATAGCAATTGCATAAACATGTGATGCTTTCTACTTGTCTTAAGTTACATAGGTAATTCAAAATCTGTGTTAGTTGGAAAAAGGAAGCAAAGTAACATTTCCCTTTGGAAATAGAAAGAGCATTATTTCTATCATTACATACATGGAATTGCCCATTTTAGTATCAAAGCTGTCTAAGCAGCTGTTTGCAATCTGCAACATCACAGCTAGAGGTCACTAAATCATATAAACCAGATTAACATTGGGTATTAGAAGACACAATAGAGTCTGTATAAAGGGGAAGAGACAGGTTACATACACAAGGCCCCCTAGTGAATAGGTTGTATCAATGGGTCCGCCAAATAGTTTTTTTATAATGTACATATATTTATTTTGGAATATATTTATACACACAATCCCTTCTTCCTTCACCTGAATATTTTGGTACTGCTGTGGAGTGTAACTTCGGGTACCGACTGGTGCTATGGGAATAAAGCCTTGCAGCTGAGCGGTGTTCTTCATGAGGAAGGGGATGGAGTAATGTCCGCTCATGGAGGGGCTCACAAGCACCGCTGTCCTGACACCCAAAGACTCCATGAACCTTGAAAGTAGGTCCACTCGATTTTGATCAGTCTTCAAACCCTCCGAGTCCGGCGATTTTCCATATCCTTCAATAAGAACAGCAGTTTGTGAAACATAATCTGAACATAATTTCAATGTGTGACTTTTTTCATTTTGTTTCAATATTTTTCCTTTACATTATGAATTTCAATGAAAAACCCTGCAAACAAAGGTGTTTTGAGTTATTATGTTTGATTAGACCTCTGTTCAGAGAATTTGTGGTTCGGAGTTGCGCTGGGAATTCCTTGAGGACATCTAACTCTATGATTTCTGCTGCCTATCCCAAACAAAATATAAGCCTAAAAGAAAATGCCACGTGTACCGACAGCATAGCACACAAGGAAACGCAGAAACTAAATATGTCTGAAAAATGCAAACCATGCATAACAAACATTTAAATATATTGCCAGATCTAAGAATATATCATTAATAATATCTGTTCATATCAGCGATGGGAAACATCCCATGTATCCTGCTCAGAACTCAAATAAAAAACTACGTCATTCAGATCAGGCAGTCAAAAACTGTTTCTGATTTGTGTCTACAATATTAGTTAATGAAACCAAAACTAGGTCAACATGTAAAATATTCAATATATATATATTAGGGCCGGGACTCGATTAAAAAAATTAATCTAATTAATTAGAGGCTTTGTAATTAATTAATCGAAATTAATCGCATTTTTAATCGCATATACATATTTGACCTAAGAACAGTGAGAAGCAATTTTTTTTCACATGGATTTTAGTATACCATTAGGCGCATTCACACCGCAGTACTTTTCCCACAAAGGTTCATGAGAATTTAGTTCATGAGAACTCTTTGAACCTGGGGGTGGATTAGGCAAATGAAGCCGCTGACGTCACTTCTTCTTCTTCTGCTTTGGGTTTACTGGCAGGCCGCAAACCACTTCACGGCGTATACTGCCGCCCAAAGTCCCCGGAGTTGGGGACTGGCTTCAGTAGAAGCTGCTGGGACTCCCAGCAGCCTTCCGAGTAAATCGCCAGAACGCCGACACCTCCTCATCTCCACCGCTCCCATGTTTTATTTGGTGTTGCCATAAGTTAGTCTCTCTGCGTTTCTGCGCTGGGCTAATGCTAATAATGCTAATGCGAGGATAATAAAATGGCGGCTTCACAAAACTTTTTGGGAGTTTTACGGGGCGTGGTTTGCAATCCGCCCAGCCAATCAGAAATATAGCTCTTTTCTCACAAGAGAGCCGTACGAAAGTCCCTGCTCTCTAGCAGCTCTCTGCTCTCTAGCAGGGACTTTCGTGGGGGTAAAAAGGTTCTCATGAACTAATTTTAGTATCGGCTCTTTTTGGTGTGAACGCGATAAAAGAGGCTAACGTCCACGCTAGCTGCTATATGTTTTTGCATTGAGGTGATACTTGAGGCTTGATGTGCTGCGGTGATATGCGAATTCCTTTTTTGCATAATTTGCACACAACCGTGCTCTTATCAACGCTTCCATCCGTCCGTTTTTTAAAACAACATTTCCCACTGTTGTTCACTGTGGTTTTTTGTTGTCTGAAGTCATGAACGTTAGTTGGTGCTCCAGTATAATCGGTACGCCTGAAACTCATCCAGTGAGAAACGTTCCGCGGTGCAAAAATAAGTGCGATTAAAATGCGTTAATTTTTTTAACGCGTTAATTTTTGTGTAATTAATTAATCTTAATTAACGCGTTAAAGTCCCGGCCCTAATATATATATTATATAAATTACCAACAGTGACCTGGTGTGTTCAGAATTACTGTGTCAATCTTCTCATCTGTCACTTTTAGACTTAATCATTTCCAAGTATCACTATACTTTGTATAAAGTGCTGATTATGTTCAACAAGGCTTAAGTTCTACCTGGAAGATCCATTGCTAAGGCTTGATATCCATTAGTTGCCAGCAGGGCCATTGTACCAAGTTCTTCCCAGGTTTTGGATGTGAAGGCCTGGCCATGCAGAAGGACCACTTGCAGCCTGCACAGAGAAAGAAAATAGTTTATCAGGATTTTATCAAAGACGATCACCAAACACTTTCTGTGTTTAATCTATCTTTAATATCATCCTCACAGGCTGTCTTTTTTTCACCTCAGGTTATGATTACAAGGCAGGTTATTGGCTTAGATATTCTAAATATTCTCTCCACTTGTCGACTTACCTTGGCAATATCTGTCGTCCAGCTCCATCAACAGGTAAAGCTTCTCTGAAGAACAGTGGAGGGTCCCCAGGTAGCTGTCCAGTGCGAATAGTCACATTGATGGTTGGAATTTGAGGAGGGGTGGCCATTAGCCCCATTCTTTGAGCGTCTAGGGACGGCTCCATGCTGCCCTGTCGGATGGATGGCAGCAGCAGGTACAGCAGTAACGTGGCCAACAACACCAGGCCCAGGATAACAAGACGATTACGCAAGAAATTCATTTTGTTAGGTTGAACGATCTAGGAAAATAAGTAGATAGAGCATTGTGTAGGGTAAGAACCCGTCATGTGGATTCTGATCATACAGTATTTTGAATTGTCTGACATTTTATATAGAAATTGCCACCCCACTTCCATCAGGACCATTGTTGTTCATTCTAAATATATTTGTTTAAAGTATAAATATACTATAAAATCCCTTCTTTTTTTAAAAATCCCGTTTCCTTAGTTTCTTTACTTCAGCAGTTATAAAAAGGGAATTCTTCAAATGTTCACACAACAGCTAAATCCAAGCATAAACTTGCAATAATTCCAGCTCACATTGTCTGAAACAGTGCACTTAAATTAAAGGATTATTAAGTCAATAATGTAAATATTTCAACAGTTAGGACTCAGATGCTGAATGTGCACTGACAAAGTTAATCGAGAAAAACCCAATACATGTAAATAATTGAGTGAAAGTTAAACCTCCTGGATGAAAAACGAGAAATCTAAGGTAGGTTCGCTGTATAATCAAATTAGCCAAAATATGCAAAGAAGCTAACATTAGCTCTTCTACAAGCTCAACCTCTGTACAGTAGGTCGGTTTAGGAGACTTTAAGGATGCCGCACCAGAGGAAAACATACCAACACAGAGGAGATTATTCTCATACACCTTCACTGACAGGTAGACAGGTCTGCCTGCTTTTTTATCGTCATGTCTTCTGCATTGCTGCTTGCCAGTGATGGGATGTTGCAGTGAGGCTTCAGGTCGACGCTGGCTGGAGCTAGCTTTCAAAAGTAAAAAGGAAAAAATGAGCTCACTGACACGACGCCACCAGAGCTTTCGACGAAAATGTCCGATCAATCATCAGGTAAAAACTGGATAGAAACGCTCACACGAAAAAGTCGTGAAATGCATAGCAATGTCGATTACACACAAACGTTTTAATTAGTTTGTTCCTCGTCGGAGACCTTAAAGAGCTGCACACAACAACACTAAACCCCACAGTGTCACTTCCTGCTGAAGCTACGTGTACATCTGTGAAAAAGTATTTTGTATGCAGTTCACTCAAAATAAGTTAGATTAATATCCTTTGTGTGCTTTAAGTACAACAACATGTACATTAGATACACAGATACAGTACATTACTTTATTTCCATATTTCTTTGCTTAGTAATAAAATGTGTAGTTAAATGTGTTTAATTCCAGGCTTCATAAAAAAAGAAATACATAACAATACATTCAGATGACTGTTTAAATAATTAAATTATCTTGTATAAAAACTGAATATGAAATGTTTTCAACAAAAAAACAGTTTTCTTTCAGATTTGGTTTAAAAAAACAACATCAATACATTTTTGGCAAAATAAGGCTTGTAAATTAACACTGAAGCTGCTTCCAAAACAGCGAGGTTGGGTAGTACAAAAGTAAAGGTTTACAATTCCATGAATTATATATTACAGATTCATTGTTTTAGACTTTTGATAGTTTTATGACAACCACTGATTTTCACTGACACCGGAAACTTACTTGAGTTAGATAATAAATTGCAACAAAAATAAGTTAAAGTGCAGTATTACAATTCTTTCAGCATACTTGAAACATTTTACTTCAATAGTATTTGGTATATGAAAAACAGTAAAACGTACCTTGTATTCTAACAAATGTTAGGTAGCTAAACTACTTTTTGAGCGTTATCAGAGAGAATAAATACAGAGCCGACTGTATAAATATGAAACTGTTCAGCCAGCTATAGTCTAGAAAAGATATGTAGATGGCAATAAACTAATATGATGATGTACCTACATGGTTGCTATCTCCCATTCACAAGCTGCTGTGCAACTCAAACTACACCCTAAATCAAAACTGTTAATTGTGTTTAGAGCCAGAACAATACTGGATTTCCGAGGGTTATTTTGATATTTGAGAGCAACATTTATAATTATTTGTTCACATAAACATTAAGGTTCCCTTACATATTAAAGAATTCTGGCCAAACTTGACTAACCAGGTTAGATTTGTATCAATTATTTTTCATTACATCATTACATACTGCGTGAATAAATGCTGAAATGTTTTTCTTAACATGTAAATCCATAAGTTGTTTTCACATTGATTTCCATGTCGATTACAAAACACCTTTGGCAACAAAATAAAATGTAGCTCTTCTTATCTCACTAGTACAGATCTGTCCAAACTTTCCTCTTGTATATTAAAATGAAAACTAATGTGAATATGGAAATCCTATCATTATAAAGCACAGGGCTCAGCAAAGGGCTGAGATAAACACTGTTGTTAAAAGTCAAAACTTCTAAACAAAGGCAACCATTAAAAAGAGCACTTCATAGCATGGCAAAGGCACAGATTTAAACTGTTTACATTTCATTCATAAGGCTTCCACAACAGAAAGAAACAACAATGTTTAAGGTGTGCATCAAGATTTTTGTTAATACTTCATGTTGTGTCGATCATAAAACAAAACTCAAAAACTGTAACAATTCATTAAGAAGGCATTTTGTCCTCTGTGGTAAGACTTCCACAAATCCATGTGTGCAGCAATGGTATAGAGTATCTTCTAATCTGAAGCATGAAAGAGGCCATTAAGAGATATGTCAGATTTTTGACATAATTGGATATAAGTTTAACAGTTGAACAGTTTTAAAATGTATGAATGAAAATACGTTTCAGGAGGAGGTCCTAAAGTCGGAGCTCTGCCAGTGCAGCTTGTCAAACACAAATGTTCCAATTTGATGGGTCTGTGTGCTGGGATAAAAAGTCTCCTGTCATACTGGGATCACCTCTGATGACAGGAGGGAGTGTCGGCTGTTGTAAATGTATCAGTTTCTATAGTGCATATCTATAACTTAGCAACTTCATGTTGAAGGTCTGACCTGTGCTCTTCAGAGCTGGCAGAAGCAGTGAATAGTTTGCGTTTCTCAGCTTCCTTAGTGTAGTAAAGTGAGGAGTCCTAGTGGGAGTAAAAGGCAAAGAGGCCAGGTCCCTAAAACAGAGGAAGCTCTATTCTGCCCCTCTTTCTCAGCACAGGCCTCACCCCTGTACCCACCGTAGCATTGGCACTGGAAGTGTGTGCGGAAAAAATCCAGCTCAGCTGGGCCAGGCACGCCTGTAACCTTCAGCTGGCCACCCTGACTCGTGATGCTGTGAGTTAAGGGGCTGAGATGCAGGTACACGTCATTGTCTGATATTTTGCGCAGACAGCGGCCATGGGACTTACAGAGCACCTGACTGCACTGTTCAGCAGCTGTAGTCACGTTGAGGAGGTACCGGCCCAGCTGTCCCTGGAGATAATCATTTAGGATGGTGCAGCTGGCCTGCAGGCAGAAAAAACAAACATTATGTTAACGCCAAACCTATACTATTCAGCACATAAGCAAAGAGGGAGTGACACTTACGCTGCTGCTTGCATAGGAGGTGTCCCCCCAGAAGATCAGACCTGCAGCCCCGAGAGCAATACTCTCTCCAATGGTGGAGACCAAATCTGTCTACACAACATTTACATAAACAGTTCAGTGGTGTACAGTACAATGATGTTGATATTATCACACAGGTATATTTGAGTCAATTAAATAATTTGAATGGTCGCTTAGCTAATACACTTTTAACAAAGTGTTGTCGGTATTTTATCCAACCATCATACATTCAAGTGGTGTTAGCGGAGCCCCAAAACTAAAACAATACCTAATGTTGTTATCTTGTGTATCTCCAGCAATGTGTGGCAACTGTATCCTCCGATGTAAGGTTAAATATAATAACTGCACTTCTAGATAACATAATAAATGTATAAGCCTCCTGTACTTGATTAACTTTTGCTCCAGCCAACTTACTTGAGATAGAAGGGTCATCTGACTCATGTAAGAAGGGCGGGTATAAACGAAAACTGGCCGTGCTAATCCATCCCCAACCGATGCTAGTCGCATGGCCTCCTTCACCCTGTTCCGGACAAAGAGGCGCCCATAATTTGTAGAGGCAAGAACGGAGCCCATGTATATAGACGGGAAGAATGCTGTACAGTCCATCCACAACCAGTTAAGTTGATCATTGCGGCCCATTTCCACAACTGGACAGCGTCCTGTGTAGTTCTTCAGGCCATTCCTGTAGTCATGGTTGTAGCAATCTGGAAACAGGTAGAAGCCCCACAGCTGATTTGGCCTCAAACTCTTGGCAAGTTTCAGAGTCTCAAGCATAAATTTGCGAGCCGACAGCTCAAATTCCTGCTGTGCAACTTTTCCCACTTGTTCTGGAGTCCACTTTGGGTTCTTTTGGGCCACCATTTCACGAGATTTACTCCGATAGATATCTTTAATATCCCAATTTCGAATCCACAATGGACGCCACTCCTCCCAGTCAATCACAGCTAAACCTTTCGCTACTGGGTCACGTATATATTTCTGCAAACCTTCAGGCATTTTTTCAAAGTGCTGAGTGAGGCTGGCAAGCTGTGGAAGGCCTCCATTCAGTGCAGTGCCACTACGCTCATAATAGGGATACAACCCAAGGCGTTCCTTATAGAAAATTGTGAGGTTCTGTCGGACAAAGCCCTCATTGGGGGATGCCACAATGTCAAACTGGTCCAGAGATAAAGTTACGCCATGCCACGGGTCACACTCCTGTGTTGGGGCATTCCAAGCTAGAAGAACTGGCGTCTGGGAATATAATGGCCACCTTGTCTGCTTTAATTCTGCTGAACACAAGACTGTCCAGGATGTTAACAAAGTCAGAAGAAACCAAGGCATCTGGCCAGCTGTGGTGAAGACAGGGGGAGATGCAGCCTCCATGGTCACTGCCCGTCTTCTGTCCTCTTTCTCTTGAGAATACAAATAAAGCAGTTTTGTTAAATTCAGAGAACAATTCAATCCAACAATTCAAAATATATAATACTGTGGTTAAGGGGATTGAACACTTTTATAATGATAACTTATAAATGAAAATAGGAAATGTTCAGAGTGATTTTTAAGTTATATTTATAAGAGTTTCAGAAGAAGAATTAAAAGCAAAAGCAATATTATTTGATAGGTTAATACATAATGTTAGAATAAAGTTACAACAAATACACTACATTTATGATGAAGATGAATTATAGGTAACATCTTATTACTGATATTACCAAGTGATTGGTCGCAGTTCACTCTGCTGTTTGATGACTTAACATGAATCATTTGTATTGAGAACAGTTGTGGCAAAAAGTTAAATGTTGGTAAGAGCGAGATTTAAAGCCTTCACTATTGACATTTAAATGCACATTTAAGTTTTCTCTGAATACTTTGAATTCTTCCCTACACGGGCACAGATAAACAAAGTTTGACAAAGTTTCATTGAAACTGACAAACGTGCTAAGTAAGCTAACATGTTGTTTTTCTGACTATTTAGTCTGACCTGTTCTGATGAAGCCAAGCACGGGGGTTTATTCCACTCATGTAACCTTCAGATGAATTGTTCTTCCACAGCCCTGCCATGTGGAAGATATAAATTAGAGTCCGTTTAATCCCATGTTGATTATTTACAAAGCTAAGGCTAATAGATACAACGGGAGGGATGGTGACGGGTAATGTTGAGCAATAGTCCAGAGCATTGAGTTCCTGACTAGGGGGGTGTCAAAATGTATTAAAGAGAAAATAAAGTCATAATTTGCCGTTTTTGTTCATAGAGCATGGAGTTTGAATTTTAAAACACTATTACTCAAAAGTTTAGAATGATCGTAACCCTGTCTGTCATAAAGTTGACAGTAAAACTACATTCCACTGCCGCTCACCCCCATTAAATAAATAGTCTGCTCTTCATTTTATGCTATGTAGAGGGAAATCAAAAGTTAGGCCAAATCCTACTGCGCGACATTAATGTGAAAGTTTGAGTTACTGGTAACTTTCTCTTCAGATTCAGATGAATACAACATATAACTTATAATCAAAAACAATAAAGTCATAACATATGATGCATTATTAGAAATTAAGCAACCTGGCAACATTTAAAGTAAATTGACTGTGAATTGACCTGTAATAGCAACAACATTAGTGATAAATGCATAATTAAAAATATGTTTTATAATACAATAATACAACAAACATTATTCTTGTGATGGACAATTCTGAATAATGAGTACTTTTATATTTGGTCTATTTTGATGCTATTACTTTAACCTAAATATTATTTTTTGAATGCAGTGCTTTTACTCATACGGAGCATTTTGGTTGTTTACTACTTCTACTTTGACTTAAGTAAAAGATCAGAGCTATGTTTTATAAATGTTATTCAGCAAAAGCATCTTTCTAAAAAAAATTCATTATTTTACATTATATTCCTACATTTGACCTTGCATCTAAGTTGGGATAAAGCATAATGTAATCACATTTTAGTGTCCAATTTTAGTGTCCAAATAATGTCTCGTCTTACCAATAACGTTTGTCCTCTCTTGGATCCAGATGAAAGTAGTTCAATCAAGCAAGTTGTTTGGATCAGTTTGCATTCTGCTCAAAACGTATCCAGGTCATTCCCCCTTTACAGAGCAAACAAACGCAGTTCTTCAACTTGTGTCGAAATCCACCACTGAGTGTTGTTTAAATATCCAGCAGACTCCACCTCTGATGTTGGACGTGAGGCTTTTTCTTACCTGCTTTTTCTGACATCATCCATTGAGGCAGATTAAAATGTGTACAGTACAGCGCTTGTATGTTGAATGTTTTATACTTGTAGTCATTTCATATTAAGCCTTTGAAGTATAGACAGCAAAGTGAATAGATTTGTAGGACTCAACTGTGCATTTAAACTTTGCCACATAAACAGGAGTTCTACCATTATGGCTCACACATGATCCTCAGAAGTTGTACTGATGTTTAGGGTGTGCTATAAACGCTTTGGAATCACATTATGAATGCCACAAGCAAGGATTGGCCCAGAATAATAAAAAAACGTAATAGCTTTATGACCTGCACTCTATGAACTGACTTTGGACTCTGGATACATGCATTTATGTACATTTCAATCTTGACTGTTTATATGTACATATTTAGATTTATTTATGGCCATGCTGTAAGCAACGTTTACCCATTCATGTTCAAAATGTCATATATTTAGGGCTAGCTACTGTTAACCTAATACTTGTTATAGCAAACATTTGTTTTGTTCCTTGTTGTTTCTGTTTTATTTTGCTCAGTACTTTTTTCTCTTTAAAAAAATATACATGAGAGAAACCAGGCAAATGTTTTTGTGTAAAAACAGAATGATTTTGAATCAGTTTAAAATAAACATAAATCAGAGGGTATGTTGAGTTGTTTTGAAACATTACTTTGTCTGTCATATAGCTATGAAGTACTATCTTATATAACTCATCTAATTCTGTCTTAAAGTTTTTACCACAGTCATGCAGTCAGGTGCAAAGGTCAGCAACAAAAACATGACTTCATAATACGACGCGTTCATCATAAAAAATACCATATCAACCTTTTGTTGAACCAAATTACATCATTGCACCTCTGAGGGTTAAGGAATGACTATATTAACTATATATTGTAAGATCTATTTGCACCTGTGCAAACAAGATGCTCATTTTGACACAGAATACCTCTTTGTCATATTATGACCTTCTTAAAACACACATTCCAGTACTGATAAACAGTTCCTACAGAGTACAAAGCCAAATTAGCAAAGTTAATATTGATTTCTCTGATGTTTATCCAAAACATAACAAATATACATTTAGACATGGCATGACGGAAACATATAGCTTTGTATAAGGAGGTTGAATAATGAACACATTATGTCTTAATGACAAATATATGTTAAAGGTAATAGATTATGTGAATAATGGCTTATTTTTTGTATTTTATGTATTAACATGTGCTCAGACTTGTTGTCAGCGAAGCCAGAGGATGGGTGGTTTGCTGAGTCAAATATGTTTCTTTTAAACTCTATACTGCTATTCACCACATAACCTTGCATGTTATTGCAGCTTTGTGAGAGTAAACAACACAATGTTATTGTACTGCCATGTCTCCCCAAGACTCAGCTGAAAAATACATGTGCCCTGAGGTAAAAAAGCACAAAGACTTGTGTGGAGTAATCATTTCATGGAAGCAATAAAGTGTAGTGGATTTTGGCATAGCCATCTTTATCCTTTGAGAAGAACAATATCAGACAGCTTTGTAGAAAATCCTTTCTCGTGAACACTTCTCTCTTACGTCCAGCCCTGGCACACATGCATACACACACTCCCAACAATGGTTTGCCGTTGCAATTTCCTATGCAGGTGGCTAATTGTATCGTGGGTGGAGGTCAGGAGCCTTAGTTCCACCACATTGTTGGAAAGGTCTGGTCAGTTATTTAGTATTTACAACATGTTGCGAAAAAGCTGAATTCTCCATCTGTTGATTATTTGTCACATGATCCACAAGCTTGCCAAATGTTTATAAAGCAATATATAATATAAAGCCTCATATGATGCTCATTAAAGTAGATATCCTCCTGTAACTTTCTTTATTTTCTCAACATTTTAGTTTCACTCAGAAGGATTTGGTCTCTCAGGATTTAAGTCCCTTTAAACAAATTTAGACTCTGTATTATTACATTTCCAAACACACAGGTCTAACTTACCAGACCTCAGTATGGTTGTCAGGTCATTACAGGCTGTCGTATGGTATGGGAGCCTCAGTTTGATTATTTTATTAAATTAAAATCATCCAATTAAACAGAGCAGATTTTCAGTTGTAGAACTTGATGCCCTCCAATAGTTTTGAAAGGCAATGACTACTAACTGTTTCTATGGATGTTCTTTCCTCTTATCTTGACAGTTTGTGAGAAAGTAAATTACCTTATAGTCTTATAATGTATAAATACTAAAAAGGACAATGACACAGTTGAGCATTTGACATTGTAATTAAAAAACAGTTATAATAAATTAAAAGTGAAACATATTATGCCAAAGCAGCAAACAAACCAACAGGATTTCTTACTAGACTCACTGCTGCTGTGTACATGTGTGGCTCTGAGGTCATTGAAGCCAGTCCATCCAGCGATATAATGACATAAATCTACTTGAGATTTTGTGGGCCACTGATTGTCAACTCCCTAGGCTATTACCAAGCAGATCCTGTTCCATGCATAATAAAGCAAGTCATGGTCAAAAAACAAAGTGTGCACTTGAACTTTCCCGCTCCAGATATGACCGTGACACAGGGAAGAACTGGTTGCCTTCTGCTCAAAATCCTAGAGTTTGTTGAATCATACCAGAAAACAATCTGCAGCAATAAATTCAGGACTCTTTCCCATGTCATCCCGTGTCTGCACACACATTCACACTTACATGCAGACAAACCATGTTCTGTAAACTGAGTAGGTTCTGCCAACTTGGCATCCTTCTAGATCTCCATTGGTGATCTATTCTGTCTAACTTTACACAAGCCAAAACAGATCACATGCGGGGCTCACTCACATTGCATCAGCCTGTCCACACAAGGGAATCAAATATATCAGGAGATCATATTATATTAAAAGGTGGTTCAGGTTTTCAGCTGTAGGGGAAACCACAGGACGGAGTTGACAGTGGCTAGTCTGAGACACCCTTCAGACATCATCAGGCTTCACAGAGGACAACTGGGAAATCCACATGGATGCAAGGGATCTCCAGCTTTATAATTCCCTAGAAGGACACAAAAGAGATTACAATTAAAGCATGGTAATACAGAGAGCTACCCTTGTTGTGAAAAGCTTTAGTTTAGGCATTGTAATGTACTCACCTGGGATGTTAGGTTTTTGTGAATCCTTTTCAGCTTGGCTTTTTTTCGTCCATTTTTTGTCACAATTGTCTCTTCATAGAACTCATGGGCCATGTCGCCATCTTCATCCAAGTACAGAGAGCTGCAGCAGAGACGAAATTAATGATATACATGTACACATCTATACATAACATGTCGTTTTCTAATGCTTTGCTCCGACATTAAACCTCCTTAAAATGTTTAACATTACAATATGTAAGAGGGTAGCTAAGACCATTAATTCATCATCAGCTAAAAACTATTTATGTGTCCACTCCTCCAGAAAAAAGAAGGAGAAGAAATTATAATAAAAATACATTTAATTTCTGAGTGCTTTTTCAGGTGCTCAAAGACACTTTACAGTGGTGGGAAATAAAATAAAATATAAATAGTTGAAATAGAATATTAAAACAACAACACCACCAGATTAAAAGCCAGTCTGAAGAGGTGTGTTTTGGTCAGTGTTTTGAAGGTGGGGAGATCAGTGAAGTCTCACATGTTTTGTGGGAGTGAGTTCCAGAGGGAAGATTGAGTGGACACATTAACACTAAAATTCATTAGTGGAATATATATCGCCTGATCTGACAAGCTCTTTTTAATGGTGTATTGCACCAGAAGATGTGTCAGAATTTTTGTGCAAAAGCAGGAATTTGTGGGTCCGTAATACCAAGTGTAAACAACACTGGCTTCAAGTGAGGTTAAAACAGGTAGGATGAAGGCTATACGATGCTGAGGTAAATGTACCTTCGTCTAGTTAACACAAAAGGTGTTGCGCCTGTGAAACTCCGAGCTCTTGCCATTGACTGCTCATTTCCATCTTGGATTGGATCGTCTGCACCAACCGAGCCTGAAAAAGGCCAAAATCCTTTGGATTTGGAGCCGCTACCCCCCATCTTCAGCTGCAGCACATTCTTTTCTTGGGTCACCAGACTGCCAGTAGTTATACAGTGTCACTGTACAAGATGAAGAGGGACCTTCAAAAAAACAACTACAAAAATGACATGAAATAGAAGAGTTAAGTTACTTAGGCATTGTTTTATAATAATCACCATACCAAAAATAATCTACGATTAACATGGATTTTTTGGAAACCCAGAATAGTGATATCATAAACAATGACAATTACGGAACATATGAGAAATACATCAATTGGGATTTTTTTTTTATACAGCAGCATAAAAAACACAATTTATAGGTCATTATTCTATAAACATTAACCATATTGCTTAAAGCTTACATAGGACACAAAATAAAGGACACAGAGACAAAGCTAATGTCGAGTTAGGATATATTGTGTGGCATATGCCCTATGTCAAAGTGCCAGAATATAGGAGGCCACTGACATGACAGTGCAACCAGACGATGCTACATTCAATAAATACACATTATTAAAAGGAAACACAAAGCCTGCTAACGTTACAAACCCGGATGTCTCAATATAATATGGGTATATTTGTTGTTTAGAAATATAAACATCCTGAATAACGTTAGTCGGCTTTGCTTGTAGTCAAGAATGCTCGGTACCATTAGCATAGGTTATCTGAAGAGAACGGCTAATAAAGCTAGCTTTCTTTGAGCAACAGCACCATTAAGACACTAGTGCTGCTTGCATTAGTTACACTGGTAATGTCACTTTATGTCCTGCTTGCTCACATCACCACTGGCAAAATACAGTTAGCACTCAGTTACTAGCATTAGCCAGGTCAACATGTTTCCATCTGACAAAATAACGTTAAGCGACGCTGCCAAGGGCTAACGTTAACACTAACTGGTTTTATAACCGACATCCGTCGCTTAGCTTGGTGGAAACATACCTAAAGTGGGGTTTGGTGCGGTCCCAAGTATATAATGTTCCTTGATGAATTTGTCTTGTTGGGTTGCTAGATCTTTTCAAGATATCACCACACAGCTATGCTAACTGTTTATGCTAACTAATGGTACACGTTCTTCTTCTCCGTCTTTTTCTTTAGCGTCTGGTTAAGAGTACAAGGTAAGCTACCGCCATCACATGGACAACGTGTGGAAGTGCTAAACAGGCGTAGTGAACAGTCTATGAGGAAAACCTGCTTATTAAAGGTTTTGCCTGTCCCTTTAACTAGGCTTTAAAATAGAACATGATTTTTGTTAGTCTTAAACCCACAGTTAAGGGAAATGTAACTTTGTTTTGCTACCACCCCTTCTCTTTTTGCTCCTTTTGTTCTGAAAGCAATATTTCACTGCCTTTTTAACCCATACCGAGACCACGTTTGACCAGGTCTGTCAAAAAAACATACCAAACCAAAAGTACATGTAGTATGTGTAATACTTTTGTGTACTTTTCATGGTTTCTGTATGACCCATTTATAATATAATAATATTTATACATAATATAATATAATTTATTTATGTGTGCTGTTCAAATGTATCATACATTTGAACAGCACCTACATGCTGGGAGTTTTTGCCTAGCATTAATTGTGTGGCTGTTTAAGAGAAAATCCTTCCCTCCATTTATCAAACCTTTGACAAAAGAGTGGAGGTTGTTACAACAGCATATTAATATTAGGCTGTGGTTTTAAATGAGATATTCAACTGTAAAATATCAGTGTAACGTATAGTCACATTCTTTCATCTAGTGTACTTCAGCTTTGGCTTACCACGCTAGAATGTGAATGGCTAGTCTACACAGTCTAACAAACTGATTACTTCATGCACAGTTTCAACAAGGATATCATAAGCACCAATTATTTATTATGATCTTTTTATTAGAAAGTTAGAATGTAAACAAATTGTTTCACATTATATCTTGCCCAAATTAATTTCCCAGGTTAATTAAAGTGCCAACATTTTAAAACAGCTTTACAGAAAATAACTAAAGATCACATGATAAATGAACAATATACTATAAGTGTGTTTTAATACCACTATAAATAACACAAACAAGTAGCATGGTTCTTCAAGAAAGAGCTGCATTCAACCAAAGATCATCTATTATACACTCATTCAGTTCACAACAGTCGCTCAATGCGTACACATAGCAGCATCCCTCCTTCATGAACAGCATTTAATGAAAACATTGTCATTGTCTGAGCTCTTGCTTTCCCTTTTACCCTCATAATCCACAATATTATTTAAAGTGGGAGAGTGTTCTTCTTCATGTTAAGATATGGAGATTAGTTAAATCCTTCACAGTCAACCAGGAGTCGTAATCCTTGCCATCGCCTGCTTCGTAGTTTCCCTAGTGCGAGCGTAGCGCCTCTCAATCTGCCGCACATGCTCTCCCTCCTCACGCTTCAGGATTCGCAGAAAGTTGCACAACTCAGGTAAACTAAATGCATCCCACTGTGAAGGAGAGAAATGTATATATGAAATGTATATATGTATACATTAACTGGCATTTTCAGTTTATCAGAATCAGAATCAGAAACAGGTTTATTACCACCAGGTAGGTTTACACGTAAGAGGAGTTTGACTTGGTGTCGTGGTGCATAAAAACAAGAATTAAAAACACAGGTAGAGAACTAAAAAAACATTTAAAATAATTTAAAATATATATTAAAATATAACAGTATTTACATTGAAATGGAATGAAATCGAGGAATACAATATGGTCTTTCATATGTATAGAAATGATCAGAGACAAATTAAAACTTACATTTACTTCCCCTGTCTCATTCTCCTTCAAAATAAGGGTCAAGACCTTTTCACTGGGGCCAGCACACAGGCGCAGGTGGAGGGGGCGCTCATCATCAGGCAGTTTACGCATGTACACTGCAGGGAATAAAACACAGCAGCATAGAACTTAATGCCTTATTCTGTTTTGTTTTGTAGTAACTACGTATTTTGAGTTTTCTACCTTGACTATGTCTCTCTGAGCGTTCAAACAGGGCAAACTTGGCCGGGTTGTCCACCACAGTAAACTTGTTGAGTAGTGCCTCGATGACTTCTCGCACTCGTGTTTGGGAGCTTATATGCAGGTGCTTGGCAGCGTCTTTAGGGAGGTAGAAAGATGTCGGCCGTTTCATCCGTCGGCCCTGCTGATCTTCCTCCTGTGTTGAGCATGAGTTCTCAGCAGGAGGGAGGGAGATAGGACGGACTAACTGAAAGTGGACCTTGATGAATCCAGTGTAGGACCCATCTTTATTCTGCAAAGTAGAGATATATATTGTCAGAATGGGAGTTGAATGGTCTGCAAATTGTTATTTCCAAATACAATTCAAGTACACATTTGTGCATAAATGAATATTGAGAGAAAATAGATGTATTAGTCACTCACGGCCACCATGTAGAGATTGCTGTTGATCTGTGCATTATACTCTTTAATCTTATGTTGAATCTCACTGGGCGTCAGCTCCTGTTTACCCGAATCGATCAGCTCATCCTAAAAAGAAAACAGCAGGTACATACAGAAAAGAAGCCACCTAATGTCAGCAGAGAGCTTGTCCTCAAAAGTGAGGAAGAGAAAGTGAAAGAGAACAGAAGCATTGAAATGAAAGTAAAATACATTCAAGCATTTTGTCACGAGTTAAACAAGAAATATGCAATTCTGTAAAGGTAAAAGTAAGTCAAAATAGCTTTGTGTTTGAAAAATTATAAATGATGCCATAGCCTCACCGATGATCTTCTGACCTTCTGAAAAAAAGATGTATGGGCAGTAAAATACACTTCCAGGCCTGAGCTAGTGTCCTCCTGACTGATAAACATGTCACTTGTTGCTGCGCTACCCCGGGTCATCTCTGAAGGACTTAGATCTTTGTCCTTGCCAAAATCTTAGTATCTCATACTGATTGTATGTCAGAATGAGTTTTTCTCTGTCTCTCTCCTGCTGTCGAGATCTGATTCCGCTCTTTTGACCTCAGCATTTACATTTGCTCCTCCCTGACAATAAAACCTCACAATGATGTTTAAAAAGGCCAGCCAATACCCAGAGGAGATGTGCTAAAACTCTCCTGGAAGCAACACTTTCATCGAATGTTATTGTTGATGTGTTGGTACATATTAACATTAAGATGTATTGTAGTTTCCTAATATATAGGTTAGAATTCAGCATCAAGCATTTCAACACTGATTGATTAGTAAGTTAGTTAAAAGAGATCTTATTACAGTCTGAATGCATGTCAAACAGCCATATTAGGCTATTTTTGCTCAATTGTTAAGTGTCTATATGATCAAAATTATTACCATGATCCCATAGGCCTCCAAGAATTTAGCAAAACCAAGCAATAAAACTATGAGGGATGTGGGGCACCTTTTCCCAAGCTTTGTCTAAGGGGGAGATCCACAGTCTGGGACTTTTAAACCGCTGGTGTATTGGGGCATTATTTAGGGCTTCAAAAATAATGTCACATTTTTGTCGGTTTTTAGCTGAATGTCCCTTTGGAATGTATGGTGTACTTTATGTTTTGGATGGGCTGAAAAATGAAAATGTCGATGAATCCTTTAATTATCTGATAACTTGGTGCTGGTCCATTTTTAACCTGTGGTTCTAAAATAAAGGCAGCTGTTTTATTGTGAAGTTGTCCCCTCCCCTCTGCTCTCTCCTACTCAGATGCATGACAATGTGAAGGCAATAAAACCAGTATCTTAGAGGACATATGGCATGGGGATACTCCATCTGCTTTGACCTACCCACCAAAAACCATCCGATGAAGACTTTCTATACAAATTTAGAAAATGTAAGATTGTAGGTCTGATCCTCACCACATTCGTATCTGTTTCAAGGGAGTCCACAGAGAAATCTTCCTCGTCTGGTAACAAACTTCCATCTGTGCTGCAGTCCAGCTGGATAAATAGTCGGCAGCGGTGGTGACAAGTGTAACTGCAGTCTGAGAAAAAAGAGAAAGAAGGAAATGTCTGAGTTATGCTTTGGTTCGCGGACAACACTTGTTGTGAATAGCTCTCTGTTGTGTTCAGTAATCTGCCCCTGTGGTAAAAACATTGCCCTAAAACACACTACTCTAGAATCTCGAACATGCCAACATAATCGTATGTACAGAATAAAAAATGCTCATGTTTGATATTTGATGCAAATTGCAATGTTTCTAAAGGTTGCTATAGCATTGAATTTCTCCGTTGAACTGGGACAAAGTCAAATTATGTACACAGACAAATGCATTCCCAGGAACTATACCTACATGAAGCTTGCCAGAACTTCCTTAAGATTAGGAAAAACTCTGTGAAAGTATCTCATGAATGGAACAATAACATGAGCATCCTGAGGCCTGGTGATATAGAAGATGAAGACAATGTCACATCTCTGAATGCGTTAGAGAGGACTTACATATTATGTGGTTATTGAGCTGATTTGGGCCATGGTTCGAGAACATCTTAAGACATTTCTAATAAGGTTGAAGATTTTAACTCCATACTAGTGTTCTTTACACATCTTGAGTAAGAGAAAGTGATGGTTCACAATTCCTATTATTAAGCACAAATGCAAGAATGATGATACCAGCTTAATATACTGGACTTCCCATTATCTCATGCAAAAAAAGATTAAGAGGCTGGTTGCATCTCTAGGTCAATGGTTGCAGAAAAGTATTCTCATCATGTATGTACACTAAACATAAAGGAAAAGGTTGGTGCTATACTTTATATTTATTATTTATATAATCAAATATCTGTTAATCTGTCCCACAGTTGTTTCAATCTGTTTGTTGTTCTCAGCCCCAAGCCAATTCTTTAGCAAACGTTACAAACAGGAGTAAATACTGAGTTTGTTGGGGACTCTTTTCGACCGTGAATTTAAACACATACAACTGGACCATGAATGTGAGCTTGACTTAAACTAAACTAAACTACAGTGCTTAGTTGATGATACATTTCACACAGTCACATAACAGATGTCTACGGCACAGACGAAAAATAAAGAATATTACCAAACAAATTCAGATGAAGAATGTACTCACTGGCACAGCGTAAACTTTGCTTATAGATGCCCCAGATGAATTCTCCACACTGGTCACACCAGGTGAGATGGGTGTGGCTGTATGGATGGAAGTCATGACCCACTCCAGCTTGTCCCATCTGACCCCGGGGGGCCTCGATGCTGACGCTGTCTCCGACCAGACGGACCACATGGCTCGGCTGACCTGGGTTTACAGAGGGCGGGGCCGGGGGGGCCGCAGGAGCAGCCAGCTCAATGGTATCATTTGCACTGAGGTCCTTCAGTTCAATCAACTCACATTTAGACATCCTGTCCCTGATGCAGACTCTGACATTTCAAGTAATCACTTGCAGTCCATTAGCTAGTGTGGGTATAAATCCAGCTCTGGGAGGAGACAGCATTAGTATGGTGCATCCTTAATGCGGATGTTGTGAATGTCGAGCTCTGCTCAGTCTGCAGTTCAGTTTTTTCAATTTAGTCCAGATCAGTGTGTTGTGCAGAGAAATGGTGGTTTCTAAATCCAGAGAAGCTGCAAAAAGGTTTTAAATCATACACAATACAATTAGTAAATGTATGGGTAAGATTCACATACATCAGATTCCATTTAGGCAAAACATACTGTACATAAAAAATCAATGTATGATGTATAACAGTATGAGCTAAAAAAATAGAAAAAAATAAGAGATTAACCTTATTTATCTGATGCGAGGATTTATATGATTATGATAAAATGTGGGACAAGATGATTGATATAATCCTCTGCAATCCCAGGGCAACTCAAACTGTTTGTCTGCCCATGCTGAAGTATGCCAGTACCAGAGGTGCGAGAAGTACACATATCTTGTACTTAAGTAAAAGTAGAAGGCGTGTGGTGCAGTGGGTTGTGGGTTGGTTCAAACCCCACTGCAGTCAGCATGTTGTTGTGTCCCTGGGCAAGACACTTCACCCCAAATTGCTCCTGTGGGGATTGCCCACAGTATTGAGTATGTAAGTTGCTTTGGATAAAAGCGTCTAACAAGTGCAGGGCTGCCAACATTTGAGTTCAGCTCGGAGTGAGATTTTTTTTTGGTGAACCGTTCATGTGTGCATTGTTACAAATGTATTGAACATGTACAAACTAGGATTTCCCACGGGCGCTACAGTGGAACACGCACATACACAGTGTACCCGCGACTCTTACAATGAAGGCTCGATAATCAGCTCACAGCATATAAAATGGCATATAGGTGTAAGCAGAGGTAAAGTGCTATTTTACAAGTGGGGGGGGGGGGGGGGGGGGGGGTCCTCACCTCCTCTAGGGGGGTCCGGGGGCATGCTAAATATTGAAGTTAAATGCATCAACCTGGTGCATTTTGAGAGCAAAATGAATTTATGGATACCTCTCTCAACACCCATATGAAACAGAACTGTACATAGATTTTCTTTTTCTCTATGGATATTTTACAAATCACTCACCTTTTAAACTGTATTCTTGTTTTACTGTCATATAGTATTTCATGACTGTTTTTCATTTATTCTCATAAATGGTGACCAAACCGTTTGAGACCCACTGAGATAACTAGACTAAAGTTAACTATCTAAACAGAGAGTCCCTTACCTCACTGAGCTGTAGTTATCTCTCAGTCTGACTGGACAGAGCTCTCCCTCTCATTGTTTTAGAAACAGCTTCTAATATCCGTTAAGCTAACCAGATGCTAACAACAACAATGCAAATAGTGAGTTTGGTAGAAATATACTGTATAATAGTAAAGTTATTTAAGATGATGCCTGAAGATTTAGAAATATTCCCCACAATTATTCAAAAGCATATTCTCCTTGCTGTAGTATGACACACAGGAGACTATTGATGTGTGTGGTGAGTTTGGTAGTAATATAGTGTAGGCCTATAATAGTGATTGAATATTATTGTATTCTCTTTTTTCGGAGTTGCACTTTGCACTCGTTTCTTCTCCGGCTGCAGATAGAGACCAATCAATGTAATGTCTCCAGCTCGGAGGACGGCGCGTATTGGCTTTTTAATCAAAATGTGATTGTAGTTGATTGATAGTTCGTTGTCAACCTTACAACGGTACTTAGGTGTCGTCATTTGTGTCTGAATAACGTTTTGTTCATGAGTTATTGATCCGTGAAATCAGATTCTCTCAATATCGTTCCAACTTTACTGAACTAAGCCAGAAGACCGCTCGGTTTGCTGTTCCTTCACTTTATTTGTATATTTATATACATTTATTTTGGACGAAAACTTAGCGTGAGGAAAGGCAAGTGTGGCGTGAGTGCGTGAGATATGGGTTAATTGCGTGACTCTCACGCTCAATGCTTGAGTGTTGGCAGCCCTGCAAGTGACATGTAATGTAATAGAAGTACAGTGTAGGAATACTCTGTTACAAGTAAAGGTCCTGCATTCAAAATGTTACCCAAGTAAAAGTACAAAAGTATTGCCATCAAAATATACTTAAAGTAAAAGTACTTACAGATTGGTCCATTACAGAATCGTATATAAATGATTATTATGTTTAGCATTATTGATGCATTAATGTGTTTATTAAAGCTGTTAAAGGTGCAACTAGTTTTAATTACTTCATTTGCTGCTGGGTAGCTTGTGAATTAATTCCAGGTGTAACTAAAGTCTGATTTAAGTGTTGATCATATGATTTATCATTAATCCAAATCTGCAAAGTAACTAAAGGTATTAAATAAATGTAGTGGAGTAAAAGTACAATATTTACCTACAAAGTAAAACAAAATGGAAACACTCAAGTAAAGTACAAGTACTTCAAAATTGTACTTAAGTACATTACTTGAGTACATGTACTTAGTTAATTAACACCCCTGGCCAGTACAATTGTATCCAACAATTCAGAAACCAGAGAACTATCTTGTATTTGTAAATGTATTTCTACAGCATGCATGTTTTTTAGTCTATGATCAGAGACTCTCATGCATAACAACTAAATGCTAAATGTGTATAACACAGTGGTGAAATATAGCCCGTTGTAATGTAAAATACTTAACTTTATTTATGTTTGTTGTCTACACATCTCCTCCACTATGTTATTGTAAATTTCAGAAAATATCTTGATACTCAGATTAGGTTACTGATTACATTTAGTTTTAAAGATACTTTGTACCGAAATACACTTTTAAAGTGACCCCAACCCTGCATGGAAGGAAATGAATACATCTTCCAGATTGTCAGTAGGATGAATGCGTGTTCTTGGGTGCATCAGAAACTCAGTTTCATTAGTTTCCCAGGGCAGCATTGTGATTTGAATACGAACAACCCGGGGCTCTATCTGCCAAGTGGGTCACTCACCACACGGTGCAATTATCCTAGCAGGGCAACAAGAACATATTGTAACCGGGATCATCCGAGCACAGCCTGCTACTTTAGTCAATAGATTGAAACTGGCATACATGGCTAGATCATTAAAGTTTATATTCTTCCTTTAATTCTGCATTTGTCATGGTTGCAAAGTGCAGCTCAGTAACGGGCCAGACCGGTAATCCTCTCCGAGAATGGGACAAACAACTCAGTTGACAGTCACACCCGAGCAAGTGTTCTGATTTCCTGACAGAAGAGGAGTTAAAATAACCTTACCTCGTTTAATTCATCCTCGCCACTCATCGTAGAGTAGATTTGAGATAGGCTGCAGTTTTGTCGTTTGTAGCCTACTAACACCGACGGTCCCTCGTCCGCTCGCCCCTCGCGCGCACTTCAATTTGCGCATGCACAATGTGACCGTGGGATTACAGCATAGACTGTATATATAAAGGATTACAGTCTAATCCGGTATGTGAATAAAGTATCCTGAGGGGAGGCTCCACGGGAAGAGACCCCTCTGTCGTCACGCCGCACTGATGTAGACAGCGATGGGTCAATATCATAATAAACTTGTAGTCCATAAATTGTAGGTTTTGAAATAATACTTATTTTATTTTTTTAAGCAAACCTATATATATACTGTGCTAATCAATTATTTATAGTTTTTATATATTTTTTAAATAACTATAAAGAATTGATGTAAAAAAAACTATAACTGTACTATACATTTTATAGTACATTTATAGTATTTTTTTTATAACTAATTAAATAAAAACATTACACAATATAAATGATAAGCATATTAAATCAATATATTCGTTATACTGTTGCTCTTATAATACTGTATGTAAATCATTAGTACATTATTTATTGGCCATTAATAAAGCCTTACAATGTGTACACCTATATTAAAAATACATATAAATGAAATAATTATTTTGGCACATTTTGTATATTCTGCGTTTAGGTCCGTTTATTCTACATTTTATTTTAGACAAACATGCAAAAGGTACCTGGTATGGTACGTGAGAAGGTAAATTGCAGTTAAAACCTATGCGATCCATACAAAACAATTGCACAGTTGAATCATTTTGTAACGCCCCAAAAAATCACAGGAAATGACTTTAGTCGAAAAGGGATTTAGTATGTAATGTGCTTTCATTTATACAACCTGACACAGACATACGGATTCACTTTTTTTCAAATGACGGTCAATCTCATTTTGGAAAGAATAGACTCTTTAATGTTTAATTATAGACCATTTGGAAATCACTCAATGGGGAAAAAGCCTCCAGGCTTAAATATGGGGGAGGATGATGAAGGGCTCTTGTTATCTCTTTCAAACCAGACATTTTGGAATACAATGAGACTACCACTCTCTTATTTTCTTCACAGTTATTTTTCAGTCCATGTAGCAAGTATGTAAATAAAGTAACCACTATCAACAATAATGTTTCAACCATAATGATTAACATTAGGAACAACGTTAATTTGAGTAATACATGTGTGGCTTCATTTTATTGGCCAAACATTAAAATGATAATTTGTTTCACCCAGTAATTAAACAAGAATTGTCTAATGACTCTTGTTCATCACTGGCATTTCAAAATAAATTGTGTTCAGTCATTGATACAATTAAAAATGTAATGAATTGACCAATTACACTGATGGTGGCAATTTGCATTATACGTTTTTTTTCTTTCAGAAAAAACCTAAAGGATAGTTTGTGCTAATACTTGTGTACTTTTATTCAATGGACATTTTGAATGGACGATTTACTTGGCATTTTCTTATTAACTAAACGACAATGCTATAGTTTCAGTGACTTAAGAAGATGATTACAATACTTCTTTCACTGTTTAGAAGTCAAGTAGGCATAAAGATTGGATGCATTATAATTCTGATTCTCATATCGACTTGACACATGGGAGGTAGATCTTTTTATAAACTATTATTTTGATGGTACATCTTACTGCCACCATCTGGAGAAAGCGCATGAGTTATGAGTATGGGTCATAATAGGAAACCACAAGTCTGGCTTTTCTGGAAAACATTTAAACAAACAAAGCAACACCCAATGTAGGCTTACATAAACACAGTAACATCTATCCTTTGACTTTTGATATGTTGAATAGAACATCTGTCCCTATGGTTGGTGCATAATGTGCCAATAATATAATCTGTGTGTAAAACAGACAGAAAACAAAGAAAGGGATGTCCTGAATAAACATGTTGTTGTTTTTTTGCTCTGTGTGCCCAGTGTGTGGAGGCAGTGCAGAGTCACAAGCTTATCGGAGAGTAATTGGAGCACAATAACCTGTGAACAGCTGACCAGTGAGGGTCCACTGAACTGTTAGGTAATGTGGAGTGGGTGCTGTTCAGACCATTAGTCCCAGGTATCACATCCTACTCTGATTTACAGACTTTGATTAGACATGTACATGATAACCCAATTTATGTTCACAACTTTAAATACAACTCTGTGCCTTCAGCTCCGGCTGAATGTGTTTTAGCTCAATGTGTGTGGGAAATCTTTGAAGAGAGGCATCCACGTCAGTTGAGGAGCTTCAAGCTGTATTTCTGATTATTCCGATTTCACAATAAAAGCTTTAGGAAAGCTATTTATTTTCATTCAAATAGACATTGACCCACTGCTAAAACTCTTCTTCACCTACAATACAAAGCTGAATTATAATCGTTCAATTGATTGAGGGACGGTCAAATCAATAATAAAACTATTGGTATATGTATATGACCATAACAAACGTGTGATTGTATTTTGAGGTGAAGTGGTTTATAGAGAGCTTTATTCTGAAATTAAACAACCGGAAGTTATATTTTCCTAGCCGGTAGACATGCATAACAAACTTTTTATTATACATCCATGATAACAACGTGTTGGACTTTATCCATACATCTATTATTGGTAAAGTCTTACCACTTTGCAACACTTATCTGGTAAGGTAGACTTGTGTCGAAAAGTCCCGTCTTCTGGCTTTAACACCACTTGAAGAGGCAACGGTTACTTTTGATCCAGCATCTCTTCCGCTTCTGTTATTCTGAAGCTGCGAGTTCACTTCAGGTGACAAACATACACTGTAGACGTAAACCTGTGGGGTGGTCGGGAGCAGCGGTGCTGCCCAAATTCACATACATTGTTTTTATCATGGCTTACAACAAAGAGCCTGAATCTGAGCCTCGAATCTACGGTTATACCAGAACAGCTACCACAGTGCTCACACACTTTATGTGCATCTCCTTCACTGTGTTCATTGCAGTTCTGTCTCGACCGGGTACAAGTGAGTCTTATTCTTATTTTTCAAACATATTCATAATATAAGTAGCCTACTTTTGGCATGCCAGGTATTCATTTGACTATCTGTTTTTTTTGTCATAGGTTTGTTTTCTTGGCATCCCTTCTTCATGACACTGGCTGTAAGTTGAACGTTTAAGTTTCCTATTAAATCTTTCCAGCTGTTAACACATGAAATAAGTTAATTAAAACGTTTGAATTACACTTTTTTGAGCTGTTAATCAGTTAATCATTTTTTGTAGGTAATTGAAACATATCAGACAACTACTTTGCTAACTAATTCATTTTCTAGAAACCCAGCTTCAACACCTGCAATTTGAAAATGTGATGGATATGTTATATTTTATAGACCAACATTTGAATCAACAATGACATTTTGGCTTATTGCAGCCCCATTAATTTGTTTCCCCTCTCCCACTAGTTTTCCTTCTTCATGACAGAAGCCATACTCCTGTTCTCCCCCCACGGCTCCCTCGCCCAAAAGTTTCCACACAAGACAAAAGGTCGTGCTCACTGGATCCTGCAGTGCCTCTGTGTTACCTGTGCAGTCCTGGGTCTGGCAGCCATCGTTTACAACAAACACCTGAATGGTAAACCCCACTTCACCTCGTGGCATGGTCTGCTGGGCCTGCTCACAGTGTGTGTGGTGGGGCTGCAGTCTGTGGCAGCACTGCCTCTCATCTACCACTCTCTGGCCAAAGGCTGGTCCCTGGCCAAACTCAAACGCTACCATGCAGCATCCGGGCTCGTCACGTACCTGCTGGGCAGTGGCAGCCTTCTCCTGGGCCTCAGCTCTGCATGGTTCACTGCGTCTGTCGGGGAATACACCTGGTACCTGTCAGCACTCTGCACTGCTCTCAATGCCCTCGTCATAATGAACCAAGTCAGCAGGGCATACACGGCAAAAAAACGGTTACAGTCCTGAAAGAAGACACAGAATTGACAATTTAATATAACACTCACTGAATACTAAAGCAAGGTTGGCCTCAACGATTTCATTTTTCAGGCACATCGAATCAGCTTGATTTGCATGAAAGTCAAAAAGGAACTAATGTCTGCAGCTACGTGCCTGTTTGTTATATCATGAAGCACCAGTGCCAAATGTTGATGCAATCATTTTGTTTTTTTACGTGCTATACACAGGTCCATTGAGGTCATTTCATCTGCATTTCTTTTGTTGGGATTTGGGTCATCTTTAATTGTTTGAGTTTTCATATGAAATGGTACACATGTTGAGCTTCAGTTTGACTGAATACTTCCAAAATGATTGATATTCCAATCAGCCTCAGCTCTACATTATTAACAGGTAAAATAACTGATATTAGAATGCTAACATGCTTAATTAAACTGGTTAACATCACAAACTGTACACCTGTTAAGAATCAGTGTGCGAGCATGCTTGCGTTCGAATTTTGCAAAGAATCGCTGTGCAGCAGAACTTCTGGCATCGCTCAAATTGCATGAACAGTATTTATGCAATCGTGAAAACGGCCTTGAGTTATTGTTGACAACTCGTGTTGCTCATCCTGCCTTCTGACTTTTTTTGCTGCCATTGACTATTTATTTAGCCACATTTTGAATTAAAACGATATATCATACTGAATATATGTTGTACATTTAAAAGCATTTTCAAATGATTCACAATGCAATAGAAGAGTGTTTTTATTGTTAAAATAACATTGATAACACAGTCATATTCTGCTCGCTCTAGGCTGCATTTATGAAATTCTTACTGGATCAGTCATCAATGGGTCAAGGTGAACACAAAGTTAAAAAACATGATTACAAAAAAGAATGTATTTTCCATCATAAATAAATAACTTTCAGACGTTGAAAAAACGGAAACTGTCAGGTGAGTGAACACCAATAGGAAGTTATAAAAAACATTTAAAAAGAAGAAATATTTAATTAAACATAGAAATTCCACATATTTGACAAGAAATGGCAGACAGGTTATGTTTTATAAACTGATAATTTCCAAGACTCAAATGCAAAGCGTTTTTCGAGAAGACGGAGAATAAAGACATGGCGTCAGTATGATTTACCTCATACAGTTAACCAACAGATATGATACTTTTTCAAAGTGCCAGGTCAAACACAAACCAATTCAAGATTCCAAGACATGGGGAAGAAAACTGGATATCCTTGATGAAAAAAAGGAAACATCCAGAACAACCACTGGAAGCAGCCATTAGTAACAGAAAGTGAACAGTACGTAGTCTGGGAGAAAAAGGTCCCCGCAAGGAAAGACAATCTACAAAAAAATACTTCAAAAAATACTTCAAAAAAGGGAATGATCTGTTGTCTCAGGTTATCCAGTGTTTCTATAAAATGCTAACAACCACTGCATCTGGCCTATTTGACCAACAGAGGAGAAAGACTTGTCTAAATCTACATACCTAGAGGTGTCTTCAAAACACAGAAACACAAGGTTACAGAGAACAGCAAAGACCTAAACTCCCTAAAGCACCGCTGACCTACACTGACTGACACGACTGACAGAAGCTACTTACACAGCACTGCTTTAAAAGACGCACCTCTGTTAAAAGCTACCACGTTATGACAGTGTCATTTTGGTAAGGCTACCATACCGGACCTGGTTCTGCCAGTCAGAGGTGGTCGTAGTGAAATGCTTGATACCCCTTTTGATGGACATTGACTCAGGCTGCATGAATGCAATGTGTTCTACGGTTTGGTTGCGTTTGTTTTTTAGCAAGGGGATGAAAAAAGGGGTAAAATCTACATGTATAGTCAAGGCTAACTGATCTGTAAAAACTGCAACAAAAGAGGCGACCGAGTAAGCAACATTAAACTCCTTTTGTGTTCCTTTTGGCTTTCACACTTCTCTATATCACAATCCTGAATCTGACCAACACTTTTTTTTGTTTGACACCAACGGTCTAAATACTCACTATCTCTAACAGATTTGTAAAAGAATGCACTAAGATTCTAAAAAATGCTAAGACTCAAGACCCCTTTGTGTTATTTAAGGCTAAATATGAAAGAACACACACAGTCCGAATCCATGTTCCAAGCCCCTGCGTTATCAAAGGCTAACAGTAAATACATTCATTTTAGTTTTAAGGGGGTAAAAAAGGTAAATTATAAAGTTGAACGTAAATGTGTTTCCTCAGCATAAATGGGAGAGCATGTTTATCATCATGATTGTAATAATAAAACCTCTCCCTACAACCAAAATCTACACACTGCACATTATTGACTTGCAATATAAACAATGATAATGACTGCTATATACAAAGTATCAACATATTCAGTTATAGTATCACACATAATATCCTTTCAACAGAGGATGCTACAACGCCTATCAAATTGCTAAAGAGTAAAGTATTCTCAGAGAGCCTAAGATTTCTGAGTTAAAGGTAAGCTTAGTAGGATTTTTAAAAACATTAAGCCCACGTTCTGTGGCCATTGTGAGTTATTTGTACTTTTTAACTTTCTGGTATTGTTTACTAGAAAGGAAACTGTGCTGAAAGAAAATGATTGTGTTATTATACATGTTCAGCAGGTGAGTACTGCTGACATGTGGAACAGTAAGTCAAATTTTGGTTTGTACTAGACTGTTTCACAGCAATATATCATGAGGCAATCGGACATGAAGCTGTTTTCATCACATGACTTCTTCTGAACTCAGGGGAAATAAAAATAAAGGAAAGACGAGGCCTCGCTTTAAAGTGTAGCAGGCGAGGCTAGAAAGCCTCGGAAAAATTCAGCTGGTCCCCGAACGACAAAGTTCTGATCCCACTGCTCTGATGCTTCAGCTGAACAAGTCCCAGATATTCAGCATAAGGATTTGTTACTCTGACTTCGAAAAGTCATTGAGGTACAAGTTCTCCTTGCAGGTGAGAATCTGGGTGTGTGTGTAGTTTCATGAGACCATTAGGAATGGTATTAGAGTTCACTTCACTGGTGATTATGTAAAACTGATTTAAAGGGCTTGAAACACATTTAACTTATCACAGGCTTTTCCAAATTCTAAGTTGTTGTTTTGGATTAGCAATGATCTTTTAAGTTCCTGAAAAGTTGTATTTATTTGTGCATTTAAAATCTAGATGACCAGTTAAGTCATCATTGTGGAATTTCCTTTTCTGTCTTCTTTATGATGTAATTACATATTCAGAGTATGCCAATACGCCTGTCTATCACTCATCAGTTCATACAAATCGGGTAGATACTGTAACAGAGTCAATCTAGTTAATTTAAACATGTAATAATTCCCACTCCTAATGTATTTTGTGTTAGCCGTGATTGATTAAACTGTTTTATGTGTGAAACTGCATCTCCAGGGCTTCTTAAGTCTCTACTGTCCTGTCACCTCAATAACATCGTCATCAGAACTACTGCCGCCGTTCTCCGTACTCTGATGTATGTCCGGTTGGGTGAGAGCTGCCCCCAAAAGGCTGGAAGTTGGGTTGTTGAAATGGGAGAGGAAACTGGATGTGTTAGAGCTGGAGTTGGGCGTTTGAAATCCTCCTGAAAGGAGAGGGCTGGAGAACATCCTGGACTCAGAGAGCAGCGACTGACTGTAGTTGAGGGGGAAGCCTGACGAGAGCAGGTCGGCCATGTTGGGATTCATCAGGTAGGGAGGCAGAGAACCTGAAGCCAGGGAGGAGGAAGTCGCTGTCGAGGATGTAGATGACATAGGGATGGTGGCCGAAGCAGAGGAGTAAACGGGAGACATAGAGGAGGACGAGGAGGAGGGGGTGGGGAGGTGTCCGTTCCCTGTGGACGGCTGTCTCAGTAGGTCCGAGCCTGCAGAGGTGAACATGGTCTGTAGGTCAGCCAGGGTTTGTCCTGGAGCCTGAAGGAATGAAGACCCTCCACCACCACCCATTAGAAGAGGGTGACTCATGTGACCCATGTTCCCCAGCAGGGAGGAGGAGTTCAGACCACCGGGGGGGAAACTGAGCCCACTGGAGCCCATGGACAGTCCGGGGTAACGTGATGCAGCAGAAGAAGAGCGTTTGCCTCCTATCGGTGTGTTGCCCTGGCTCTCAGTGCTTCTGCGCTTGCTGCCACGCATCTCTAAAGCGGAGCTCAAGAGGTCCTCACCGAGTTGCCTGCTCAGATCACCGCTCTGGTTGTATTGCGAACTTCCTTCATCACCCGCTGGTAATGCCAACATTTCTGACGGCAACTCATTCCCACTGCCGGCGTTGGCATCTCCTGTGGATGAAGTGTAGCGGCTGAGCTCTCTGAGGATCTCCGTGCTCAAGGGAGAGGACGGCCGCCCATCCTCGCTGGGGGAGCCCTGCTGATGATCCGCAGGCGACAAACAGCCGTTACTGAGCGCATGGATATGGGAGCCCTGGATGTCTGTGGGGGGGGGGGGGGGGGGGGGAGAGCAATGCAGCCATGAAATGTCAGGATAGATGTACAGTGTCCTACATAGCCAAATCATGGGAACAAGTATAAACTGTGATTCCTTTTATTTATTTTCCTCTAAAATGTCTTATTTGTCATACTTAAGATTTAAACATTTGCATGGTCTGTTTGTGGGGTTAAAGCAAACAATGATGGAAAGTGACTTTTTTTAGCATAATTTAAAAGCTCAACTACTAACACATCCATCTGCTGATAGTAACAACAACAAATAGGCAGCTACCTTTTAATTGATTTGTATAAGGCCATGTATAGAGCCACAGAAGACAGTATACAACTCTGGTTGTATAGTATTTCTCATGACAAATTAACATTGTGTGAGAACCAAGAATAATAAATATGTGTTTGTACCTCTTGAGGCAGCAGAGCCCCCAACAGCTTGCCTAGTGATTTTTCCAGATCGAATAGCAAAAATCCTTCCATCATTTGTCCTAATGTAGGTACCTGTGTTTTAGAAAATATCAAGAGATGGAGTAAATCACTCAAAATAATTTTTAAAAAGGAGAACTTTTATTCTTTGTTGCAACTACCTTTTGATCCTCTGATCACATGGATGCTCTCTCCTGCAGAAATTCTAGCTTGAACGTCTGTTGTGCTGTTGGATCCTGGGATTACAATATCTGTAGATTTGGACAAAATGGCCTACATTAGTCACAAAGTCTACAGTCACAAAACATAATTAATGTTTTTGAATCTTTAAATACTAAAAGGGTGTAACATTTGGGAGTTGTTGTACGATTTAATCATTAACTGAGATTATACATACCAGTTGTGGTTGTAATCCTCTGCACATAAACTCCAGCTTTCTGCAAGAAGTTGACAGGCAGGCTGCCCACAGAGCTGGAGCCAGACATGCCCATGCCGGCCTGGCGGGGCATCATGGGAATTGGGGTTGACTGGATGGGTCTAACACTTGCCACAGGCTTGTCATCCGGCCGCACCATGGCACGCCTGAAAATATGAGAGCTGAATTCATGAGATGCTCACAAACAATTGTGACCCGTCTAATGGAAATTCATTAGAGAAAGACGATGAACTCACAAAGAGTTACAACCTCAAACATATAAATGTAATGGCGGTTTTATTTTTGGTCGTGTTTTTGCCAGTAAGGATGGCAGACACTCATTTTCAGATTTGAGGTGGATGGAACTGCTCATATATTTTGGTGGAGGAAAATGTAAATGAACAATTATCCAAAACTCACCAGCCGCGTTGGTTAAATGCCGGTATGTTTGTGAGTGTCTGATCACTCGTTGGGTAATAAGGGGCGTATGAGGGGCGAGAGTAGGGCACCGACGCTCGTTTCTCATCCTCATAGCTCTTCTTGGCGGCTCTCTTCTCTGCTTTGGTCAGTTTCGACTCTTTCCGGTCCACCAGCAGAGATTCGTGATGAAAAGGTTGCTAAGGAGATACATGGAAATAGGGAAATTCAATTACCGATCATCTGTCAGATCTGATTCTACATAAAATGTTGATGTACTGCGCAGCCCAAGACCACTGGGCATAAAGTCAACATATACAAAAAAGTCCCACGCAAGGACAATACTTGAGTGAGTTTGAGCTCAGTTATCTCATACCTTAATTTAAACACCAAACCTAAAAAACGGCCTTTCTTGCAGAGTTTGGACTCAAAGGTAAGATCATCATGCAGCGGTACCTTGGAAATGAGGTGTGGGTAAAGCTGACAAGCGTTTTGCATCACAGCTTCAAACTCATCCCCCATGTGATGAGGGCTTTGATCAGGTTCTTCTTCCACAAAATGCAGCAGCGACTCCACTTCTTTACGGGTGAAGTTCAGCACTGGGTTCAGGTCGTCAACCACACGGTCTTTAAACAAACGCAGAAAAACAGCTTCTTAAGACTTGATCATATTTATGTAGATGTTAAATATGGCACACATCAGATCTGCTTGAGTATGTCTTAATAGTGCTTGCATAAGGAACAATAACACAATAAATATCAATATTTGTTTAATAGTTACTAGTGAAAAGAAGCCTTCAAATAAAATACCAATAGGTAAAAGTGAAGCTTTCCTATGTCCATTTGAACAATGTACATCTTATTGACTGCACTCTAACATGTTATAGCTGGCATTTATAGTTGTTCTGTGTTTTCAGCTTTTCCACATGAGCCTGACCCTGTGCATTTGTGAAAATGATAATTAAACCCAATTTCTAACAAACAAATGAATCACATATGTAAAGTTCTCTTACCGGACATGCCCTGTTTGGAGACTTGTCTGTCATAGATCTTTTTCTCCAAGGTGAAATCACAGACGAGGCGGTAAATGAAGCAAGGTTTCCTCTGACCGTAGCGGTACACCCGACACACCGCCTGAGCATCGTGACACGGGTTCCAGGAGGCATCAAACACAACGACACGGTTGGCCCCGATCAGATTTACCCCCAAGCATCCCGCCCTGCAAGGAACACACCAAATCATTGGTTGACCATTTCTGCCAGTGCACAAAGGAAAGGTACAAATCTTTAGAAAATAGAAAGCAGGGACATATACCTTGTAGAAAGTAGGAAGACCCATGCTGCGGTGTTCTCTGGGTCATTGAATTGATTTATAAGGCGCTCTCTTTCTGAGGCAGATGTACTCCCATCCAGTCCTGTAGACAGACACACATCATCTCTCAGCACTAAAGCACACTTTCACTTGCAGTGTATCATGGGATTCTTTTTACATTGAAAACTTAATATAAAGCTGGGGGACTTTGAATCATCTTTTATATTGTATTCCTATTAGAGAGATACTGATTCAGCTTGGCAAAATAGTAAAACAAAAACATAAAAAAGGGAATTTACCACTATCCCTTGGGAATTAAAGTACATACAAAAAAAGACAAATTCCAAACAGTTATGTAAAATTGCAAACATATTAATCCTAAACTTGTTTCCAGAGCACAGTATGCCTAGAAAAACAGTGAAATGGGTGAATTTGAGGAATTGCAGCCAGTGTCACTAAATTAATAAAGACAACAACGCATTTGAATCTTCAGTGGAGATGACCACACTCCTGCGGGGTTGCTGGTTTGGAAGAGAGAGAGGAGAGAGGGCAGGGATTGGATGACTCACTGTAGTAATTGAGGTTGCGAACCCAGGTTTTCCTCTGGGTGTCAGGGGGGGTGACGCCTGCTGGCATGGGTCTCTTTGCTAAGAACTCCTCAATGACCGTCAGGGTGGACAAACTTTGACTAGAGTACAAAGCAAAAACACATAGGTGGTAAGAAAATAAAGGGCACTGCATATGAAATAAGTTAAAGTCATGAAATAACAATTAATCCGTCAGTCAGATGTTTTTAATGACACAGAATTGCTGCATGCACATATGGCTACAAAACAACTTTTCGTTTAACAATTTGGTTTAACTGTGACATTTCTGTTACAAGAAAAATAACAGAAAATCGTATAAGACGTAGGAGGATTCAAAATTAAATTTCTTACAGTTAGCATAAAGCTCTGAAAGTTACAAATAAGTCTGATTAAGGAGCTGAAATGAAAAGAGTCAACCTCTCCTCTAAGCTGCTTACTGCTGGATTTGTGTGTAACGCTATGTACGCTGGTCTTACCTGAAGACTAAGATCTTGTCTCTCTTTTGTACGCTCTCCTCAATCAAATGGAAGAGCAGCGTCATCTTGGCAGAATTCTCCAGAAGTCCTGTGCAGTAGTTTGACATTATGCCCTTTGCCTGACACATACAATATGGGGGGAAAAGGCTGTTAAATTAAAAGAGATTTCAGGGTTGGAGGGATGAAACCCTGCAAAGCCAACAAAGAATACAACACTGCAGACATATCAGGACCAGTCTGCAACGAAAAGCAACAGTTTTCTATGTGCTTGAGCTTTCAAACAGAGATGTCAAAACAAGAGGAATCTTTTAGCCGCAGTAATCATTTAGCTAATCTTTACATGGTCTGCAATGACATACCCATTCATATGTGATGACTTGGTTGGCTCTTTCCTGAGAGTGATTGACTAGTGGCAGGGTGTTGTTGACTTTGCTGTTGCTTGAGTCGGCTACTTTGGCTTTGAGGCCAGCACCGGATGCATTGCAGCGGGCGTTACTCGCCGAAGTGATGTCGTCCAGGTCCAGGTCCTGCTCGTTGGCCTGATTCTCCTTCTGCAGGGCTTCATAGAGGACGTCTGGGTGATTCCAGATCTGGAGGAATCCAAGAAAAAGAGGAAGGCTTACTTGATGAACCATTAGCACCGTGTTTGTATGACAACCAAGCAAGTTACCGTTTACGTCGATGTCTGTCTAAAATGTTATACTTTCTCATGTATTCCTATGCAAAATGTAAGGCCACGGTGACCTTGACCTTTGACAACCAAAATCTAATCAGTTAATCCTTGAGTTCAATTGGTGGTTCTGCAGAATTTGAAGACATTTCCTCAAGGAATCACTGAGATATGGCGTTCACGAGGAACTGGATTGGCAATTTAGTGTATTTATGGATATAGAAGACAATTCAAGATATAACATTTTAAGTGTAAAGACTTTTTTTGAACATTATCCCTCATTGGGCTGGCTCTTCCAAGCAGAGGTTTCTACCTAACAGCAAGGATAACAGTCTCACCTTGCAGCACACACAGAAGGCTTTGAGGGGGTTCAGGCCGAGCCAGCCACTGTTCCCTGCTTCTCGGAAGCGTTTCATGAACTCGTTATACAGCGCCCTCTGAATGGGAGAGAGCCGCACCAACATCACATGCTCCTCCTTGGAGGGGAGCTGGTCTCGCAGCACATCATGACCTCGCCTGTAACCAAGAAAAGCGCCACATAGAACATTAACAGGTGAGCATCAAACAGGCCACTATACTTTTGTATAAATAAGGTTCAATTTCTTACCTCTGGACAAAACCCTCCAGCAGGCTGTGCAGCACGTGGCTGCGGTAGCGCATCAAGCGTACATCTTGAGGTGTGCTGTCCATGCACTGCCCGTTAAGAATGGGCCGCTCAAACATGTTGCTGAACTCCTGACGTGTTCCCAAAAAGTCGGGCCTAACAAAGTCCACCATGCACCAGTATTCAGTGAGGTTGTTCTGCAATGGGTAACCAGTCAGGACTACTCTGCGCCGGGAGCGAATGTTCTTCAGGGCCTGTGATGTGCTGGCATGGTAGTTTTTAATTCGATGACCCTCGTCACATATGACCACGTCTGGGCCAGGCCGTGCTATGGCCCTTTCAATACCTGAAAAGACAGGGTTTTTAATGGCATACACAGACAACTTTGTTCGGGCCACTGCTTCCCTTTATCCAATGATTTCTGCTGACCTTTCATGAGTTCCTGCTGTCTATCTTCTTCATCCAGGTCGATGATGATTGGTCCTGCTGGCTTCTTTGATTTCCTCTTCTTACCCGTCACAAAACTCTTCTTCATAGATAGCAGGCGGTACATCTCATAACCCATCAGCAACACCCCTCCCTCTCTAGACCAGTCTTCCACAACTTTGGCTCGGGCCATCGTGGTTCTGCAGGTAACACAGTTAGCGTGATTAATATCTCCATTGTTTGGCAATGAATGCGTAACCTTACAAAGAACATTGCATGCTACATACTTGTGCTCATCGTTGAGAATGTGAACTCTGAAGGTGCGGCCTGTGATGACTGCAGGGTCAGTGTCCGGGTAAAGAGCTTCTTGTGGTGGGAGCCAGAGGTTAAACTCTGTCAGCCAGTTCTGAAGTGTGTTCACCTTTTACCAAGGAAAAAAAGATGGCTTAGAGGTTATTTAAAATCATAATAACACAGTGAGTTCAGGAAATGTGAATGTGTGATCAACAGTATTTATCTTAAGACATTAAACACTTTGATTACTCACAGGAACAATGCACAGCACAGTGTGAGCCTCAGTATTCTTCAGCAGGATGTCAGTGAAGGAAATGACCTGCAGTGTCTTGCCCAACCCCATGCTGTGAGCGAGGATGCAACCAAAGCCACTGCTAGTTTTATACCGCTCCAGAGACTCAATGAGGTTGTCATAGAGAAACCGGATTCCCCCAACCTTAAAAAGGAGAAGACAAATGTTTGAGAGAAAACTGTCTGGATTAGGGGTTTCTGTTACTAGCAACCCCTAATCCAGAAAGCTGCAGCTCATTGAGAACGTCGCTGCTCGTGTCCTGACTAACACTAAGAAAGTGGATCACATCACTCCTGTTCCGAAGTCTTTACACTGGCTTCCCGTCTGTCAAATAATTTATTTCAAAATACTGCTGCTGGTTTATAAACAGGGATGCAAACTCATCAGGTATGAAAAAGGTGACAAGGACCCGAGCCCCCGACCCCACGGAATATCGGCTTTAAAATGAGGAATAACAGAGGATGTTAGCAGTCAGAACAACTAAAGCAGCAGGTAATAATAACAGAAACGCCAAAGAGTCACATCTAGTAGAAATATATAAAAGTATGTATTTGAAGTGTGTAGCAGTCAGTTTATCATTTTGGCTGTTGAGCATTTTGAAAAATTATTTTCATGCTTCTGTGCAAGGCTTAGTCTTTGTATCTATCTGTATAGCCTCCACTACATGTATTTAATCCCTTTAGTTACTTCACAGATGTGGATGAATGATGTGAAATATAATCAAGTGTTAAATCAGACTTTAGTTCCACCTGGAGTAAATTCACAAGTATACAGTATACAATGCAGTATACAAAGTCATTCAAACTAGCTGCACCTTTACCAGCTTTGAGAACACTTTCATGATCAATCATTATAAAACATATCATATATATTATTCTGAAATGGACCAATCTGCACAATGACTACTTTTACTGTCGCTACTTTCACTATATTTTGATGAGAATACTTTTCTACTTTCACTTGAGGAACATTTTGAATGCAGGACTTTTACTGTAACAGAGTATTCCTACACTCTGGTACTTCTAGTACAAGACCTGAGTACTTCTACTTTTACTCAAGTAGGCTACAAGATCTGAGTACTTCTACTTTTACTGTCGCTACTTTAACTATATTTTGATGATAATACTTTTGAGGAACATTTTGATTGCAGGATTGTTCCTACATTCTGGTACTTCTACTTTTAATCAAGTACAAGATCTGAGTACTTCTCCTTTTACTCAAGTAAAAGATCTGAGTACTTCTACTTTTACTCAAGTACAAGATCTGAGTACTTCTACTTTTAATCAAGTACAAGATCTGAGTGCTTTTACTTTGACTCTAGTACAAGATATACCACCTCTGTTTATAGCCTATGAAAAAAACTATTAGAAAACGAAGGCTAAAGCTAATGTTAGCAGATAGTGACAATGTATGCTAGTTATCTAGCTCAACGATAATATTGCGACAGAAAGACTTTTCAGTGCACATCACGCTCTGCCGCTCCGACAGGGAGCTCTGCTCTGAACACCTGAACGCCCCGTTCTAACAGCTGTTCACCAGCAGTCCAGTCTGTACCACAGTGACTCCGGACCGCACAGTTAATATTAACGAACGCACCCGTAGGTAATGTAGCTGCTGAAGCTAGACCCTCGTCGCGGAGCAGCAGAGCCTTATTATACATCCATGAGCAGAGCCGACAGGCAGGAAGACTCGAGCACACAGCTCGCGCTTCATTATAATATATAAAAAAAGAACACCTTGCCTGTCATGATGGCACATAACAGCTCGCGGCCGCAGATTTTTATTGCAGATCTACATGAATCACACAAACGACCTATTTTGGATTCAAAACGGCGAATTTCGCCAAAAGGTGACAAGTTTGCATCCCTGTATAAAGCTTTGAATGGTTTAGGCCCAAAATACATTTCTGACCTCCTGCTAAATTATGAACCATCCAGATCTCTCAGGTCTTCAGGGACTGGTCAGCTTTCTGTCCCCAGAGTCAGAACTAAACATGGAGAAGCAGCGTTCAGTTATTATGCTCCAAATATCTGGAACAAACTCCCAGAAACCTGCAGGTCCGCTGCAACTCTGACTACTTTTAAATCCAGACTGAAGACTTTTCTTTTTGCCACTGCTTTTAATTGATGTATTCATATCTCACACTGCACTGTAACTTTTATTCAAGTACCTGTGTTATTCATGTTTTATTATCTTTGCTTTTAAAGTAGTGTTTTTTTAAATGCCATTTTATAATATGTTTCTGCTGCACTATTTTTGTAATGCTCTTAAATGACTTTCATTTTTGTAAAGCACTTTGAATTGCCTTGTGTTCAAAGGTGCTATATAAATGAACTTGCCTTGCCTTACTGGGCATTATTGCTTTGAGAGTTTGAGAAATGACGAGATGGTGGGCATACCTGGTGAGGTTTGACCGCCTTGGCCAGCTGTGGAGCGAGGTAAATGTCTTTCTCCTCTGCAGGGTGACTGATGTTTACCAGCACTTGACCCTGGGCATCAGGCAGATTCAAAACGTCATTGATGTGCGCCCCGCTGCTTTCCTCTGAGGTGCCATCAGCATCCTCATCGGCCGACTCGCTGCTTATCTGCAGGGCGTCTTCATCGCCAGAACTAAGCTCGATTATATCTACATCATCAAAGGAGATGTGAACACTGTGTGAGAGCATGCTCAATTCTCTTTGTCATGATTTACTTTGAGAAAATAAACATCATTGTTTGACAGAAGTATCATATATTTTACCATCTCTAATGTCAAGTGCAGGCAGCATGGGGTCCTTTATGTCATCCTCATCACCACTGCTATCCAGACAGATCACATCCTGCTTGCTAAGCAGAGCAGGGACCAAGTGAGATACTTCGTCTAAAATTGAAGCAGGGTCCACTATTGGAAAGATCAGAAGATAATAGGAAACTTCAGGATAGAAAACACAACATTTAAATCTGAGAATGTGTAGCTTCACTAAAGAGGGATAGTCACCTAGCTGAGCTTCTGGGACAGCTGCTGTAGGGAAGTCCTTTCTCTGCTGCTCCAGACGTTTCCGCCGGTCCATCTCCTCCTGTTGGGCAGCCTTGGTCCCAGCCTCCAACTGATCCTCATTCAGCATCTTTCTGTTAGCATAAGGAACATTTTCAGTATAAATAGCTACATAATGTAATATACCCGAGGGAAAAACCCCAACAGATCAACGTACCTGATATTCTTCCTCATGTGTACAGGCTTCGATAGCTTGGAAAGTTTGGAGCCTTTTGAGGACTTGGAAGATTTGGATGATTTTGAGGATTTATGTTTCTTTGTTTTGCTGGAAGCTGGCTTGCTCTTGCTTGGGTTTTCTGGGCCTGTCAGAGGCGGAGACCTAGAGGCAGGTCTGGAGGAGGGTCTGGGGGAGGTTGGGGACGCGGGCTGGGACGGAGGCTCGGGGGACGGCTCTCCGGAGGTAGCTGAAGGGGAGTCCCTGCCATCCTGAGCGGCTTCCGTCCTACTCTGTGCACTCCCAGGCCGTTCTAGAGACAGAAAATAGACAGTATTTCAGTTGATGTCTTCAAAGACTAACAACAAGCACAAGTGTATTTTCTTTCCTGTGTGTGAATGCATTAGGTTGTGTGTTTATACAGGGCAGAAAAGAGGGGTGAAATCGTTTAATCCAAAAAGTTTTCTCTCTGCTCGTTGGATTGGTTTTCTATGACAACAATATCTTGACAACATATACACACTTTAAACGTCATGTGTGTGATAGACTAGCATTGCCGCTTTTAAAATGTTTTATTGGTCACTCACCGACACCATCATCATCTTCATCGTCTCCATCATTGTCATCCTCATCGTCCTCCAGGTCTTCATTGTCCTCCTCTTCCTCGTTGTCCAAATACTCCAATTCGCTGTTAAGGCTGGGCTCCAGGTCACTTTCTGAAACTGCCTCTTCAGACATGGTGTCTTACTAGGCTCTCAAAATATTACTTGCACACCTTCATTAGGTGCCCTAAGAAAAAGAAAAAAACCATCTCATCATAACGTAGGATTCATGTAGTTTCATTGTCAATCAACAATTCAATTTGCCAATGCAAATTTCAGTCAATCCACTAATCGATTAACAATAATTCTTTAGCAACAAGACTACAAAAAAGGTCCCAATATTTAGAAATGGTCAGATATGCAATGTATGCTTTATGGTAAACACTAGCTTACTTATTGTTTGTATATGGGAAGGAAAGCACCATAGAGTCATATAAATGTGGCAGAGTGAAATATCACAGTTACTATTGCCAGTTCATGATGAAACAAAGCCAAAAATAAACATAACACATTTGTATATATGGAGTAAAACAAAGTATAGTACATATGAAATAAATATGTACACGGATGATATGCATGTACAGAATGTGTTCCATATGAACTTGTAATCAAGCAAGATACATAAAGACATAGTTAAAAAAATATTATTATCTCTAGGAGTAGGTCATAAGGAATTGAGACTCTAAATATCATAGATGGATAGACATGGTGAGACATAATATCCGTCAGCAAAATACATCATAAAAATGTTCACATGGTATTAAAGTAAATCCCTTGAGTGGTATTTAAAAATAAGGCTACTTTAATAAGGCTCCTACTGTCCTTATAGTATGTTGACATTAGCATATGTCAAACACTGAATGTCAGACATCTGAATCCACAGTACAGGAATAATTGCGTATGTGATCCTATGAATAACGTGCAATGTTTAAGTGACCCATAGAAGAGATTTCACCCAAAGGGTTTTGAGCTGAGGATGAATGCAGCTAGCACGAAGCTACCTCTGCAGCATATCCATTGTATCATGTTGATTGTGAATTGACATATACTCCAAGCATCTATCGTGGATTGGCGTGAGGAGCTAACTAACCCAATGCATATAAATATGAATGATACTCAGACACAGTGAGCACAACAATATGCTAGCTAATTGCATAACAATACAGGCGAATTCAAACGCTAATAAACACGTTATTGGTGAACAGTTCACTGTTCACCAATAACAGTGGCAGCAAAACAGTGAGGCTGGTTGTAACTTGGGCAGGGGGAAAAAACAGCTTTCCTTGCAAAAACGACTGTTCTGTGGGCTGTCTTAGAAAGATAACAATCGTATTGTGTAGGGATAACGGTAGCGGTGCTAATGCTAGCCTGAAATACAACAAGGCTTTCCCTGTCGGCTAGGTAGGAAGCGCCAGCTGAACACAAACATCGGTCCGCTGAGGAACTTACCGTGCATACGGCTGCGCTGCGCTCCTCTAGAAACCTCGCTGTGCAGACAACCACAGACCGATTTATTCCCACAGAACCTATTTAAATGAAATCAACTGATAAACGTACCTAATTTCCAATTTGTTCCAGTGTAACCAACAATACTGTTCCCGTAGAGGTAGCTCCAACTAAGGTTCCGGGAGTTAAAAAGCCCGACGAAGAACACGGTGTGCTATTAATATGTAACATTCCTAAATGATCCATCATTGCAACAATATTTGACTAACTGTCTCACTATTTTAGCCACATTTTACATTGATAGAATACTTTCTTATATTACATTTAAAAAACAGCACAAACTGTATCTTTAAAACACAAAACATTCTGAACATCTGAAAACATTTTTTTTTACAAAATAACCTGATTTTGTAAACCTCTTGTGTGTTGGTTCATATGTTGTTGTTTTTTTTTACTATTTTCTAATAAAACAGCGTGTTTCTTTGTTATTATGAATGGCCTGACACCAATCCCCGACACCAAGTCGTGATTTGATGAATAACTAAAAACATATCTCATCGTTTAACCTACTTTTAATATTTGTGTACACCATTCATTGTTACAATTAATGTTCTGATGTTATCAGTTTTGTAGTTCTGACTACAGGAAGTTGCAGGGGGGCTGTTTTGTGTGTGACTCCCGTCGTTTCTTGATGACGTAGATTGTAAGCGGCCAATTCTGTCTATTGTGTTTATCTTGAGCTCCACAGTTGTCTCGTGAATGGATACCGGATTATCGTTTAAGGTTGTTATTACCCTTCTCTCGGACATGGACTGGAACACATCGTGAATAATAGTCTGCTGTGCACAAAGAGGAAGATGAACAAAGGCTGGCTGGAGCTGGAGAGTGATCCAGGTGAGACAGCTCGAAACACAGCTAGCTGTCGTTAGCTTCAACACTAAACCAGAGGGACAGTTCAGCTTCTTCAACAGCTTCACTAACATTAGAGAACCATTTAAATGCATTACAAGCTTAAAACATAGTAAAATAAAAGATGTTTGTGTATTGTGTTGTGCATGTTGATTCACTTTATTGACTTTCCAAAGGAGAAATATGAGGAGTGAGTTAACGTTATGAGCAAACATATTAAACTTGACCTTTTATTCGTTTTTGAATGTGACTGAATCCAAATTATTTTCGACTTGTTATTATAAATGTTTAACTTGCTATATGAAGGATGTGATGAGCCATTTTGGTTTACAAAGGGATCCTTAATATTCATTTCCAGATAATACAGTATATAATATATGTACACATGACTAAATATGTATGTTCATTTTAATTCATTTCTTATTTTATAGTTATTTACCATTTATAATTGTATCCTTAATTGTATTAATCTGTGTGAATCTGTGCTTTCCTGTTTTTCAATCTTACCCTGTTGCTGTTAAACTACTGACGGGGGTTAATACAAGTCCATCTTATCTTATCTTAAAATAAAACAACTGCACATACGCAGACAAAAGCCTCAATACATACAGTAAATGTGCACTGTCATGAACGAAGCCATATTCATTATATGAATATATATATTGTTTTGAAGATAAGTAAGACAAATCCACAACAAGATAAAAGACGATAATGGATCTAGAGTTATTGAACTGGGCAGGTTGTTCCAATCAGATGGAGATTCACATTTTAAGGCTTGTTACCCAGTGTCTTTAGAAATGTCTATTAAACACAGAAAAAGGAGGAAAGTGCCTTAGCTTAGACTAAGACTACACGATTACCTATATGTTTTATGTAAGACGGATAGTCAAAGAAAATGCATTAAACAAATACTTAAATTTGTTTTACTCTAAAATAAACTACAATGTTTTTTTTATTTCAGGACTCTTCACTTTGCTGGTTGAAGATTTTGGTGAGTAGCTCATTTACAGTAGCCGGATATCTTATGTTGCTTTCATGTGAATAGTCATGTTTACAAGAACTAGTTCCATTCAAGGGGCTATTCAATCCAATTAAAAGGTTTCCCTTTGTGTGGTTGTTTGTGTGTTCCAGGGGTCAAGGGTGTCCAAGTAGAGGAAATCTATGATCTTCAAAGCAAGTGTCCAAGGTATCTTTTCTGTTACCAATCCGTTCTATTCAAATAGGTTTGGTGAAAAGCAATGATTGACAAAAACTGTCCACAGACAGAAAGAGAGACGCAAATATAAAAATCTGACATGTAGACATGTGGCTATTCCAAGTTTCATGTCTTGATTTAAACAGCGTTTATCTTCTGACTGTAGCAACACCATGTGAAACGTTTTTTATTTCTTGCAGTCCTGTCTATGGCTTCATCTTCTTGTTCAAGTGGATCGAGGAACGTCGATCCAGGAGGAAAGTTAACACTTTGGTGGATGAGACCTCTGTCATTGACGAGGACATTGTGAATGATATGTTCTTTGCTCACCAGGTAAGTGTTTCTGAGATCATACATGTTGGTAGTTAATGTTGTTTTTCCTGGTATATGAAGTCTTCTTATTAGTGAGCCACTGGCCTGTATTTGAAGTCCTAAAATCTTCAGTATTAGTTCTGCCAATTAAGTAAATGCAAGTATTATTTTAATAAATCGTATGAAGATTTTTCTTCAATTTTTGTAGCCGGTTGATCGTGGTTCTTTGAGCAAATGTGGAGACAATTGTTATGTAACGTATATTATTACATGTAATAAGTAAATCAAATGTAATGAATGCACAGTGGGATCCAAACATCCAAAGTACTGCTAAGACATCATAAGATATTTCCTTCTTCCAGGAATTCGCAACCCTAACCTATAAAGTAATTGATTGTAGCAATGTCTCATTGTTAATGACATGCATATTCTTAATTTGACTCTTGTTTATTCTTGTCTTCTTTTGTCTAGCTGATACCAAATTCATGTGCCACCCACGCTTTGTTGAGTGTGCTTCTGAACTGCAGTGGCGTTGAGCTCGGCACCACCATTAGTCGCATGAAGGCTTTCACCAAAGGCTTTAGTCCAGAGGTAAGATGTTTCTCACGCTCACTCATACACAGTATCTGTTATGTTAAGTGTCATTTCATGTGGTGCTTTTATATTTAGAGTTTTCATTTGAAAATCAGCTCTCGGATTTGTTTTGGATTTGACTGTTATTCCTAAAAGTAAGTTGACAAACGACAACTTGATATACAGTATTATAGGAACGGAGTCAATTCTATGACCAAAAATAGCTTGTTCAATACATTTACCTAGTTTCTGAATCTCTCAACAATTTAAATCACTCTTGTTAAAATATTCCTTCTTTCTCAATTTCAAAGGTCTTGATTGGCATGACCGTTTTTCAACTTGTGCTCTCTCCACCTCTTCTTCCTCCTCTCCTACTGTCATGTTTAACTTTGTATTTCTTTTTGCAGAGTAAAGGCTACGCAATTGGAAATGCCCCAGAGCTTGCCAGAGCACATAACAGCCATGCCAGGTAGGTCAGGTCTCAGTCAGAGGTTCCTTTTGAAATGTTCAGGTGTCGCTGATTCTGTGAGAGAGAAAAATGGCCTGTGATTGGTCTACCATACCGTGGAAGATGTGTCAGTTTCTTAAGCTCTCTTTCTGTGTTTCTATGGAGACCGGAGCCCAGGCACTTACCGGAGAAACAGAATGGGATCAGTGCAGTGCGGACCATGGAGGCCTTCCACTTCGTTAGCTATGTGCCCATCAAAGACCGCCTCTTTGAGCTCGATGGACTAAAAGCTTACCCCATTGATCACGGTGAGAGTAAACACTGACAGAAATACAGAAGTCCTGTTCTTTTCACACTGATTTAAAGCAGTTTAGCTGCAGTGGAACCACTGAATGTTGTATTAAAAGGTATGCATATGGTTTAAACAGAATTTCCTAGAATAATTTGTCTGATTTCTTCTCTTTTTTAAAGTATTTACTTCACTTATTTTTATTTGTCATGTTTTATCATCATTTAAACCACGTCAGTATCCAAAAATAAGGTCTAATTCCTCACTGGATAAAACAGCGTTATGACAAATCTGCTATAAAATGTGTTAATACATTTAATGTTTGGGATTTTGCTTCCTAAAGTTAGTATCATATTTCTCTCTATTGTAGGGCCCTGGGGAGAGGAGGAGGAATGGACCGATAAAGCTCGGCGGGTCATCATGGAGAGGATTGGACTGGCCACTGCCGGGTGAGTCCAGAGCCCGTTAGCCGAGCAGTGATTATTCACCTTCTACACACACCTCCAGGGCTTCATTCTCACGCTGCTGCTCTGCTCTTTCTCAGTGAGCCGTACCATGACATTCGCTTCAACCTGATGGCAGTGGTGCCTGACCGCAGGATGAAGTACGAGTCCAAACTTGAAATTCTTAAGAGGAATCGACAGACTGTTCTGGAGGGTCTGCAGAAGGTCAGGGACTGCTGCAAGTCTCAAATGTCAAAATGAATAAACTTGGATGTATTGTTATAACCTCTGCTGTAGCATGTCATATTTGACACTTGTTTTAAAGTCCTAATTTAATGTTCCTAATAATCTTTGTCCAAGTGATATTCTGTAAAGGCGGTATTTGGGCTAGCTCCTCTGTCATGTCTACTAACCTTGTTGAATATGTTTAAAATGTATTTTGTATGTTGTCTTCAGATGATCCGGCTCAATCAGCCCGATCTTGCACAAGACAAGAAGCAGCAGGAGGACGATGGCACCGCTGCGATCAAGAAAGAGTCAGATGCAGAGCCAGTAACATCCCAGGGGGCTGATCCGGGTACTTATATCTGCTTTATTCTCCGAGTATTTGTTAAAACACATCTTGTAAATGGTGTAGGGGCTCATTATAAACATTCAACTGAAATACAATTACCCTAATTTTTGATTCAGTTAATGAGTCCGGAGCTCGGTCTAAAGATGCTGCTAACCGTTCAGGAAACGCTAAGGTCATGGGTAAACCTGCAGCCCCCTCAGGAGGAGGGGTCACCAGTCCCAACCCCGTCGCTCAGCGGCTGCCGGCCTTCCTGGACAACCACAACTATGCCAAGTCTCCAATGCAGGTGAGAGGACGGGAACATCGTATACGATACGATAATACTTTAATGGTCAGATCAAGTCTGAAATGTGACTTGCAGCACAGCAGCTCCATGTGTAACCTCAACATGGACAAATATCAAGACACAATACATGACTTTTTTTTTTTAACATAACAGCACAATCACTGAGAAAAAACATGCTCAAAGACCCTTTAGCGTGCATTTGCTCTGGGATTGAGCTCTGTATTTACTGTGAGGATTGACTGATGCACAAAGGATGCTTCAGTCTGACTTTGTTGTATGGCGGGACCCTGTATCTCCGATTCATATTCGCTGTTCAGAACATGGTTTGGGTCTGAGATGATGTTGTTGGACAGCCTTATTAGGTTGTTATGATAGGCTGAGTCATAAAGTCTCTGACGGGGTTAACCAACAATCTTTGAGCAGGTTTGTAACGGGTATTGATCACTTTCTCCACCAATATAAGCCTCTAAAGATCTTTTTCAGACGCTTTGGTCGTAATGTGCACTTAGGGTCGTGTTCAGAGCTGCAACTAATGATTATTTTCATCATCAGTTATAATACCAATTATCTTTCTCATTATTGCTGCTTCACAAGATCCGGAAAATAGGGGAGACAAATGTTCATCATGAGTCCCCAGAGTATTCATTCGGTTCTTCAAAATGAATTAGATTTTGGAATAGTTTTATTATTTATCTTTTGATTTCCCCAATTTACTAAATATTGTAGCTCTTGTTGAGTGCTGGACCGACAGCAGAAATATGTATTTCACATTGCCCTGTATCATTTCTAAAGAAAAATACATGATTTAAATATTTGATGTAAATGCATTTTATTACATTGTCACTTGTTAGACGCTTTTACCCAAAGCGACACACATGCACTTAATACAGTGGGCAATCCCTACAGGAGTGAAGTGTCTTTCCCAAGCACACAACGACATGGGGATTGAACCAGTAACCCCCTTGATCTGAAGACAGTGCACTAACCACTGAGCCACACACTCCTCCTGTGATCTTTCTAGTCTTGTCAAGACAACTTAATTGAATGTATCGAGGCTTTAATGTTCACAGCATATGACACCCTATCTCCGCTCGCGATAACAGGCAGGTGTTACATTGTTATGTGAGAAGATTACTATTCCACACCTAGCAGCTCCGGAGGTCACACATTTCTTTCTGTCTCTCAGATCTGACCTAGGGACAGTCACTGCACTGCATGTGTTGTTTCTCTCACTTCTGTATAAATAAAGAATGATTCTCCCTATCCAGCTTTCTGAGGCTCAATCACTCTCCATTGCTCATTAAAGTTACAAGTTAAGTTAAAGCCTTTTATTGTCATTGTGCAAAAAATACAACGAGATTCAGAGTGCAACCCTGTCCCAGTGTGCAAACACTAGGTGCAAATTGGGTCTTCAGTCACGGCGCGTTTTCAGATCGTGCAAACTGCTATACTTTGAACTCAAATGCTCTGCATCAGATTGTCATATCTTCTTCATTTCTGTTGTTGCAGCTCACATTTTGAATCATTTTGAGCTTTAATGAGAATGTTCGAATTAACAGGAAGAAGAGGATCTTGCTGCTGTAGTTGGTCGCTCTCGAGTGGCAGTTCCCCCCAAACCCCCTTACACAGACGACGAAGACGACGATGCGGATGAAGAGGAGGAAGTAACTGGTTCTGCAGGCACAACCAGGTTAGCATTGTAATGTGTATATAGGTATACTTGCCTTCTTTGTTTGTGGTTATGACCCCACCGAAAGAAGCAACATTTCTTTGAATAAATGTTTCTGCTTTTTGTTTTAAAGTTCCCCTGTTATACTGTTTTTCCTCAATATATTATAGGTCCCAGATATATACAAAACATGTCTCTGAAGTGTTTGGCTCCAAATACCAAACAGATCATTGTAGCATCCCATAATCCCCTCTGTTTCAGCCCTGTTTCAAAAGTGCTGATTCTGTGTCTGTTACTTTAGATGAAAATAAGGAGCCACTCCCCACGCCCCTCTGAGAGATATTTGGTTAAAAATAACACAATGGTGCTCTAGGAGGAGATTCAGGTGATACGGTGGGGGGGGGGGTTGCCTTGGTTGGTGATTGGCTAATGGTTACACAAGCCAAAAAAACGTTATGACATCATAAAGTGGCCCAAATCTGATCAGCTCATTTTCAGACAGGTTTTTATATAAATGGATCAGGACAAAAAGAGAGAGACTCTGAAACTTTCAGAATCTCTTTCCACAGAGGGGAAACATGTTTATGTATAAAAGACATGAACAAGTGGATTTTGCTTAATAGGTGACCTTTAAATCTGCTGTCTTTTAGGTTTAGACGGAAGGCAAGTCTGCGATCACGACCAGTACGGGCAGTCACTGGGATGGAGAGCCAGATTGCCCTCACTGTATTAGCTGAGAAACTGAAGAAGGAGGTCCAAAGGAAGGATGCCCTTAACACACCCCTGTCTGTCCGCACAGAAGGGCGCACAGGGGGCATTTGCATCACATCTGCTTCACAGCCGTCCCCCACACCCAGCAACGAAAGCACTGACACGGCCTCTGAGATTGGCAGCGCCTTCAACTCCCCGCTGCGCTCACCCGCTCGCTCCCAGGCTGCCACGCGCCCATCAAGTCCAGTCGCATCCCATCTGTCTCGTGTGCTGTTCGGAGAAGATGAGATGCTGAGGCTAGACTCCAGACACAACCGCGCTGTGAGAGAGCTGGGTCCCTCTGTCAGCGCTGCTCTGCTACAGCTGCAGGAGGACGGAGTCATCTTCGTTCTCCCTCCATCTGGTGAGTACAAGAGGTCGTTACTGTCGCCTGTGTTATTTACAAAGGTGCTCTAACAGCCTCTGCTGAAGTCAGCGTTTTAGTCTATCACTTGATATTTATGGTACAGTCGGAGCATATGAATCATTTAAGACAATAGAAGTTAACAGTTTGGGGTGACCTTAAAGGGAGAATGTGCCATTTATTTTGTAGATGTCCAGTCAGAGTTAATGGGTAATGTTGTCAATTGAAGCAATTCATTCCTCAGTGAGTTTTGACAGAGGAAGCTGAGTTCTCCAGCTCGAGGAGCAGCTGGTACATGTACAGCCTTCATGTACCAGGATGCATTGTGTGAAATTATGAATAAAGAATGCTGGTGTATACAAGTCTGGCCTAAATCTTCTGTCAGAAAGATTGCAGCAATCCAGGGGGTGTAGATATCCAAACTTTAATTATTCACAGGAGTTATAGTGTTACAGGATGTTCGTTTGTTATGTTGTGGTTATCTAGCACATATAAATAAACAGAGTAGATCGAATTAGTGAATGACAATATTAATCCTAATAGTTACATTACGATTTCCTGCTAGGAACAGTACATACACATACATGCTGGAACAGTCAGCTTCATGGTAAACAATACCAGAAATGCCTGCAAGAGGGCTCACTTGACCGCAACAAGTGCGAGTGTTTTAACACGTGATAATGGCGGCTTACAGGGGGGTAAAGTTATACATGCGGTAATGGCGGCTGACATAAAGTTATACACAGCTCACCGCAATAGCACGAGACTGGACATATATGGCGATCGTACATACCAAATATAATTATATCAACAATCACAGCGGACAGAAAGTGAAACTACTGAACATTTAACAGGCAGTCACACTTATGGCAAACAAGTACTGTAAACAATATATATATACTACGCCGATTATTGTCTGTAAACTGTTATTTACATACGAAATGCAAACATATAGATACAAACAGGTGCTTATGCCACAGTAACAACACTTACAGTTTCATACACACACAACGCGGAACACACAACGACCCGTTCACTTGCTGAAAGTCTGTTTATGACCGGTCGCGTGACTAATGACGTTACAGTGTGAGGGGTGCGTCCGGTAACTATCTCTGGACTGTCTGGGGGGCGTCCCCAAAGCAGGGAAGTTTGCACAGCCGCCCCCAAATTCACTAGATGAATTTGTAATAGCACAAATGTCCCTGCTAGAATGCGGGGTAGGCTTGTCTTTATGGTGTATGGGCCAAAGCAGTCGACACCAGTGGACCAGTATGGTGGTTTGTTTATGCGTAGCCGTGCAGCGGGTAAGTCTGCCATCTTAGGAATGACAGGTTTGTTCCGCCACTTGTGACACTCAACGCAGACATGTTGATGTTTCTTGACTGCTTGTCGTCCGCGAAGTATCCAGTAGGTTCTCCTTAGCTCTGAGAATACACGATCGGGACCTGCGTGCAGCAAACGTTTGTCGTCGTTCTGTATAATCATCTTGGTGACAGGGTGGTCTGGAGCCAGGATTATAGGATGTATGGTGTCCTCTTTCAGGTATTTCTCTGCCTTCCGGAGAAGGCCTCCCACTCTGATTAGTCCTACAGCCTGGTCGTGTACAGGAGAGAGTGGCAGCAAGCGACTACTAGATTGTAGTGCGGTCGTTTCCGCAGGGAAGGATTCTTGCTGTGCTCTTTTAAGCAGGACAACCTCTGTCTCTAGTCGGCTTTCTAGTCATGCGTGGAGCAGCCGCCCCGTGCATGGTAGGTGACTTCAAGTAGTTCAGACCATGATTTGAAGAGTGTTAGATCTGGAGCCGCAGGCTCGGCTGTTGCAATGTTGCCGCAGAAAGTGGTGTTGCGCGTCTCCTCTGTGTGAGCAGAACTGACCACGGGGTTAGCCGGCCAGTCGGCTGGAGGCAGTTGAAGGAAAGTCGGGCCAGATGTCCAGCGATTGGGCTTAGCGAAGTCCAGTAGATGCTTTCCCCTTGTAATGTCGTCAGCGGGGTTCTCTTCAGAGGGGACGTATCTCCAGCTGTCGGTTCCGACGAGCTCCTGGATTTCCGCTATCCTTGTCCCTACAAACACTTTGTATTGCTGGGAGTCAGACTGAATCCAGTGGAGGACTGTAGTGGAATCTGACCACAGGGTTGTTTTGTGTATTGACAGTGTCAGCTCGGTGTGCAGCAGCTTGGCCAACTGTGCTCCAGTCAGGGCCGCACACAGCTCTAAGCGGGGTATTGAGAGCTGTTTCTTCGGGGCTACACGTGACCTTGCCATCACGAATGACACCTGCACTCTACCTCTGTCGTCTTCAAACCTCAGGTAGGCGACGGAGCCGTATGCTCTCTCAGAGGCGTCAGAGAAGATGTGTAGGTCGGCGGGGGTAGTGTTGGGAACATCAGAAGTGTAGCACCGTGGCAGGCTGATTTTCTGGAGATTTGGCAGCTCTCTTTCCCAGGCTTGCCACACAGGGAGAAGTTCGTCTGGCAGTGGTGCATTCCATCCACTTTCCTTCTTCCAGAGGGCTTGAACTATGACCTTGGCCCGTGTGGTAAAGGGGATGATGTAGCCGAGAGGGTCATATTGGCTGGCCAGTACTCGGTACACGTACCTCAAGGTGGGTTCAGCTGAAGGAATAGCACGGTGCTTGTATCCCAGTGTGTCGGTACTACAGCACCACAGGAGACCGAGCGCAGACTCTTGGGGGTCGGTCTTATTAGCGTTTAGCCATAGCTCACACTCAGATGATTTGGCTTCTGTAGGGATGTGTGAGATAACGTCTGGCATGTTGCTGTCCCACTGTCTTATTTCGAAGCCTCTGCTGGCAAGGACTGATCTCAGCTTGTCAATGAGGTTTCTGGCCTGGTCCTGGGACCGCAGAGACTGGAGACAGTTATCCACATAGAATGAGTGCATCACAGATTTAACTACCTCTTCATTGTCGTTGCTGTGGTCGTTCACGTGGCGCTGCAGGGCGTATGGTGGTCCCGAAGGGCAGCACACGCCACTCGTAGACATCTGGACTCCGATCTGTCTTCCCGTCTCGCCACAGGAAGCGGAGCAGTGGTTGGTCTTCAGGGAGGAGACGCACTTGATGAAGCACTTGATGGCCACAGAATACTCTCTAAACCTCAGCAGCACGCCAAGCAGCGCTGAGCCCAGGGTCGGTCCACAAAGCAGATTGTCATTAAGAGAGGCTTGTTGGTAGTTAAAGGAGCAGTTGAAGACGACTCTGTGTTTACCATTGTGTTGTACAAGATGGTGAGGAATAAGCCATGACTCCTTGGAGTTGCTCACCTCTTCAGAGCTAATCTTCACTGCATAACCAGCCTTTTCCAGTTTATGGATCTCCTCCTTGTAGACTGCAGATAGCTTAGGGTTGATAGACAGACGACGTTCTGTAGCTCTTAGAAGAGCCATTGTTGCAGTAGGAGGTACATGCAGAGAGGGGGCACTTTGCTTACGCAATAGTGGAGTGGCGTAGCGAGACACATCGTCAACTTTGACACGTACAGTCTTGTCTTCCAGTAGTTCAATGGCTGCTTTATCCTCACCAGAGCGGGTCACTTCATTGATGCTCCTGAAGGGGAGTGTGTCGAGCTGCCAAAGTTTCTCCACGTTCTGATGCAGCTCCTCTGAAGGGGAGAGGAAGGATGAATGGAGACGGTTGCTCTCACCTGCTGATGGAAGCTGGCTGGTCTCTGTGTAGTCCATCCGAGTGCCGTGCATACAGCCACTGGGCAGCCTGTTGGGCCTGTGCGCACAGGCTGTTTGGGGATGATCAGATGTGTGTTATCTGACCCGATGACCCTAAGATGTTTGTATTTTTGCTTCAGGGACTCAGCTGCACGTGACTGCTCTGTCAGATTCAGCTCGGCAGCTGTAAAGGCCTGACTGATGTTGTGTTTCACCTTTCTTCGTCATGACTGACACTTTGAATGACACAGTAGCTCCTTTCACCTGCACTATTTCCTGCCTAATTGTCCTGAGGGATGTTACCTCTTCCTGTCCGAGGAGGCCGAGATGGCGGGCAGCAGCTGGTAGTATGATAGTTCTTTGACATTGTCCTCGAGATTCAGATGCCATGAGCTTCCCTGTCAGCCTTGTCCTCTCGCACAGCTACTGTCAAGCAGCTTCTGCAACGCTCCACTTTATTTCTACCGCCATTTATACTCGGTCTCAAATGAAAAACATTGAATATCTTAGGCAGCCAAACATCGTTGATCATTTCCTCCTCTGAACTCATATTCTGGGATGCTACCGGCTACAAATCGATGAGAAACCATCAAATGTAACGGCTCATACGTTTTTGAGGAATACAGAGAAAAACATGATGAAATAGCTTGCCATTCTTCTTTGCATTCAACTATGTCACTGTCTCGTCAAATGCTGACTCTGAATGCAACTAAAAAGTGTGAAGCGGCAAACTCTACTTTCTCCTCACACCATGAGAAATGTATTGCTTTGTTCAACTGTTTATTATCAATAACGATTAGGCACGAAATCGATACATTATCCCTTTTTATCGGTATAACATACCTTACTTTTATTCAGAAATAGTCCGCTTACTTGACTTGAATTGCTGTCTGTACAGCAGATCTGGCTTCTGATGGAACAAAGCGGCCTTGCACCCCTGAGAAGATAAAAGACAAAGTAAAAGCAGAGCTCTCAGGAGGAGACAAGGAAGGAGATGAGGGGTCGTCTGTGGTGGTGAAGGAAGAGGGGAGCAAAGATGGAGCAGATGTAAAGCCTAGCAAGGAGAAGCTCAACGCTGCGGAAATAGCTGCAGACAGCAAGCCCCCTGGGGATAAGTACTCTCCTAAAGTAAGTCCTGTACTGTTCTGATGCACTGTAGTATGTACCTGGCACACTCTCACATATTTGCTTCCACTGCCAATTAGGCAGCTGTTTCTAAGGCGGTATACTGGAAGTATTTAACAAACAAACATTGTAGTTGATCTTATTCTGTCTCTTGCAGGAGTTGCTTGCACTGCTCAAGTGTGTGGAGGCTGACATTGCCAATTATGAGGTGTATCTAAAGGAGGAAGTAGAAAAGAGAAAGAAATACAAAGTAGGTTTTGATTACCTGAAACAAATCCAATGTATTCGGTATTTGGTGAGATGTTATTTTAATTGGCTTTTAATTCAAATGTTTTGTTTTCATTGATCAGATTGATGATCAAAGGAGGACCCATAATTACGATGAGTTCATCTGCACCTTTATATCAATGCTGGCCCAAGAAGGTAAGTCTCATTGTTCTTATTTTCTTCACTCTTTCTCAGCGTTAGCTGCTTGGCTACAACACACAAGCTAACAACTGGGATCAAACTAAAAACTCTCCTTGTTATAGTGGGAAAATGTAACACAGGAATTCACTGGAAACCTAAACAACCTTTCGGGAAACTGCATGCATCATTAGCAGTATTTTACAAAACGAACGGTACAAAACTGTCCAATGGAAGTCTAACCTTCCTGTTAATGCTGATGAATGGCACATTTAAATGGCTAGTAATGTTCAGTGGTGTGTAAGCGGTGGATCAAAGGTATGAAACTGAACAGAACATCAAACTTGAAGAAAAAAATAACTGTCCTGCCGCATACGCTTCACAACAATTACTGTTAGCGCAGGGGACAGTGCCGATATGCTAATGAACGTCATCTGGCGAATTTCAGCAAATTCCGGTGCTATTAATAACTACCTTTACTGTAAAAGAGCTGTTTTCCATGTTGTTTTGCCACAAGGCTTTGTTACTGTTGAGACATCATTTAAGTGTGAAAGTGAGGCTTACAGTGAACCAATCTAAATGCAAATGGTGGTGCTATCTATTGCCACATTGTCCAATCAACATGCACTTCATAATATTAACAAGTTAAAGAAAAAAGACGTCTATTGCAACTTTAGGGTTCTGAGTGTTAAAATGCATTTATCCACCTGAAATACATACAGGGACACATTTACAAATACAAAGACATGTATATGTGTTGTTCTGCTTAAAAGGAAAACATTGATGTTACAACTCACAGGTACATGTCCCTTCCAAATAGAAAATAGAGAAGACTACAAATAAATCACATTTGTAACCACCATATGCAAACCTTAGTTAAATGCTAAAATCTGTTGTTGTGTTCTTGGCTGATTCATTCATTCTGACTGGGTATCTTCTTCAGGCATGTTGGCCAGCCTTGTGGAGCAAAACATTTCTGTGCGTCGACGGCAGGGAGTGAGTATTGGCCGCTTGCACAAACAGAGGAAGCCTGATCGCAGGAAACGCTCCCGACCGTACAAAGCCAAGCGCCAATAACTACAAACAATCATAACTTCTATCAGAGAGTTTCTCTGTGAGCAATCACCCCAGAGAAAATGAAATTGTTGCACTCCTGAAACTCTCATAAAGGCCGTCTAGTGTTGTATTTTAGCCAGACCCTCATCTTCTTCATCAAATCGATCATGTTACCGAGGTGAGTTATTTTATAATTTATGTATATACTGTATGTACTACCATTTTAATCTCAATGTAAATGTTCTTCTTCTTGTGCCACTGCTTTTGACACTTGTAAATATGATAAAAGGCATGTTCCCAATGGTGCATCTGAATGCTTTTTTATCCATTGTTATTGGAAGATGATCTCCAAAGTCCTCAAATCCGCACAACTTATCATGTAACTACAATTTGGTAAGAATAAGACGATATTTCCTAAACTTTATGCCATACTAGATTTATTTATGGTGCCAATAATGTACTGAATGTTTTTGAAAGAAAAAGGCCATGTGTTATCCATCCCTAGCATTTCAGTTATAATATCCCCACTGTTGGTAATTTACTATACAACATAAAAAGCATATTTGTTATCACTTGTTTCATGGACAATTTTTAAACTGAAGAAGACGTCATGATGCATTAAGGTTTATTCTTTTCATCGGAATGTCCTTTAAACTGAGGCTTTCTAGCTGTGTATGAACATCTCTAGAGGTCCTGTGAATGAAAAAGAAGCTATTGTTATTTTTGTACCAGAAATGGGAACTCAAAGTGAGTGAATAGAAGTTGAATGTGTGCACTTGTGTGTTTTTGTACATATGTATCTGTTAATTGGCTCACCTGTACACTGAGGTCAGTTGTTCTTTGTGCTTGCGAGTTCATACTACAATAAAGTCAACGAAAATATCTTGCTATAATCCAGATTTCTTTTTTTGAAGTGATATGACTACAATGGTTGAAAATAATTGTATATTTGGAGTGAATGTATTGTAGGATTCCACCTAATAGTAAAACATGTCACTGTACAAAGATATTACTAAATGTATCTAGGAGGTTAGCTAGACTATAGCTTTATTAAACCTGAGTAAAATGTTTTATTGTAGTGACAGTTGGTGTACACTAGGGAGAGCAGTCATTCAGTGACCATCATTACCTGTAAAGAGCCTTTCACAATTAAATTGACTTTTTCTAAAAAGGTCTTGTCATTTGGCACCATGGCTGTGATGTACATGTGTATTTTGATGTAAATATTGTAGTATTCTAAGTGTTTTTGGAATAATGTTTTGCATTTAAGTATTTAGTTTGGTATCGTATACGATTTAAGAAAACCAGCAATAGGCCTATTACATTTCCATGGTTCAGCCTATTGGCCTTTTTGCTTAAATGACAAACGATTATTTGTAATTGATTATCAAAATAATTGTTTATGCATTGTCTGTCAGTTGATTTATCGATTACATTTATCGATTTTTTTTAAAAAAACGATCAGTAGTGTGCAAATAATGTAGGCTACGCTGTGGACCTTTTTCTTTACAGAAAATGCTAAATATCTACAAATGAGATAAAGGATTATCCCATTTCAAAACACGCAGTAACGATGTATGATGTTTCTGTCGCTTAGGTTACAAAACAAATGGTCCATATGAGGGAAAGACCCGGGTTAAATCGGGGAGGTCCCAGTGGTCTTGTGCCATAGAGCGGCTCAGATGTATTTGCGTGGTGACTTGAACGCCGTGAACGCGCACGTACGAGCCTCTCAAGTTCCCACCCATTGCGTCAGCGCGCTCCCTCGCTCTCTCCGTCAGTGCGCGTGCTCCGTGTGGGATGCTGAATTGTAGGTGATGATGGCGGAAGGGGAGCAGCGCTGAGTTTCATCTGAGTTTCCACCACAGCTGTAGAACCGTCTACAACATCGTTTCTCTCCGTCGAGACCTATCCCGAGGCGATGGGGAACGAGGCCAGTATGGAAGGGGAGGGACAGGCGGGACAGCCCGGCCCCGCCGTGCCTGCAGCAGGGGCTCCGGCTTCCATTTCAGCACCACCGGACTCTGGACAGCTCATCAAGCCGAGCAATGGAGCGCCAGCCGGAGGAAGTGGGGCTGCACCCGGGCCGGGGATTAACAGGTAGCCGCGATAGCTAGGACTGTTCTCCGGCAAACTGTGGAGAGAAATCAGTGAGGCTACTGTGCAGTGTACGGTGCATCGGTACGGTGTGGAGTGTACATAGGCTATAGGATCAGCCGACTGCGTTCAGATAAACGTGAATGGGTGCTTAATTATTTATTTCTATATCCTTGTCAACACAATTCACCAACCCCCTTTGGAGACCCGTTTCTGCTTTTTGGCAGCAGCACCACCCTATTACTCAACGTTAATTTGGGTCGAAGTCAAATTTAATATGCAACGCTTTCGATGTAGAATCAATCATTCGTAAATATAGCGTTCAATAGGGATTTTTACGCCCGTTTTCACGGTGTCTGTCCTCAGGCAACAGTGGCTAAGTATCATTACTGAATGAGCGACATTTTTCTCCTCATAGCGATCAAGTAGCCTAAATATGAGTATTTCGGAATGGATCTGAAAAGATATGCCCCCCATAGTTTCACGTGATACATTAGAAATGTAAATGATTCAAAGTGCTCTTGATCTCTCACGTTGAATGCCTCACTCGCCTCTACTACATGTTCATTTCCTGAACATGCCTCGACATGAACACCAGTAAATACAGAGTCATCCTAGGAAATTACCTTTCTGACGTTTTGTAGGGTGACAGTGCTACCATCAGACAGCGTCATTACAGGACTGTAACGCATAGCTGCCTCATTCATTCATCAGCACTCAAATCAAATCAATATGCAGTAGCTAGTGGAAATTGTTTCTCACCACTATACAGCACAGAAAGAGGGAGATTTCTGCTAAAACAGTGCCGTTGCATCCCTCTGAGGAATCCAGACACTGAGCCCAGACATATTAACATCTATGAGTGACTTGAGTGACAATATTTCCATTATTTTTGCAGTAAAATGTAAAAACTCCTCCATTTTCCTATTACAAGACAATCAGAATAACTTCAACTCAAATCCAGCCCATATCATCAGTTTAATCACACATAGTAGCCTGTCTGTCGTGTGTGTGTGTGTGTGTGTGTGTGTGTGTGTGTGTGTGTGTAGTGGGGGGGGGATTTGATATTGCCTTACAGTTCAACAGCTGTAGACCTATATACACAGTCAGACACACAGCTGCGTCTTGGATTTGCCACACCTGCACACAGTCTCTCACTATTTACCATTTTGAACCTTCCATCCAAGGTGCATGGGTACATTTCTTCACGCTACAAACCTACACCCAAGGCTAAAATTCAAAAATGTTTGGGGAAAATCTATCCTGCCTGATTTATGTCATTAAATTACATAGTGATTGTAACATACAATGTGGAGCTGTTCGGATGTTCAGCTACTGTAAAATTGTAAACCAATAATAATGTTTAGCTTTGTATATGTAAAAGAGCACTCTGTTTATCCACTGAGAAGCAGGTTTAATTTCTCTGTCATATCTTGATTTCTTGATTAAGATGGTTAGGAAGTGAGAGAGAGACAGTATATCATGTGGCTGATGGAAATAGGTTTCCTAAGATCAGGGCCCTCACACACCGTCTGAATCTTCCCCTACAAAGAACTTGCGAGTGTGAGAAACAATGACACGGCGGCAGTGCTGAGACTGTAGATATGAGACTTTCATCTTAATTAAAATGAGTTGCTGCATTTTATGAATGTGCCTATTAATATGAATGGGGACATAAGCTATATATATCCATACTCAGAAGTGGTTTCCATATAGGCAGTTCTATTTGATATTTTATTCATGGCAGTCAAAGAGCTAAATCTGAGCCCATATGGGACTCGATCAAGCAAAGAAAGTCGCCATAGCCTTCTGCTCCACAAAGCAATACAATGTTTATTTATTATCTAACCATAATAGCTTTGACAACATCCCAAACTGATGACCATAACTGACGAACATTCAGAATTGTAAGAAATAATGAATTGTGTTGAACGCAGCTCCAAACATTTCCTATGTTTTCAACAAGCTAAAAAATGAGCCACTTCTACATTATTGTCTCATTGTTTCCTGTCTAACAACCAAATTAGTGAAGCGCGGTACATCCACCATCATGTAATTTATATTACAAAGTGCTAAAAGCTACTTCATGCAGTCTTTCCAAACAATTTAAATAATCAAGTAATGTAAATCGATATAAATCAAAAGTCCATTACAAACCTGAAAAAAGCTGTAGTTCATTCAACCCATGAAAATGATGATACAGTCATGCTCTGAGACAGAGTGAGCCAACAGTATGCCCTCATGATTAATTTACCTTCAGCAATGAGAGCATTGTGCACTAGGTAGCCAACACATAGCAAATGGTTATCACAACAAATAATGCAGAACCGGATCTTATTATTTATGAGGTTATGACAGCCCTAGGATACAGAAAAAGAAATGACTATATGAGTCATTGGCAGTGTAGCATTACTGTCAAGATGTCTAAAGAGTGACACTTTAATTTAATAGGAAAACGCCTGTTAAAGCTTATTTATTCTTTCAATGCATGTTACATGTTGGGATTTCAGTGGCAAACAGCTGGAGTTTTGTGTCACAGTGACTACAAATGCTTCAAATTGTTCTGCTTTTATTGAATGTGTGTATTTGATATGTAAGCTGAACCAGTGCAACATACTTCCACCGTGTGTGTTATCATCTCAGACCGTAGATGGTCCATACCAGTACTAAACCATGGCTAAATATGAGCTCTGCTCCACTCCCTTGTGCCGCTCTGTGTATTTTGGCAGAATGGAAACAGTGATATGTGTAGTTAGAGGTGCACCCAACCCAAGTGGGTGTTGTTCATTGCATTAGAGACAGAGCTAAGAATACGATTCCACAAGATAAAAACCTACCCAACAGTCTTTGAAAAACCCAGATGGTTGTTTAACAACGCTTTCTGAATGTGTCTCCAGAATCCTCGAAGACTCTGTGACCATCTGGATGGAAAGAAAATATGTTATCTGATGCACCATAAAAAGATCTTCAACTCAATTTGCAACTACTTTTCCTAACATTTCGTACATGTCATGAGTCTTTACTCAATACAACCATAATGTTCATCTATTATTTTGTATGTAAGACACATCAACATAGCAATATAAATCTGTCATTTTGTTTCATGATATACACATTCAGCAAAGACATTCTGGCTACTATTTCTGTTTGATTAGGAATAATAATTGCAACTCGGGAAACAAAATAAGACATATTTTGATGGTGCTGTGGGTGGGATACATGTTTTTCCAGATGGTTAGAAGACTCTCTAAAGTTTCTGAAAATGTCTTCAGAACAGCAGTAATTCTTCTAAAATGTCTATAAAATGTTACCAGCTTTTTAAATGTTTTTTAGAAATTGAAACTTTGACTTTAATGTACAATAAATAAGAGGCACAACCCTTATCTAAATGACACACACTATGAAACAAAACATAGCTGTAACACACAGCGTGTCTGCTATCTTTTGGGATCCTTGAGGGGCGCTCATTGTGATTGTATGTAGCCTGCTTTATGTGACAAGCCTTTTCTTAAAGGTGGGGTAGGTAAGTTTCAGAAACCGGCTCGAGGGCACTAAAATTTGAAAGTACACAGTCGAAAAGAATCCGCCCCTTCCTTACAGAGCACCTCCTCCAACACACATGAACGCGCACATGACGTCAGCAGACTGGTGAAAGTGGCCGCCTGTTGCTGGCGAGTCATTGAAGTACTGCTGCAATGCACGCCCAATGACGGCATGCCCAATGAGGGCACGAGATACATTTGTGCGTGCACGAGATGGAAGGCTGACAGACAGGGCGGCAATCCAATCCGTTTAGCCGGCCCGGCTAAACGGATTGGTTGTACTTTTTACAGTATTACGGCTTCCACAGATGACATTTTTTTATGAATTTTTTGTCAAAGCACTTCAGATATTCATTGCTATCGGGATGTTAAGAGCATTCCATGGAATATAACAAAAAGTGTATCTCGTGCCGGTTTCTGAAACGTACCTACCCCACCTTTAATGTGTCGCACTGCAGGTGGGAGATTTAAAGTTTCAGCACAGCTCCTGCATTTGCATTTGACCAACATGGTCTCTCCCTCAGCCATGTTCGACTGCTCATCAATACTTTTTCAAGAGTTTGCCAAACCTGTCCAATTTGAAATGATAAATTGGCAGCAAATAAGTACAAATTAGAAGTGCATTGGCTTTCAACACCCATGTTCACCTCTGTCAGAGAATGCAATAATTAGTTTAATGAATATTGGAACAGTATTGACTTGGGTCTATTTTTCATAGCCTCTGTCCAAGGTTTGGCTATACGAAGAAAATAAAACACATTAGCTTTGTTTCTGATTCCTTTCCATTTAGTTTGAATGCAGCACCAACAAGGTGTTTGCTGCTAACAACATCAACTAAGAACCAGTTCTTTAAAAATAATGCTTTTTTCATCATGTTTGACAGAAATCACATGGATATGTTTTACTTTCTTACTTTCAGTCGGGTAACAGGAGCTGATAACGAAACACTGTAAAACATTGTAATGTAAATGTAATGTAAAAACAAAACAAAACAAGTAATGTGTCCATCAGCCACAGCATGTCAACAATATAATTCAACCCACTGAATATTATAAAGCCAGGTGTATTTCCCTCAGGGGCTGATCATTACCTCTTTCCATTTCACTTCCAAAAAGATTATAGTCACTGACATTCTTCACACCTAAATCGATGAACATTTCATGTGGATGTATTCTCTACATGATGCCTTTAATGCGCATCTGGCCCTCACAAACAAACGATGCATTCAAACATGTTCTTATGCATCCACAACATCTGTGGTCTGATCTTCTCATATTATTAAATGGATGACTGGATATACGTTTCACTCAGAAGCCAGAGATACAAATCAATAAGAAACGTATAGAATCTCCATTGTAGGGATACTGATACAGATAAACTGTGTCAGGCTAAGATGAAGTACTGTCTAATATTTTCCTTTTCTATTTCCCTGACATATTTGACAAGTCACATGCATTACATTACATGTCACTTGTTAGACGCTTTTATCCAAAGTGACTTACATACATTCAGTACTGTGGACAATCCCCACAGGAGCAATTTGGGGTGACGTGTCTTGCCCATGTACACAACGACATGCTGACTGCAGTGGGGTTTGAACCTGTGCTCCCCTGATCCGAACACTAACCCACTGTGCCACACGCCTCTGCCAATGTTTTAAAAAAAATAAGGGATCTGTACAATTCGTTTTTTAAGTAACCAGTTGTTGATAGTTAAGTTAACCCCTTCGGCACCTTGTACCAGACAGTACTTTGATTTACGCCCTCAGAGTTGGTATTGTCAGTAACAATCTGGTATTGGTGCAGTGCTGCCGGAGGATACTAGAGTAATGGGCCCACATGTCTGCTGAGATTTTAATGAACATAACTTTGGTTTAATCTTTCCTTGTTCAAATTGAAATGGATTTTACAATTACTTTTTGATCAACGTTTTTATGTCAGGAACAGGAGAGGCTCAGATGCTGGCCTGTAAAATGTTGGGTATCTTGCCAAATAGGAAATAGTTACCTTCTCTTTCAGCTTTATCAAATCTGCTACTCATAAATTCATATTTTTAGTATATCCATCTGTGAGATGTGACTCTAAAGCTTTTACTGTAATTGGAACCACTCTCCAAACTATCCCAATGAGAAATGTTTATTGACTTTTCCGTACCTGCTTGGTCCCACCTGTCCAGTCTGACAATGCCAAATCATATGTTCAAATCATGATGTCCAGTGTGTGCCTATTAACACAACAAGAGTTTATACACTTTATGCATCATTTAAATAAATAGTTTAATATGCAATTATTTCCCAAAATGTTGACCTTTAATTGTCACTTAGACCTGGAGCTCCCATTACAACACTTTGCCAACGTAGAAACCCTTTGCTATCCACTTCTATCCAGCAAACTATTTCTCTAGAAACAATGCCACACGTTGATCAGTGGTCAGTAGCTTTAACAATATCCTCTCACAGCAAGAAAGCGCCGTCAGCACAGTGTCAGTGTATAAACCCCAGTCACGCCTGTGTTGAATTTCAAATGTAACAGTCCAGTGATGGTATGAAGAGTGCAGGTTTTCCTGATGGGCTCACGACTGTGAACACAGGACTCCTGTGGAGAGTGGAATAATGTCGGAGTTGTGCAGCCTCTATCAGCTGTGACTCATAATTGCTAACAAACTCTAATGTAATTCCTTTACTCCTCCATTTATTTCCAACAATCTTTTCACTGTAAATGCAGGGCTGCTGTTGAGACTGTCTGGAGAATGACGAGCATGACAAAAGGTCTGAGTTGTTAGGACAGTGGAAATCCTCCATTCCTATTTCATTATTGGTACTAATGCCTGAGGGCTAAATGAGCAAGAAAACCAAAAGTTGACAGTGCTGTTTCTGATGCACTCATTTTTTCCACCGTAAACATGTTGCTGAAAGCAAGCCACAAAGAGCACTTCAAAGAAACTGATAGAGGCTATATAAAATATTCAACATATGCCTCACAGTTGGCCAAGGTTTTGAGTAGTCTGATATCACCCTATGAACAACTATAACATGTTGTAATGGCATGTGGACCATGTGCATCCCACAGCTGAAGGCTTCCAAAATATACTCGTCAAGTAGAAGTACTGCTCGTTGTTGAATGTACTTTGAGATCACTGGTATGAAAAACATGGACAATTATAGTTGTGACAAAGTGTTCTCAGCGTTCTGGGACAAAGTCAGAGGTGTAGACTCAAATGACCAAATATTCTGTAAGTGGTGGTCAAAAAAACAAATTTCAGTCTGCAAGTTCGGACATGAGTGCAAAGACTTTAGATTTACTCGTCATTTGTAAAACAATGACTTGCTCCCACCTCTTACAGGAGTGTAACCTAAATTGTGCATGAAGTGTTTTAATTGCGTTGAGGATGTTGGATGAACTGTTGTGCTGTTTGGAGAGAATTGTCTAAAGGGTTTTGCAATGTGTGAACTCGTAAAGGACAAATATTTGTGTTTCCATTTGTAATCCACTTGTTAAATCTCCTTCTATTCAGTTTTTCAGCTAAAATCCTGAAAGTTGGGTAAATAAATTCCACATTGTTATAAATAAAAGTGTTATGTGATATAAAAATAAAACAATGACAAAAATAACACTAGCAAAAAAATGGGAAAAGTACCCCCCAGTAAAGTGACCATAAAGTCAGGAGTCACGTCATGCATTATATCATTTCTTCTCAGAGCCACTAACCGAGAAATGTATTATCTCCAAATGAAGGCAGGACATTATGTCTCGGAGCCACGGACTAAGTGTGGGCGGGGCAGCTGAGCAAACTGCATGTCTCGCCAAGAGTGAGGCTAAAGCAACCATGTGGCGCTCTGCAGATGTCTCCCTTAGTAACGACAAACAGAGCTATCAGAAGCTCTGGAGCTGCATCCTACTGTAAGGTGTTTTGAAAGGGTAAGAAAGCCTCCTTCACTTTTGTAAGTGAGGGAACTTAACATGTGTCCTAGGTAGGGGTGATATCAGGTAGATGCTAAAACATGAAACCTTGGACATTTGCGCCCTATAAACTACCACGAGGCAGTGTTTGCCACAGAGTGAGGATTTGTGTATTGATTTGAGGATTGAATCCATTGTCACTCTCCTTATCATTCCTTCCAGACCACCCCCGTCAGACCCAGGCCCTAAAGCAGGAGTCCAGAGTGGTCATGGGACAGGGGACCGGTTGGCCTCCCACGACACTCATCAGCATGCCGCCCCTCAAGGAGAGCAGGGCCAGGGTCATGTGGCGCGGAAGAGTCTGCATGTGGATGTGGGGAGCAGCAGGACGGGGCGGTCCCCCTGTGTGTCCCCGGACAGAGGCAGCGTTCCCACATCCCCTTACTCTGTGCCACAAATTGCACCTATGCCTAGCAGCAAGCTGTGCCCGGTCTGCAAAACCACCGACCTGACGGGCAGCGGGGACGACAAGCCGACCTACAACACCTGCACTCAGTGCTGCTCCATGGTGTGCAACCAGTGCGGCTTCAACCCCAACCCGCACCTCACAGAGGTAAGTAGTGCGTTCACAAGATGATACAATTGTAGGGACATTCTTCACATTTTCCCAAGTGACTTTTATTCGTTTTATTTGTCGTTGTCAGGTCACTGCACATTTCTGCTAGCGTTATAGTGTTTTGTATGCCTCTTCTGAAATCTATGTAGAGCTCTTTAGATTGTAAACACTTCATCAATGGTGTCAGACTTATGGAATATATCATGTTACCTTAATCACTGAGTATTTTAAACCTTTTGCTTTATAAAAACAATATGTCTACATGTAAGGATCTTCAACAGTGTGATCTTGCCACAGCCAGCCCCCAGTACTTGGCAGGTAGCAGGTGCTAATTTCATACCCTGCCTAGTTTCATAGTAGTTTTCGCCACAAACAACCTAATACATAAATATGATATACATATTATGTGGGACAGGTCATCAGTATCACTCTGCCCTGAATTACAGACACAGCCAGCATCTGCCATTGTGCATTCATGTGGAAAACAAAAACATCTAAAACACTACCACCAAATGGCAAAAACACTAAAACAAAGCTGCTGTACAATTGAGTGCACAAACAGATTCAGAATGAATTCAGCCATACCGTATTAAAGACTTCCTGGAGGCTCTATGACAATGATTTACCAACAAATGGTTTTCTGAATGAAACGTTATAAAATCTAAATATTTTACAAACCTGTTCACAGACAACCGGGATATTATAAGTCCTTGTGATTGTGAACAGGCAGACGAATCCTGCTTTAGAATAGGAGCAGGCGTTTTTATGTCAGGATTATTTACTTACCTTATTTCCCCAATGTGGAGCAACACTCTTGTACAGTATATAAAAAACATGTATATTGACTGTACCGCACATTGTACAGATCTGTTTTAAGGCTTGCAGTTTTTAATTGTTGATGTGCTCCCTCCCTACGGTAGGATAGGATGCCCATTCATAGCATAGCGGATGGTGTTGAGGGAGGCTGTATGAGAAAAAATGACGTCAGAGCCTACCTTATATATTATAAAGCATCTTCATATGAACAGGAAGGTCTCTCAAAGCAAGTGTACATTTAAAAGGATGTTGTTTATTGTGGGGGATTCAGGTGCTTCAGTTTGGTTTCACTTGTTCAGTGGTAATTATTTTCTCGTTGACATTTGTGAGTAATGTCATTGATGACTATTGTCGGCTGTGACTGGCTCGCAGGCTGGATCGCACCAACTGGAACTGAGCTGGATGTAAGTTAGTCTCACGTTGATTGAGAGCTGTGAACTTTTAACTCAAGCCATTGTTTGCCTTGATTGATGAAGTGTTTAATGATGTGGTTAGCTCATGATCTTTAAACCCAGAATTAATGGTTATCACACAATTTTGTGCCCAGTAACATATTGGACAATTCATAATAGCTGTAATGAATTGTAGGACCTCATCTTAAAGCAAGGGTTATGTTCTTCTCTCGCTGATGTTCATAGTCAATGCACACAACCCTTAAACAAAGCTCTATCCATCCGTCCTGTCAGGCACTAGTGAGCATCCAAATCATACCCAGAGCCTCTCCAAAACAAAGCTTTTTATAACGCAGCCAAACGCACCACATCCCCCCATCATTCACAATCATTCACATGCACCTAAACAGTCATCACCATTAATAGGTAGCTATTGCCTTCATCCTAAAATAAATTACTTCCCTAATTTGAATTAGTCTATGCTTCACTGTTACTGTGACTCAAGTGCGGCTGTGTCATCCGTCACAAAGTTTCACATCAACTCCAGTGAGTCATGTTGCAAATTGTAGCCAAGATGCAATGTCAGTTAAGCTGGCCTACAGGCTATCAGAGCAACTGTAGACTGAATTAATACCAGGATTCAGGGAGCACATGTTAAAAAATGTTTTGTGGATGCATGCATTTGTATGTAAGTGTGTGTTTGTATGCTTAAACACAGGCTGTGTATAAGAGTGGAGACTTTGCAAGGTTGTGGTAGATGTAAGGACTAGAAAGAATAGCGCGGACCAAAGCGGAGATAGACTGCAGAGGATAGATCGTGGCAGGGAGTGAAAGGGAGCATGGCAGTACAGGGAACGGCGGAGGTGGATTTTATGTTTTTTTTTCAGCTCAGCCTTTTTGTCAGATGCTGGCAGGGAGAGAGACTCTGAGGGAAAGCGTTCAGCCTCTGGAGACCTGAAGATTTACCCCCATAACCTACTTAGCATGGATTGGGCTCTTGCCTCACTGCAGCAGATCTAACACAGCCTTATCACTCAGCAGTGAAACTGATGATGGCCACATTGTTGCTGATCAAGGTGACGATAACGTTGAAGAAGACGATGACTGGAATTAAAGTCACTCTGATGGTGAGGACAAGGAGAGAGAAGCAAGCTAAGAAGGTTGAAGTGAAAGTGTCTGTTCTAAGCAGGATCAGATGTTGTTTTACTTGTGTTTACGTGGAGACAGACTTTCAGGATTTTCAAGGATTACACTTGTTTTTTTGTGGTGTTTTTTTGTGAAAAATCACCTGTTGCATTTTCTATTAACGACAGTATCCTATTGAAATCAGTTGAATGATTGTCTTCTGATTAAAACAAGGGCTCAGTTCCCTTTGTCAGCTGCATTACAAATAGTTTACAGACACTGATTGAACTGTGCCGGATTACAGAGATAAAATGAGCAAAATCTGTTACTGAAGAGGATTTCCCTTCAAATGACAGAACGATGGCAGTGCTGATTAAAATGTTCATAACCGAGGGCGATTTCCATTTTTGGATATTTTAGATTATGCTTATTCACCACAAAGTCCCAAATGAATCTCCAGCTTTGCATCAAAAGTATAAATTAGATAAAAAGAATTTCCCCCTTTTTTACATTTAGCAAGAAGGCGATTCACAGCGGGATTTGTCATGTAACAGAATCATGTAACATTGTGTGAGCCATGACAACAGATGTTGAAATACAAGTTGATGCCGTGTTATACTTGAATAAGGGAATGCGATTTATAGAGATGTAAACAATGAGCAACACATGGGTGTTGTGCCACAGTATGTTAAAGGGCTGTCAGTAAACCTGAGTTGACGAGATTTATTTAGACATGTTGGCTCTGAATGTGCAAGCAATCAAACATGTCATCTTGTGCGTCGGGTGCGGATGATGTAGAAGACAGAAACATAAAAAAAATAGCTGTACATTTTTTTTCAGGAAGGTGGGGTTTAATTAAAGACTTTGTGATCAAAGAGGGGAGGAGAAGCAGGACTGACATGGATAGACTTGGAGACAGAGAATCAAATAACAGAGAAAAGGGCTCAGAGAGGAAGTGAACGCACCCCAACAGTGTTCTCCCACCATCATACCGGGGAACATCTGCTTTATAATTGGTCCAATTTCTATTTATAGATTGTACCCTCCTCCTGTCTGCAACAATGGCTTGGTCCTGTGAAGCCACAGCTGAGAGGGAGAGAGACAGAGAGAGAAAGAGAGGGATAGCTGTGTGGTCGCAGAGGGATACAGAATAAAAGAGCAAAGGCATCATCATAAATGAACTAGTTAAGAGTATTCACGCGTTGCAACACTAAATGATTCAGCCCCAATACAAAAATAAATCAAAGCAATATTCTGGGGCAATTTTGAGAAGAAAGTGTTTCTCTTTGCAGTTTGATTTGCTTCTCCACGATGAAGGCATCTGCATTGCAAAAGCACACTGCAGATGGATTTAAAAAACTATTTGAACTTCTTATTAGTTTTCTTTGAAAAGTGCCTTCGAACTGCTTCTTTTATCCAGAAATCCCACACACTAAACAAGACTAGTTTTCAACAAATGCTCCCACACAAAATACTCTTTTTATATATCTGCCTCCCCGATCAAAATACATTTATATCAGTTATGTGGTTACTTTTTTTTTACTCCAACATACACTATTTTACATTCAAACATTCCAACTTCAGTCCAAAAACAAATTCGTATGTTGTTGTTCAAGCTTTATTTATTTATCTTTTTTTTAAAATATTTTAATACTTCTCAACCGACTCAGCCGTTCTCCTCAGATGTGCAGAGCATTTTAGCGTCTTTCAGCTAATTGGTTTTGTTTGAATTAGGGATGCTCCGATCGCCAATTTCGGGGCCGATCGCCGGAATCAGTATCGGCCGATACCGATCGCCGATCCGATCAAGTGGGCGGGGCCTAAATGGAAGATTTAAACATCACTTTAAATCTTCCATTTAAAGTGATGTTTAAAACTCAGTTAATGGGTGGGGCTCATTCACTGGAGCTTCCACAAACAACAATCAACTTAATTATTACATTCAAATGATGTACATTATTCAAGTTTACATTCACTTTGGATAACACGGGAGAAATTAGCGGAAGCGCTCTCTTTTCCTCTCTCCCTCTCCCCTCTCTCCTGACAGCCTGTCAGTATCTCATGCAGCTCACTGATCCAGTAATGAGTGACCCGACAATGAAGAATACATATATTTATAATAACTAGTTTAGCTTGTTCCAGAGGTAGATAAAATAGCTAAGTGTGTTAGGTCTAACTCTTGCGGTACGTCCACACAGCAGCTTTTCGAAAATCTTGGAGCTGGGCGTGTCTGAATGCTTGGGGATTTTTTGCGAGCAACGCGACCAACAACCAATCACATGAATCTCCCGCCCCCGACATACAAAGCAAAAAACCCAGGGGATTTTATGCGAGCAATATATATATATATAAACTCCCCAAACAGGCGAAAACCTACCAGTTTCACCCACTGTCTCTGCCACCTCCCTCCATGCCTGGTTCCTCCGGTTTGTATCCCGTTAATAGTTCTGGTCGTAAAGAACCGGGTGATTTGCTACCGTAATTTCTCGTTTGGAATATGAGGAAATGAACTGCGGTCTGGTTCTCCCTGTGTGTGTGTTTCGCTGCGCTTACCTGTCCGGCGGGCGGAGCTGCAGGATTTCTGCTTCACACACGTTGCATACCGCTATTTTACTGTCTTTTTCGGACACCTTAAAATAATGCCAGACCGGTGAAGCCATTTTGGCGAGCTTGTTTTGCCGCACACAGAGAAAAGTGTCATGTATTTTACGTCATGCGATCGGCTCTCGCGATCGGCATGTTTAGAGATCACCGATCGATCGGTAGAGAGTGAGTATCGGCCGATATCGATCGGTGACCGATCGATCGGAGCATCCCTAGTTTGAATGGTCCGCAACTTTAATAATGTCTAGCTGGTGAACATAGTGGAGCGTTTAGCAGCTAAAGAGGTGAGTGCACGTTAGACCTACATTTGACAGGTGGCCAGACCGGGCCAGACATGCTATTCGACATAATGCAAATGTTGTTCTGTGTCTACTCGACGTGTTCTTCGCATAGGTTCTTCGGCATCAGTTTGCTTAAAGGTGGGGTAGGTAATTTTGGATAAATCAGCTCGAGTGCGCTAGGATTTGAAAATACACAGCCGGAACAAATCTGCCACTTCCTTACAGAGCCCCTCCTCCAACACACACGAACGCGCACATGACCAATGAGGGCACGAGATAAGTTTGTGCACAGATGGAAGGCTGACAGGCAGGTAGGCCATCCAGTTATTTTAGCCGGGCCGGCTAAAATGATTGGTCATGCTTTTTACAGTATTACGGCTTCCACGGATGACATTTTTTAATGGATTTTTTGTCAAAGCACTTAACTTGATATTCATTGCTATCGGGATGTTAAGAGCATTCCATGGAATATAACAAAAAGTGTATATCGAGCCGGTTTCTCAAACTTACCTACCCCACCTTTAAATGTTTGCCACAACAACTTAAGGTATAATTAGGTGATATGATGCCAAACTATGTTTTTACAGTTGTGCTCCCAAGGTGCAGCTTTAAACTTCTATAAATTGAATTGAGTGTAGTCCATAAATAATTTTCCACTTGCACTCTTTTTGTAAAAGTACAGTATTTATTTAGCCGTGACTAGAATCTATAGGTTACTTACGTAACCCCAGTTCTCAGAGTAACATGAAGTGAGATGTCTCACTATGGGATGCGCCTCATCGCGGAGCAAACAGAAGCATCAATCTCATTACGCCAATCCTGATTGGCTGGTGATCTTGACGTCAGCGTCAGGGAATTCACCCCCTATAAGTAGCTTGCGCCACGACGCATGCGTCATTCAAAATAAGCACCTCTTCTCGCTTCACCATAGCAAGGAGGGCCGTCTGGTGAGACATCTCACTTCATGTTACTCTGAGAACTGGGGTTACGTAAGTAACCTATAGTTCTCATTCATAACACTCCGTTCGATGTCTCACTATGGGAAATTGTAGCTCCCGTATTGTCAGATGAGCTTATCTCGAAAATCACCAAACCAACCAGAACTTAACAGGTAGAGCTCTGACTCAACCAGGTGCCCAGCACTGCTTGAGTCACACTGGGAGCAGAACGTCCAGCCTGTTAAGAGGCGGACAAAAGTGAGCGGCGAGGACCAGCTCGCCGCTGCACCAATGTCTTGGATGGACAGAGCCCAGGATGCAGTCAGACCCTGAGTCGAAAGAGCTCGCGGACCCGAGGGTGCCTGCGAACTCTGACACGTATGGGCCCCAAAGCAATTGCTTCCACAAACCAGTGGGAGAGCCGTTGCTTAGTAACAGGCTTGCCCTTATAAGGGTTAGCCCAGGACACAAGGGGTTGGTCATTATGACGAAGCACCCTTGATCTGTCCCTGTACGTGCGTACAGCACGGGCTAGACACGGCAAATCCGGCCGCTGTTCCCCGGAGGAATACAGTGGCGGGGAGGATGCCTCAATGTCAAATGTGGTACCTGAACCAACCGCCTTAAGATAAAGGCAGGGTTGGGCTTCAACCACACTCTGTTTGCCCTGGGGCGAACTGAGTGCATGAAGACTGTACAGATAGTGCATGAGTGCCACTGGCTCGCTTGGCAGCTGCCAGGGTCAGCTTCATGTCACACTGTATTCAGATTGTACCACTCACGGGCCAGGCCCATAGAGCCAAGCGCTCTGGGTGTGGGTGAAAGATCGCCCCCCCCCGCTTGGGACAGTATGTCCCTGCGTAGTGGGAGCTGCCATGGCTGCCCGCACAGCAGCTGATATATCTCCGCTAGCCAGTACATAGCTGGCCAGTGCGGAGCTATCAGGATAAGTGTGTGGCGTTGCTCTCTCACTCTGGCCAGAGTTGGGGGTATCAGAGCCAGGGGTGGGAACGCGTACAGAAGGCCCGGGGGCCAATCGTGCGCGAGTGCATCCACGTCTAACGGTGCATTTAGATTGCGCATCGAAAAGAACAGCTGACACTGAGCATTGTCTTTCGAAAAGAACAGATCCACCGCGGCTCTGCCGTAACGCACCCACAGCTGGCTCACAATCCTTGGATGTAGAGTCCAGTCTGCATAAAGTGGTATACCTCTGGACAGTAGATCTGCCCCGAGGTTCATCACTCCCGGTACGTGCATCGCTCTCAGAGAGAGGAGACGTCTACCGCTCCATAGGATCAGTTTGCGCGCCAGTGTGTGTAACTGGAGAGAACGCAAACCCCCTTGGCGGTTAATATACGATATTGTGGTCGTATTGTCTGTCCTCAAGGACGTGATGTCCCCTGAGGAAAGGCAGAAAGCGTTTTAGGGTGAGAAACACCGCTAAAAGCTCCAGGTAATTCATGTGCGCCCGCTGGAGGTCTCTGCTCCAGAGACCCCTCACCGGGCGACCTTCATAAATACCTCCCCAACCTGTCAGACATGCGTCCGTGGTGACCACTTTCCGTGAAAGGACAGCACCCATAGGCACACCTCGTACTAGAAAAGTCGGGTGCAGCCAGTGGCGCAGTGCCATTACGCATTTCACAGTAACCATCACTCTCCATGGCGCGCGGGGTTTAGTTTTAGGGCGGCCACCCAGCGCTGAAACTCCCTCATGTGTAAGCGTCCCAGTCGTACGACCAGGATGGCTGACGCCATGAGCCCCAGCAATCGCAGGCATGATCTGAAGAGAACATGTTTGCGCAGCTGGAAAAGAGCGAGACAAGCTCTGAAAGCTTTCACTCTTTCCGCTGACAAGCGAGCTGAAAAGGGCACCGAGTTCAGGTGTAAACCCAGGAAGAGTATAGTCTGCGCGGGGCACAACATGCTCTTCTCTGTGTTTATTATGAAACCCAGGTTGAGCAGGTGCTTTACGAGGACATTTGTCTGCGTAACAGCCTCCTGCTCCGACTGTGCGAGAAGCAGCCAGTCGTCCAGGTAGGTCGCCAGGCGAATACCCTGTTGTCTTAACGGGGCTATCGCGGCTTCCGTACATCGTACAAACACCCTTGGACTGAGAAACAGACCGAAGGGGAGTACTCTGTATTCATAACAGATCCCCTGAAATGCGAATCTCAGATATTTCCTGTGTGGGTAATATACTGGGATGTGAAAATACGCATCTTTCAGGTCGACTGATGTAAACCAGTCGTCTTGTCGCACGAGCCGCAGCAGAGATGTGTGAGTGAGCATTCTGAACTTATATCTTTTTAGATATTTGTTCAGAGCCCTCAAATCAAGTATTAGCCAAATTCCGTTAGGGAACGAGGAAGTACTTGGAATAGAAGCCGCCCTGACTCTGCTCGGCGGGTACAATAGATATAGCCCTCTTTTCTAGGAGTGAGAGAATCTCTCTCTCCAGAATATGGGCTGACTCTCCTCGGGCCTGCGAATGCAGAATGCCTGAGAAGCGAGGGGGGGGGGGTGACGGTGACTTGGAGTCTGTAGCTCCGTGTAACTGTCTTGAGAAACCCAAGCAGATGTCGTGAGCATCTCCCGCTGTATGCTCCTTAGAGCCAGCTGAGATGTCACGTCTCTTCCCCTCTGAGTCTCTATTTGTTGTGTTATGGGGCCCTCCAGTGTCTGAGCACTGTGGTGCCCCATTTCGACAATCCCCACCGACACAGCGCATGCGTGTGGCGGTGGTGCCGTTACGGCTCCAGCCGGCACTGCGCATGCGCGTGACGGTGGTGCCTTCACAACCCCAGCTGGCACTGCGCATGCGCGTGATGGTGGTGCCTTTACAGCTCCAGCCGGCACTGCGCATGTGCGTGACGGTGGTGCCTTCACGACCCCAGCCGGCACTGCGCATGCGCGTGACGGTGGTGCCTTTACAGCCCCAGCCGGCACTGCGCATGCGCGTGACGGTGGTGCCTTCACAGACCCGTCAATTGTCCGCCCTTTGAGAGAGGCCGTAGCTGCTCTCAGAAGGGGAACAGTTGACGGACTGTTTATTGTTTTTATTGTTTTTCTTTTCATTTTTTCGAGCTGCGCCCTTGGCTCGAAGCCTGGATGCGTCAGCGGAAAATGTTTTATGACAGAAAAATCAATAAGTGTGTGACATGTGTTTATGCGGACTTGAGGATGGTGTTGAGGCATCTCTCGAGGCGGCGGGGAACACATTTAGAGCTGGGGAACCGTAGACTTCCAGCTCTGTCACAGAGGGGAGAAGGAGGGGCTGTCACGCCGCTCGCTTCTTCTTCCTCGACTGCTGGCCGAAATTCTGGGTTGGCTGCGCCTGGGCTGCAGCCGGAACCGGAGATTATCTAGGCCAGCTCGCCCTCGTCCCCTGCCTGGGCTGGGGACTCGGGGCGGACTGCGACCTCTGCGTTTTCGGTATTTTGAACCGAGCAGGGTTCGGGGCAGCATGGACGAAGGGCTGCGAAGGCAGCGGCTGGGCCCTTCGAGGGAGGCAGAGGTGGAGGGCCTCGTCCTCCTTCTTTTTCGACTCGCATCTCCTCTGCATGGAGGCAAGAGCAGAGCCGAAAATCCCCTCGGGAACGATGGGCATGTCAAGCACATCCTCCTTTTCCCGGTCTGGGAGGTTGGTGAGGTTGAGCCATCTAGCTCTTTCCTGCACCACCATGATCCCCATTGTTTTGCCCGTGGCCTGGACGGCGCAGCGTTGGACACGGAGACAAATGTCTGTGACCGCGGCCAACTCGTCCAGAACGGCCGGTCCAGGATTACTCAACATATCCTCACAGAGCTCCGCTTGGTATGCGGTTAGCAGTGAGGAAACGTTCAGAGCCCTGGCGGACAACGCTGCGGCTCTGTAGGACCATTCAGTCATGGTCGACTGGAAACGGTCCACCTTCGCTGGCAGCGTGGGGTTCCTGCTTGGTGACGGGCCCATCCTCGGTAGGAGGTGGGCTGCCACCAGCAGTTCCATCGGCGGTATGCGGAGCAGGCCGAGCCTCTGCGGGCGAGACCATGGTGAGGTCTCGCCGGGAGCTCCCGCCTGGTGAGGCGTGGGGCTCCGTTCCCGCGTCTCTTGCCGCCACCGGGTCCCGGCCTGACACGGCGTGGGATCCCGGTTCCGCAGCTGCCTCTGTTAGTGAGCCCCAGACCGACACAGTGAGGGGCTCAGTCTCTGCGGCGGACGCCCCCGTGTCTTGATTGCCAAACGGCGAATCAGTGGACATGAGGGAGTCCTGTTCCAACAAGCTAGCTTGGTGTGCTAGCCGTCGGTGGAGGCTCTTTCGGGTGAAACGGGCACAATGCCCGCACGAGCCGGGGTTGTCGATAGCCTCCTGGGCGTGTTCCAGCCCGAGGCAGGACGAGCAGACCTGGTGTGAGTCTGTGCCTGCTATCTTCAACCCGCAGCCGCATGACCGAGCCTCCGAGTCCCTGACTCCTCTGGTGTGAGGGGGAGAGGCGTCCATCTTGTTCGCCTCGTAGCGTGGAGAGGACCCGCTCGTAACAGGTACGTCGTTGAGAGAAAAAGTGTTACCAACCCGTCCTTAATCCGGAGAAAAAGGGACGGTGTGGGTCCTTTGGTCTCAAAGAATATTGACTGGTGTGTCAATATACTTCTAATCCTTTTCTCCTCCGTGAGAGAGAAAAAGAAAAGCGTCCTCGCTACCGTGGTGTCGGTAGTAAGAGGAAGCTAGCTAGCAACAGGTGCGTAGCTAGCTTGAGAAAAATCAAAACCTTACCTTACTTTCCGGGGAAAGAAACGGCGAGGTCGATTTTAATACTAACTGGCGTTCGTATTACCGTCTTCTTGCGAAGCAGAAGGAGTAGCCGGCGAGCGCCCGTCGACCGAAATGGTTATATTTGGGTTCAGTCTGTGGACCGTTAAGCTTGTCCGGCTACTATAGAGATGTGCTCTGAAGCGAGAAGAGGTGTTTGAATGATGCATGCATCGTGGCGCAAGCTACTTATAGGGGGTGAATTCCCTGACGCTGACGTCAAGATCACCAGCCAATCAGGATTGGCGTAATGAGATTGATGCTTCTGTTTGCTCCGCGATGAGGAGCATCCCATAGTGAGACATCGAACGGAGTGTTATGAATGAGAACTACTGTGAGTCATTCTGTCAGCCAGTTAATGAACGCTTCAGCCCTCTCCTTCCTGCAAATGCCCAGCTGTAAAATGCAGGCTTCACGTACGACACTACTTAGTATCTCCGATAGAGACGCTGGTGCTTTAGCTGACTTGGATGTTAACGTCGCCCAAAGTTAATTTTCTCAAGCTGCTAGAGTAACACTAACCTGGGAGAACGAGTTGTCCATAGCATCAGAAGTGAACCGTCATTATTTCAAAGGGTTTTTGAAAGCAACTTGTTAGTCAAGGTTGTAAGTGTCTGAGGTACATTATTGATCTAATGTTGAACTTAAACTCTTCAAGACTTTAGTGCTTGCTACAAAGTGAGAGTTCCTTGAGTTTTATTGCATGCATATTGTTTATTCATATGACCACATTAACACAACATTATCAGTTGTCTAATATCTTTAGAGGGTTATCAAATAATATGTGAAAAAAAAAATAGAAATAAATATTAACAAAAAGAATGTTGTCATATCATTGAAGGATAAGTCCATTACGCCTCAAGGGAGCAAGAGCCTGGTTCCTAATCCCCTCAAATGTATTCAATGTTTAGTATCAGACATTTCTAATCCGCCTCTAACTCTGCGTCTTCTGGCACCGCAGATTTCACGACATTCAGATCTAGCAAAGTTGAAGACACTAGGTTGTTGTATCGATCGCTCACCAATACTTTCATGGGCTTTACCTGTGTGAAGTTACATTTTAGCAAAGGACAGAATGGCTGATATACAGTATGTGATGCATGAAGACAATCAGGATGGGATTTCTGGTGATTTTCCTCTCACAAAAGGTTGAAATGTTTCAAATTTTGGAAAAAGCATTATAATTTGGGTCTTTGAGGAAGAAGGCTGAGGGTTGAGGTTACTGTCTTTCTTCTGCCTTGAATCTGCCTGTAAACAAAATATATATTCTGAATGGAAGTTTAATCCTTTTCTTTTTGAGGCCAACTGCTATTCATCAAAGGTTTTGCAGAAAAATTAGCCGTTTAATTATTTGTGAGGACAAAGTGAGCCGTATTTTCATTCTTGGTTTCCCACCAACAAGAGTCAGCCTGCCGGTGTGTGTGTCATTTGTAATTAGTTAGAAACTGAGGCCGTGGCACATCAGAATACAAAGAAATCCCTCTATGAGTCACATGATCCAGTATTTCAAATATATATGTATTACCTATTCGATCCTATATTCACATGGATTTTACGCAAATATATATATTTATATTAAAAAGGTTTGATTATTTGTACTCTGAAAGCATGCACATATTATGAAAACCTGAACATTTGGACTTCTTACATGACTTCTATTTTTCCTTACAAGTATGCTAGATTTACATTAGAGTAATCACTGTGTTTACATTTATTTTTATTTGAATCCAATTAGCTTTAAAACATTGAATATAAATGTGAGACGACAAACTTCTCACAAGTTAAATATATTAAATCAAAATATAGAAAGATGTCAGGGTTTTTGTGACAGCGTTATGCACAGTGCACCCCTTTGTGATGGCAGACTGGGGCGTTCAGTGGACAAACAGTGTGAACTGGGTCAGGAATCTAGCTCAATTTTGCATATACCAAAATATTTTGGAAAGAGAACTGCCAGAGAGTAAATCTAGGAGACAGGTTTGATTATTCTCCTGTAACCCGTTGCATTTAATATCCCGGTGTGCTATAGTCCATTGTGCTCTGCTTTTCAGCAGCAAATAACAGCAACCATTAACCCTTTCAGTCTGAGGATGGCCCTTATGTTTTATTTTGTTTACTTAGTTAAACACAATAACACTGAATAAACTCATGGAGAGCTTACTTTCTGCAACATGGTGAAAATATGGTGGTTAAAAAAATGTATATTAGAATATAAACAATGCCTGATAAGTTGATTTAATTGACAGATCTATAAAACTAATTTTCTCCACCAGTAAACCTGCAAAAGCACCACTTGAAATCCTAAGTTTCTTGAAAATATAACATTTAGCATTAACACAATAAATACAAATGACTAATAAGTCGACCAATCGTGAAAAAGAAGGCAGCCCTAGGTAGCAGCATTTACTTTGCAGTAAATTAAACAATAAATAATTGATTTGCATTACACTGCGTAGGTGTTCATTGCATTGTGTACATCTCCTGTACCATATACCAAGATATAATGTTCCACACTTCCACTCTGCACTACTTTCCAGCATCCTCAGGAACACTGTGGCTCCCTGCGGTGCCAAACAGCATGAATGGAAAATGTACTTATCATTTCTACTCGTCTTTTCATGCTGCTTGGCAATGTGGAGGAGAAAAACAGATGTGTTTTATTGAGATTGTGCTTGTGTAGTTGTTTGTAGCACTGACCTGTAGATCAGAAAGAGACACATTGACAGGAAGAGGGAAGGAGAGGCATCGTAAGGAATATCAATGTCTTCCGGCCCATTTGACTATAGGCATTGATAAACCGCTGCATTCTAAGCATCCTCAAACTGCAGTGCTCAGCTGCTGTGCGCACGGTGATGATGCATTGTGATCTTACAGACCGAGCTTCCTCTTTTACCTGCGTTCTTGTTCGGTGAAAGTTTGATTGTGTCTTGAGGTGTTCTGTACTCAGATTTCCTAGGGAATGATGGAATGCATGATGTCTCACTCCTGTCAACAAACTGGGCAGCAACACATGGGTAACTCTGCACCTCCATCTAAAATCCCAACACAAAATTGGAATCTGATATGATTTTAATGTATAGTTTTTTTATTGTACAATCCTAAAAATACCATTCGTACAGTACCAAAGTTGATTTATTAAGAATGGCAGGATGGTCTGGGAAAGAAAGGGGTAGGGTTGTTTTAGGTGAGCTGAAATGAGGGTTGTTAATAGCAATAGGATGAACAAGGCAGAACGAAGTGGAGAACCAGTGGGTCAATACTCGCTTCGATGAGCTTAATGCCTCATCACTCCCCCTCCCACAGTAATTCAACATGGTTCTATTGTTGGACTCATTTGAGCTGATATTAGAATGTGTATAATTTTTTGTTTTATCAAGTTGTCGGCAGAAAATATGTTAATGATTTTGAGCATTATTTATTTATTTTCTAAGAAAACACAATATCTAGGTCCAGTTTCCAAAAGTTTTTTTTTTTTGGGAAACCAAGCTTTTGTTAAAACCCTTAGATGCATTTTTTTTGACCCGGTGAGGTGGTTTTCTTGAAGTATCTTTGTAATTCCATTTTTGTATCATTTCATATTCCAGCTATTCCTCAAAAAACATGTTTTGGATATCATGCCATTCAAATTTTTTATTTACATTTTAAGAAATTGTAGTTTTTGTATTACTACCCCAAGCTTCCATAACGGCCCGTCCACACAGCGGCGTGCGTTGAAAGCTTCACTATTCACTTTGAATGGGGTGACGTCACTTTTCACCGAACTGCATTGTGGGAAGCGAAGCGGAGCTTTGCTGGCGTGGCTCGCTGCAAAAGTTGAGCAATGTTCAACTTTTGAAGCCTCGGCAGAAGCGTCAGCCAATCGAATCATATGCCAGTACAAGCTCTAGCCAATCAAACCGCTGCTTGTGTGTCAGGGGCGGGAGATTCATGTGATTGGTTGTTGGTCGAGTTTCAGACACGCCCGCCGGCAAGCTTAAAAAATGACCCGCATGCATTTCTATGGAATCCTATGGGAAAATGTATTTTTTCAAAATGTAAAAAAAAAAAATATATATATAAAATATTTCTAGTGTGAACCAAAATATAATACTAAATATTATACAAGTGATTTTTCTTAACCAAAATGGCATAAAAACACATTATTCTAATACAGGTCCTGTTTGACCCACTTATGGAAGAGTGTAGGGTCCAGACACTCGTGCATCTAAGGGTTAAACAAATTAAATACAATTTAAAACATCAGGTTGGGCTTTAGGAAATTGTGATTGTGAAACCTTTTTTTTTCTTCAGTCATACACTAAAAAATACCCCTTGAAATTCACCGCTCATTTAAAATAATCTTAGGCGGTAGTCCAAGTTGATACAATGCAGAGTATCAGATGGTACATAAATCAGCATAAAATTCATCATGTAAATATATATGTGTGCTTGTGTTTGTTGCCAAGGATGCTTTGCTCTCATTATTTGATCCATATCCAGGTCTCGGTGGGCCCTTGCTGCTAAAAGGTTCTATTTCTGGCAGCATGTTGTTGTTCTTCATGAAGCCACGTTGCTCGAGCATCCTGTTGGCAAACGGCGAGTTCTCGCAGAACAGTGGGCTCCGGTCCCTGCTTATGACCTTTGTCGTGTATCATGGTACACACACACGCACACGCACAGACACAGACACAAACACATTTAACAAGCTAGGGCAGGAATTGGATCCATGTATGAAAGCAAGGCCGGATGCGAGCCATCAAAAATGTATTCTTGAGATGGAGATGGCAGAAGAGCGTTAGAGGGAGGGGTGTGATTCGAGAGATAAAGATAAGAAGGAAAATAATGATGGGTGAAGGAGAACAAGATGGAGGGTTGCAACAGAGAGCTGTGCGAGAAGGAGGGCAGGAGACGGAGTGTGCAGTGCGTTTGTTTTTTGCTGATACAGATCAGATTTCATAAAGATCCACATGATTGCCTCATAACAAGGGGGATGCAGAGAGGGATGAGATGGAGAGATGAGGCAGAGGCAAGCAGAGACACGATGACATTGATAAATAGCTGCTTGCCTTCCCTGCAGTTGCTTTCTTTGTTTTTTCTGGTTTGTTTTCTCACTAAATGGGCCTATATGATTAGCCTGACTGTAATTCGGAAAGAAAATAAATCAAGGACAATTACTATTACGGAAAGAGGAGTTCCTACTTGAGAATCACTGATTAGATGTCCAGTGTTGGATGTTGTTGTGTTTCTCAAGGGTTGTTTTCACTGTCCACGTTACGCTGATTGTCCCCGGGGTTGAAACCTGCTCCCAGCTTCTCAACTTTCCTGATCGACAGTTAAAACCATAGCCTCGTCACTCCTTATAATGAGTTTTAACGAGGGGCTGAGCTGCTGCTGAGCCTGTGACTGACTGACTGACTGACTGACTGACTGACTGACTGACTGACTGACTGACTGACTGACTGACTGACTGACTGACTGAATGACTGAATGACTTGAGTGAGAAATATTAAAAGGCAAGCAAAGTGGTTACTAACATTTTTAAGCAGTGAACAGGGCATTTTTGAATAAAAAGCTGCAGCGCAGGTCAGGCTGCCACAGGTTCCTTGTACATGATTGGCCTCTGTTAGAGGCTGCGTCTAAGGAGGGGTCTCTTTCTGGATTGTCTGCAAGGAGACTACCATTGAAAATGTCCCTGTTCCTCTCATTATACCAATGTGGCCTGAGCAAAGATATTGGATGAGAGCAGCACAGACATTAAACTGTTTGGCGTGGTCGTATTATTTAAAGAAAGGAAATCGTTTTTGTCGATTCTTATGGTAAAGTCACACATCTGTTGGGGCGTAAAATGTATCACGCTCTCCAGTAGGAGAACACACACACACACTGAGAATAAGCAAGAGAATCCCTGCAGCATGATGGCAGAGACACCACCCATCTCAAATAGGGTTTCTTATTTATTTGAATGAACATATTCAAATGAGGTATTCTAATTTCACTAAATACAACAGCAATTTCTGCCAGCCTTAAACATTTGATTTGTTTGTATTGCTCCTTGCAGCATAAGTAAGAATTCAGTACAATCTCTATTTGTAATTTCATGTAACATATCTGCTTGTAAAATCCAGATGATATGATAATTTAATGAATAGGATCTGATGATTCACTAATAGATAAATGAAACAATTAGATCCCACAAAAACAAATGAATCCTCTTTGGTAGCAAGACATCAGGCGATAGTACAGATGACACGTCTCCATGCTTCATAGTTCTCCAGTAATGGCCTGTTAATGCAAAACCATTTTTTATACAAAATGAGTCTGGTTCCAGCCCTCTAAATGATTTCCCACATTTCAATTTTTCTTCTATTTCAAATGGCAAATAATTGCTAATGAATAATGAAGATACACGGAGTGGCAGATTATCAGCTGACAGCAGAATTAGGTGTTATCAGCTTGGGTTAAGTAACTGCTTTAGCAGAGTTTCTCGCTCAACTAAAAGTCATATCACAGCAGTGAGTCAGCGTTTGGCATTTTGTGAAGGAATACTACACTTTAGGTTTAGTGACTCACACCACTGTAGCTAAACTGTGAAACGACCACACTAGCTTGCATGCATATGTAACAAGGGGCAGATTTCAGATTGTAATCAGTTTACAATGAAGAATACTAAAGCCAAACATATTTAGAGGACCTTTTAGTATTTATGTTTTATTGTTTACGTAAGTAATGGTTTGATAAAGGAGTATGAGTATAAAGTCATTTCTAAAGTTTGGATCATATATGCATAGCACCTCATAGATTGGTGTGTGTGTGTTCGTGCTTGTGTGTTTGAGTGTGAGTTGTTTGTGAGCTTGTTTATGACTCAGTCTCCCGTGGCCACAGGCTTGCAGAGACATTTTATTCCTCAGCCAGCAGAAGTGAAGAGATCTTCCTGCATTTCCAGTCCTTGGCTCGGCATCTGCTGAAGCTGAACCAAAATCTTTTTGTATCCACTGGAGTAAGAGGGAATTTTCCCCCAAAGGTATAAGGAAAAAAGCCGACGGCTGGACCTCCTACCACGCCTATTGTGCCCTGGACCACCAACCTGTTCACAACCTTTCTCCCAATGCATTTATAATGCATTAGGGCATTATGTAATGACCATGAATCCAAGACAGCTACAATAGTGTGGCAGCTGTCAAAGCACCAGGATGCCAATTATCACGCATATGTGCTATCCGTCTTTCTGACTTTTACCTTCTTGCACGCCTATAGGGAGCAAAAGATAGGAGAGGTAAAGACATAAATGAAATGACAACAGCAGGTGGAACACAAGGAGAAACAGGGGAGGATTTTAATGAGAAAGGGAACATGGTGTATAATGAGTGGGGATGTAAGAGAAAGCAAAAAGGCAAGATACACACAGAAGATGCCAGAGAAGATACCAAATCAGGGCGTCCATGATTTATTGAGGAAGTCCAGAGTTCACCCCATCTGTCACGTACATTTCCTAAGATTTTTCTATGGGTAAATTATGTTTACCCATACATTTCCATGTCAAGGCACGGGGAGCTTAAATCCTTCCTCAATGAGATATTATACATCACTCATAATTATTCCTGCATTCAATCATTTTCTATACACAATGTTTCCCATTCAGAGCAGGCTGGAGGCCATCCCAGCTTGTATTGGATGAGGGGAAGTGGGGGGGCCAGTCCGTCACATAAACAGATCGACACACTCGTGTTCACATTCACACCTAGAGGCAGTTTAGAGATTTTAGTTCATGTTACTTTAATATCTTTGGACAGTGAACAGGAAGTGAGGCATTAACTGAGCCAATGGGAGAATATGATATAAACTTTTTATTTTTTTTATATATATATTTTGTATATATATTTTTTAATTCATTATTTACAATTCTTATCATTTACAATAGCCCTGTCAGTTTAACCGTTTTTAGCTTGTTTTTTTTTTTTTAAGTATTTGCTTTCTTGCAGAGAGTAACATTCTTATTTGGATAGAATTAGAATGTTTGCACAATAAATATAAAGCTGCCATCAGCAGGTGGTTAGCTTTGTACTAAACTAAGGAAAGGATGAAAACAACTTGCTCTCTCATAATCTGCCTTTTAGCACACCTGTAACTCACTGCTAACACAATTCATTTTATGAGTTTAAGATGTAAAGTGTGTAATACGTTTTTCTATCCAACACTTTTTTGAAAGCAAATAAAGATCTTTCCGAATATGTTCGACTGTTTCTTTAAAACCCAAAGTCATTTATTAACTAAAATATTAAGATTTTATGCCATAACTAATTGTTATTGTTTTTCATCTTTGTCATTCACAGGTACAGGAGTGGCTGTGTCTGAACTGTCAGATGCAGAGAGCGTTGGGGATGGACATGACCACACCACGCTCCAAGAGTCAGCAACAGATACACTCTCCTTCTCATGCAGCCAAACCAGAGCTCAAGCCTGATCCTTCAACTCAGCCTACACCCCAAACACAGCCCACCCCTCAGACGCAGCATCCAGCGCAGACGCAGCATCCAGCGCAGGCCCACCCTCCAGCGCAGGCCCACCCTCCAGTGCAGGCCCATCATCCAGCGCAGGCCCACCCTCCAGCGCAGGCCCATCATCCAGCACAGGCCCACCCTCCAGCGCAGGCCCACCCTCCAGCGCAGGCCCATCATCCAGCACAGGCCCACCCTCCAGCGCAGGCCCATCATCCAGCGCAGGCCCATCATCCAGCGCAGGCCCACCCTCCAGCGCAGGCCCATCATCCAGCGCAGGCCCATCCTCCAGCACAGGCCCATCCTCCAGCGCAGGCCCATCATCCAGCGCAGACCCACCCTCCAGCGCAGGCCCACCCTCCAGCGCAGGCCCATCCTCAGGGCCATCCTCCAGGACACGCCCACCCTCCAGCTTCTGGTCCTACCAGACAGACAGGTCCTGGTGGCCCGGGTCAGCAACAAGTGAGACTCCCTCCAGGGGCAGTGGCTCTCCCCGGCATGGCCAAGGCCCCATCTCAGCCTGATCTGTCCCACAACTCTCCCGCCCACCATCCCCAGCACCCCCGCCAGGATCAGACTCGCAGTGCGGGGAGCTCCCCTTCACGGCAGCCGCCGCCTCCAGAGCAGACTTTTGGGAAGTTGTTTGGTTTTGGTGCTTCTCTTCTTAACCAAGCCAGCACTCTCATATCTGAGACTACTCAACCCCAACAACCGCCACCCAAAACGGCGCCCAAACCAGGGGGACCTCCTGGTCCAGGGCCTGCGGCGAGTAAACCCTCAGGACCCCAGCCCGCACACCAAGGGCCTCGAGGCCCTGCTCAGCAGCAACAACAGCACGCTTCCCCGGAAGCCTCTAAACCTAAAGCTTCTTGTCCTCTCTGCAAGACAGGCCTCAACATCGGCAACACAGCAGAGCAACCCAACTACAACACCTGCACACAGTGCCACCAGCAAGTGTGCAACCTGTGTGGATTCAATCCAACTCCACACCTCGTCGAGGTAAGACTCTCAATTTGTTTGGCTTTCAGCTGCTCGTAACAAAGTGACAGCTGGACATTGCAAGGGATTTGCTATATGAAATGATTTATTGACCAGTTTATGTGGAAATGCTGTGTCATAGTACAGTTGAATGGGTCGTGTTGTTATCCTTTTGCGGTCGCATGGTCTTTGAGTGAATAGCTGCAATTTAAAAGGATTATTGTGGTCATGATTCAAGTATTTGGCTTCGGGTGCTGTCAGATGACCAAAAATGGTCTCTGTTTGCTCTGTCTCTGAGGTTCTTCAAAATGCCCTTCTGTATATCTGTGATGGTTCTTATTGATTCTTAGTATTTATTCCATTAGATTTGTTCTTTAACACCGAGGGATGAACCAATTGTTTCAAAATATTTCATGCAAAGAATTTGTACAAAACAACATTTCTGCACAAGAAGGGTTGGTATTTGTATTTCCGAGCTGCAGGTTCTGTACTATGCAGCATGTACACACATTGCTTTATGTAAGCCTGTGAGCTACTTCTCTGTGTTTCTCGGTCAGGACCTGCTATGTTCTGCTCTGTCAGGGCCTCTCATGTATGTAGCAGAGTGAAGTCCAGGCTGTGACTCACATCATCGGTGTGCACTCTACCCCGGAGCTGCACAGAAATATATGAAACGGACCACAAAAACACAGCCTTATCAAGTTCAATTTAATGGATAATATTAGTATTGATTAATGACGTATAGTAGTCAGCTGAGAGTATATTCCTCTCTGAAGTGCCCCTGGTCCTCTATTATGAGGAAGGGCGGCAGAGCAGAGTCTTGCAGTAGCTCCCAGAGCCAGGCAATAACAGAGTTTAATTATGCAAATCAAGTCCAATTGAATGATAGCAGTAATAACAGGCTTTCTGCAGAGCACTGGCTTTTTATGGGCTAGCCTTGTCTTCCCAGGCATCTGGTTGTCACAGGCACTAGCACAGGCCATTCATAGATCGCTATGGAAACAGGGATAATTTGTTTGTCAGGCGTCCCTTTCATGCTCGGCTGCTAAGATGCTGAGAGTCTGATAAAACTTTAAGACTGATGTTGCTTTGTTTTTATGAGAGGATCTGTTAGATGTGATTCTGCGCTGATGGCCACGGCCTCAATCCAGCACAAGGTGCTTTCTTTTCAAACCTGTGAACCGTATTTGTTGTTATTCCATGTGAGCTGGCAGGCTGGTCGCTCGAGAGTGGGTGAGAACCATTTGGACATGGTGTGAGGCTTTGTCCTTTGAATATGGGTTTCTCAGCTTGATTTCCACACAGCCTGTTTGGCACATTATTTCTCCTCATCTTCTCCTAATCACTCCAAACTTTTACTGTTTTGCTGTCCCTGCTTTTTCTCAAACTTGTTTTTTGCCTGTTGCAAGCTGAATTGTAATCACTTCTTCCTGTTTTCATCATGTGTGGTGAAAAGCCTTTAGGTACTTTATTCCTTCATGTGTCACTGGTCTGGTCTTATAGATGATAGACTTAAAAGTTAAAACTGTGCCAAGTTGAACAACTGGTTTGTGACAATTGACTTGAAATAGTAGAGAACAATGAAAAGGATATACCATATTGACCAGATGCAGGTATGGTTTTCACCTTGTAAATCTGTGTGTCATCATGGCAAAATGTCCGTCTGCCCGTCCATATGTGATACCGTTGCAATGAAGGGATTCAGGTAAAAACAGAAACAGGCTTTATCAGGCTTCGGCTACATAGACAATACTTGTTATCAGCACGGTAGAAACTGATTTGCACTTGGATTACCACATCTTTCAAAAGCTTGTCATTTTTCCTATAAAATGAAACATTTACAGTAAACAAAGTCCTCCTGCACTGGTGACAGCTCAGGAAATGCTCAGCTAATGAAAAGTGACAAAGTGGATGAAATGCAAATGAGTTGCTCAGTTTGTGCCATGGCAATTAACGCTATTTTTAAGAAGAACAAAACATTTTTAAACTACGTGGTAGTAATAAAAATACATCGCCCACATTTGACTACGTTTTTTTTTTTAATACAATAAATAGCGGTAGGCAAAGTCAGGGTTTTTCTGTACTGTAAAACAGAAAAAACAGGTTTCGCCTCACTGAGGAAGAGGCGAAAACATGAACAAAGGAGAAAAAAATGTATACAAATTGGCTTAAATTATTTAAACATATACAGTTCTGCTATACTGTATAGTCATAGTTATTGCCTTTACTTTATCACACGTAAAACATGACTTGTAACCTGTCATGTATGTGTGTAACAGTATTATGGGAGGATTTCAAATAAAAATCTGTAGCTTGTGTAAATCAGAAAGTTGCTAGAAATATTCATGAAAATACATATTCTGTCACCACATGAGGGAGTAATTAATTCAGAGTAAATTAGGTTGAGCTGTATCGTCTTTTTTTTAAACATAGTCAGCTCCTTTTGAATCTATGATGAGACCAAGGATGCCAGTGTCTGTGTGAGAAAGAGTGGCAGAACGGAAGAGGAGAGAAAGGAAAGAGGTGATAGATTGAGAAGTAGGAGGAATCACAGATAATGAGCGAGAGGAATCCAACTGTTTGTAACGTTGCACAATATTTCACATCAATTAGTGCTTAAAGTCTTGTGTGACTGAGTAAATAAGATGTCCTTGTTTTGGGACTGTTTCCTCCCCCATTACGCTTCTCAAGGAGATTAAAAACAACCTTGTGTCATTGTCGTCTCCCCAGAGTATGGTTGCAAACAGACTTAATATGTTTTCGCTGGAGTGTCTGCTCCTTCATTTAATAGACAATACGCTGCATGTCACTCCTCGTCACTGAAATGCTTATAGTATTACAGACTATCCAGCCTATAGAGGCAGAACATGTCATGCCTCTTGAAACTAAGTACAGGTGGACTTGTGTTTGACATTGCATTGGGTTTCAGTTCCCAGGAGTCTCACTATTTTATTTTCACATGGATAACATAATGCTTTCACGGTTAGGCGGGCATACTGATCTATCACTGTATGTCTATTATTATGATATACAAGTGGCTTTGTGTATAACAGGACGAAGGCCCTGAATGGACTGTTAGAGAAAATAACTGGATTTCTAATATAACTGTAGAAAAAGTGTAGAGAAACCGAAAACATAGTTCGTCAATAATTCAACGAGAGAGAACATTATAAATACTTCATGCATTGTTGAGCAGGGAGAGTGCTGTGTTTGATTTCACATGTCACATAAGGTGAGTGTGCATTAATGCCTGTGTGTATGTTGCATGCATGTGAGAAATGTGTACGTGCAGGTGTTAGTTTTACTGCAGTTTGTTTGCAGCTTGGTATCAGGGGCAGGTTGTATTTGAGATGTTAGAATCTTATATGATTTACCAGGGAGGAAAACAACTGTACTTAAACTCACAAAAAGCCAATTTACCCTTTAAGAATATAAATGTGGTTGTCATGTCAAACAATTGAACTCCTTTGGAAACTCAGAGCAGTTTTATTCCAACATTTACACTTGCCTCTTCAGTCTAAAAAGGCTTTTTTAAACTTCTTAATAAGACTATCTCTCATCCTCTAAATGATTAAAGCAGATCAGACAAACTTCAGTTTGATATCAGCATATACCGGTGATGTGTCAAGAAAGTAAAGATTAACTGTGGCCTAGTCAACCAGAAACAATACAGAGCTTAAATACATATATTTACTGTTATTTTTTTACATTCTGTCTGCTACTTACCACTGATCACTGTTACCAGAACACAAATACACAGGCAAAACAAATCCAAACGTTTTGGATGGTAGCTGTTCAAACACCTCATAGCCTCACGTTGTCTCAACTTCACCTGGATCACTGTCGCTGCGAGACAGTATTTCAATGGTTGGGAAAAATGTGTGTGACATTCTGATGTGAACAAACGTGATAAGACAATGAGCTTTAATGAGGCCAGCAGAGATGGTCAAGGTGTCCATTCATCAGTAACGTAATTATCGTGACAAGCTTACATAATCACACACACACACACACACACACACACACACACACACACACACACACACACACACACACACACACACACACACACACACACACACACACACACACACGCACACGCACACACACACATAAAGGCCCTCTCACAGTTTTATTCTGTGATATACTCAGCTGTGACAAATAAATTACAGTCAGAGGCTGTGCAAAGAGAGACTCTCAACAGTGTGCAACACCGTCTGCAGTATCTATATATTGACTCAGTTTTCTGTGCTGAGAACACAGGATGTTTAGTTAGCACACAATGCCATTTTGATAATGAGAAAATACAGATAGCATGAAATGTAGCCTTAAAATGTGAAATTATAAATGTTTAATCTTTGATTTTTCAAACATTTCTTAATGAAATGTAGCGTACTGTGACTCAGTTGAAGAAACACTTCAATCAAACAGCTTCTGAGAGCTATACAAATACCCGATTAATAAAATTATACAATTTGCTTTCAAATGCAGTGACCTTGAAGACTCCACCGGCATACAGTGAACATACGTAGAACGTGTAGTATTTGTTCATGTGCCACAACTCTGCAGGAACACAGTTGCCTCTCCCACATGGACCCACAGAATAGATGAACATGTCATTCTTTCTCAAACAGGCTGGAAGTGTGTTCTGAAGGTTGGCACCAGCCTGTGTCTCCCTCAGGAGTCCAATCCAAAGCCAGATGGCTGCCAGCATCATGCATCCAATCCTGCCATGCTCAGTCTGGCTGCTCCCAAACTGATGATGGTACACCATCACAGTCTCAAACACCCACCCAGCCTCAATCAGCTGCTTTCCACCTTGTAATACTTCCATATTCCTTTGCCCTGTATGCGCTGTGTTCTCGTAAAAGGCCAGTGCATATATAATACTTGTACTGTGTTTCAGAGTCACACGCCCACATGCGTCATTCACATGCTGTACATGCCAGGATGCATGTCTTCACGCCCACAGAAACACAGTACTTAGAACCTTCAGATTAGACACAGTAGAGCTTCAGTAGTATTATGCAAATATGCTATATTTGTTTACTGTTAAACCATAAATGTTGATGAAGTAATTATTAAAGACTTATTTTATTGTGCTTTACTTAGATACAAATAACAACTAAGAAAATATGATTACCCATAACTACATCTCGGTGAGATTTCAACCATCCCTATGTTCCATTATGCCACTGACTCCTATTTTAAAATGCTAATGGTAGCATCTGGTCCTTTAAACATTTTCCAGCTCTGCAAACACACACGTACACACACACCTATAATATTGAGACCCTCACACATCATTGCATGTCACCCTCCTGTTATTTCAAATTATTTAAAATGTGTGAACTGCGTGTTCCTGACTCACCTCGCTGTAAAACTGCCAGTAATCCAGAAGAAATAATAAATTGTTGGCTTGTATGTCAGCTCTTTATCTAATGCTTTATCTTTTTAAGATAAAACAGATTTAAGTGACGTGTCTGATGCATGAAATGTTCCCCTTTAATGTGACGACCCGGTTCTCTTGTTTCAGTTGTTGTCAGGTTGTTGGATATACACAAGCTCTCTCCTTCTCTGTCCATGTTTCAGTGCTCCTCTCCCTCCGTTTGCATTCCTCTTCCTCCTGTCTACTGCTTGCTGTTGACACATTGATTGAATTGGCAATTACTTCTGGTTGAATCGCTTGCAGTTGACATTGCAACACGGGTACTCAGCCCTCTTGATTCTGTCCACGCTCTGTTGATTTAGCAGCAACATCAGGGTGAGCATTTTAAAACCCTGCACAGAATAAGACAGAGTGTCTATGAGAGGTGATACAAACCAAAAGAGACAGAGACGGGTGTGTTGCTGCATGTGTGTGTGTTCTGTAGGGGGGGGGGGGGTCTTTTAGAAGGAGATAATAGTTGAGTGTGTAATCCGTGTTGAGGGAGTGTAGTGATCCCCTCGAGTATGATGCTTAACCCCAACACACCATTGTAAAGATCCACCCACACAAATGAGTGCCATCTGAGAATAGTAAGCCTTGTTGGATGATTAAACTGAGACCATTTTGACTTTGTCTGATTAATATGTTAGCGCTGAAAAAAATATAATGATGAAACAAAGGTTTTTTCACATAAACCCTGTTTTTCTAAATATGCGGTACGTGTTCAATTTAAATTTCACGAGGCATGTTCATCCCAAATTCTTACGCCACAATGTGCTCACTGACAAAATGCAGTTTGTGTGACTGTGCTGCGTTAGATTAGAAGACAGGAAGATGATGTGATGTACAACGGCGCCAGCTTCCTGTTGAGATTATGTGGCACCCAGCACAGATGGCTCGCTGGTCTGGGGCTTAAATGCCACTCACTCTCCTCTCTGGGACCTTTGTGTTTGGCGGCAGGCTCTGTGCTCAGTCTGAGCTGGAGATGTACACACTTTGCTTAGTTCTGTACATCACAGACCTGCTGAGAGATCCAGTGCTCCCACAACTGCTTATACATTCTAGTCTTATCTGGCTCGTGCTTCATAAGATTTTTGAACGGTCAAACTGTGTTTCCTGAATCCAAACCTGAGACTGAAAGGAGAGGAACATCTAAAAGGATCAGCCCCTCACGACAGGCAGGATTGCATCTCACGTACCTTATTCTGCCTTTTTCTGCTAATCTAGTGTTTTTCACGAGATGTCTCTGAGGTCACCCTCGACCCGCCCACGCCCTGCCTCTACCCGCAGCTCTCTTGATGAAAGTCTATGTAAGAGCCCAGTGACCATATTGAACTTGAATAACCCCTCCAGTCCTTTTTCCGTGTATCTATCTTCAAATGCCCTTCCTTTCCTGCCTACTCAGTGTATGAGCTTTGAAGCCTATACAAGGGACCTCAGCAATGGCTTAATCACCTCTTCAGAACTCATCATCCTCAAGGCCTGGTGGCTATGCTAACAAGCTTTAGCTCTGCTCCAGGGGCCGCTGGCAGTGCCGGGCCTATCCTCACTGTCAGAGCCACAGAGGTGGGCCGGAGCAGTCCTCCCACCCCTGCTTTTGGGCCCTCTTGTCTCCACACATCACTTCACCCGCCTCATCGGTACCGCTCTCTCTTCCCGGCAGCACCTCAGGCATGATACTACTCCCTAATGCTGGCATTAAGAAAGAAGGATGGGGTTAGTTGAGTGTGCGCTATGCTTATAGTCGGCAAATACTAAAAGGCTGGCGACACAAATGTGAGATTATGGAACAGAGACGTGTAGTTGTATTTCAGGGGAACAAAAAAAACACAGCCAGACAGAGGGAGAACTATAATGAAAGAGAGCAGGAGATTGAGAGACAAATTGAAAGAGATAAAGCTCACTGATCGCTCAGATATTACATTTAACCCCTTTCTAATCTTCTCAGTGCTGCAGCTGTCGGGCAGCAGTGAAGATGACCACATCAGTTGTGGGGGTCTGGCCTGAGAGCAGTATTAACAATCGCAAAAGCAGCACGAGGATCATTACCCTCAGCCAAAGAGACGGTCCTCCCACTGCCTCCATGAGCAAAGACACTGTGGCTCCACTGCCATTACAGTTTACTGCTGAGGGCGTGACACAACAACACAAGGGAGGATACTAGTGCTTAATGGGTTCACTTGGTCACTGTCGTTTTCCAATAAACATCTCACTTCACAAATATAGGGGGTTTGGTCTCAAATGTATTGTTTTTTTTCCATTTGAAAACAGGACTATTCATGCATACGCTTTGTATACCAGTCAGTGTAAAAAGCTGTATCAGAGTATCTAATAACAATAGGTTGAATTTTTTACTTTACAGATTAATATATGCATATTTCATTTATTTAACTGTGCTTTTAAGTGGTTTTGAAAGTGGGCGGGACTGAATTGGAGAATTGACATTAGCCATTTCTGTACACCAATCAGAATTGAGCTTTGGCTTTGCATGTTGTCATTCATATTTTTGATTATAGATTAAAATTAATTCAGGTGCTTTCAACTATTTTTATTTTCTGGATATAGCCAATTGACATAAACTTTTCTCACATTATGTTTCAGTTCATTTGAAGTGTTCTCAAAGGCTTGCATCTGCCATTTCTGCTGTTGTAATTAACACATATTGTGAAGTGAATTATGTCTTTTTATTTGAGGTATGTATTTACTACTCCTATACTGTATGTACAAGTCCCATTCTTACTCAAAGGATGCTGATGCCCGCTCTGCCCTACGGACTTGCTAAACGTGTTATTTGTACATCGAGTCACATGAACAAGGAACAACCTGTCTGAAAGACTAGTGTAGAGTAAACACACATATATGTTTGCTGGACTCATTTTAGTAAAGTAATCACCTGACTTGTGCTCACTGCTGGTGATATGTTAAAGCTTGAGTAACTTGTCTAAAAGATAGATGTGCGATACATGAATTGTATTTGCTTGGCTGATAGCTGTAAATTCGCCTGGCAGAAGTATTAGAATCTCATCTAAAATGAAACAGGCCGAGGAGACAGCCTGATTAACTTGTCCTGGGGACAGACATATGCGATAATACACATGACTTGTTTGGGCTTGGCTGCCAACCACAGTGTAAAATGAGGTTTGTTTTGCTGCTTGATTAACATTTTAGAAAACAGATTTATGTTTGGAGGTTTGAATGTTATTTTGCCACTGCCTTAATTCTGTTTCAGCCTAGGAGGCGTTTAGCAAAAATGCTAGTCAAATCTTCCTGTGTGTCAAAAGCAGTGAGCTAATTATCCATGGTATCCCCTATCCTCTCCATGATGCTGCAGACAAACTATACTGTTGTATGTACATTACATACATTACTGCCGTAATCTTATCAAGTGACAATGCCGATCATCTGTCTTGTTATCTTGCTGACATAAAGCGTATATCCTGATTAAAGCATCAAAAGGCGTAGAACAGCGAATGAGACAGGAAATATAAGGTCAGTAGTGTAGGAAGGTGAACATAAACTGCATTACTTCTTAGTGACTGCACAGCTCAGACAGTTTGACCACAGAGAGAGGTGCATTCATTAAACTAATCTGAGCTGTGTGCTGCAGCTCTGGGTGCTTTTTCAATATTGCAGAAGGATAAACACAGCAAGACGTATTTAATATTCTCAGGGCAAATTAGCAGAGCTGAGCTAAAAGGCTCACCAAAACAAAACAACGGAGAAAACACTGAACCATCCTGTGCCTTCAGAACAGCTGCAGTCGTCCCCTGACTGCTGTCCTGAAGTGTGTGAACTGGGATATTGGATTGTTCTTGTCCTCTAGGAAATATTTCACTTATTTGAGGGATGAAAGAGGGGGATCCACAATCTCTCTTAAATATTTAGTTATATTTAGACATTATGGAGGCGATGGATTAGGGTTATTATATGCCATATTAGTAGCTTAGTTAAAAAGCTGCTGCAGACACTTTCTAAGGTCCCTTTTAGGTCGTTTCTAAGATTAAACCTTTTACTTAATGCCCAAACACATTTTTAAACTAAAAGAGACATTAAAATAAAGGTTGTTCCTATTGAAATGGCTTGATAATTTTACAGAACCAATACTATAACAATGTGCTTGAAAAGTGTTCTCTAAATGTAAACCTGCCAGGATATTATAAAGCAGAAAATATATCTACCACTCTGTTTCGGTTTAAAATGAAGATATGTATAAACATGCTTTAAGACAGAATTATCTGTTGGGATCAATGGGATGTCTTGCTGCTTTTGACTGTGTCTCATGTATGTATTGTGAGCCCCTTCTGAGGCAGGACAGTGTCACTGACATCTTCCTGTGTGCTGGGCCAAAAGAGGAAACCGGTTGGCTCGTTAAAACAAATACAAACAGACAGATTAAGTCAAATAAAGCGCAGAAGCATGACCTCACCCTATGCTACGCAGACCCTTCAGGACAGGACATGCACACACACACTTAATGGCAAATGACATGCTGTTCTCTTGGAGCAAGACACTATAAAAAATAATTTCATATGTAGCTTTCCAATGTTTTGGATAAGTCTTCTACTTTTAAAATATTGTTAATGTACTTCTTTATGTACATCAAGTTAGGCATAGTATAAGCTGAATAAGAATAAACCATGCACATTTTTGACTTAAATATATCTCTTTTAATCCATGCAAGCAGAATTACACTTTAAATCAGAATGATGTTCAGCCGTCAGTCGACAAATTGATCTACTGCTTTAGTCCAGACCTATTTTATAAATGAATGGATAGCCAGGGCATTTTGTGAGCATGTTAGCATGCTTGCGATATAATTAAGCTCATAGCACCTCTTTAACTGAGGACAGTGTTACACAGCCGTTGGCTGTATACTCCTAGTCTTGAGGAAATATATAGCAGCTAGCTGTGTTTGATTGTAAGTCCAAAGTGTATGGACACAGTCAGTGGCAGGATGTGTAGAGGCTTGCTTGCTGAGTTTTGAGCATAAAGCATGTTTAGATTTTCAGTAGAACTGAGTACAAATAGCTTTTTAGTCTTTTTTTACAGCTTTACTACTATAACTACTATTGTTTTTAAAATAATTGTCTTATTTTTAAATATGAATAAAAGTTCAAAACAGTGACTTCTCAGAAATGGTCTACCTGCAGGATGGCCTATTGAACATGCTTCTCAATTTTCTATATATTTCCTCTGAATGCACAGAGTGGATCCGTATAGTATGAGTCACTGTGACTGTAGCTGAGTCCTGCTTCCTCAGTGGATGATCCTTCATTTCCTCACTAATCCACAGGCCTGACCACGTGTCCCCATTGAAGGAGTCCCAGGGGATTAACCTATATACCTGCTGACTCTGCCTGACCTGTCAGAGCCCGGCGTGGTGTGACACAGCCTGGCACTCTGCTGTGACATGTGCTCGCTCACGCCTAGCGCTGCGCACTTGGTAGTTTCAAACTACTGCTCACAGGTTTAAATGGCTCTGATAGGGCTTTAATAGAGTAACCTGCTCTGCTGATCTTTGATTTGTATGTGAATATTATGGCGTTGTATCAAGATTGAATAAAGTGAGTATGGTGATTTGTAGGGAATTACATCTGATTAAATGTAGCCTTTGAATGCTACTGCTGCATTTGTTGATGTCCATACTCGGGGTGTTTCTCTGCTCTTTTGCTCTTTGTATGAAATGAGTGTGTGTATGTGTCTGGGCACCATACAGTGCGAGACATATTTCCCCACTCACCTTAATCTCACCCCATTCCCACCTGCTTGGCAGCGCGCCCCTGCATGCTGTAGTTAATAATTCACACTGACCCTCTGCTCCCCTGACCTTCACTTGTTACAGATTAATTATGACCTCCTCTGTTGTACGCCTCATTAATCTCGGTGAGACAGAACTCGAAGGATTATTATGATGATTTCTGCCTTTGTTTTGACATGGTTTTCCTCTGTTCAGTTCTTACTTTGAAGGTTGACGTGGTCAGCACTTGTGTACACTGTGAAATAGTTTTTACATTTAGATAATGACGGAAGTTGTTTTGATGGTAAAAACGCGAAGGCTACGATTAGGATAACTTTTGAACGATGGAGGGTTGACAACGTTTGACATTTACAAGTCAAACTTTGGCAGAGAGGATTACACATGATGCATGACAAAGGATTTATGTTGCCTTGCGTTGCTGTCATGCTTCCATTTGCTCCTCGCAGAAGTTGTTGGCTATCTTTCTGACATTGACTCAGTTCTGTTTTTCATTTGTGATCTTCATTGTGGCATAAAAACAATTACTCTGTAGGAAATTGTCTGTCTTTCCTTTCTGTTTAAACTGTTATATCTCGGTAAGGTTTGTGACTGTGTTTAATGACATTACTTAATGACATTTCTTTGCCCAGCTTGTGGTCTCATCCCTGGCAGAGACACCATGCAGGGGACAGTCTCTTGCTGTGAGTTGACTGACAGTGAGGGGTGGGATACTGAGGTTGTGCAGGCTACACACAGTATGTCTGCCTACACATGTGTGGGCATACATACACTCTGCTGATCAGGAAATCTAAATAAACGGATGTGTGTGTGTCAGAAGTCAAGTGGAAGGGGGTGTGACTGTCACTGCCAATATTGCAGGAAATAAGATTCATTTAAAAAGGTTGTTGTTAATTATGCAGCCCAGCGCAAGTGCAGTATTTATCAGTGTGCTTGAGTCTGACTCTGTGAGAGCATGTTGTTGTGTGGGTGTGTGTGCTCCCACAGGCTCCATACAGTATCTCTCGATGAAATGCTGTGCTCTCTGGCTCCCTCCATGGGTAGAAAGTGTTACAGCTCTTCTCCATATCATACCAGCAGTTTGGCTCTGTAGGTCTGTTATCTGTGTACTTTTCTTTGAAATGTTAATTTTGGGGACTTGGGCCTTTAGTTTCATTTTTGCCGGTAAAAAAAGACAATTAATGAAAAGGATTTTGAGTTGAGCTGTTGAACAATGTGACCTTTTTATTTTAGCCATTGTGGAGGAAAGGGAATCGTGTAGTTTAGTTATTTTAGGGTAGATCAACATTTCCACTGGGGTCATTTTTACTTTAGTAGATATGTCTTCATAAGGAAAATGCTTTTCAGTAGCCACCTCTTCTCATGTAGAAAAGTTCTCAGCATAAAAAGAAAGACTACAGGGCTGCATTTCAGCTAGAGGGTGGAGTCACTATTCCACTGGGATTAGGCAATATAATGATATCACTACTACAGTATCATTCAAAAGATATAAATGAAGACAAATGAGATAAAAAGGGACACACATGAATTAACTGCAACAAAACACAATGTACTGTCCTACATGCCATATTTTCTCACTTCAGTTCCAACAGCATCTATGGAAGAAAAAAAAGATACTTCACTACTACAGTATGTGACAGTATGCATGCAATGACACATTTAGCGACACAGTGGACAAACTCCGATACCAGCAGGGGTTGTGCACGTTTACCTGAAGTAAGCAAACTTTTGTACTGTATAGTTGTTTTGTTAACACGTTTTAAAACACCTTTTACCAAATAGCCTGTAGTTTGTCTGGTACTTATAAGAGCTTGGTCTTCTTGCACCAACACATTCAAGTCATTTTTGCCTTTATTGGATCATTCTAAATTGAGTTAGACGGTAAACATAGTTAGTTTTAATTCAAGATGGTACATGCGTTAATCAAATGAAGCCCCATTTGAGAGCTTTAAGTTGTAATTCACACACCTGTGCATAGCTTTGCTTGTCATTAGGGGATAGCAGTCTGGATAATTAATCTATTTGCCCTGTTATATAATTTAGTTAATTAATACCTAACCACATTAGCATAGACATCGAAAAATGCAAATATAGTCCCACACATACTTGCATGCACACTTTCAGTTCACTTTATACACACACACACACACACACACACACACACACACACACACACACACACACACACACACACACACACACACACACACACACACACACACACGTGAGTGATCATGGGTGTAATGTCTCAGCAAGCTTCTCTGAGAGCGGGATCAATCTATGAGAATGGGATCAATCTCTCTGACCTTTTCCTTGTGGTAACCTGCAGTGTTCAATCTCTCATTATTTTGACAGTGAAAGGGCAGCTATTCCAGCTGTGAGATGATTGGATGGAGCATCACTTCACTGCCGGTGTTAACACTATCCACCTTTGCTTCTTATGGCAGATTCAGCTTCACTCAATAACTGCTCTCTCCACTCCAGTCTTGGTATCTTGTCAAAATTAAATTTAAAAAAATGAAACAGAATTCACATTACATTACATTATATGTTACTTGTTAGACGCTTTTATCCAAAGTGACTTACATACTCAATACTGTGGGCAATCCCCACAGGAGCAATTTGAGGTGAAGTGTCTTGCCCAGGGACACAATGACATGCTGACTGCAGTGGGGTTTGAACCTGTGACCCCTGATCCCAACACCAAGGCTCTATCCACTGCGCCACACGCCTCCCAATATGTATACTTTACATCTCAAACATTGTGGACATCACAAGCTTCAAATAGTTTTCTTGGTAAATGGTGTAACATGCAGAGATGTACAACTGTAAAGTAAAGGAGCCACTCCACAATGCACCAGCTATATTTGTATATTTAAAATGTTCTAGTGAATTACAGTACTGGACAGTACAGAACTGCACTGCATCTCTATCTTTATGTGTGTTCTGATATTACATTTATTTAACAATCTCACATATGCAGAATCCTTTACTTTTTTCAATACACATTCAGCGTAACAGATATAGAAAACAGCCAAAGATGAAACATTGGGAACGCTGAAAAACCGACAAACACACCCAGGCATGCAGATGTCTGCAGCAATATCATAATCATACGATCAGCACATTTAAACTTAAATACAAATTAAGCTGTCGGCTCATTATTCAACGCCATGTATTGGTAGTCAACTTCAGTGCATTTCTGTATTGGCTGTGTTTGCAGTGTATTTGTATGCTTTATATGGTATAGATGTTTCTTAATTGTTTTTGTTTTTTTCAAAGTGAAGAGGTGAATTGAGATCAGGGACACCATATCATTATTCAGACATGGTTTATATGAACAGGAGCAATAACTAATTGATATACAGCAGTATTTTCCACATTGATTTATTTGTGGCGGGCCACCACAATAAAATATAATTCGCCACAAATGGATCTCATAAAAGGGGGGTGGTGCGGTGCCCCCACAAATGGAATCAAATTCTGTGGGAAACACTGTACAGTAAGGACAACAAAAGTACACAGGACTGAAGTGGAAGCATTGTAGTTGAGTTCAGTGCACAGTCCACCAAATAGACCTGCTAATATCCTGCTGATTAATGAGGTTACCAATTCACCAACAAGGTGATCTCACTACCAATCTAACAAACACACATATACACACACGTCACACACACACCTACACACACACACGCACACACACTTTCTTTTAGAACATGTGTTTTGTCTTACTATCTCTTAACCAGATGCTGAAAGCCACTTCTGTAATTGACTCATTGCACGTTGCAGTGGATAAGAGCAAACACCTTATGCTTCAGATGTAATTGATAGATTACATTCAGTGTGTAGTCTTGTCAGTAGCATCTGAGTTACAGTTCAGAGCAAAACGTGTAATACACCCTCAACTAAGCACAAGTTAACCTCCAACCATGTAATGAGGTTAATAGTTCACTAACAAGATGATCTCCATAACAAACTGAGCCAACTGCCTCACACACACTAACACACATAAAGCCTCCCACGAAGACACACCCTCACAGAACAAATCCCACAAAAGAAGAAGAAGTTAAACAAAACAAAAACTCTGTTGCCAAAACTTCCATGATCTGTCTCTATTGTTGTTTAGCTGTAGTTTCATCTCTGTGTACTGAACTGTAAGTGCGCTCACTCAGATAGCAGTTAAAAAGTAAAAGTGGATTTCCACAGTGGATTGGTTCCTCTGTTTTCAGGGTGCAATAAAGGCCTGTCTCTGAGTCGCAGAGGCTCAGTCTGCTATACAGGCCTGATTTCCTCCACACAGTGTGGGCCGAGGTGGGAAGCACAGCCCACATGCTTCACTGCTGTACAAGCTAAAGCACTCTACGTGAATAATTTGCTACTCCCAGCTCCAGTTTGGCCTCGCTCCTCTCTCCCGTTTACCCACGCAGTGTTGTTATGCTGATTCAGGAGCCAAGATGGGAGTGTGGCAGTGCCAACATGGCAGGAAGAAAGCTTCTTGGTGACGGAAAAAGGATAATATAGTATGTAATTAAGGTATATAATAAGATTCTGCTTCATGACACTTCAAAACGCTAAAAGCTGATTTGATGGTGTTTTGAGGAAATTGCAGACGTTCGTTTCTGACATTTCCACAAAATTCTTTTTTTGTACAGTAGTATGTGTAACAAACCGGCACAGATGGCTAGTTCTGAGCGTACTGCACCTGTTTATATATAGCTTCTCAGTAGAGTACTTGAGAGAGATGAAAACAAAGCAAGTCTGTCTGTTTGGCATGCCAATGGCTCCCTCCATGCTTCATGTAGGTTCATGTAGGATTCGGGAACATTAAGAAAGGTTTTATCTTGAACGGAAAAATAGCATGTTACAAACCGATTTTAAATGAAGCCACCGTTTCTGTCTTTTTTTTCCATTACTTTTGTTTTAGGCAGTTATGGTATTTTAGAAAGGTTACTTTGTTAAACTATTAAAGTAAAGTTGAAGGATGACAGTTATCATATAGTCCCCGGTGTTTACTTGAAATGTTGTTTTAACGAGGCACGTGTTTGCAGGCTCTTATTTTATGTCCTTTTATGCTGAAAAATGCCAACACTATTCGTTAGTGTGCTGCAGCACTATCCTTACTGACCTGCATATTTTCACAGTATTCATGATTCAAATGGCATCATTTCTAAACGAAGCAGTTGCATAATTTAACACTCATGTTGCATAAAGGCTCTAATTTACTTAATACCAACAGAAGAAAGTCTGAATTAATCACAATTTTCATATTATTTTTGAGAGTTTCTGCACATTCTTCTGTTAGTTTTGTGGAGTTTTAGACTTTTCAGACAAAATAAGACGTTAAAAGACATCAACTTGGACATATTTGCTTTTTTTTTTGTCAAATAGAAATATCCACGTTCAAGCTTGGTAAATGTAATATTTGCTCCACACATAGACTTCTTTGACTTTTAACTGGGTATCTTTTGATTCTCGGCTGTCATTCAGACCATACAAGACATTTAAAGACATTTCCTTTGACTTTGGTATCTTGTGATGGACATTTGTTATTTCCCCCCGACATTTGTAAGCAAACCTTTTTAGATTAAACAAGAAATATCATTGGTAGATAAATCAATCAGTTGCAGTCCTATTTTAAATAAACATTACACTTGGTCAATGAAGTTCTCATGCTTTCTGCACTAGCCTTACATAAATATCATGTATTTAATTGATAAGCATTCATTTAATCAATACAGTAAAAAGAAGTAGCATCACATATAGTTAAAAATAACAACTTTATCTTCATCACCACCTTCGTTCTTCCTGTCATGAGGATGATTCCCCACCACTTTCTTCTTCCTGTTTATTCAACCCTCCTCCACTTCCTTTTTTCCTCTTCTGTAAAATGTTGGCTTAAGCTTTGTCTCCAACCACCAGTATATTAATATATTATATTATATTATAAATTATATATATTAAATTAATATTTAACCAGTGGTTAAATATTAGTTGTAGATTCATTTGCTTTCACAAAGCAGTTTAACAGGACAAAGAGTAGAAGTGGCCTGTGATGGTCTGTGTCCGCCTTCTCTTGCATCTTGACTGTTTGGACTGCACTGAAGATGTCCTTTGTTACAGTCATTGAACACCTTCATTTCCCCCCTTGAATTAGCTGTTTCTAGGCATGTTGTTGAATTCTCACTTCTCTATTCAGTTTTTGAAGCATGACAACAATGAAAGTAATGATTTATTGGGCAGATGGCAACAGGCAATAGCGGCATTTATTAGGTTATTTGTTTTGTTAAGTGAGTCTGTGGCATAACAGCGCTCCCTCTTCAGGCCTCGAGCACAGATGATTATCATAGAAGCAGAGGACGCGTTACAAACATGGTGCCGCCTCCTCTTTTAGCTTTCATAACATGGAGCCGCTTCATCGATCTGCTGCATTGACCTGACTTTGAATCTCTTTATGTTTATATCCTGTCTTTGTCTCTTACAAACGGCCTTGAAGGAGATGTGCAGCTGATTTACATATTCTTTGACTCAGGTGGAATGAGTTATGGATATTTATATTGTGACTTATATTTCTCGCTGCTTTTATGATTCTCTGGTGTTGCAATTATATGTGTTTTAACATGTGCAATAAAATGTCTATGGACAGTTGGACCGCTCCAATCTGATATCAGATGTGTTCATTTGTATTCACACAGCACTCTTCCTCTGTGTACCCTGTTTGAGAGTGCTTAATCTTGTCAAATGATTACGTCTTCACTAAGAGATAAAAGGCCGTGTTTGGACAGGCTTTCAAAAGGTTGAAAGCTAACAGTTGTTCAGACTCGCTATACTGAGTCCTTGGCACTTGGCACTCATGACCGTTTATAATGCAATAACTTTCTGATTTCATTTTTTTTAAACAAAAAAACTATCAGGCACATTTTTGTACCCATTAATCCTAATTAAATAATAATCAAATAATGTGTTGAAACATTAAGAGTCAATAAGGTAAACATCAATTATGAGCATACTTTGTGTTTGTTGTCCATCAGTGGGTTTTGTCACTTTATCATAGTATTTTTTGTTGTGCCATTAAAGAATCATATATATAAGTAACTTATACTTTTCATGTCTCTCTTCACTCCTTTTTTCATTGCATTGGTAACTGAACTGAGTCAGCCCCCCTCCCCCCCACCGTCTACTTTACTTGAGAGACACTAAACATCAACTTGGTAGTTCTGTAAAACACATGACTGATAGACTCCATACAGCCTGCTATATCATTTTAGGATGGATATTGACAAATATTTGATAACATTCAAATTGAAATTGTTCAATAATCATCATTTGTTCTGCTTTTGTTTCACTTACAACTTTTGTTTATTGTTGTTTTCTTTGTTCTTGTTTTTCCAGAAGAAAGAATGGCTGTGCTTGAACTGCCAGACGCAGAGGGCTCTGTCAGGAAGCCTGGGAGATACTCCAGCTCCTACTGCACAGCCCATGGGATCCCCCCGGTCACCTGCTACAGCCAATCAACAGTCACCTCAGCAGAAAGGGCCAAATCAACTTTTGGGGCCTAGGCCCACAGGTCCTCAACAACAGAAACCACCGGGTCCCCAAGTAAGTGGCCCTGTCTCTCCTGTGAAACAAGCTGGGCCTGCCCCTCATATCAAGGGGCCAAGCCAAGCTTCCCCTCAAACCAAGAGCTCTCCCCAACCTAAGGGTTCGAGTCAGCCACCTTCCCAAACTAAGGGTCCAGCACAACCCTCACCTCAGAGTAAGGGTCCTCAAAATAAAGGTCCTAATCAATCAAATGCTCAGAGTAAGGGCCCTGTTCAGTCTGCTAACCAGACGAAGGGCCAAAGCCAGGCTAAAGGGCTGACTCAGACAAAGGGGTCTGCTCAGCCCTCTGCTCAGACCAAGGGCCCTTCTCATCCTCCTGGTGCCAAGGCCCCCCCCGGTAAGACTACCCCTAACCAGGCTAAGGCCTCTCCCACCCCATCAAAAACAGCACCTACTCAGTCTAAACCCACAGGTAACAACCAAGCACGCAAACAGATGCAGAGCCAGGAGAAGACTAAAGTCACATCTAAATCTCTAAAAGAAGACGTCAAGGCACCACCAAAGAAGGCCTTGTCAGAGACTGTCACTTCACCAAAAGACATGAAGATAGTCGACGATACACAGAAGTCAAGACACCATGAAGTGAGCTACCTGCAACTTCTTCGCCTTCATTTGTTACTCTCGATTCATCATTTTTATTTTTATATTTTTTGCTCCATTTGAGTTACTGTAACCATTTCTCATGATCATCCTTGTCTTCATCAAATCATGAACATTTCATTATTTATTCCACACCACTGTTTATCGCCGTCATCATATCATTATCTCTCTTTAGTTTTTTTTAGGTAACACATTTGTTTTCTACTTTTTATCGGTCTTCTCTTTCTTTATAACCATCAGATTCATCGGTCCACCATTACTATGTAACCTTAGGTTAGTAAGTAGAAGTTGTCATAACTCTTACTATTATCACTACTTTAATAATTTACCTTTTGAATCATGACGCCCACATATTACGCCCTTTATCTATATCATTTCCTATCAGTATAACTTTCATCATTGTCATCATCCTCATCATCTTCATCTTCATCTTCATCATCATCATCATCACCACCGTGCTCTCAGTCAATTCCTCATTTTCAGCCTGTTCACTCATTCCTCACACTGGTTCTGTACACTTTTATTTTATTTGTGTCAAACGCAAGCCTTGTTGTTTACTGTGACGCTTCGTGATGATATTCGAAGCATTCTACGCATGTTCGTTATTCTTCAATGGTTCGAAGAATGAAACAGAGAATGTGTCAAAGAAGTCAATCAAGCATGTCATTGAAAGACATTTGTCTGTAGATGTTTGTATGTTTAACTGTCTGTTGTATTCACTCTGTCTGCAGTGAATTGATCCATCTGTGTGTACATAGTTGAAGGGCAAACTCAACCCAAATCAGTTTAATATGATTAATAACTTATCAAATCTACAAAATAACATTATACTCAAAAACAAGTCTAAAGGTTTAGCATAGGGAAAAAGGTTGCTTGGTGGTAAACTGTATGAAAGTTCATATTACCTTGTCTTGTACAACCACAAAGCAAAGTTACATTTGGGTTGATTTTAGCCTAATGTTGTCCAATATTTGGTGGTTTGATATTTGTTTTTTCTTTGCAATGTATTTATTCTCTCCTGTCAAAATAATAGGCTGTTTCAGTTGTATTTGGTCCAGTGCATTTATTTAACTTCTTATTATCTACAAATGTTTCATTAAAATGTCATAAAATGAATAAGTGGGATACAAGGTTGGTAAATCATTTTTTTGTTCTGACCTTTCTTTTTGTCTTCTCTCGTTCTTCAGGATTACAACAAATCAAGTACACAGAGTCTAAGTGACACTGGATACTCCTCAGATGGGATCTATAGCTCTCATGGGGAGATTACAGGACAGATCGTGGAAGAAGGAATCAAGCTCAGTGGTTCTTCCATCCCGTCAGAAATCAAAAAGCTAGAGAGCTCCATGAAGCCTCTACTGGAGTCAAAGTCAGCATCAAACAGGCCACACTCGCTGTCTGTAGGACACGGTCGGGACTACAATCCTGATGATGATGCAGCAAGGGATGAATCAGAGGATGACCTAAGTTGTAAGCTTCGTCATGATTATGTAGAAGACAGTAGCGAAAGTGGTCTCTCACCATTGCCAGTAAGACAGAAGAAGTCCCACAAAGAGTTAACAGATGAGGAGTTCATGAGGAGGCAAATTATGGAGATGAGTGCAGATGAAGAGGAGATGGAAGAACATGAGAACCAAAAGCCAAAAAGGGGACATAAAGCAAGTGGAGATTTAAGCAAAGAGAGACGACGACTCTCTCAACAATCTAACAGTTTTGAGGATGACACCAAGGCATCAGCGTCAAATGAAGAAGAAGATGTTGTAATGGCCGGAGGCCTGCGCCGTTTTAAGACCATTGAGCTAAATAACACCAACAGCTACAACCGAGACATGGAGCTCAGTACAGAGCATGACCTACGAGAACCAGAGCTAGAGATGGAGAGTCTGACAGGTTCTCCTGAGGAGCGGTCTAAGGGAGAATATTCATCGACCCTACCTGCAACCACTCCCAGCTACACCTCTGGAACTTCCCCTACATCTGTGTCCTCCATGGAGGATGACAGTGACAGCAGTCCTAGTCGTAGGGCAAGACTAGAGGAGGCAAAGCAGCAGAGGAAGGCTCGACATCGGTCACATGGGCCACTGCTGCCAACCATCGAGGACTCATCTGAAGAGGATGAGCTCAGAGAAGAGGAAGAACTACTAAGAGAACAGGAGCAGATGAGAGATCTAGAGCAACAGAGAATCCGAAGTACTGCTCGAAAAACCAAGAGGGATAAAGAGGAACTACGGGCACAGAGACGCAGGGAAAGATCCAAAACTCCCCCTAGTAATCTCTCACCTATTGAGGACGCATCACCAACAGAAGAACTGAGGCAGGCTGCAGAGATGGAAGAACTTCACAGATCATCATGTTCTGAATACTCACCATCTATGGACTCAGAGGCAGAGGGCTATGAAATGATTGGTGGAAAGCTTTACAAATCAGGAAATGAATATAACCTTCCAACCTTCACATCACTTTACTCGCCTACAGAGAAGACATCAGCAACCTCACCATCTGATAAAACATTAAAAAGTGCAGAGGAGGTCTATGAGGAGATGATGAAGAAAGCACAGCTAATGCAGAGGCAAGGAAATACAGTTAATCAGCAGAAAGGGCCTTCTCAGCCTGACAGTAAACATAATCTTGAAGCAGGAACTGTATTAACCCCCGGGTCAAGCCCAACACAGGTTACTGCACCCATGTCCTTTTCCACAACAGGGAGTGATCCAAGAATTCCAGGAATTCATGCAGCACAGCATCTCTCAAAAGAAACACAAAATAGGATGATGACACAGAGTGCCAAAATTGAAGGTGTTGTTGGTGTTGCCACAACCAAAGCCCAAGTCAATCAGACTGCCACAGCTCGACAGGCAGGTAGCACAGGGCCTGCTAGCAACAGAGCAGGCCCCCAGAGGCCAACACAGGCATCACCTGACCCTGGAGCATCGTCCCTAACCTCCAAAGTCTTCTCCCTTTTCAAAGGTCCCAGCCCCCCGGTCTCCCCCAGTGCTTCTCCAGCACAAAGCCCAACACATACGCCACCAATAAGACCCACTAGTAGTAGTGGCAGGCAGTTGCCATCTTTGCCTGGAGGTCGCACATCGGCTGCAGCAACCCATGGAGCACAGGCACCTCAAAGGGCAAATTCCCCTCGTCTTGCACGACAACAGTCCTCTCAAGATTCACCAGTGATGGTGATAACCCTAGGCTCTAATACAACTAGTCCTTCCAAGCCAATCACTGTAAATTCTTCCACTTCCCCTTTGTCATCTCCAACACAAATTAGTTGTAAAACCTTGTATAGCTCCCATCCCCCTTCAACAAGTTCCCCAACATCACCACAAATGCATCCATCAAAAAGGTCCCCTAAACATTCTTCACAGATGGCTCAAAATGTTGAAAAGGTTAATGTTGGTATGAGCACTGTAAATGCACACAGTCGTGGATCTATGGAGAACATATATCTAGGCCGAATCTCAAATAATCAAGGCTCTTCAATAATTGAGTCTCAGGGTCAAACTCATCAAAATATTAACGTGGTGGATCTGAGAGCCCCAATGAGGTCAGCTCCAATTATAATGACAGACAAAGGGATGGACCTAACATCCATTGCCTCTGATACAAGGAGATACTCTATAGGAGGAGAGCAGCTATCTGGTCGACACACAGCAGTGCAACCTCTTATTATGAACCTGAATGCACAAGAGCAACCACACATATCTGTATCAACACCGACCACAGTTAGCGTCACAGTTGCAAGTTCTATGTTCATGTCCCGACCTAAGCATCAAATTGTGTATGGAGATCCTTTGCAAAACCGTATGGATTTGGGCCAGGGTGTTGGATCGGCTGTGTGTTTAACCCAGAGCAAGCCGCCAATTACTGACCCATCCATTCCCAAAATTGATGCATGCCTGGAAAACCTGGGTATACAACAGCAACAACTGCAGTTACAGCAGCAGAAGCTCCTGCAACAGCAGCAGCTTCTTGAGCAGCAGCTCCAGCAGCACCACCAGCAATCTTCTTTTGCTCGTTACAATTTAGCTAATCAGGTCCAGCCACTGCTGATGAAAAAAGACCTTGTAGTAAGCCAGACAAGCAGTGCCCAGCCTGCAGTGACTGCTAGTGCCATTCCTAGAGTATCCCCGCTGGCTCCACAGTCATTGTCTGGGGTTCTTGCTTCTAATGCTCCCCATGAAGTCTATAGTGGAGATGCCTTGGAGCTTAAAAACAAACCAACAATAATGAACTTGTCCACAGGTAAGCCCCATGTTTTGATGGTGCAACTTGATGAAAGCAACACATCACAGGTGGGCACAGTGACTCAACTGGTGAAGAGAGAAGAACCTCCTCCCCCTCCTCAGGTTTTGGATCTCACTGGTCAGATTAAACCAGAAAACCAGGTGGCGTGTTGTGATGTTGTTTACAAATTGCCCTTTGCTGGTTCATGTTCAGGGTCATTCACTCAGAAGCCTACAAATATATCCTCTGATAAAACCCCCACCAATGAAACCCCCCAAGCAAACCACCCTCCATACCCACCGCAATACAATGTCAGCCAACAACAACTACAACAACCACAACAACCACAACAACAACAACAACAACAACAACAACAAAAGCCTCACGCCACACAAGCAGTGACAGAGGAACATAAGCCATATCAACCACCCAACCTTCAACCTTCAATGTCTGATAGCAATCTGCCCTCCATGACTGAAGGTGGACACTATCAGATTAATGTCCAGGGGGGTATGGCAGTAGATCTTAGCAGCATGAATCAAGGTTATGATGGTGGATACCTTGGAATTGGAGCACAGTATGGATCTTACACAGACTTGCGCCACCAAGGAGATGTTTCAGGCCCTTCGTTACCCCTTCGCCGATATGGCTCCATGTCAAATATAAATTCCGACTATGCCTACAGTTCACGTGATCAATCAGGACCACCGGACTCAAATCTGGCCCAGTACAGTGCAACCACTGCCAGAGAAATCAGTCGCATGTGTGCAGCTCTTAACTCTGCCGACCAGTATGCAAGCCGGTATGGAAATAACCCTGAATTGTTGGCATATGGGGCTGGTGGGGGTGGACCTTTAGCTAGGCTAAATCTCCAGCAAAGCTTAGCTTCTATAAGAGCAAACCTTCTGTATGGCCAAGATGGAAGACCAACAGCAAATGGCCAAACATTAACAAATCTAATAAATGCTAGACAAGCAAGTATACGTGCTTTGTACCCTGCTGCTATGAGAGGAGGTGATGGCATGATATATTCCACCATTAACACTCCCATAGCCTCCACCCTGCCAATTACTACCCAGCCTTCTTCTGTCATGCGTCCTATGCCTAGAGGAGTTTGCAGACCATACCCAACCGGTGTGACTGCTGTACCATTGGCTAGCCTTACCAGGTTGCCTCAAGTGACTCCCAGAATGCCTCTGTCTACACAGGGAATGTATTCCTACCCTCCCCCAAATCAGTATCCTACTTCAGCTACACCATCAGGAAGTGTGCCTGATACAAACAGCTCACAGCAGGAAACTCCTGTGTACCTTGGAAAGCCTTTAACAACAGTCGCTGCACAAACAGCTGCAATCATTCCACCCACCCAAGCTGTGGCACACTTGGGAGCACAACATTTACCAGCATCTAGTATGCAGTCTATGGCAGATCAACAGACAGATCGGACTCACTTTACCTCACAGAATGTTGCGTCCCTTTCTCAAGCTCAAGTCCAAATTCCATCTGTCCAGCCAGTGCAGGCTCAAATGCAGCTACACCACCTACCCACTCAAACCCACCTACACACTCAAACTGAACCTCTATCTTTGACTCAAACTCAACCTCAAGGACAACCCATCAGTCAATCTCAACCACTGCCACAGGTTCAACCAGAGACATCACATGGCGCTGCCCTGGCACTGAGTTCTAAACTTTCTGCCCCCACGGATGCTCAGTCAAGTAAGGAAAATGAAAGATTGAGCCAACAACAAGAGCATGCGCTGCAGCTCGAGCGAGAGCGGGTTGAACTAGAGAAATTACGTCAGCTACGCCTTCACGAGGAGCTTGAAAGGGATCGCGTTGAGCTTCAGCGACACAGAGAAAAAGAACAACAAATTGTTCAGCGTGAGATTCAAGAACTGCAGACAATCAAACAGCAAGTACTACACCAACAGCAGGCAGAACGGGAAACACAACTGATCATGCAAAGAGAACAACTGGCCCAGCAGAGAATGCAGCTAGAACAAATTCAATCTCTGCAACATCAGCTCCAGCAGCAGTTGGAGGAGCAGAAAAGACAAAAGACAGCAGCAGCAGAGGCAGCAGCAGAGGCAGCAGCTGTGGCAGCAGCAGAGGCAGCCGCCGCATCAGCGGTGGTGGCCGCAGCAGCATCAACTGCTAAGGGTGCTATACAAGGGGTAGTTGTTGGAGGAGGGGCCCCTCAAGGTTTCATTATTTGTGACCAGAGTGGTAGGGTTATTCAACAAGATGCACAGAGTGTTCAATTTTGGCAGGATGGACAAGTGGTCCAAGCTGTGGTGGCTGCTCGACCTATTCAAAGTTCTGCCTCTGAGATGTCTTTGAGAAGCAGTGACAAACAAGCTGATTCCAAGACAATGAAAAAGCAGAATTCCATGCCTCGGCTGAGAGATGGCTCAGAGGAGGATTCTGGGAAAAAGATTACAGACAGCTGTGTGCAAACAGATGATGAAGATGGAGAGGACCGATTCATGAACAGACGTAGGAGAACAAGGCGTATTGCAGACAGCAGTGTGCAGACTGACGAGGAGGACCAGGGAGAATGGGACCAGCAGCCAGTGAGGCGCAGGCGATCACGTGTATCCAAGCACTCAGAGTCTAGTGGTGAGGCTAAATCAGAAGCATCATCTAAAGTGGCTTCTGCAAGTATAGCTAGTCAGACCACAAATGATTCATCATGCCAAACAGAGCCTGACCAATTAGGAAGGAATTCGCCTGCAATCCACATAACAATGGCAGAGACCTCAAAGGTTGACCTATTACATTACATTGCGGCCCCTGAAAGGACCCACAAAGGAGAGAGTCTGGCTTGCCAGACAGAACCAGAGTCTCAGTCACAGGGTGTGGTTGCCCCTCAGTTGAGTGTCCCTACAACTATTAGTCCGTACTCCACAAGTCTGCACATAGTAGGTGCAAACACATCTGACCCTACGTCTCCTAGGCTCCAAGGAGTTGCTAAATTCGAGAGGAGGAAACCAGACCCACTGGAAATTGGGTATCAACAAAATGATTCTCCATCTCGCCAGCCCCCTAAATCTCCCCAGGTGCTATACTCCCCTGTATCTCCATTGTCTCCTCATCGCATGCTGGAGACAACATTTGCCTCCCAGGAGAAACTAAACAAGGCCCATGTTACACCACAGCAGAAGGCCTTTACTGCTGAATCACCCCAGCGTCACCAAAGCCTACCAAGACCCATAAAGAGTGTTCAACGCTCCATGTCGGATCCAAAGCCTCTCAGCCCAACATCAGAGGACCCTGCCAAGAACAGGTTCTCCCCATATCATCAGCAAGCTGTTTCCAACAGTCAGGTACGAAAACATCACTTTTTCTTTGAATATAATTAATTGTATTCTTTATCTACATTCCTAAAGGCTTACTAAATGAGTTAAAGGTAGTGCTTGCTAAAAATGAGATGTGTGTGGACATAGATGATCACACAGGATCTGGCATCAAGAAGGTGACAGAATGTTCTCATGAGAGCAGCTGGCTGTGGCAGAAAAGCTCTTCCTATCTTCCCTTTCTGCTGTATCTCCACCCTTATTTTCCTTCATTCTACTATTTTAGTCTATTTTCTCTCTCTTCCTCTCTTCTCTCTTTCTCTCAGTCTTATTCCTCTCGCTCTCTTTCTGCCTCTCTCTCTCTCACACACACTCTCTTTCCATCATGTCTTCTATATCTGGCAAACCCTTAAGAGTTGCCAGGGGGACATACATTGTGGAGGAATCCTGGTGCTGCTTTGCTGTCTTCCTGATTGTTAGCAGCTGGTCAAAATAAATTGACATTGCTCTGCACTTAGACCAAAACTAGTCAGAGAAGCCAACATAGAAATCAGATTTCAGGCATTTTACACAGTTTCACTGTGTCTAATCTTTAGTGTTATTTTTCACAAACGGTACTCTTGTGGATAAATCACCATGGATCTACCCAACACAACTATTTTGTAAGTATTAGACTTGCACAGATGTGCATTCAATTGTAATTTATATGTTTGACTGTTCTTACACGCGGGCACTTAAATATTTGGAGCAATGTGAAAAAGACCAGATACTGGAGGATTTTTTGTGAATTGCATTACAATTAAATTCATCGAATCAAATGCAATGGCTTCATTATACCTTATTGTTTCATGCCATTATGTTGACATTGCTTTTATTTATTTTTTTGTTTCATTTTGATTAAGAATCATTCTTATATTCACAAATTCTACATAAATATCTTTTTATGTAAAATTCATCAGAAGTAACATGCTTAAATTATCCCCCAAATGATTATATAATGTAATAATAGTAATAATGATTTATTGATGACATTGACCTCTTCCAAAACACAATTTTAATTAGGAATTATATTACAATGTCATTTTTGGCTTTATTTGTAACAACATTTTAATCCATTTTTTATCATCAAATGATGTGAGTTGAATTACTGGAGGAGCTAAGATTGATGAATTAATCGAGTGATCTGACAAAATATAAGGCTGGATAGCTCTTCTTAAGGAATAGGAAATGTGCAGACCCTTTCTGAGTACCCAGTGTACAGTAATTAGTCTAATTTACATAAACACATTCTGTTTATAGCTCAGTGTTTGCTGATGTGTCTCTGCTTCTCCAAGCAGATGGCCTCCCTGCAGCAGCAGCAGAACTCTCTGATGAGGAAAATAAAGAGGACTCTCCCCAGCCCCCCTCCAGAGGAGTCTCCGCTCCCCATTGTTACTCCAGCACAAATGTACAGCTCCCCTGGCATGCCCCAGAGGGTCCTACCGAGACCTGCCCAGGGAGTCACCAAGGCTGGCCTGCTAAGTGAACTGAAAGCTGTGGAACAAGAGTCATCAAAGCTTCGTAAGCAGCAGGCTGAACTGGAGGAAGAAGAGAAAGAGATTGACGCCAAGCTACGTTACTTGGAACTAGGGATCCACCAGCGTAAGGAGACCATGGTGAAGGACAGGGAGAGGAGGGAGCTGGCTTACTTGAGGTGTATGGGTGATGCGCGGGACTACATGTCGGACAGTGAGCTCAATAACCTCAGGATGGTAGCTGTAACAGGAACCTTTGATGGTAATGGTCTGTTGACAAGGCCCAGCACTGCACCATTGAGCCAGTTTACCAATGACCTCAATCCAACCTCCCAGTATCCCTCAACCTCATCTTATCCATACCCTCAAAGTCAACCATCAATACAGCAGCCAAGCTCTGCTTACCAACAGATAGGTTTCCAGCCTCCTCAGTACCCTTCATCCTCTGCACCTCAGCCAGGAACGTTCCAGCCCCATCCCCCACCAGGCCCAGGCTACCAGAACCAGGGAACCTACTCCAATCGCATGTATGCTCAGACCTCCTACCAGGCAGACCTTGGCATGCAGCAGCATGGTCACCAGGGCTTCCACCCTCCCGGTCAGCCTATGCCCAGCCAGAGCCTTCCTTACCCCAGCCAGAGCCTTCCTTACCCCAGCCATAGTTCCTACCAACCCATACTCTCCTACCAGCCTCAGGCAGATATCCTTACAGTCCATCAAAGACCTCGGCAAACCTCTTTGGCTGACCTTGAGCAAAAACTTCCGACCAACTATGAAGTCATCAGCAACCCATCAGTGTCAGTGGCCACATCAGCTCCAGATACTAACTATGACTCAGTCTACAGCAATGCATATGGACAGTACCGCCCCCCGGAGCCTGGGCTGACGCACTCTGTGGACAGCCCCACCTCTGCTTATGCTTCAGATGGAGTCTACACCTCTAACCTGGAGCAGAACATTCCCAGGAACTATGTTATGATAGATGACATCAGTGAGTTGACAAAAGACGGCACTGGCCAACCTACTGATGCTCTAGGCCATAATGCCGGTGTGCGGTATCGCAGTGAGAATGGCCCTGCACGTGGGAGTGCCTATGGTAGACCAGAGGATGAGCCTGTGGACGCTTATGGTAGGCCTACAGGAACAGCAGGGTACCAGAGTACAGTGGACAGTCGCACAAGCACCACAGTAAGTGGCGGCTCTTCCAATTACTATGATGATTATAAACACCCATCACGGAGCAGCTCCAGTAGCCACAAAGTCACACCCAAGAATCTCGCCCCTGCAGTTGTATCTTCTAAACGTAGTAAGCACAGAAAGCAGGGAATGGAGCAGAAGATTTCAAAATTCTCCCCTATTGAGGAAGCAAGGGATGTGGAATCAGACCTTGCCTCTTACACAATGACAACGTCAACAGGAGGCAGCTGTACGGTTGTGTCCAGATCCAAGAAGCCTCAGGACGATGTCACCTACGGGATGAAGAAGAATGCATACGACCAGCAGAAATATTACGGCACCAGTCGTGAGGGTCTTGAGGAGGAGGACCGCATGTACAGCTCTGGTAGGTCCAGGTCTACTGGATATGGCATGGATAAGATTTCCTCCAGAGATGCCACTGGCCACAGAAGTAAATCCTACGAGAGGGATGCCATGGAGCGGTCTCAGCGAACCAGCCGAAGCGGAAGGCCTCCCATGCGCAGCCAGAATTCAGAAGAGGAGAGTCCACTTAGTCCTGTTGGACAGCCTGTGGGCATTGGAAGAGGCACTGATGTCCCTGAAGCCCATGATGTGAGGAACCAGTATGGCTCCAGCCATTCCCTTCCAGATGTGCAGGACCATCATAAGAAGGACTTGCCTAGGAGTCATGTCTATAAACCAGATGACCCTTACCTCGTAGATGACATGCACTGTGCTGTTTCTGACAGTGAAGGTAACTGGTGCTGAATTTTTGGGCTGTCCACCTTTAACGTTTGCTGAAAAGGAACTGCATGCCAAGTGTGGATTTATAAGAAGAGTGACTTTGTTTGTCTTGTAATTTTTTTACGGAATGCTCTCTTTGATGAATTAAGCCAAAAATGCCTGTTTTATGTTTCTGTTTTGCACACATCATTTTTGTCAAGTTTGACGTGTTTTTTTTAATTTTTGTATTTCTTCTCTTTGAAAACTGTGCATGGCTCTGGGATATTGAGCATGTTTTCCCAGTTCTATTTGCATGGCTTCATCTGCATGAAATCCCTCTCAAAACCCCTCTCAACTGTGAAACAATTGACTGATTATGTTTGTTTTGGTTTTAAAAGCCTATCATTTGGGCCAAGAGGAGACTGATTGGTTTGAGAAGCCACGGGAGGCCCGTTCTGATCGCTCAAGACATCATGGAGGTGGAAGTCACTCATCCACAGGCAGGCGTGGTAAACACACCTATCATGATTATGATGAACCTCCAGAGGAATACTGTCCCCAGGATGAGTACAACCAACAACGCCACCCCTCTTCCACAACACCACGGGATCACCGCCAACACAGCGGCAGTTCCGGCAGACACAGTTCTTCTCGCCACTCCTCAGAGGATCCCCGGTCGTCCCGTTCTTCCAGGGCCCACCCCAAAGACCCATCCATCCGCCCCGATGGCAGAGGCTCTTCGTCTGCACAAAGAAGGAGTGGTCCAGACTCCCGTTCTGCCCAGGGAAGCCCACGAAACTCAGGCGACTTTTCACGTGACCCAGCCTCCAGTCATCACCATGGCACTGGGGGAAGGAGTCAAAGACCCCCAGGAGACCGCACATCCTCCAGAAGGCAGGAGCCTTCTGCAGCAGGGCCTAAAACACAGCAGCCGCCGCCGCAGCAGCAGCAGCAGCAGCAGCAGCCGCCGCAGCAGCAGCCGCCGCAGCAGCAGCCGCCGCAGCAGCAGCCCTCTCAGGGCCATGCTGGGCAGCAGCGACCAGGTGGTCAAGGCCAGTCTGGGAGACATCCAGGCTCCGAACCTCTCGAAGGAAACCAGCAGGCCCAGCCGCAGCAGAGTGCTCAACAGCAGCAGCAGCAGCAGCAGCAGCAGCAGCAGCAGCAGCAGCAGCAGCAGCAGCAGCAGCAGCAGCAGCAGCAGCAGCAGCAGCAGCAGCAACAACAACAACAACAACAACAACAACAACAACAACAACAACAACAACAACCCCTGCAGCACAGCCAGACCCCTCAGAGCAGCCAGCCTACAACAGTAACCACAGGGGCTGGACCGGCACAGCAGCAGCCCAAACCCGGCCAAGCCCCACCGCAGGGACGACAGCCAGGAACAGGGTCTGCAGCAGGGCAGCCGGCCACCACAGCGGTGAGCTGACCGTAGCCTTGTTTGCTTTGTATGCATTGAAACACTTTTTTAAGAATGTAGGTATATGCTATAATATCAAATTAAACTTTGCCCATAACTCCATATTTGTCTCTATTCTGTTCACAGGCAAAGATTGATGCCACACCTGCAGCAGCAGCCACAGAAATTAAACCTACAACAGGAGGCCCACCACCTCAGCCTACCAAAAATGCTACACCTCCTCTTACAGGCATTGGTTAGTCTAAGATCTACCATGACTATCAACCTAACAAGGACCAAAGGCAAATGACGACTTACCTGATGCTTTATTCCTTGTTGTTTGTAGGCTCCAAAGCCCCTGTTGGAATTGGAAGCAAACCCGTAGTCATAGGCAACGCTGCAGCAGGACCGGCTCCTGCTGAAGGGGACAACGTTCTTACTAAAATCCTGCAAGGAGGGGCAGCAGAGCAGGCTGGAAAACTGGGAGATGGTACAGTCATCAATAAATAAATATTTCAGAAACTGAAGTGCATGTATTTCTTTGGGTCCAGCGTATATTAATGTTAATGTTTTTGCAGTTGTTTTAAATCAGTTTATTAATAGAGTAAAAGTTAGAATACCAGAATTCCTTGATTGATATATCACTGTTTGGGTCAGACTGTCTTCTGACATGTGCCTCCTCTTTGTCATTGTTGTAGCTTTGTCTGGCTTTGGGAAAAAGTTCACTTCATTGTGGTGAACTTAGGAGAGGAGGGTAAGTGAACTGAACTTTCTTTTGTTACATGCATCAGCATCTCAAACTCTAAGTTTTTTAAACCTTCAATCTAGCAGCATGGATTGATTTCAAGATAGTTAGCAGCCTTCCTATTATCAACAGACATTTTTTAAATGCTTCCTTGCAATACATTTGGATGTTTGGGAAATTGTTATGTATGTGTTTATTGATTCACTTGTTTATTTTGAATTAACTGTGTTTTTTTCAAGTTGTAGAGTTACGATGAGATGGATTGGTAACTTTGTACTTGAAAACCTATGAAACTGTATTACATACATTTCACCATACAGAGGCAACAGAGAAAGAGACATCCAGCATCAGTGAGTAACTCATTAACTGTTTATCCTTGTGAAATTGTACCTTTTCTTTTAACTATGTTTTTATGATAAATATAGTGTCACATGCTTCCCTAAACAAGTGTCATTGTACAAAACTAGTTAAAAATGCAATGATGTGTTTATTCACTTTTATGACACTTTTGTTGTGTAAAACAAAAGCAGTAATGCGGGAACTTGGTAAACTGTTGATCACTGCTGATATTTTGCGTTTTACCCCATTAGTTTTCGAGTAATTTATTACAGAGTGACTCCAAACTGCGAAAAAAAACACAGATTACTGTCACACTTTGATTTATTGATTAAGTGTTTAATCAGCTGGATCTTTACATAGATTAGCATAGTGTGTAATTGCATAATGAGAAGACTCAAAGAAAGTGATGACTGATTAAAAAAGTGTATATTCTGACTGATCCGCTGTACCTTTCCCTTACCCCAAATTACTGAACAGAGCTGGAATCAAAAGATGCCTTGTCAGCACTGAATTCCCCAGACATGGGCACACGATTGAAGTGAATTAAATAAGGGTGATCGCTTTGTCAGCACGGTGTTTCAAGACATGAGCAGAGGGCTGAAGAGGGCTGAAGAGGGCTGAAAGAACGATGATTGAGGAGACGTCTGATGCCTCATTGGACCAATGGTAACTAAAAGCTGTTCACATTCATCTGTGTGTGTTCGTGTGTGTGTGCTCATGTATCTGTGTTTGTCTTGCTGAATTATGGGTTGATTGAATTTGGTTGTATTATTGTTTTTTTCTTTTGTTTGTTTCAGCGTTTTCTATTATTGGTTCACCCTGTGTCAGGTCAGGTTACTAAAGTAACAGTCCACTTTAACTTTCTGGTACAGAGGTCAGAGGTCAGAGGCCAAAGCCAAGAAAAAGAGAGGTCGGCACTAGTTTGGTTTACCTTCTGACTCCACACACACCTAATAATCTGGGCCAAGCACACTAGGCTATAATTAGCCTGAGAAGGCTAACTGTGGCTTTGCTTTAATGTCACACACGCAAAGACTCACAGGAACAAGAAGACATGCAGACACACAGAATGACACACACACACACACACACACACACACACACACACTGACTCATGGTAAGCATCACTCATTGGATGGTAGAATAAGCTTATGGACTAATTCTGCTCAATGAAGCAGAACTACAGCAGCAAAATAAAACAGTTTTCCATGCACTTTATGTAGTGCCTGTCCAAGCACGCAATGTGATGAAGGTTTTGCTCATTCTTGTGAAGGTCTATCAATCAGCTGCTATGTCGACACTCAGTAGCTGTATCCATTCATCTGTTTTTGGCCAGTCTCAGGATTTAGTAGGGTAGTGTGGAGATAAACCCGACTCAGTGCTTCTTTGAGCAGGAGGCCAGCCTGCTCAGCCCTGTGGATTACTGCCAATACCAGCCAGGCTGTGATTGGCTGGAATGTCACAGGAAGTAATCGAGAGTAGGCCTGCAGAGCTGTAACCTAAACATTAATGAAAGTTGTGTTACACTGTGTAGTGAGCAAGTCCAAAACATGCAGATTTTTTAATTTATATTTCTTTGATTTATATTGGTTGAGTCTACTTTGCAGCATGATTGTGTGTGTCCATCAGGTCTGAAGAATGTTGTATTGTGAAATTAATTAATGTTTGCTAACCTTCGCATATTCACTGATTTTATTTCAGGATGACGAGAACAGTCAATAATGAGGATATGGAGAAGAGAGGGGGAAGGGGGACTCGTGGTCTGCTTCCCCCTCTCTTCTCTTAGAGAAAGTCTCCTGGGATTTCTGTGACAGTGAAAGGCCCGTTAACTGAGGCACCTGGATATCATGGGAGAGATTCAGCATATTTGGTCGTGCATGGCTCTAAAAAAAACGTTCAATAAAGGAAGCCCCACAGCGCCCTCCACAGGAATGTTGATGGAACACCACTCATGTCTGAGGAGTACACATCTGGCAAGGATATATGATTTTTTTATTGACTTCTTCACAGCCTCTTCATGCAAAACAAAGTGAAAAAAACTAAGACACATTTTCATAGGTTTTCCTCGTATCAAAGATACCGATCTTAACCCACAACAATGACACCACATACCTGGAGTAGACGAGGTGTATCACAGCAATGACAACCAACTTAATGACTCCACTACAATTCTTGAACGCTTGGTTTCTCGGATCTCTGCAGTACATTCCAGTATAGGGAATTTGACCCTTTCTTTGAATGTGTTTTTATTTCTCCTCCTCTTGTTTTGATGTCTACAGAATGCATTGTGTAAATGTGGACATGAGAATGCACACACAAAGATTTGAAAAAAGAAAAAAAGAAGTCCATATCAATACGTTTTCAACACCTGAGAGATGCCACTAGTCATCAGCTGTAGGTTTTTAGGGAAGGAAGTACTACCAGTGTGCCCACAAGTGTGAGATTCACACAGATGAGAGGACCAAAAGAGAGAGTGGCCACGGCTTTTAATTAGCCATCGCAAAGCCATCTTTATAGTCAGCACCAGAGCCAACTATAATTATCCGGGGCTGACTATGAAAAGGATAAAGCCCCAGATGGGACTTTATCTTTTTTATTGATTTGTCTCATCTTTTAGTTTCTTTTAATTTTTGCCTGATATTCACTGAATGGAAGAGCCTTATTCAGTACATTTTTTTTTACTTGTATACCTCATATGTTTTAAAATGTCCATGTCATCATGCATTTCTTTTTACACAACTGTATACTATTGTATGTACATAAAACAAATAAGAGTTCTAATTATGTAATTTTTTTGTGTATTTATGGAATCACTCTCCAGTGAGTTTTTTGTTCTGTGTTTTTCTTTGGTAAAACTTTATATTTTTCACTTTTTGTTGGTTTTAAGCTGTTTTCTTGCATCAAATAATTTGCTTGTTGATTTTAAAAGCAATAGCATGCAGAAAATGGTATATAGCACAATCGTGTAAATGTTGTTTGAATTAGTGATGGGAAATATCAAACACTTCTGTCGATAAATAGCCGTAATACAATTTGTCAAAGGGTTTACAACCACAGTACCATGTCCACAGGTGCATGTTATGTGCAGACGCATAAGAGCATGCAGGCAGGTACGAACACACTCACACAGACACTCTCTCTATCTCTTGCAAACACATATGCACAGACACTTTGCACATCACACACTTTGCACCATAGTTACACTTAAGAGCCAAGGTTAATTGTGTTCTCCACCAAATAGACCTGCTAATATCCTGCTTAATAATGAGGTTACCAATTCACCAACAAGGTGATCTCACTAACTAGCTGGGCCCACTGCCTCTATTTCTGCAAACAAACACATATACACATATACACACACACACACACACACACACACACACACACACACACATACAGATACAGATAATAGAGAAGATGAAAGCAATTATCAATTCAAATGTTCTATGCAATGACTCATTTTGAACCTGGAAGTGATTCTGCCTAAAGCAGTTTATTATCATCACTCTATTCACAAGAAAACAACAAAAGTATGAACAAAAATAGTCAGAAAAAATGGTCATGAAAATGTTTTTACTTAGCAACTTGTCTGTATGAATTTGAATTTTGAACTAGAATTGTTTTTATTTTCGTGGCATGTTTTGACCCCTCATTCCCCACACAGGGGACTTGTTGCCAAAGGGTAAACTGTGTAGACTGTCGGTTTTGAATGTCCACCATCATGTTGCTTTGAAGCATGGGTTTGCTTGGCTTTGTCTGGCTGTTTGTAAGCCCTCATTCAGTTTTTGTGCGTTTTGGCTGACATGGGCTCCTCAGTGTTTGGCTTGCAGTGACTGTCTGTGCTGCTATAAACCTGTGATACAGATGGCCAGCACTTCTCATTAATAATTGTCAATGTACATATTGGGTGTCAGTATAATCTGTGGGGTGAATGGAATGCTTCTAATGGATATTTCATTGTTGATTAAATCACTCAGCAGCCAAGCCATTGGAAAGGTGCATGATTAGATCTTATATTCTTGGAAGTGTACCTGAATTAAAAAAAGGTAAGGCATGATTACACCAAGGTTTGCCTAACGAACCTTGACTTTCACAGGCCAACGTAGAGAATATTGATGAGTAAAATGTTCAGCCAGTCACTCACCAATCAGGGCATGTCATTTTGAAAGCACAAGCCTGACTGGAAGCATTAGTTGCTCAATGAAATGCAGAAATATGGAGGTTACATAACAGTGCCTACAACTGAACAGTGTAAGATCTAAATCAAAGCAAGAGGTGGAAATGCTATCTGGCAGATATTAGGTGCACGAGACAAAACAGCCTTTAGTGAAGCCGTCTGATTGGCTGACACACATTCTTACTGTAAATACAAAATCATTCTTCTGTACAGCTTTTGAGTTCTGAGTACGGCTGTCATGTGCATCCCCATGCCGTATTTGCTGCCAACTTTTTGTGTATAAAAAGAATATTTATTACCACAATAATGAGGATGATGATGAAACTAATGATAATAATGATTATTATTGCATAAGCATAGTGTATGTGGCTGACTTGTATTGACTGTTTACAACAGTGGAACAAAACGTGTGTTCAGAAACATATTCAGTCTGTGTATAGTTTCTATACATATTGTGTTTGTAGAACAAGAAAAAGGACCCTCCTCAGCATTTACAGAGCAGAATGCCTTTGAAAGGCATCAGGAGGTCTTCGATTAAATGGATATGATCTGCAAGGTGATGAGGGTAAAGGGATGCAGTGAAAAAAAATGAAACAAAAAATCTGGAAAATGTCATTCACTGTTGTAAGTGCAATGGGCAAAATGTCAGTCGTGTATCCATTGTGAAACCTTGTGTTCTATTCAGTGTATTCCTGTAAACAGATAGAGTAAATTTTGGTGCATCATGTCAAGTAATGTGATTAATGAAAATATTGACCCTGCAATTTCCAAACAGAGAGAAGAATAAAAAGAAAAGGAATATATTGTGGTTATTGTCTTCAGTCTTTGTGTGTGCTTGTGTGTCACCTTTTTGTGTGTCACCTTTTTCCTTGCAGTGCTGATAGCGACACTGGGTAAGTTGTACATAGCTCTGCTGCAGACTGAAGAGAGATCAAGAGTAAACATTTGAATTCAACAAGACTGTTCAGTGTTCAGATAAGACCAGGATGTATTCGCTGAAGCAGTGATGACTTATAGTGGGTGGGAGGGGAGCAGGAGCAGCGAGAGGGGACGTTGCCAATGCAAAGAGATTGAGGTGTTAGTGTGTCAGATTTGTGACTGAGTCTGCATGTTTGTGTCAGGAAGAGAGAGATAATTGGAATATTCATCCATCCATCCATCTTCCGTGTCTTCAGTCATGTTTGAATGTAGCCTATGGTAAATGCAAACAGTGCAAAATTATGTATTCTTTTAAAAAACAATATCACCGGTTTTTTTTTTAAGGATCGAAATGTATACCGAGAAAACAGAGGTATCCATGAATTTTCACCCTTGACAAAACCTACATTATCCACAATGCAACTCGATCATAGACCCTTCAGTTGGGGACATTTTGTGTTTTCTGTTGTGTTGTGCTATAGCGGCTTATGTAGTATTGAGCAGTTAGCCACAAACGGGCATGGTAAGCTACAGATTCCCAAATGTATTTTGTTTTCAGATTTGTTTTATTTTCAGACCTGTAATCCTAAGAACCAACCAATGCTGACTCAAGTTACATATTTTGAAGTCATTTATCAGATGTCAAGCATCTTCCTCTAGTCACAAAAGGCTCTGTACAACTTTGTTTCTTTTTTAATATGGCAGTTGTACTCTCAAAGACCAGTTAACACAACCCATTCTGCAGCCTTCATATCCCTCAGAGCAAAGCATAACAGTAATGGTTACATCTGCAGATATTTGCTGCCCTCATCTGGTTAGATACATAAGTGGAAGCAGGATAAACCAACTATTGTAATACATTTACCTCTAAAAGATATGTTCTATTTAAAAAAAAAAAAAAGTTCCTACTTTGAAAAAGCAAGTAGTGTTAACTGTCAAATGTAATTGATTACTGTACGAAGTACTAATGGTATCCAAGAGTGGAAACAAGGAAAGACTAGAAATGGTACGTTTTGCAGCTGAAGTCACGTTGGTAGGCAGACTCTTGAATTCATTATGAACCAAGTTAAAGTCTTGAGTTGGGGTTGGTGTCTGGAAAGGGTATGGAAATATTATCAATGCATTTAGGCTGTCATTTGGCTTCACAAATCAATAATATACTGTATGAACATCTATCTCAAAATAGCGAAGTATAAAAATCCCTAATAAAACCAATATAAATAAACAGAAATGCTATATCCTTGATGTTAATCCTGCATTTAAAAGGTCAATCATATGGTCATCATTTTCAAAGACTACACTATGATGTGAAAAGATTGACCTGAACTTTCACCTAATTCTGCGGCTAAAACAAGGTCAATGGTTAATGGTTAATGAAGTCAGTCTCTGTACTATGATCTAATTTAAATTATGAAAGCTTGACAGATCTCTAAGCCTTAAAATATGAGCAGAATCTCGGGAAGAAATATCCGATGGTATTTAAAAGATTTAGACTCTTCTTTTCTTACTTGTGAAGTTGAACTTCGAGAAACAAAATGGAAAGTGCCAGTTTCAAGAGAGCTATTGACCCTGCTGTACCATACAATAACCAATCGCACAAAAGCAATTTGAAAATAAAGCGGGTGAGGACTTCATACAAGATATATTTTGTGTTGAAGATGATTGCAACATAGGTCAACGAAGGTTAAAACACCACTAAAGTTTCTGTATTAACTGACCCATAAATGAAAGTGTTGTGAAGCCTTAAGTGCTCAATCTTTGATCTAACAAGGATTTATTGCTAGGCCTGACAGCCAACTCTACAGCACTGGTGTCTAACTTGTTTCCCCCTTCAGGTCTAGTGAAGCGTATTTCACATCATGATATATAAATGTGCTGATCAACCCTCCGCAAAGACTGTTGGAGGTCACTCACTCTTTGTTACTTAAAACCTGTTAAGCCCCAAAGCCCCCCTCGGCGGGGGCTTTTTTTTCACGACACTGTGTCTCAGGGCATCTTAATATTTAAGAACCTATTAATGTGTTATACCAGATTAACGGGAAGAATCTCAGCTAACTGACGATACAAACCATGTTTACCAAAACACAAGTCTCATAAGAAGCATCTAAATGACCCCTGAGCGAAAAATGCTAACGCACTTTGGCACATACACTGAAAAAAGAAAATAATTGAACCAACTTAATTGAATTACTTCAATTGGTAACACACAATTTAATTAAGTTTTCTCAAATAAGGTTTTTAAATTATATTAACGCAAATTAATCAAGTCAGATGTAATTAAAAATGTGTTTTCTTTCAAATCAACAGTTTGCATTAATCCAGTTGACATTTTCCAACTTTTCCAACCCAATTATTTGCTTTACCCAAAAGTAAGATACTGCTCATTAACAACCTAAAACTACAGTTTCACAAAAAGTATTTATTTTAAGTAACCTCAGTATGAAATTTTAGTTTACTAAATATAATTTAAATACTTTATTCACAATTAAAATGTTAAGTTGGCTGAAAGACAAATCATGGACTCAAATATAATGTATGTATACTTTATTATATAAACATATAAAAACAACTTTCATTTGTCTTTCCTTAAAACAGTCTTTGGACAAAGTGTGTAATTAACAGACAAACAATAACAGTTACCTACACTGAAGTTAATGTGTTTTTCGAATGTGTTTTTGGTTATCAGCCTGAAATAGAGAGATGCAGTGATGACGTATTTTTGTAGGACGACCCTGAAGTAAGCTGCTGGTTCCCTCGACAAAAAAGCAATGGGATTTCTCCATAGGATTTGGAATATTGTAAAAAACATTATCTGTAGAAAACGAACCTGGTCGATAAATGCACGTTATGTTCAGCCAGCTAATCTCCACATGTCCGGCTGAACAAAACGTGCATTTATCAAACAGGTTAGTTTTCCACAGATCTTATTTATTTTACAATATTCCAAAATCCTGGAATAATACATTATACATCCTGACTGAATCCTGACTGATGGACAAATGGCTGCTTTAAGAGAAGCTGTTGACCCACGAGCTACATCCCAGTCCTTTGGCTCTGATATCTACATTGCTGCTGTTCAATTTTGTGAGCATGTTCTATCTGATGACTGAGAAAGAGAGCTTAGGTGTTTTTCTCCAATGTATCCAAATATGGCACAAACATCCACTTCACCTTTGTTTTCTTGTTATTTTACAGATGTATTATGTTTGTATGGCAGACAACTGTTCTGCTTTTGGAATCTTCAAATTGTATAGGAAAAATTATAATAAATTAACATTTGCAGAATGACAAATGTTCTTTTGTTTGTTGTTATGCGAACAATAGGATGTCAGATTTGATCAGACACATAAAATATTAAAGATACAATTGGTCAATTCATAAAATGGGAAAGACAATCTAAAAAAGGTCACGTTTGATATTTGATCACTGCTGCCTATTTGATTAGTTTCTTGGAGTTAATGAGCACGATTGACAGGTGCTTCTGACTACCCTCAGCTCTGATTGGTTGTTGTCCTTTAGCTGATCTGTAGACCCTCAGGTATGTGTAAACTACAGGTTATGAAGTTATCAGTATTTGCCATGAGAAGCAGGTAGTGATCTGTAATCTGCTGAAAAAACATCCATACTGTGCATCCCTAATACATATACTGGGCTGTCCAATATACAACAGGCTGATTCTGAACAGAAGAAAGGGAGGACTTTATTTAGTATTTCCTAAGCAGACAAATACTTAACACTGGAGTCAATGAACACCTCTGCCTTCTACCAACACATTACACAAGACCAAATCCTGTTTGACAAGTGCCAATACAAGCCAGCATTACATTTTCAAAGGATGCATAGTCCTTGTAATGCCCTGGGATGTACAGGGTCTCATAACAGGTTGAGGCAGTGGGGAAGCTGCCGTTGACCACCTCAATGGACAGATTATTCCGTGGCAGAATCTCCCACCCGGTCCAGAATTTCACCAGATTGGCCATTACATCAGGTGACGCTGTGGATTAACCAAAAGTTGTTTAAATGAATGGTTGCTACAATAAAGAAAAGTAAGTTAGGAAATTCAAATAATTTTTAGTAGTCAATTAAAGCATCACATTTGTTATCTGTAATGTAAGAAATAGTTGTAAAGTAGCTTTTTTGTTTTACTTGAGTGTCTTTGCACACCTGCATGTGTAGGACAGTTGTGTCGGAGTGGAGTAGAAAGCATATCCAAAAGTGGAGCGCACACAGGTTTGTAAGATCAGGAATGTAACATATTAGGTCTTATACTTAATATCATCATACTTTACTTCAATAGCATGTTGGCATTATTTCTAACTGTAAACATACCATTTTAATGAAGCGGCGAAGATATCCTGATACACGGCATTTTGTGTCAACTAAACAGTCGGCGTCCTCATCATCATCATCATCACGAGGCCAGGTGATGCACTGAAGAATGACCTACATTGACAGGCAGCCATATAAAATAACAACATGGTTACCGGACACTAGTGTGAGAAAAAAATCTCCCCCTTTCTTTGCTCCTGAGGTGCTGCAGAAAACGCAGCACACGGGGTCAGAGACAGGCGTGACCTCTGGAGGGGAAGAACATTTGAACAGACCACGGAGCGACCCATTAAACAACAAGGTTTGGGTTCGTTCTTCAGATGACTGTGACGTTAACGTGTAAGCTCAATAATGAACTCCAGCTCAACCAACCATATTGTAATATCTAAGTAATCATCTTGAAATATGACATTAATAATTGTAATATACACACATCTTATTGTGAGGTTGATTTCACATACACTACTTCGACATTAGCTTGTCTACATACTTGAGCATAGCCAATTTAAATTAACCTTAGATGCATACAGTTCTACCTACATAATAAAATATCTCTAAGTTACAAGGATGTAACCTTATTTTATCAACCTCAAACAGAAGCCGTTTGTTCAACAGTATTATCCCACTTAACACTTGTCTATTTCGTTTTAACCTTTATATACAGTCTATGATTTTAACTTGGAGGCTACGATTACAATCGTTAGCACCGATGTAGCTACCACTAGCTTACATGCTAACCCAAGCCTTACCATTGATTACGTGGCTGATTAAAATCATTAACACATAAATAAAGCACTAGAATTTCACTTACCGCAAAACCGCATTCATGCACCGTCTGTTTTAACCGCAGAGCGAGTCACAATAAATAAATAAATAAATATAAATAAATATGGTTTAAACCAAGCGGCAAACTGTGGGGTAGAGCCAAGCGGCAAACTGTGGGGTAGAGCCGTGTTGTGTCACATTATGCCTCCCCGTCATGAAATGCCCCCCTTGTCACGGGAACGCGCATTTCTAAATGACACGTTAACACCATAGCTTTACACCTTAAAACGATGTTTAAAACGAAAAGTAAACGTTCAGGGTTTTTATTAATGGTAATTTTCAGACTGTGAGTTGTTTAGTGGTAGCTCATAGTCTTGATTCTTCTGGTTTAACTTTTCGCTCCGTATTTGAGGTGTCGAAATTCGTTCGTCACTTCCTTTTCAGTTTTTTTTTAAAAATGTTTTTTTTTATCATTATTGTTACGTCCTGTCTGTATAAACGTGCTTTAAAATGTAGGCCTATTGTTTAATTGTACATAGTTGTCATATAATAATCAAAATATGTTTACAAATGTTACATAGTCTTTGTCAGCATATATGCTATGCGTACAAAATAAAAGTGTGACATTCATGAAACTTGCTCCATTTATTGGTACCAGTCCTAGAACCATACCCTGAAAAATGCTTGAGGGTGGGATTCATAGAAACCTCTTTTGGTGGGGGGGGGGCATTTTATGACAGGCCTGGGCATCACAATATGCCCCCCCTTTGCTATCTTACAAAATGAAAGTGTGACATTCATGAAACTTGCTCCATTTATTGGTACCAGTCCTACAACCATACCCTGAAAAATGCTTGAGGGTGGGATTCATAGAAACCTCTTTTGGGGTGGGGTGCATTTTATGACAGGCCAAACAATAGTTGCATTGGTTGAAATGACAGTGGACAGTTAATGATGGTTCCTTCGGGGCATTATGTGCATCCAGGGCACAAGTACGGTTGATCAACTGGCGGCCTTTGTACACATTGGTGGTGGTACCACTGCTGACAAATGTCACAGCAAATCTGAGAAAACAATAAATACTTGTTATGTAAGGAATGCATTATGGGATTTTGTTATGATAATAGAATATCTCTAATGTATTTCCCACTAACATTCTAACCATTCCTTCAATTATCGAAATCTTTCAAAAACATAAATGTTGTGTTATGAGAAAGAAATACATTTTCAACAAAAATGTATGGAAAAACAAGCAAAACATTAATCCTTTATCAGTTAATGCTGAAGATGCCAAATATAGTAGCAATTACCAACGCAAATGTTATGTTGATAAAGTCTGGAAACATATTTCTGCTAATTTTCTTTATTTGTAATGTGCAATAGGAAATTACCCAATGTTCTTCATCCTGCTCCTCCATCCCGCAGTAAAAGCAAAGCCTGCTTAGATCATCTGTTGAGACAAAAAGTAATCAATATCTTCAGATAAACCACATTGCAGATTTGGGGTCAAGGTGACCCATTCCAATTTTTGACTAAAAGGTTAATTATATAAGGACACATTTGTTGTGGTCTTTTATTATTTTGTGTGAAGAAAAGGCAAAACACACACAAACACATAGATTTTCTAAATGATTAAATCTGAGCACAGAGGAGCCATCTGCTCCTTCTTTCACTCTCTCATTACCCTCTTTAGAATGGGAACCTGCACAATGTCATTACAAAACATCCAAAAACTTATTTCGCACTGTACGCATCAATTTAAGTTTGGTTCTCATGGTTCTTTTGTTGTTCATCACATGTATTAGCTTTACAGCTTTGATTATAATAAGTTCAAGGTAAAAATTAACTGAGGATATCAGTTAAAAGTAATACACACCAATGAGCACATTGAAAGGAGGAAGATGGGGAAATCTCACATCTTAAATAAACCGCAGAATTGAAAGGGTGTGTTAGAGTGTGACGTGTGTAGCCTATATGAAATTGCAGTTGAAGATGCCTGCCTGCGATGCTTCATATGTTATCTGTTTGGAGTTGAGATACACAATATACTGTATGTAGTGACTATTTACCCTAATCTATACTTAAGCCACTGTGTTGCTTTTAAAACCCTGATAATTTCCCTGGTCAATATTAACCCAACAGTACCAATGGTCCAAGCAGTGATACAATACAACAATTTGCATGGCACATTATTAATATACTAGGTTATTGATGCATACTTATGAGATACAATTAATAAAAGTAACTACATGAAGTCATTGACAATGTTGAGAAAAGGTAACAAACCAGATTCTCTGAGGAGAGAAGTAGCAATGTCCAGCCTCAGCTCGTGCACTGCCTTCTGTGAGGTTTCAAACTCAATTGCCTCCCCCAGTAAAATGTTCTCTGCAAACTGAAAAGAACCTTGATTAGTATATGGACTGCATGGTCTATGATTTTACCCTCAAATAGAATACAGACAAATGACCCAACAGATTTAAAGAATGACATGTTGTATATGTGTAGTTTGACACAATTCAATACATCTTTGATCAAGATGTATAAAAGCAAGTCAAGATATTCAGTCTAATTGCTACTGAATTTGAGTTTGAGAGTAATGTTTGGCTAAATGCATTTCACACTCACTTTTAAGGCCAGGACACCACAGGATGTGCTGTCTTGTTGGCGATTATGGGGGAGGGTGCTGCATGTCCATCTTGACACCTTGCAGCCTTTCATCCTCATAAAGGCTCTACAGTATGTAGATAGTACATGTGTCAAGATGCAGCACATCATTGTCAAAATACTCATAAAACACCGGAACTAGTACACTGTATCAAATGTACCTTGTAGACTGCAGGCACACCTTCGTTTTGCCTTTCCCTTCTCCAAGTGGATCCAAGAAGAGGGTTTTCTTCTCATGGGGGTACATTACCTTTTATTATTCACATGGAAAAACAACATGCATTAGGCAGGAACCATACATTACGCAGGTACGATGTAGGGTATTGTTTAGATGTTATCAATAATAAGTGACAGCATGTATGTGTGGCCCGGTTATCTTGCAAATCACTAATTATATATGGTGTATACAGCACTATAGATACAGATTGGAGCTTAAAATATGCTCCTATTCTCACCACCAACATCCAGTGATGGTTCTCGTTCACAATTCCCACGATGACTGTGTGTGCCATTGGATCAACCTGAGAGTAGTTGCAAAAGTATTACATTCCTGTTGAAAAATGCACATTTGCAACATTTACAAAAGCAAAGTCATTCCAATCATGTACATACCCGGATTCTTCCAAATTTGTGTTTCCAGATGGCGGTCATAGCGTAGCTGTCAATAACAGCTGCTTGACCGTCATTGCGCTGGTTGAATTTTCAGGGTATGGTTCTAGGACTGGTACCAATAAATGGAGCAAGTTTCATGAATGTCACACTTTTATTTTGTAAGATAGCAAGGGGGGGCATATTGTGATGGCCAGGCCTGTCATATAATGCCCCCCCCCCCCCACCAAAAGAGGTTTCTATGAATCCCACCCTCAAGCATTTTTCAGGGTATGGTTCTAGGACTGGTACCAATAAATGGAGCAAGTTTCATGAATGTGACACTTTTATTTTGTAAGATAGCAAGGGGGGGGCATATTGTGATGGCCAGGCCTGTCATATAATGCCCCCCCCACCAAAAGAGGTTTCTATGAATCCCACCCTCAAGCATTTTTTCAGGGTATGGTTCTAGGACTGGTACCAATAAATGGAGCAAGTTTCATGAATGTGACACTTTTATTTTGTAAGATAGCAAGGGGGGGGCATATTGTGATGGCCAGGCCTGTCATATAATGCCCCCCCCACCAAAAGAGGTTTCTATGAATCCCACCCTCAAGCATTTTTCAGGGTATGGTTCTAGGACTGGTACCAATAAATGGAGCAAGTTTCATGAATGTCACACTTTTATTTTGTAAGATAGCAAGGGGGGGCATATTGTGATGGTCAGGCCTGTCATAAAATGACCCCCCCCCCCCACCAAAAGAGGTTTCTATGAATCCCAACCTCAAGCATTTGTCAGGGTATGGTCATCACAGAACGAACCCAAACCTTGTTGTTTTTATTAATTGTATTACCAAATGGGTATCAAATAAACAGTAAGCATTGGTAACACAACTTCCAAAGTTACAGTAAAATAAAAAGGCCCCTGACTCGGACAATACACAATCCAACATGTTCAACAGAAGATAATCAGTTATATTGTTTGTACACATGGTACTTTACATATATATATATCTGTTTGTTTAAGGTGTCCAGGTGATGCAGACAGGCTGGACCAGAGAGTGAGAGACAGAACTGGACTCCTCACAGCAGTGAACTTCAGCACAGGTACAAAGACTCTTTTTTCATACTGTACAAAGAATCAAGAAAGATATTGGTTTAAATGAATGAAGTATTGACTTGAATACACTGATATACATTCCATTAAACAATACTAAATACTAGATCACCTACACATCAGTTAAGTTGAGGGGTTTTTCCATGCAAAAAGTTACATTTAGATGATAACAAGCAATATGACTTTGTCAGCTTTCTAATTTAATGTATTGAAGGCAAAGATATTTAACACATAGTGAGAACTGCTACTATTTATCTCTCAATATTGTCTGTAAAAAACGTGGTAAAAGTTATTCTTTCAGTGAGACAACAGAGCAAGCTTCTACAGTTGCACTACGTTTTGATAACAGTTAAATATTATTTTGATAATAACATATATTTCAATGTTGATGAACTTCATACTGTTAATTCATAATCTGATTGTCTTTGTAGCTCATTGTTGAAATAAAAAAAAAACATTACAATTACAAAATAATTATATCTACAGCCCCTAAACACACAAACACACCGCTTTCATAAATAACACACTTGTTCTGCAATAATATGTTTTATGTTTCCTGTCATTTTTGTTAGGAAAGGACATGCCTGAAAGACACGACATTTTCTCCTTCTCTGAGGGTCAAGAAGAACATCCAAGAGGAACATTAAAAGCTGATGTTATGAGATTTTAAGACCAGTACAGGACATTCACTAAGAAACTACTTTTATTGTAAAAACACAGTCAGCTGATCGAATGCAGCTATTTCCACATCTACACTCCATCAGCTGATTATTTCTATTTGCCTCACTTTATGAGCTTCACAACATGTACCTTGTTTTGCAACGTCACAAATAAATGGGGCCAATCTTCAGTCAGATGTGAATGTGTAATCTAACATTTTCAGTAAGAATAATGGACAAAAGGAGTGCAAATACAAATACAATTTATTGAAATGTGAACCAAAAGTTAATCAAATGTTTTAAATAAAAAGCACATATGGACAGAAGGTGTAAACCTATTAAATGTATTAAACACATTTAGTCAAATAAAGTGACCGACTAGGCCTGTGCAGTTGGTATCAGCTTTGCCCAGCATGGGCTCCTTCATCAGCCCTGGTCCTCCTCGCAGAGGAAAGACCCTCAGTCCTCTCCAAACCAACAGACAGGACGTCCATCACACGGAGGTTTCTCCCTGAAGTCTCTCCTGCTCTCTGGACACCATGCTGTCTCAATCCGTCCACACTGAATATGAGATTGGGAAAATGAAAATAATAAATGCTTTAGACAATAAGAAACATTAAGTTGACTGTTGAGTTGCTCAGTTTTGTTAGATTGTCAATACTATTACTGTATAACTAATATCTCAGGTTAAGAGGCACATTCAAATAAAGATTGGTCTTTAAATACATTTTGTCTTTTGAATTGTTTGTCTAAAGTCAAGGATCTATAACTGGTACTTAGTTTTAATGATAGTCTGGTTATTATGCTGTTTGGAGGAGGCCTCACAGGTAAGAGCACTAACTAGCTACCATCACATGTACCTTAGCTTGACTTAAATGTATTAAACGTATAGTTAAGTGATATCAAAATATAAATAACTAATGTCATGCAAACATATTAATATTTGCTTGATTCCAGTGTTGAATTTAGCACAATTGCATACAAACGTTAAGGGGTTTTAAGATTCTGAAGTATTATGCTAAAAGCTCAATAACTTAGATTATTATTTATAGTTTTGCTGAATAGTTTCATGTCCGCTTACCTTAGAAACGTAAAATGCGACGGCAGCGTGCAGATGTGGAGCATGTTAGCTTAGCTTGGTAGCTTCAGCTAGCTCTAGAACAGGGGTGCCCAACCAGTCGATCGCGATCGACCGGTCGATCGCGAGATGTGTCTAAAAATAGAACAACAACATTCTGTTTTATCGTTAATGTCCTGTAACATAATGTTCCTGTGCCAGAATAATGCACTTGAACGCATCAAAGCTTTGTGATTGGCCGGCGTGACCCCATGTGTCGGGGCGTGGCTGGTCGGCAGTGCACTATTTTCGCTGACGTTGTTGTCCGTGTCAACAGGAGTGACAGTAAAAAAGCAAAAAAGCCCAAAATATATAATTTTCACTCCGAGTGGGAGGATGATTATTTTTGTATCTATTCCAATTCAAAGTGCATCTGTCTCATCTGCAATGCGAGCGTGGCTTTATCGATGAAGGGTAATTTAGGAGCGGCATTTCAAAACAGTGCACAAACGCTACGAGACGGAATTCCCTCCTAATTCTGCCCTACGCTCCCAAAAGGGGAGGGGCCTGAAAGGACAGCTAAATGCACAGCAGTCCATTTTCACCAGGCCCAACAACAAGAGCAAGGCTGCTCCCAGAGCATCTTATCGTGTCAGTCACGTTCTTGAGAAACACACGAAGTCTTTCAAAGACGGCGAAGTTGTGAAAGAAGCATTCCTGGAGGCTGCCAACGCGTAATAAAAATAACAGTAGCATTTCAACAGGTTTTTGATAAAAACTCAAGTTAGATACCGTTATTAATCAGCTGTACGTTTTAGTTTGTTTGAACTTATTCATTATAATTATTGTACACAATGGTATAAGAATGCAAACATTAAGATCTGTTGTTTAAATTGATTATAGTCTATCATCAATTCAGGTTAAGAAACTAGTGTTGCTTGCATCCTATTTTAAAGGCATTTCTTTTTATAATCTACTAAAATGCAACAAAAAAAATTGTTCGATTCTATTAATTTTGTCTTTTTTATTGCACTTTGGCAGCAGATTCCTGAGTAGCTTCAGATCTGAGTTGTCTTATTAGTAAGCCTAATTTATACTTTTGTAGCAACACTATTTTTATATAATGGCAAAGAATGGGTTCAGAGTATTTTCTTTTTTCCTGTGTCATATGTGGCAGCACTGTTCAATGTTTCTTGAAAACATTACCCACTGTAGTGACGTGTGAATAAACTCCAACTCTGTATCAACAACACTGTTGTGTAACTTCAGTTAAATACTTGTATGTGTCTAGATTAGAAAGAGGTAAGATAAAGGATCTGCAGTATTTTATGAAGTATTAATCGTACAAAGGTCAGTTTTATACAAGTAGAAGTGTGTATTTACCTGGTAGTAGGCTGTCAGTAATGGCTACGCCTCTCTATTTGGACTGGTAGATCTCGGCAGACTGGCAACTTTAAAAGTAGCTCTCGGTTCAAAAAAGGTTGGGCACCCCTGCTCTAGAACTTCCAGCTCGGTGGCAGCAGGTCCCGCCTCGGCTCCGCCTCTTTGCCCTTATTTGGAGCAGGCTGGAGAAGGCGGGAGTTGAACTCTGGCGTCACTGTCGAGCCGTTAGTGGCCGACTCCGCCTACTAAGGGCTTCACCGCAACTCTGCAGAATCCTATGGGTGACGTCACGGACCCTACGTCCATTTATATATACAGTCTATGGTTTAAACACCTTGGTGCCGATCAGCCTTGAGACATTGTTACAAACCAGCTCTGATGAATAGTCAGATTTTATATTGAGTGCATGGTTTTACAGGAACAACCTCCTAGTTTGCCATGGACTCTGTTGTGCTTCCAGTAATTGGTATGCGGCGGAGACAGTACTAACTTTTGTAATAGACTTTCAGGATCTCAAGCATCTTGTTGAGAGGATCACCAAACCTCAAAGCACCAGAACAACGCGATGAAATTGGCCTTCTCGTAGGAGCAAAGACCCAAACTGCGCATTTAATCTAACCTGGACTGGAGAAATTCAATAGCAGATTGATATCAAGTATGTGCTCAGTCAGGTTATCACCTTTTTTAAACTGTGGGAAATGTTAAATTATTTATTAAATGTAAAGTTCTCTTATAACTTTTTGCAGAAACTGTTATAGGCTAGTTGTTGTCCCGCCATGTTTTGCATTCATAAACATCTACACTGAAAAGCAGTGTGAAGTTGGCCTTTTTAGGAAATTGCTGACATACATACAGTACATACATACATAGGCTACATACATACAGTACAGCACACAGTACAGTAACAGTACAGTACATACATACAGATATATCATGATGAGACTATCTTTTTTTATAATTACATATTAATTTACTCGACTAAGAAAACTTTGGAGCTCCATAAAATGCAAGGTAGACATCTCTTGTTCTTGTATCCTTCACAAGAAGACATTAATCTATTTTCTTTTAATTTGTGAACATCATTATTTGTCATGCAGTCATACAGTATAAGCAGTTGTTGTCTAGTGTCTTGTAAAATAATCCAAGCAGGCTGATAACCAAGTGATGCAGGGCTTTAAAAAATAAATGTTTCCATCAACAATGTTTTTAACATTTCCTTTAATGCTGCTTTGGCCGACAAGGATATAGCACCAAGGAGGATCAGATGATCTCTGTGCTGTGGAAGATGTCCTGCCTCGTTCCAGTGTCTAACGCGCTGTGACTAAGATGCTGTGTCCCATGGCTAAAAGGACTTTGTTGTACACTTTTACCTTTACTAATATTTATATAAATGTAAAATTTGAGAGGGATAAGAAGCCAAGACTTGCCATGAACCCTGCAAGGGACAAGCAAACCTAACCAGCTGCCACTCACATTCTGCCTGTAACTGAAATCTAAATACCATTACATTGCATTTAGCTGATGCTTTTATCCAAAGCGACTTACAATAAGTGCGTGCAATAAGTAGAAGAAAGAGGTATTCAATCAACGGAGCCCAAACAGCATGTTCATATAACAATGTGCAGGAGAGAAAAAAACAACAACTGAGAGACTGTCTGTGTGTTCAGGACACAGAAATGCTGATGCTTCTCCTTTGGGCCCTGTCAAGCTCACTTAGCATCAGTGTTTACAATGCAAAATGGGAGAAAGTCTCGATAATTCCAGGACGCCTGAAGGCAGGCGAAAGCGGATGGAAGAAAGGATCCAGGGGCATTGTTTCAGCTTTGAAAACCCTGCAGGGCTGTTTGTTTGAACACTTCTGAAGGACGTGCTCATCTCATTGTTAAGTCACAGTGTTTGATGTCATTAGTTCAGATTAATTCATATTGTGACAGAAAATCCTCCGTCAGACTTGCTCACTGTGGTTACTGTCTCATAATGTTGACAGTCTGAATACAGGAAAAGAGCTGGTTTATTGTTGTATAAAAGACATCACCATACTTCACTGCTTTTTGCTTGAGTCACTCCGGTCACTCCCCATCTACTTAAAACAATACCTTTCGCAGTTCTGCATTACTTGAATTTCAAACTAGATGGAAGAGTTTGACATTTTACAGAAATACACTTACTTCTTGATGGAAGTTAAATGAGAAGATTCAAATACAATTTTGAAGACTACTGCAAACATGAAACTACCAGCTTTTTGTGGATGTGAATTAAAACAATACATTTCTCATTGTGTGCTTTACTAACAGAGAAAGCGGGGTTCTGCTTGTTAAGCCGTGCCAGCCATACCTATACCAGGATGCATTGCATGCCAGCATCTGACACCCTGGGGGTATCACCAGCTGTATCCTCTACACAGCAAATCCAGCAGCAGCCTCTGTCATTCCTTGGGCCGTAAACTGTGGCTAGAATGAATATCTACTCAGCCAAAACACTATTTAATGTACCCTTTTCTGGAACATTCTTTGCACCTATTTTTTCTTTTACACTGCTTAAGACATAGCTAGTTACATTACTGTCACATCAAATGACAATGCTGGATGCGGGGGGAAGACAACAGATTTTGCAGCTGCAAACTTAGCGTTCTGAACAACATAGCACATGGAATGTATTGCTTTTATTTGCCATTGACAGTTGGACCTTTCCTTTAACAATTGTGACTGCTATTTAGGTGGATAGCGTTCCCTTTAAACAGATTTAGACTGGCTTTTTATAGTCTTTATGCTAAGCTATGCTTGGCTATAGCTTCATATTTAACTGACATGAGAGTGGAATCGATTCACCCGTCTAACTAACTGTAAGAAGGCAAGTCTCCCCAAGTGGTGCAAGCTTGTATTATCCACCCCTGCTTACTTGATCCACTTTGCAAGTGGTGTTGGGGTAATTCTGTTTCTTCTACTCAGCCAATAAGAATTAAGTGGATCAGATGTGCAAGAGTAGGGAGGAATAAATGACAGGTTGAAAATATTGAGGATTTTTCCCCCAGAGTTGAGCCTGCCAGGCGTGCAAATCCCTCCTCCTACACTAGGATTGGCACACTATAGTCCCCTCCCTTATTTAACCCCAACCATATTTTACCTACAGCAATAAGTCAGAATGTCTTGATGATGCACAGCTGGTAAGAAGGGCTGCCTAAGAGTCAAAATAAAGGGCAAAACATACCCCATCGAAAACCCTTCTGCCGGCTCTACCCATGATTTGACGACTGATCCAAAGCCATCTCATTTTGAATAAGGCCCTCCTACCCATACTGTAACTACATCACAGTGTTTCCGGGAACCTGTAAATAAATGAAAGATAACAGCCATTGAAGAGACAAATATGAAATTCAAATAACAAACTGAAACATATTTGATTATTGTGTGGTGACTTTGTCAATAATTACCATTCAACACCGAGATGATGAGAAATTGAGAGCAGGCCGCTCCCGCATCTCCTCCGCCCATCCCCTGCTGCCAGCTGCCTCTGTGATGCTTCTCCTGTGTGTAGAGGAGGAGAGAGCCGCTGCCCAATGACAGCGCAGGATGCTCAGAGGCTGCTCCGGTGAATGGAGGCGTCAAGATGCCATCTCAAGCGGTGAAGGAGAGGAATTAACATCGAGCAAGGTACATTTGCCTCTTTTATTTTACACACAGTCTGTCCGCGTTTCTTTTTCGAAGTGTTGGCACGTGTGTCCTTTCGTTTTTCGGGCGTATTGTGAGCGTTCTGGCTTTAGAAGCAGAGGCTACGTGCATTTAAAGCAATTCCGGTGGTCGTCGATGTGCATATAGACACAGCCAGTCAGTGCTGACTTGATACCTGGAATTTGTACTTTAAAGCCGCGTGGAAACGATAGTGCAGCGACGTATTTCAAAATAAAGGTTTCAGTGGGCTTCCCTACCTCGGGTAAGAATAATATGTCATGTATCAGGTGCTCGACGCACACCACGTCGGAGCCATCGAAAATGTAGGCCCAATGAGCTGTCAATTGGTCTGTCGTGCCTCATATGCTGCATTAAATGTTAGTCAGCCTACATCACCAGTAAGCAAACATAAGAGTAAATATTTGAATTGCAAACGGGAGCCTTAGTGTGTAGCCTAATTAAGATAAACATCTGCCGAGGTCGTTTCATACGAGAGGCTTTTTTTGCATTCGCAAGCCATTTCAAAGCAGGACTATTGTTGAATATTGAATTGTGGTGGACTGGTGATCCGGCTATTTCAAGACCCACACTTGTATTTTATCATCCAATCATTTAAGTCTGGGTAGCACGGGGTTGGTAGGCTATGCTGTGTAGTAATACGTGATGAGGAGGCTGCATGTGTTGCACTTGCTCAAGTAGCACTGCATCGCATTGAACAGCCTGGCATTTCTTTTCACATGAAATGCCTTTATTATCAACCCATTGGAAAGGCTATTTTTAGAAAAAAAATCCCTTTTGTCCGCCCTAGACATGCGTTCTGACCTCAAAAGCATGTTATCACAGTCAAAGATCACTGCTTCTAATTAGTAGTCTTATTCAGATTGAAAAGAGTTGGAATAAAATGCCTGCATGCTGGCTTTCAAAATGTCATGATCGCCTTATAGAAAAAGACTCTCCCTAACCCCACAGATACACTCAGCATCGCCTTTGGTGAAATCTTTGTGTCAGAACATCTGAATCCTCCCATCTGTTAACGCACCACTGCTCTCTGAATTGCCAGTGATCATTTCATCAGTGGCCTGTAGTAATACTGGCATTTGCTGAGAGGACTTTGCGTGTTACTCACTAATACCTGAGTAGTGGTCACAAATGACAGTTACATCATGGCTAAGAGCCACATAAAGCTGCATGGTAAATATCTAACAATGAAAGTTAACCTTTTTAAGTATTTGTCTTATCCTTTCTTAATTGTAGGCTACTGATGGGTTACAATTGGCCTTTTCAGCTGGCATCTCTCAGATTTTCCAGTTGTATCACTTTTTCTGCAATGATCTAATGATTGCACTTTGGTCAATTAGCTTTGCTCAACATGAGAAATGAGCCTTACTGCTCTGTGGATATATGTGTGAAAATGTGTGTAGAACATGATTTTGTCTGCTATGGATTTGTACACATCATATTATGTTAAATTAGATGTCCAATATGTACACAAATGATAATTGAATCGTTGTATTTGTTGATGTTGAATATATCTGTTTAGAAACACTCTAAATCGAAGATCCCTGTATCATACTGCTAGAGACAAAAAAACGTAATTATGATGGGTCACCTTGGGCAATTTTTAGTTTTTCTGTCATTGCATGGATTAGAATATTAATTGATTACTTAAACACATTTTGCAGCTCATCCCTGTACACTTTTACTTTTGGCTCAAACCATATCAGTATTCCCATACGCATACTAAACATTTGACAGACTATGCATCTAAAGCCCTTAAGGCACAATATGCAGCTGGGTAAATAGAACATTAAAAACATCTTATATACAATACAGACATTACAGTGAAGATGGTTTACTTTTGTTGAGACAGCCAGGTTCAGTGTGTTTATTTTTTTATAGTGGAAGTCTGTAGTGTTAGCATTTATTTTAACAGAGTTTTCCTGTCATCATTTTTCTGAAGTAGCCTAGATATTTTTTGGCATATGTTAAAATGTAATAAATAGCTGAGGGTGAAAATTAGAATTAACACAGATGAAGCTTGAATTAAAGAGTGGAGGTTGTGGTTGGATGGCACACAGCCCAGATCACTGGCCCACCCGTGCGACACAGTTTGCATAATCTTTTTTTTACTTTTCCCCACATCACATAACTTGATTTTGATGTGATTCACAATAACAAACGCAGCGACATAAGTGAATCATAGCTGAAGTTTAATAACACTACTAGAATGCGTCAGCTGACAAACAAGATTTGTATACCGTTTTCAGGGTAAGATAAGGCAACTTAAAGGGGTACCAATAAGCTACTGCCTGAATCACAGGAAGGAACAACAGTTGCAACATGGAAAAGGCTAGAAACAAATATTATCACAGAAAATATTTATTAAAGAGGAACAGTAATTAAAGTAGACTGATGTTAGACCAGTTTCGTCCTGAGAAAATAGGACCATTTTATTATGCGGCTCAACAGACAACATGCAGGTCAATTATCCTTTATTATAAGATAGTTTTGCTTATTCTGCCAATTGCTGGATCTTTTTATTGTTCCAAATACATTTGCCTACCAGACTTTACAGACCTGCAATAATACAGAAAATATGATGTTCTAGTTATAATATAACCCATCAGTCTAATTTAACAACAGTTTACGCAGGTTGAACATTTGTAAAGGACATTTTATTTAAAAACTGACTAATGCAGATAAGAGCTATGTGTTTTTTTTATTGAACTTGCCAGTGTATCTCAGAAACTGAATAGAAAAAACAAGTTGGTGTACATTGTTCTTATACTATAAAAGCAAAATGTTAACACATGCTCCGCCCAATCCAAATTCAGATAATTTGTTCCGCCATTTATATTGGGACGTTCCTGTCCACTCAGACACCTTAATATAACTAGCAGTGATGACAGTGTCCTGTCCGAGCTCCTTTGCCAGCCTGCAGTGATTACCTCCTAGCTATGTGTTTCCACACAGTTCAGTGAGTGCAACTGAGGGTCTTGTCATCCAAAACTTCATACACAGAGGAAACCTGTTAACACATGAATTGTAATTTCCTCTGTCACTCAGAATCATTAAAGAAAATTAGGGGTGATTGGGATTGTTACAAAGAAAGCTCTCCATGAGGCCTTCATGCCGTCATGTCAGCTTGACACTGCCGCAGCACTCACCCTCTTAGTTTTGCCACTTCTTTTGGAACTTATGCTTCCGTCATGTGAGACGACTGAGGTGTTTTATCTGCGTTAGCCCAGGCATAGTCACCATGGCAACTGGGTCTGAGCAGCAAGTTTCACCCGAGGAGAAAAAGTGCCGTAGTTCACTTTGATGGAAGAGTCTAATTTTTTTTGTCCACAGACTATCCAATATTATTTGTCTCCAGACAGCCTGTGACATCAATAAGGTCTGTCAGCAACTTTGTCTCCAACATTCGCTGTTAATCCAACTTTTGTACTTACAAATATTTCTACCATAATGGAATAGACATTATGTGTCATCTCATGCTTAAATATTTTATAGACAGTGAAATATTTCGTACGGTATTAAAGCTTGAGGTATGGCAGAACTATTATTAAATCATAACAAATTAAGCCATCCATATCCCTTGCTCCTTGTTAGGCAGCAGGCTATGCACTATTTTAGGATCTTATGATTTATGCCATTTTAATAAAATGGTGGCTAGTAAAACTGTAGAGCATATTGTGAATTGCACAACAACATGGTTACAAAATAATTGCCCCATGGCTATTTTATAAGCACGTTTTATGTGTTTATTAGACAATACAATTCAGAAGAGGATTAGTTTATGTCATCGGCCACGGGCCTAATTATGACAGCTGAATTTGTATTTGTTATTGCACTGAGTTGGGGACATTGTAATGATTACATTGTTTTGGGCAACACCGTGGTAGATGTTGGTGTACTCTGGTGCTCTCTGACTATTTGTGATGTGTTATCCTCTATAATCTCACTATAATCACTGATCAAAATGGGGGCCAAATTGTTCTTTTACTAATTTGGTCTTTACAGAATTAGCTGATGCATAAACTGTGTGCTTGTTGTTTTACATTAAGCCTGATTCTCATTAAAAAAATCTCCAGAACAGACAATATACTAGATATAATATTGTATCCTCTGTTTTAATTAGTTTATAGTTTACCCGATGTTCTCTGTGGTTGTATAGCTGTCTGGCCTGATAGTATTAATGGGATGTAGATAAATGTTGGCCAGTGGGTAACCAGGATGATGCTGGGAAAATTCCTAGGCCATTTGATATAAGAGCCACATAAACTTTGACAGTTAGCTGACGATGTTCGGTAAGACAGTCTTAAAAACTATTTATCTAACTTGAGCATCTTTCAGGCCAATTTTCTTTCCCAGGGAAACCTGCTGTTTATTTCTGCTCCTTTCATCTGACACATACAAACAGTTGTTTTTCATCTAACAGGTTATTTTCTCCCGTTTCCTCAGGTCTGACTTTGAAGTGTTCCACCCATTAAGGCATGAAATAAAGTCACTCATGTATGCTTCAGAGGGTCAGAGCAGTCTCACTTCAGCACGCTCCCATTAAGGACCCTCTGGCGGCCACACCGCCGATTCACAGGACATGTACGGCAGTGCCAGAGCTGTAGGCCATATAGAGAGCAGCCCCGCACGGTCCCCGCGCCTGCCAAGGTCCCCCAGACTGGGCCATCGGAGGGCCAACAGCGGGGGCGGGGGTGGTGCGGGGGGAAAGACGCTCTCCATGGAGAACATCCAGTCACTCAATGCTGCCTATGCTACTTCGGGGCCCATGTACCTGAGCGACCACGAGGGCTTGGGCTCCACTGCCACCTACCCGAAAGGCACTATGACTCTGGGACGCGCCACCAGCAGGGCCATGTACGGGGGCCGCGTCACAGCAATGGGCAGCAGTCCCAACATCGCCTCAGTGGGGCTGCCCCACGGCGACCTGCTGTCTTACAGTGACCTGGGCTCCCTCTCCATGCTGCAGCACCACCACCACCACCACCAGGGGATGCCCTCCGCACTGCTGAGGCAGGCGGTGCGGAGCAGTGGGGGGGAGCTGCTGGAGTTTCAGGTCCAGCTCAGGGATATGCAGAGAGAGAATGAGCTGCTGCGTCGGGAGCTTGACCTGAAAGACAGCAAACTTGGATCATCCACCAACAGCATCAAAAGCTTCTGGAGTCCTGAGCTGAAGAAGGAGCGGATAATGAGGAAAGAAGAGGCCGCTCGCACATCGATCCTGAAAGAGCAGATGAGAATCACTCATGAAGAGAACCAGGTAAAACCAAACCTCTCAGCCCTTGTAATCCATCCATTACTGCAGTCAATTTCTCTAGTCTGCTATTTCTCTATGGTCTTCTTTGATCTGTGTGTCTCTGCTTTCACCATCTTCCACAGACCCTCAGAGTTCAGAGCATTATTGCATTCAGTCATGTTTTTCAGTACTTGTGCAACCTTTCTGGAAAAAGTTCTTTGCGCACATAAATATGTAAAGGTCCCATGTCATGGCCATTTCTACTGATCATAATTCCATTGTTGAGGTCTACTAGAATAGATTTAAATTGTTCAATTTTCCAAACTCACATTGGTTTCTCATACAGCATCTCTGCATGTGTATTCACTCTCTGTCATACACGCCTTGTTGGAGCTCCTGCTCCCCCCCCCCCTCCCTATGAGCCCACTGTGCTCTGATGTGTGTTTATGTGTTACAATGGCGTTTGTTAGCAACCAGAAAATGACACCAGCAATGACAAACAGATGAGAATGCTGCTGGGTGCCGTGTTGGTGGGACGTTGCGGGGCTCGCTGCTGCGAGGAGCAGACAGTGTGAGCTGGATTACTGGTGTTGTTTCCTGGCTGCTGCGTGGGGTCTGCGAGACAGCGAGACACAGCGAAACCCAGCCCGAACACACACACACACACACACACACACAACACACACACACACACACACACACACACACACACACACACACACACACACACACACACACACACACACACACAGCAGCCTCCCGCAGCCTCCCCGCGTCCCGCCGTCTCAGGCTGAGAAATCTGCGGAGATGCAGCTGACAAAAGATTGAGTGTGTGTGACTAAATGTAGAAACTTATCAATATGCAGAAAAGTTATTTATCTTTCATCACCTAATTGCCCTAGGAATATTTTTTTTTAATTCAAGTCAAAAATAAGTTTTAACAAAAGAAAAAGTAGATATAAAGCCAAATAACCTACTGCACTTGCATTCAATATGAGAAGAAATGTTATCTGTTCAGAGGCCAGCTCTTGGTTTAATTTGAGATTTCAGCTACACAGAAAAGTGCACGACACACTGAGGTATTTGCTGTGCCTTGCTAGATTGAGTGTTTTTTTAAGCAGTTCTGTGAGATGATGCAGCTGATTGTACGAAGTCTCAAGCAACGTTAAGTCTGAAATTTGCCAGCTGGCTGTCTTGTCTGTGCCAGTCTGTCTGCGATTCTGTCTGTCTGGGGTTGAGTGATGCAAAACCCTGAGCAGCCAGCAGGCCACTCATCACTCAACACCATCACTCCACCCTTCAAGGTCACAGCAGGACACCATTAGTGTGACCCTTAAATGAGACCTGCCTGTCTTTGTGCAGGACATATCTGCATGCGATTGTGTGTCCTAACATCCCCTTTAAAAACGGATCAATTGTGGCGCACCTGATTTGACTGGAGGTTAAAGAGCTGCAGTCTGCCAGCCCTGAAGCAGTGTCACGCTGCTGAAGGGAAGGATGTGGAGCGCTCTGCCTCTCAGTTTTACCTGCTGGTGGTCCCTAGAGGGGAGCCAGAGGTACTTTGATCCTTTTATATCTTTATGATTCATGTAAATGTATGGGGACAGTGTTCGGGTGTAGAATGTGCCTGTTCAAGCTTAACCAGCTCTGCCACTGACAAGTCCAAGCCATTCATCATGCCACTTATTCCTTGTGTTCAGTGTGATTAAATACTCTGCGGGAATCCTTGTATATATTTTTAGCTTGGCTTCATACACTGTAGGAGCTGAATGTGTCCGACAGAAGAAAGCCGTATAGTGTTGGCTTTCATGTCTTTTGTACTCGATACAAAGCGAGAGCTCTTTTTATTGTATTTTATGCTCAGCCTTGTCCATCATTACATTACATTACATTACATTACATTACATTGCATTTAGCTGACGCTTTTATCCAAAGCGACTTACAATAAGTGCGTTCGACCAACAAAATACAAACTTGAAGAAAACAAAATTATATAAGTACATCAGGCTTCATAGAGCAAAAACATTTCAAGTGCTACTCAACTGGCTTTCAGTAAGCCAGTCCTTTATTAGTATATAAGTGCTTTGTTAATAGTTCTATTGCTCGAAGTGGAGTCGAAAGAGATGAGTTTTCAGTCTGCGCCGGAAGGTGTGTAAGCTATCTGCTGTCCTGATGTCAATGGGGAGCTCATTCCACCATTTTGGAGCCAGGATAGCAAACCATCACAGTTTGCTCTGACTCTGTCTGCATTGAATTATATTTATATTACTCCTAGCTGGGTTCATTAATGAAGTATTCCGGCTAATAAAAGGCAGATGTGCCTTGTTACTATAATTGGTATTTTTTCTATCTTGAATACTGGGCTGTGAGGCGTCCTTACGTAAGTGTATACTTATGGTGGGATGGTTTGAGAGGCTGATTGAGGAGCAAATTGCCTCATTAATAATCTAGTCATTTCAGGCCAATCATTACATCCATCTTCTAGCAGCCTTTACAATTGCATCAGGTGCCTTAGGCCTCGATTAGCTTGAGCAAATGCAGTGCATCATTTATTTTGTTAAAAAAATAAGATCTGGGGATATGTGCATCTTTTTACAACATCTTAGAGAAAAGAAAGCCGCTCAGGCATTAGTTTATCTTTCATCTGTTTCATTGGAGCACAAACTGAACTGTCAGTGAAATACCAACCGTAGCCTTCAGAGCTTTAATAACGACAGTCGATGGTCAAGACTGGAGGTAACTAGCCCAGGACGCATTTTGTATGTACTATGCTACTGGCTCAGGCAATACCGTTAATCTATTTGACTTGAATTCAGCAGAATGTTTTGTCATGCTGAAGCTGGACAAAATCTGCTGGAGGGAAGTCTGTGAGCTACATGTAGAGCGGACTGAGTCATGACCACTGCTGCTCAGCCACCCAGTCGGCCCTATTCAACACATACAGTAAGCCCCAAAATGGAGGCTGAGCTTCCTCTCATCACACTGCCTTTGCTATGCATGGATACTTGCCTCTAAGGCATGACATGTTTTTATTTTATCTTTACTCTGTACTGCCGAATGTTACATCTCACAGTGCTATAAAGGGGGAATATTTGTTCAGGAGGGGACTGTTGTGTCTCAGTAAAGTATAGGGTGTTGGGTCTCTTACACGTCCAATACATTCCTTCTGTAGTGTTAATGTGGACAGTGATGCTTGAATTCATGATCACAGCTTTCTCCCCTTTGTAGTCGTGCCAGCTGCTAATGTGTGGTGTTTAGTCATCACCACCCGTCTGTCTCTTGTGTGGGAGAGGTAAAGTCACATTTAGTCGTTGGCACACGTGATTCATATGAGGTGAAGCAGGTGTGCACCCCACACAGTATGTTGGCAAGGCAAGGCAAGGCAAGTTTATTTATATAGCACTTTTCAACACAGGGCAATTCAAAGTGCTTTACAAAAAATGAAAGACATTAAGAAAAAGGCATTTAAAATCAGTCATTAAAAAGAAAAGCTAATAAAAGAAACATTAAAAGAAAAAATACATGGATAAAAGTTTCAGTGCAGTTTAAGATATGAATAGTTCAATTAAACATTAAAAGAAAAAGTACATGGATAAAAGTTACAGTGGAGTCTAAGATATGAATAGTTCAATTAAAAGCAGCAACAAAAAGAAAAGTCTTCAGCCTGGATTTAAAAGTAGTCAGAGTTGCAGCGGACCTGCAGGTTTCTGGGAGTTTGTTCCAGATATTTGGAGCATAATAACTGAACGCTGCTTTACCATGTTTAGTTCTGACTCTGGGGACAGAAAGCTGACCAGTCCCTGAAGACCTGAGAGATCTGGATGGTTCATAATTTAGCAGGAGGTCAGAAATGTACATGTATTGTTGTATGTTGAGTTAAATCGAGAACCTTATGGTCATGCAATGGACAGTTTTGACTGCTTTGGCTATTTTGTCAATGAGTTCGAAAACCAAACATAGAAAATATATATTAATACGTCGTGTTTTTTTTTACAAAACTTTCTTTATTTGGATATGAAGATGTTCCTTAAATTCACCCAAAGAAGCATGCATTTGCATATTTAAAGGTACTGTTTCGGAAAACTTAAATTAATTTAAGAAATCAATAAAGGACGTTTTATGATGACATATGTTATTATTGTTTTTAAATAGTATTGTATTTAGATCTAGTTCAGATCTTTCAGGAGTCACATACACATGATGAGTAAAGGTCATGACATTGTGAGCTCAAGTTGACTCAGGGAGTATCATGTGAACATTTAAAAGAGCTCATCGGTTTTTCCAGTGGTAACCATCCCCCACGGTGAGCATATAAGATGGCTGCTGCTTAAGCCAGAGGAAATAAGGTAATGAAATAAGAAGTCTCAACTGTTGCAGCAGGAAAACATGTACAGTGTGAAAGAACACTCCCCATTAATTGTGAGGTTCCTTTGGGAGTTTTTTACATGTTTACTTAGTGTCTCATGCTGTACACATTATGATGCGCCCTGAGACACATGTGTGATATTGGGCTTTACAAAACAAATCTGATTGAATTTGATTGATTAAGATGGGAGTGGAGAATGAAGGAACAAAGCTAAAGGGATAGGATGTTTTACATTCTGCTTGTGTCTTGTTCTTCGGAAGAGCACGTCTTTAGATTAGACCAGTGCAGTGCTAACAGTGCAAAAATGTCCATCTTACACAAAAGCGAGAATGCAATAAAGATGTGTTCTTCTTTGAAAGGAGGCCAGGTGATTCATGAAAAGAGAATTAGACAAGATGGTGAATCCACAGTTTTTACAGGCTGCTGTGGCTCAGGAGGTAGTCCACTCATGGTTATGAACTTATCCAGGGTTGGCAGTTTGATTCCTGTCATCTCATGCCCACATGTCAGCTTGTCAAATCTAGTTTTTGAAAATAATTTTGAATGACATTTTTTTTATACTACTACTACTATAATACTTGTGCTATTTGAAAGGCGTTCATTTGTTGACATTGCTGTTGAAGAGTCAGCCATTTCATCTATCTGAATAGTTTATTTACTACCTGCCCTGAAAGGCTGTCTACAGACTCTCACTGACTTCACTTCATCATTACACAGAGGCTGTGTATCATTGAGCATGTTGTATCAGTTTAAAGTGAAAGATTTAAGACATAGTATTAAATCAAATAGCTGTCATTACTAGAATATAGGATCTGGATTAATACTGAGCAGAACCCAGAGGTATCACGCTCAGTGGGGGATGGATGATCCCCGCTAAATGTCTCTTAAAATGTGCCGGAAGCACTCCACGGTTTCTGCGATGACAGCTTCTTCTGGTAGCAAGTTCCATTCTCTGATTGTTCTCGGAAAGAAGGAGTATTTAAGAGTGTCACTAGTTGCGAAAATTTGCTCGAAGTTCAAAGAGTTGGCTTTGCGGGTTGCATTTCTTCTAACTAGCTCTAGGTACATTGATGCATCAATGGCTGAGATGTTATGGACAATCTTGAAGAAGAGAACCAAACGAGCCAATCGCCGCCTTTCACTTAATTCCACCCAGTTCAACCGCTTGAGCATTTCTGTGACACTGCTGTCCCATTCATAATCTCCAAAAATGAATCTTGCACCTCTTCTTTGTATTGATTCCAGGGCATCACTGTCTTTATCAGTGTAGGGGTCCCAGACCGAGCTGGCGTACTCTAGTTTAGAACGTACTAGGGCCACAAAAGCTGTCTCCTTCAGTTTCTGGGGACAACGTCGCAGGTTCCGGCGTAGGAAGCCGAGCGAACGGTTTGCCTGTGTTACAATTTGGCCAATGTGTTGGCCAAAGATAAGGCTGGTGGGTCACCTCTTTTAACACCTGGCCACATAGAGTATTGTTTTTAATGTGCGGGTTTGTTGATCTGCTTGTTCGTAGGATGTAGCACTTACTAGTATTAAAGCACATTCTCCAAGTTTTAGCCCATTCCTGAAGTCTAGTCAGGTCACCCTGTAGGTCTTCTTGGTCACTTCCATTTTTAATAGGCCTGTAGAGCAGGCAGTCATCCGCGAATAACCGCACTGTAGATGCTACATGTGACGGCAGGTCATTAATGTAGCATAAGAAAAGCAATGGACCCAGCACAGTGCCTTGTGGGACACCAGAGTCAACGTGAACTGTACTTGATTTCACCCCTTCTACGACTACTTGTTGGCTTCTTTGCATGAGAAAGGTTGTGGTCCAATCAAGTATTGGGCCGGTTATACCCATGTGGGCCAGCTTTAGCAACAGGCGCTTATGTGGAACCGTGTCAAAAGCCTTTGAGAAATCAAGGATTGCCACATCGACTTGCAATTTCTGGTCATGATATTTTGCCAGGTCATGCATTGTGACTAGGAGTTGAGTTTCACACGAATGGTTTTGTCGAAATCCATGCTGGAACGGGGTGAGGACATTATGCCTTTCCAGGTGATTCAACAGGTGTTTGCAAATGATGTGTTCCAGGAGTTTACAACATACTACTGTCAGGGAAACTGGTCTGTAATTTGCGGCGGTGTGCCGGACCCCTTTCTTGAATATAGGCGTAACGTTTGCCTGCAGCCAGTCATCGGGTAGATTTCCTGTTTGAAGTGACTGTGAATACGCACTTGAGCAGTGGGCCTATTTGGGGGGCCAGCATTTTGAGTATACGATTGGGTAGACCATCTGGGCCGCTAGCCTTGTTGATCTCAATATTTGCCAGTAGTTTGGTCACTCCTTCAGTCGTGATGATCAGGTCTTCTATCTGCGGGGCTGGATCTCCTGATATAGAGGGCTGGCTACCATCATCCTTAGTAAATACAGATTTAAATTGTTTGTTGATGAGTTCAGCCTTGTCTTTGCTGCTACTGTAGAGGTCTTCACCCTCTCTAATAGGGGAGACTCCAATGTTGTCCGCTCCACACTCTTTGACATATTTCCAGAATAGTCTGGTATTGTTTTCAGCAAGACTCTGGGTGAGTGTGTTTTCGATATAGGCCCAGTGTGCACTGCGAAGGTTATTTTGAACATGTTTCTTTTGGTTGCGGAAGTTTTCCCAATCACGAGTTTTGCCTGATCGCTTGGCTTTGTTGTATAACTTCTTTTTATTTTTTATTTGGCGTTTCATGCAGTGAGTGAGCCAGGGCAGGTTGTGGTGGTTGTGGTCCCTACAATGTTGTCGGCTGAGTCATCCACAGAGGTTGTATTTATGGTTGACAGGCTTTCACTCACTTCTTGGTCACTGATTTCAGATTGGTTTTCAGTTGTCAATATTACATTGTTATTGGTGGTTGCTGGGTGTCCGTTTTCTCGATATTGGGTTATGGGTTCGAGATCTATTCTTGCTTCCTTAGTTTGACTAGTCACAGGTTCCAGGGTGGACCGCGAACTCGGAAGACGTAGTTTTTTGACTCATCGGCTGCTGTTTTTGCCTTGGCCTCCTCGACTTTATTCCTGATGAGTTCACGATCTTCCTTGTTGTAGTCATTTGAAATGCTTATTCTCTGATACTTGTTTTCACTGTTTTTTAGTTTCCTCACATTCTTGAATATTTTCTCTTTGTCATCCCTGTTGTTGAGTACAATTTGTAATGGTCTGTTCTGTTTGAGGCCCTGGGTAGCCTGTGTTCCTACTAGTCTGATAACCTGTTTGGTCTGAAGTTTCCCTATTTCAAAAATGTTTTCACAAAGACTGTCAAAGAACTCTACCGGGGTTTCTTCAGTACTTTCATCTGCTTGGTAAATGACCAGGTTGTTCTATCTGGATTCACGATCATCTGTTTCCTTCAGCTGTTCATCTCTAGCTTCTTTCATTATTTTCTTAAAGTTTGATGGTGCAGATGTTTCACTTGCTTTGGTCATTTCTGCCCAGGTCTTCACTGTGTCGGTTAGATCCTTGTAGAGCTGATCATATACAATTTATATTATTATTTAGGTATATATTCTATGGCCCTGTTGGGTTCTTGATTAAAATGTTTCCCTTTTTCATATGATATATTTTTCTTCCTAGTTGAAATCTGCAAATACTTTGCAGGCACTCTCTAAATTATACATTTGAATGTGCGCTTATTATTACACTTCAAAGTAGGGATGCACGATATTGGTTTTTTGAAACCGATACCGATACCGATAACTTCCTGCTTCTCAAGACCGATACCGATAACCGATAATAAAAAATCGGAGGACCGGGAGGGTGTGTGTATGTGTGGCCTGAGCGAGCGAGAGAGAGACCTTACGTGCATTGTTGTTGTTAGCATCTGGTGCTAGCTAGCTGCGCTAACGGATATAAGGAGCTGTTTAAATGAAAACAGAGGAGCGACATTTCGCCACAACTGCGCCGAGCACTTGACTTTATGCAGGAAGCCAGACAGTGGGACATTGTACGAAAAGTCAGCACACTCAGCACGGATAGTGCGCAACATGATTGCAGCGTCCAGGCAGCTCCGGTTCGAGCATATGCCTTGAGTTGCACATAGCTCCAACGCCCATACCACCGACGACATGTTTGTTTACTGTCCTGGCTTCACGGCCGCACACCATTTACGTCACAGCCAGGCATGAGTGAGGGAGCGCTGGATTTGTGAAGAACTCCCCTCTTCCTAAACCACTAATACCACAGTACTGGCAAAACGGGAGGAGCCGAGTGAAAAACAAGCGCCCCTCCACCCACACCGCAGTATTTTTATTTATTTTTTACCCAAAAAATATATTGTATATTATCGGGGCTATTAATACTGGTATCGGGTTTATCGGGATGACGTCATAATTCCTAATATCGGGCCGATAATTATCGTGCATCCCTACTTCAAAGTGACTCTCAGTAAATGAAAAGGACATTGTTTGGCTTTATAAAACGGAACTATATTTCATTGTCACAGTTGGCTGTTCTGTTTTATGAGGGGAACTCCTAGTATCTGCTCAGGCGCATCCTATACTGTTTAGATGACAAACAGGAATATAAATAAACCATATTAAATAGCGCCATGCACCTTGGAAAAACACTTATTGCTTTACAGTTCTGTAAGTACTGTAAGAAAATATAATTTACAATTCAGCATCACTCCTGTTTACTGTTCCAACTCAGATTTCTGCATTAACGCTGATTTCTACCTTTCTTTTGCTGAGTGGAGATTAATAAATGCCTAGTCTGCTGGCATGGCTGTGGGCGCAATTGTATATTGTCAGCCGTCACGACATACAACACAGAGATTAGGGATGTAGTGAGCAGTAGGATGCTCTGACTCAGCACTTTGGAGCTGTCCATCTGTCAGATGCAAACGCCCACTCTCTCTTAACACACACATATATGCAGTATACTTTAGCAGATATAGCTGCTCGTGCTTGCATGCCACCTGTAAAATAATTTGAATATCATCAGCTTTGAGTATCAATCTATGCACAGAGCTTTTATGTTAATGTTTTAACATGTCCAACTCTTCGGCCCTGACTGAAATATTTTCAAAACCATTGAATGAATTGGAAGGAAATTGAGTCTAGATATTTGTAATCCTCAAAGGGTTAAGCTTTTGCCTTTGGTGATTCCCAAACGTATCCTCTGGTTCAACTAGTATACATTTTTCAGAAAGTTTTGCAAATACATGGTGCTAACAAAATGTATGCTAATGAAATTTCTGACCCCCCGACTTTCCCTCTAGCTCCACAATGAGTCGGACATTTGTGGTTTTAAGGGAATTGCATCATCAACTATTAGATGGATTCTAATGAAATTGTAAGCAGAAACTCATGTTCCCTCCGGGATCAATTATTGTATTTTGAATGATCCCCAAACTGTTTTTATCTGCTCCCATCATCAGGTCAAATTTCTAATTTGTACAATATTTGGTTTATGATCGAAAAAAATAATAAAGTGTCCCCAGTCTTAGCCAAAGTTCAAGTTAATTGTTAGGATGCAACCAGCTAAGATTGTTAACATAAATACCGTAAACCTTATATCTGCCATACAATAACCGCTACCTGTTGAGTCTTTGACTTAAGGTTTTTTGGGGGAAATATTAAGTATAATACTACATGTTTAATCAACCAACACTTTAACACATAGCTTTGGCATCTTGACAGAGTTTTTAGGGGAAATTTGACAAAATGCAATAGTCGATGGGGCTCTCAGAAGGATTTTGTGTCTCTGCACAAAAGGATTTATGACAGGCAGTTACCCCTGGCTGCCCCGGTGTCAGCCAGAGAGGGGAGCACTGTAGCTCAACATCTCTCCAGGACTCCAGAAACCTCTGGAAGATTTGTTTGCAGGATATGCAGCAGAAGATGACTGACTCACAGGAGCTAGAACAGTTCTGCTGCAGATGTCAGGGGGAACGGCCATAAATTCATTTAAACCCACAGTTTGAAAAACATTGATTCCCTGGGCCGCCTTCTGCTGTTCAGTTCAACACAGCAGGTTATTGATCAGGGAGAACAGAGTAGGGTAGAGGAAGCAGGCCAGGTCAGATTAAAGGCAGAAGATATGAGGAGAGAGAAAATGTTTTGTTTTAAGAGTTTGCATTTGACTCACTTTCACTGTTTGATAGTAATTACTTTGTATAAGCAGTGTAGCAGCAGGCCAATATTTACAGGGACTTAGGGAGCATGTTCATTTTATTTTATGAGGAAAATAACTGTTGTATTGAAGGTTTTTTTGTCAGGAAAAATAAGTTTTGGACAGTGTATGGATCCATTCATTGTTATACATTATATTTACAAGATGTAACAGTAGGGATGTTGGCATGTGACATCATAATAATAAGTAAGGCTATACTCGGTATGAAATTCAGAATTTGAGATGTACTAGGTAGGTGGTTTCTGTCGCTGGATTTAACCTCACTGACTTCCATAAGTATGTCCAAAACTGTTAAAGATGGCAACAGCCCTGCAGTCAGCTGAAACCTTTATCAACTCCTTCTGCTAACACAAACACTGCCCCCCAATGGTCGGAAGAGCACATGTTTCACACAAGTAGTGGAGAAGTAATATACTGACAATAAATTAGTTAATGTAGACTGATAAGACAAAACCCTTACTTACAGTGTTAAAAATACTTCTAATACTACTACTACAGCACTAACTACTTCTACTACTACTGCTGCTGCTGCTTTGCACTGTTAATATTTGACTACATACTGTATGTTATGTGGAGGCTGTTGATAGATGAATAAAATCAAACCAAAACAAATGTTTTAAGTCAATGTTACTAGAAATAATTGTTAACAATATTAGACCAGTGATTACATCTAAGACAAGTCAATGTTAGATCATGCCCGTTGCTCAGAACCATTTTTACAGCCATTTCAAAACTACTCTTCATCTCTTTCCAGAAATGTTGTCATTCAATACATTTCTCATTGTGTGTATGATAATATTCTGATTCAGGGCTGGAGCTGATAACCGAGCAGCTGCGTTGCGTGTCTCTCATTTAAAATCTCTGGCTGTTTAGTGTTTATCATCCGTTTCTTTGTTATCATGCTCTGACGCTCTGTTTTTACCATACCATGTGTTTTTCTATTCATTCTGCCCATGCTCTGCAGATGCTGGATGTCAGGAGAAACAAGGTTTGTCCCTATGTTTGCACCACGAGTTGTGTGCACAACATAGAGTCACCTTCAGTGTGCCGTGTATTTTCAGACACCTGACAATCCCTTTGCACCATTACAACCTCTCCTATGAACCTCAAAAAGGAAGTGAAATCTTTACAGCAGCTCACACCCCATCCTTTTCCTGTGAACCCTCATGTGTTACCCTATAAACACTGTGACATGATAAAAGTGACTGTTTGTTGAATTGTGTCAATCCAAATGTGTCTGGTGGTCGATCCCCCTGTAGTAACATAAACCCTACAAGCCCAGACTGCCTGTAAAGTGGGTTTGTTTGTGGTGTAAGAATCTTTTTTCTCTCCTCTAAATCCTGATTGAGCCATTTTCTGGACATAGATTGATCTCTCTCTGGAGATATCTGCTGGAGGAAAATGTTAACAGGAGAGACCAAGCCTGAGGCAATCTGTGACAGAAATGAGGCCATAACACTCCTCCCCTAAATCTACAAAAAATACCCCTGCACACAAAAAAATATAGTAGGCTTAATAGAGCTTGTTTTTATTTTAATTTTATTCTGGACATGTACATCGTTCTTCACAAAAAAGAATGCATGTAATCAACACATTACAGTGCCGTCTCTACAGTGCAATGATACAGTATCACATGATACGAAATGAGCTATTGGCTCAAATCTGGCATAATTAATCTCTTCTCTTTTTTCTGAGATTAATGTATTTGTATGCATGGTCCTTGTTGAAATAAATACATAATAATAATAATTATAACAGTGTCCAGTAACGTTAAAAGGTCATAGTGAAATTGAAGATAAAAAAATAAAATTTAAGATATTTGCTCAGACCTCTTTTCACTATATTTGGATGCGACTTTGTGACCGGAAGCATCCGGGTTGTCTTTTACTCAGATTAGCACAATAACAACTCTTATTAGTTCTGCTCACATGTAAAAAGATTGAGCAATCTTCACTTGTGAAAAGAATAGGGACTTAATAATGTTATTGTCATGCACATAGATTAAAGAAATAATATACATAATAATTGTCCTTAAATAGGCCGTATTGTATTTTGACAATATCACTTGTTTGCAGTCTATTTGCTTCGAATGATTGGAAAGTGATATGTCCCCCCCTTTCCAACCAGCTGAAGCATTATTCCTCGGAACAATGTGCAACTGCATTAAAGAAGTGTATTTAAATGTGCTTACCCTCATGTGTGTTGCCATGACAAACGTTGCATTGTGGTAACATCTAATATTAATTTCAATAATTGTAAAGTCTCTCTTCCAGCACCTCCAGATGACTATCCAGGCTCTGCAGGATGAGCTGCGCACACAGAGAGACCTGAACCACTTGCTTCAACAGGAGGGTGGGAACCGCTCAGACCATTTCACCACCATCGAGCTGACGGAGGAGAACTTCCGGCGTCTGCAGGCCGAACACGACAGGCAGGCCAAGGAGCTCTTCTTGCTGCGGAAGACCCTTGAGGAGATGGAGCTGAGGATCGAGACCCAGAAGCAGACGCTGGGTGCCAGGGACGAGTCCATAAAGAAGCTGCTGGAGATGCTGCAGAGCAAAGGGCTGCCACCGGGGTCCGGGAGGGTGTCCGAGGACGAGGAGCAGGAGAGAGCCAGGCGCATTGCTGAGGCAGAGGCCCAGCTCGGACACCTGGAGGTTATTCTGGATCAAAAAGACAAGGAGAACATCCATCTACGAGAGGTACTCTATGACCAGGTTCAGTTAATATTAATATATGGGGGTAACTGTATAAGACTGAACACTAACTGTTTTCACTTTTCATCACTAGAGGGCAGTGTCGATTTAATATGCTTTATTCTGCGGCTCATATTGTAGCATATTGGTTATGTAACGTAAACACTTTACATGTGCAATGTGCCTTTATATGAATTTAGTAGTGTTTTTTCCCTTAAGTCAATTGTAGTCATATAATCGTGCTTTCTGTTGCGTTAACACTAGATTCTGCTGTAATTGTGCCACATAATAATGCATCTTTTCTAAAAGGAACTGCACAGAAGAAATCAGCTGCACCAGGATCCAGGCAAAACCAAGGCCCTGCAGACCATCATAGAGATGAAAGTAAGAACCAGACGCACAATATACAGCCAGGATTTTACCCACTACAGCAGTCCCCATTGAAATTGTCCATTGAACTGTTCTTTAGAATAGTGGAGTAACTAATATTTAGTTAATTTGTTTTACCTTTTAAAGAAAGGCACCTCTATCTGACAGTTTACAGACTTCAAACAAGCTAATAATTGACAGTCTGTCTAGAACCAGATGTTAAAATACAGATGTTGTGTTTGAGTCACTAGCATTAACAGGCCTTGTATTATGTAAGCTGCTGTATGACTTAACAGGCCTGTGTGTTCTGCTGAATCTTCTGTTGTTATTGTGACGATCAGCAGCTGAGTCAATAATTAACACACTGACACATCTCTCTAACTCCCTCTCACACGCAGACATGCACAGACTGTGTTTCTGTTCACAAAGCAGTTGTGTAAACATCAACTAGAATCAATATTACTGTTCAACATTACAGCTGTCGTCCCTCGCCGAAGAGATGCAGCAGCTGGTCATGGCAACCGAAGTTTCAAAAATTAACTCTTCAATATCAGAGACTGCAGGTCCAACAATTCAGCCTGATTATATTTAGTTTGGCATTGTGACATTTGCAGTGCTTCAAACTATTTCACACGCACACAGTCTTTTTTTGAAGACACTAAAATTGCCTAGCTGAATTATTAAGCAAAACAGTATCAAATGATGCAAACATTTGGATTTTTTAAAATTATATTTAAGCTGGTTGTGCAGTACTAATAATGTATGAATGCATCTTCTTGGATTTGAATACAGGACAGTGAAACAAGGAGAGAAAAAAATATGTATATAATGTTAATGTAACTTTAACAAGGTTAAGGGACACTTAAATACTCGGACAAGCATTCATATTACATTAGAAAATATTCAAGAAGACCCCACCCATCCAGTATAATTTTCTTTCGCCTTTAGATCAAGCAAATTACATTTCACACACACACTACATTTTAATACATACACAAATCTGATTCAGTTGTAATATGTCAATATGTTATATAAAAAGGCTTATTCAGATCAACAAGTGTTGTATGGCTGTACTCTCCGGCAGCCTCACTGCAGAGGCCTGACATCACTTCCTCAAAATAAATCATGACATCATCGCTGAGCTGACACAGCCCCTCTCTCTCGGCTGGGTCGGCACTGTGCAGGCCTCAGCCTTCCCCCGATGCGGTCATGTGACATCTGTGCTCTGGGATACTGTTGATTTGCATACAGAGAGAGGGAAGACCCGCCTTCTCCCCCCTGTGCTGTGCAGGAAGACCCTGCATCTCTCCCCTCTCCTCCACTCCCTCTGCTGTGTGGATGCTGATGCTGAGGCACGAATAATCCTCCCTCCCCATCTACCCTACATCCCTCCCGCCCTCTCCTGCTCACTCACCAGAGACAGTGCACAGTATATAGCCTGCCTGCTGCTACCATGGAAACAGGTGTGGTTGTTTATGACAGCGAGAGGCCAGTTTGCAGAGAGATAGATTGAAAGAGGCAGGGGAAGAGAGATAAAGAATAAGATTTACTGACCAGGTCGATGTACCAGTGATCACATGTGGATGGAATAAATTCCCCCTCCTTTGAAGGTACGCCGTCTTATATCTATTGCAGCAAAGCAATGTTAGTTAATTGATGTTCGTCTCGTAACACGAACACTGAGGTGAGATACAGCGGCAGGGCGAAGTACATGTGCAGTGCTCAGGTCGTCTGTCAATCATCATTTCGACACATTTCCAATGTTCCTCTGCAGCGGGACTGACCCTGCTTACGGCCACAGGTTCATGAGTCCAGAGCCACTAGGAGGAGAGGAGGAGAGACACAAAAAGAGAGAACGACAGGAAGGAACAAGGTTGCTCTATGCTCTGCTGGAGAGGTTGATGGACCATGGCTAATCTTAAAGACGTTGTATTATTTATTTAAAAAGCCGTGAAGCTAAAGCTGGACTCACAGTCGCAGTCCAGAGTCTGGATTCTGCATCGATCTGCAAGCAACTACGGCAAAAGCTACGCCTTGTTACTTTCTTCCTCTCCCTCTGCACGTTTCTCGTTGTCCTGGGCTAATCTCTCCATGCTGGATGTCTGCTCAATATTTCCTAATGGTGATTAATCCTCTGAGCTGCTGCAAGGAGCTGAGCAGAAAGCCTCTGATTTGACCAACAGATACTGCAGTTGCTCTCAGCGTCTTCCAGAGCTTTTTCCACTCTTTTATCTCGCTACATCTCTTTCTCTCTTCTTCCCTCTGTCTTTTAGTCTCCCTCTTTCTTTCTGTCCTGGGCTCTTGTATCTAGCTTACATTCATTTGCAGCTTGCAACTTTTGGACATGCCAGTCTGGATTTTGAGGTGTGTCTCCTCTGCATGTTTGTGTGCAGGACACCAAAATTGCCTCTCTGGAGCGCAACATTCGAGATCTGGAGGATGAGATCCAAATGCTGAAGGCGAACGGCTTACTGAACACAGAGGACAGAGAGGAGGAGATCAAACAGATGGAGGTCTACAAAAACCACTCCAAGTTCATGAAGACCAAGGTATATAAGCTCTGCACTCTGCATGAAATGTAGATCCTATGAAAATATGGCTGACAAACCAACACAGTTGATTCGTTTCGGTACAGTATGACTGTGCAGCAAGGAGAATACTAAACGAAGCTGTGTGTCTTTTAAATAAGCTGCTTTAGCATTTTGTCTCATCAGCAAAGTGTTCTGTTGGCAACTATCTGAGAGAAGCTTTTTTTTAAAGAAATCAGCGTACCAAGGATACCAAATAAGGCAAACTCAGCAAGGGAGTTATATGGCATAATACAATACTTAACATGTCTTTCTTAATTGCTTATAAAAGCTGGGTACTTTATTATTGTGCTGCCAAGAATCGTAATGTCGACATTAGGACATTACCGCTTCACCTGTGTAGTTTTCAGAGCAGTGAGAGTTTCTATCAGTGCATGCTACATTACGTCATGATAACTTTTAGCAGTTGGAGCTACACCAGCAGGGCCATCTGAAATCTGTTATTGTATCAAGGTGTGTATGTCTGCTGCTCTCTGGGGCTCATATGTCTCTCAGGAGCTTTGGCCCTGTGTTTACATGCCGCTCCTCACAAAAGTCAACCAGGCGTGGACCAGCCACAGTTTTGTTATTCTATTTTTAGACTTCTTTCATTAATCATGAATAGAGATGATGTATAATATATGACAAATGCAGGAGAGTCAGTCCCAAATGCATTTTTAATGAGAGAGCGTGTTGATGAAAATAGTGCATAAGCCTTACTGACTGCATGGCTCACTGTTTCCCACTCATTGTCTCTGTCATACCCCCACATATGCATTGCTAATTGTAATGGTTGTCGTCTGTAGATTGACCAGCTGAAGCAGGAGTTGTCAAAGAAGGAGTCGGAGCTGCTGGCCTTGCAGACAAAACTAGAGACTCTCAACAACCAGAACTCAGACTGCAAACAGCATATCGAGGTGCTCAAAGAGTCTCTCACTGCCAAGGAGCAACGTGCTGCCATCCTTCAAACAGAGGTAACAGAACAACCCTTAAAACATAACGAAAATAAACATAACAATTCACTGCCACACAAACATTTTCATACTCCAAACCAAACCGAGCAAATAAGAGGCTAGCCCTGAGCCCGAGGCATATTACTGCAAATCATATCAGCACTTTATTTACTCTGGGACTTCAAACTAAACTGTGACTCAGGGCTCCACCAAATATATAGAAATGAGAAGTGCACTGTCAAAGCACATCTCATAACCATTAAATAGCTACACAAACAACTAACTGAGGATGCATTACCCTTACTGTAATGCATACGCCTTACATCATTCCCATACTACAAAATACTCGCTCAGGACCTATGCTCCTTTGAATGACATAGAGATAAAGTTAAAATTGATTAATACTAGGGCCGGGACTTTAACGCGTTAATTAAGATTAATTAATTACACAAAAATTAACGCGTTAAAAAAATTAACGCATTTTAATCGCACTTATTTTTGCACCGTGGAACGTTTCTCACTGGATGAGTTTCAGGCGTACCGATTATACTGGAGCACCAACTAACGTTCATGACTTCAGACAACAACAAACCACAGTGAACAACAGTGGGAAATGTTGTTTTAAAAAACGGACGGATGGAAGCGTTGATAAGAGCACGGTTGTGTGCAAATTATGCAAAAAGGAATTCGCAAGCGTGGAAGCTAGCGTGGACGTTAGCCTCTTTTATCGCGTTCACACCAAAAAGAGCCGGTACTAAAATTAGTTAATGAGAACCTTTTTACCCCCACGAAAGTCCCTGCTAGAGAGCAGAGAGCTGCTAGAGAGCAGGGACTTTCGTACGGCTCTCTTGTGAGAAAATAGCTATATTTCTGATTGGCTGGGCGGATTGCAAACCACGCCCCGTAAAACTCCCAAAAAGTTTTGTGAAGCCGCCATTTTATTATCCTCGCATTAGCATTATTAGCATTAGCCCAGCGCAGAAACGCAGAGAGACTAACTTATGGCAACACAAAATAAAACATGGGAGCGGTGGAGATGAGGAGGTGTCGGCGTTCTGGCGATTTACTCGGAAGGCTGCTGGGACTCCCAGCAGCTTCTACTGAAGCCAGTCCCCAACTCCGGGGACTTCCGGCCGGGGACTTTGGGCGGCAGTATACGCCGTGAAGTGGTTTGCGGCCTGCCAGTAAACCCAAAGCAGAAGAAGAAGAAGTGACGTCAGCAGCTTCATTTGCCTAATCCTCCCCCAGGTTCAAAGAGTTCTCATGAACTAAATTCTCATGAACCTTTGTGGGAAAAGTACTGCGGTGTGAATGCGCCTAATGGTATACTAAAATCCATGTGAAAAAAAATTGCTTCTCACTGTTCTTAGGTCAAATATGTATATGCGATTAAAAATGCGATTAATTTCGATTAATTAATTACAAAGCCTCTAATTAATTAGATTAATTTTTTTAATCGAGTCCCGGCCCTAATTAATACCTAAAAGCCAGTATTAGCTGTCAAATCAAATCAGGTTTTATTTATATAGCACATTTTAAAAACGATTTTGGTCGAGCCAAAGTGCTGTACATGCAAATAATAAATAACACATTACTACAATCGCAAAACAGAGGACAATAAATTACAACAGCAAATCAAACACAGGGAAATGTCATGAGTCGTGCTCCGCTCTGACTAGAAGGCCAGGGAGAAGAAACATAGCTGTGCCTATGTTTGTCTTATAATTCCTTGTTACTCATTTACCATCAAATAAAAATGATGTAAGATTATTGTATTGTAAGTAGACTCACTGCACTGGGTGTGTTTGGCTGTGTCGTGCTTCAGGTAGATGCTCTGCGTCTGCGTTTGGAGGAGAAAGAGTCCTTCCTGAACAAGAAAACCAAGCAGCTGCAGGACTTGACGGAGGAGAAGGGCACTCTCGCCGGAGAAATCAGGGATATGAAGGACATGCTGGAGGTCAAAGAAAGGAAGATCAATGTCCTGCAGAAAAAGGTGAACATCAAAAAAAGACCTGCCCTTTTGGGTGGATAACAGGAGTTTAAAAGTCAAAAAGTGTGACTACAAACTGAGGAAATTGTCCAAACCACTTACTAACCACTCTGAGTTATTGCTACATGATTCATCTGTTACAATGAACTATGGTGAGGAGGTGCAGATGTATGTTGACCTACTCCAGATAAATGAGTAGTGAGTTGGGTAATTTTTCATGTCAGATTTTTGTGTCCTGAACAAAACCAGTCACTCTGTGAAAAGAGAAAACAGAATAGTTACTATCTCCATTAAGACTAGAGTCTCTGCTCTCAGGGGAAAAGTGTCCATAGAAAGACAAGCAAGAAGATATTTCTGCCTCACTGCCTCTAGTGTGTGTGTGCTATAAATACTCCCTCTCTCACACTGACCCGCTCACCCATTCCCTTTGCTTTTTCTCTCTCCCCTTGTTCTAACACACCTCCTCTTTCTCGTCCATCTACTTTTATCCCTCTCTTTGACATCTCTCGTGATTTCTCCTGATGTGGTTATTTGGTTTCATTTCTCTGTTGTGTCAACCATATAGTATAGTATATTAGATCAGCACACACGTTTTAATGTCTTTAAATAGCTGTGTTTTTACATTAGTCTCAATGCATAGTTCTAACAGATTGCTGCTTGATTTATATTCTGTTCTATTTTCAGTTCTACTTCCTAAACTCCTCAAAGTCTGGCCGTTTCTGATGTTTTTAATGGAAATGCTTCGTTATAAAGCCCCTGCACATTTCAAACTATGAACATGACGTTGTCTGTAGAGGGTCCAGCTCTTAAAGCAACGTTGAGTACTCTGGTTTAAAGTCATGCTTTTTACACCTGCTTCTTTCCCTTATTTCGTCCCTGTGCCACCTCCTCCTCCCTGTGTCAGATTGAGAATCTGCAGGAGCAGCTGCGAGACAAAGACAAGCAGCTGGGGAATCTGAAGGACCGGGTCAAGTCTCTGCAGACCGACTCCAGTAACACAGACACTGCCCTGGCGACCCTGGAGGAGGCTCTGTCAGAGAAGGTATGGTACAAAACTGCCGCATTAGGGAGGAGCAGTGTTCACAGTTGAGATGTAAACACCTGCTGCAGGACAAAATGATTGACGTGTGGCAGTTTTTGTACAGATTTAACAAACAAGATAGTCTCAGCAAAAAGCTAATAAGCATATTTTCCAAACTTTTCCTTAGATCAAACCCAAAAGTAATAATCCTTTACGTTTACTCCGCAAATTTGAACTTTTTGTTTTTGACACCTCATACAACTTAAAGTTCTTAGCGCTTACTCTTACACTTAATTCTTAAGTCGCTTGATATGTGTCTTGTTTCTCATACTGAGCTAAGACTTTGGTAATTCTTAAGATGTTTCTTTAAAGCATTCTCAAGTGTATTTCATTTAACTCTGTTTTGATGTCTCTGTGTGTTAGGAGAGGATTATAGAGCGTTTAAAGGACCAAAGGGAGAGGGAAGACAGAGAACGTCTGGATGAAGTGGATTCCTACAGGAAGGAGAACAAGGATCTGAAGGAGAAGGTCAACGGCCTTCAGATAGAACTAACAGAGAAAGAGGTCAGTGAGTACAAAGACATGCTGCATCTTTTTCTCTACTACTCTGCTCTGCTGTACTTTACTGCATATCTTTCCTGTTCCTATCAGTAGGCCCTTACTTTGTAACCTGTGTCACTTTGTCCTAGTTTGACCAGCTGGTTTGAACCTGTGCTAACTCTCTGCGCTGTCTCCCTGCAGTCCAGCCTCATCGATCTGAAGGATCATGCTTCGTCTTTGGCCTCCTCTAGCCTCAAGAAGGAATCAAAGCTAAAAACACTGGAGATCGCCATCGAGCAAAAAAAAGAGGAGTGTAGTAAGTTGGAGACGCAGTTGCAGAAGGTAAGGGTGCATTTCAAAGTACACATTTTACTCATCGTGCTAATGTGTAGATCTCATTATTATTTTATGACACAGGTATTTACTATTCCATTTGTTTTTATACTGGACTTAAAGCTCTATCATTCTGTCCACATGTTGCATTAAAGAGGCAGTCCAAAATAAGGGTGAAACATTGGCATTAACGTTGGCAAACGTTGGCATTACAATCTGTAATGTAGTAGATTTTCACATGATATACATCTGAATTTGACATCTAAGTTTAAGAAAAGTTAAAGAGCAATAACTACAAGGCTTTATAAAAATGTGTTTGTCACCTACTGTTTCAAAGGTCAAATGTGTTTTACTTTCAAATGTACAGTTGTTGTTCTTTGTAACCAATGCTCTGAACACACTCAAAACATCGATTTCATTTTTCATTTTCAACTCCCACATACATCTGATTTGTTTAACCCTTACACCCAGTCAATATACCCATTGGATGCATACAAATTAAAACCAATGAAAATGAATTTTAAAAATGAAAATGAAAAAAACATTATCTTTATGAAAAGGTTATACACAGATGAAGAAGGTGTCAAAGAGAGAAATTGCTTATTTTAGTCTTCATTAAAATGTTATGATTAATGCAGTTTAAAGGGGACCTATCATGCAAAATGCACTTTTGTATGTCTTTTATACATGAATATGTGTCCCCGGTGTGTCAGGGAACTCACCAAGTGTCAGAAAACACAACCCTCTCTCTTTTCCTCCATACACAAATCTCTAAAAACGGGGCTGCAACGGAGCTGATTATTATTTGAATTTTTCTGATGTCAGAAAAGGGGTGCTCCGCCTATATGGGCAACTCTCCACCTATCAGGGGAATGAGAGACCGCTCGAAAGCGCTGGAGACGCTGTAGTACATATGCCAGGCCTGTAAGTGGCACTGTAGTCTTCCACAAAAGCAGAATCAGCCCTTGCAAAAACAGGGCTGGAAAGAGCAAATAGAGCGAAATGAGGCTTGGCTAAAATGCATAATCTGTTTGGTATTTTGAAAAAAAACTTCTCACACATGTTTTATATAGGTATGGCCCTACAATATATGTTTCAAATATACCATGATAGGTCCACTTTAACTTTGGCTGAACTATGCATAGCTTCTCTGGAACCACGTTGAAAGAGACTATCAAGTTATTAAAAAGAGTTTTGTATTTTTTATATTTCCATCTCCACTAATTTACAGTATTTCTGCAACTAAGACCTTGCACCAAGGCCTCTCACTATATCGTTATCAACTTATCGTACAATATGGACAAGAACATCAGATCATTTTTCTATATTTTCTTTTAACAAAAGCAGTGATTGTGGCAGGCCTTCTCGCTGTGTGTTTTTTTCCATAGAGGGTGATTCTCAATGGCTAATCTCCAATTCCTCAACAGAATGCACTTGTTGCCATTAAACATAAGGAAATGTGAAGACTTTTAATCCTTTTTTAAGCTTCATACGGAAGAATGTGAACCTGCCTTATATAAACACAGTTGATTATGATAATAACACCCTCGCTGCTGTGATTGGCTGCACTGCTCTGTTAGGCCTGCTGCAGGGAGCAGGCAGTCCATAAAATACGTCACCCGCCTCCTCCTACTCCATTACCCACAGGCTATCCCCATGTCTGTCCCTCTACATTTGTCCGTGCTGTGTTGTCCCTAACCTGTAACAACGTCTGCTGTAGCCTACTGACACTATGTTACTGCTCTGTCCAACATGTATTGTGACATGTCTGATCCTGCTGTTCCCTCCTCTGGCTCAACTAAATCCTAACACTTACTCTCCCGCCCCGCTCCCTTCCTCAACCCTTCCGTTTTCAATGTAGCAAGCTGAGCAGCTATTCAGTCACATGAAAAATCCTGTAAGTCCCTCTCCTGAGCTCTCTGAGGCCCATATTGAAAGCATGAGGACCACTGATTTAGTCTTTGAAACATGCTAAATGGTGATCATGCCATCCGTCAGCGCAGGTTCTGCTTACACCTCCGAGCCACCAGACGCATGTTGATCATCACACCGTACTGATATAGTGAGCTTTACACTGCACTCAGAGTCCTGTGCAACGTACTCATCCTGCAACTGTTTGTGTTGTGACACATGGTGAAGCTGGTGCTTATTAAACAGTATTTCAAGATAATTCTGAACTTTATTAATAGTGGTCTGTAGCTGGTTTATCTGTTGCTAGTGTATTTAACTACAGTGTGTTTTCTTCTTCTTGCACATTAGTGAAAAAAAAACAGGTTTCGAAGTGTGAAGCTGACCTTTTGTTATCGTTTTTATAACTGAAATATGTTTAAAGACGACGGAGAAAAAATGTGGATTATAACTTTTTTTTGTCTTTTACAGAATACAATTCTGTGTATTTAAGAATCTCAGATCCAGGTCAGGTGTAAAATAGTTTCAAGGGGTGCACTGATAATCGATTTTTAAAGCTGATAACATCACGTGTATCTTTGACAGATTTTTGTTGAGTTTATAAGTACAGTAGCTATAGTGTGTTTTTACAATCTTTGAACACATCCTAAAAAGATCCTTGGCTTTCGACATCTTAAACGGCAGGCTGAATGGAGCCTAATTTCTAAATCCAAAACATTTATTTTAACAAGGTTATTTTGAAATGCCCTCACATGAATTGGTGGATCTATAATAACGATGTACATTTTTGCAATCATTGAAAGAAATCTTCCACAAGTAAAATCCTGACATCACTCCTCATGCTTAAAATATGAAACGTATTCTCCATTCTTTTGACTGACAATCACAAAGACTGTGCAGCTTCGTTGGGTTTGCATGACGTGGTCGACCTTGTTGCATGTTGTCACTGTTGGTGTTGCCACGCTTTCTTTCGTCACAGTGTGGTGTGGTTAGCTGAGGTGTCAGCCGTGGTTGGAGATCTCTGCAGTGTTTTGGTGGTTGCACTATGGCTCTGTACAACTTTGCACTTTTGCGACCTGTGTTGACGTGTGGCTGCATATTGTCTCGAGGGTGATGTGTACCACTGTAATGTACTTCATGAAGAGTTACAAACTGTTGCAATAGTAGTGAGATAAGTCAGTATTGACTAAGCAGTAGAGCTGTGTTTAGTTTGTCACAGAAAGAGACAGAATCACAATTTATCTTTCCACTGCCACTAATTTGTCACCATTTTTGACACAAGACACAAACACACACATACCCAATCCTGTATTCTGCACACTCACCAAGTGGGGGAAGTGTCTGGCAGTCTCAGAGGGCTGTTAAATGGAGCTAAATAATAGCTCTGTTAAAGCTAATGAGCCAGCACCAGCGCCCTTGTCCACAACATTTTACTCTGCTATATTCATTCAGAAACAGAGAGGGAAAGAGAGAGTGCAAGGGGAGTGGTTAATATAAGACAATGATGGACTGCAATGTACCGCGTGTATCTCTCTTCAGTGGGCAGTAAAACATGCTGTGCTGTGCTGCATGATTATCAATCAATCAATCAATGTTTATTTATATAGCCCAATATCACAAATGTTACATTGATGTTATAATGTTAACTGAGTGTATCTATGGTTGCGTGCATGTTTGTGTCTTTCTCTGGCACGTGGATGCAGAAGGCCCATGAGGTGGATCATCAGACCGGCCCCAGAGGGAACCCGGAGTACGTGGACCGAGTGAAGCTGCTGGAGAAGGAGATGAATTACTACAAGGACGAGGCGAACAAGTCTCAGACGGAGGTGGAGAGGCTCCTGGACATCCTGCGAGAGGTGGAGACTGAAAAGAATGACAAGGACAAGAAAATCGCTGAACTGGAAAGGTAATTAACTTTGACTGCTTGGACAAGTTGGCAAAAGTATTCAAAGGCATCTTAACCTTAAAGGTGGGGTAGGTATGTTTCAGAAACCGGCTCGGGTGCACTAAAATTAGAAAGTACACAGCCGAAAAGAATCCACCCCTTCCTTCAGACTTCCTTACAGAGCACCTCCTCCAACACACATGAACGCGCACATGACGTCAGCAGACTGGTGAAAGTGGCCGCCTGTTGCTGGCGAGTCATTGAAGTACTGCTGCAATGCACGCCCAATGAGGGCACGAGATACATTTGTGCGTGCACGAGATGGAAGGCTGACAGACAGGGCGGCAATCCAATCCGTTTAGCCGGGTACGCTAAACGGATTTACAGTATTACGGGTTCCACAGATGACATTTTTTTTATGGATTTTTTGTCAAAGCACTTCAGATATTCATTGCTATCGGGATGTTAAGAGCATTCCATGGAATATAACAAAAAGTGTATCTCGAGCCGGTTTCTGAAACGTACCTACCCCACCTTTAACTTTACACTGATGTTTCTGCATAAACATACTATCCTCTAACAAACCCCTTCTGGCTTTCAAACTATGATATACAATAATGCAAACATTCATTACAGGAGCACAACATGATTTAAAAAATCCAGTGATTTATTTTCTCTCTTACTCAAAGTGATATGTTGCTGCTGTGGACATACAGATAGTTATGGCTTTATCTGTATATTTGTTTTAAATGTTGCCTTATTGTTTGCATCACACAAAAAACTCTAAAACATTTATTTTGTAATTTGTGTGAATTTGTTATTATCCCAAATGTTTGTTTATATTGTATATATACATGTAGATAATTTTTTCTGTGGTGTTTGGTATCGTGAATTTGAGAAAGCACATTGTCTTGCACTGAACCCAGACCTGGTCTTACACTCAGAAATACACCCTTTGATGGACAATCATTTCAGCTGCTTGCTGAGACACACACAGAAGGCTCTCTGTTGAAGTTGTGACGCTATGTGAGATGTGATATTTGAACACAAAGTGCCACTCAATCACCCCCATAATGGAAGAGGTCAAACTGATTTCAGTTAATGGACCACATAAATAAAGCTGGTGGACTCATCAGCTCTTGGCTCACTTCTCAGTGTGGTACGTGGTCTTGAGCCTCAACACTAGAAGCTTTTGGCTTTGGTTCAGCTGTTGGAGGAAACCATCGTCATTCACTTTGGCTGGAATTTAAAATGATGAAATAAAGACTGAATGGACTGCATGAAAATGACACATTAGCTCTGTCTAGAGAAGAAAGAGAGCATTAAGAGTTGAGTAGAGCCAGTAGAGTACCATGCAGTGAAAATGTGGCTTTAAAAAAAACAGGGTCCATTTAATTTTTGTCTCATGCTCATTTGTTGGTGGTTTTCAATTAATTGACTGTTCTTTTCCTTTTTTGCCAACTTTACCCACTCTTTTCTATCCCTTTTACCTTTCTATCATCTGTTTCATGCCCACCTATCCCTTCTTCAACCTCTGCCATTGATCTTTTTTTCAATCGACAACTCAACCTTTTTTTAAATCTCTCCACCATCTCCCGGGCTCCTTTTCTGTTGTGCACCCCGACACCAGCCCCCCTTCCACTGCCCCTCGCCCCGCCTCTCGTCCCGGTGGCAGAGCTCCCCCTGACCCGCTCCCTTCAGTGTCCGCAGCCCCCCAGCAGATAGGGGGCATGGTGTGGGATTTCCTGGGAAAGTGAGTGCTCTGCCCTGGCACTTTCTGCTCGGCTGCGTGGTTAAAGTCTCGGACTGCGACTGCTGCAACTGCATCTGGTTACACCTGTGTGCCTGGGTCTGCCTGCTGTCTGAAGGATTCACATCACTTTGTATCAGAGTGACGGGCTTTTGGTGTTAGCGCTCTACTGCACACATGATGCAAAGATCCCTGGATTCATGTTTGCTTCTATTTATTACTCTTGTGTTTACTCAACGGTATGCATGTGTGCCATGAATGTTTTTGAACTACTCTGTGTGAGTGTGAGAGAGTTTAGGCAGCACGTTTATTATTTTTCCAAACTGCATGTGGCAACCATCATTAAAAGTCATCTTAGCCTGAACTGATGACAGAATGGAGAATAAAGTAAATTGACAAATCACATTACAATGACAAACCAGCACCACATCAAAAATAATTATTTATTTCATATGTGACTCAAATATTGTATGTCTTAATGATCCAAATTAATAACATGTTTTGAGTTCAGGATTTGTAATTCAAAGGCGTTCATATAGTATATTCTGTGCTTTACTTTGGATTGGCTTAACAGTAGACTTGACTTCATGCTTGGTTTGCTGCTGTGGCCTGCTTCTGTAATGATGCATAGTAAAGTCCCACAAAAAAAAAATCACACCAGGGATGCAGCAAACTAGTAACGACATTTCACAGATTTGACTTTGAAATGTTCACAGTTTTAACTGAAAGCCCCTGTCAAAAAGTGTGCAGAAATATGTGTATATATAGATATTTAATGCTGTAAATACTGCATATATACTGCATTAGAAGCGTGTTGTTCCCTACTCACCTTTCGTTTTTCATCTATTTTGTTAACTATGTTATATTTTCTGTCCTTCAGTGTGCTTTGTTAAGTGAAAATACACACTGACACACTAACAGACGCACACATTCACGTTTTTGTGTCTTTATGTGGCATTGGTTGTCTGTTGTCTCCTATACAAGATAATTCCATCCAGAGCTGAGGCCTCTTCTTGCTTCCTCAGCTCATTGTATCCACCCATCTCCCCCTTTACCCTCACACCCCTGACAGCCCCTCTCTCTTCTTGTGGTTTTTTCTCTTTGCCAACCTTCCTGCTCTCCTTCCCCTTCACCCTTCCAAGCTTGCTCTAACCGATACAAAGAGAAACAGCCTAGTGACCTGCATGAACAGAGCTGAGTCTCCAAGTCTACACACGTCTGTGAGTGAGGTGCTGTAGTAGGTAGGGTCTGGACTGAACCCTTAATCGTGAAGTGTGTCAGTCCAGTTGGGTCTTTTCTGTCTGAACCTCCCTGCATCCATGACTAATTCTCCCAGTAGCTCACTCCTTCTCCCGGTCTAACCACGGTTGGCTTTCCTTCCTATTGCTCGGCCACTCAGACCTGTCTTCCCTCTTCTTCTTTCGCCCTGCTGACTAGTGCCTGTCTGACTGCATGTCTCCAAGGTTTGGCAGCAGATGCACACGGTGCCGTAATTTCAGAGAAGGTGCATCCTGCATTATCTGTGTCAGGCTGCAGTGCAGTGGCTGTCACAGGCGACTCTGTAATATCCCATGCACAATGAATACACTGTGATCTCCTCGGGGTCCTCTGTACTGTTTTTTGTGGTTGTTTTTTATTTTGTGGATCTAATGTATCTTTTGTTTTGTTTTTTACCTTTCCTTTGTGTGCTCTCGTCTCCTCCACTTGTCGTCTCATATCTTTGTCTTCTACCTCATCCTCTCCCCATCTGCAGTCTAACTCCAAGGTAAGTTATGCCCCTCCCCACATTTCCCACCCATCTCTACCTCGATCCACCCTAACTCTTGTGCTTAATGTGATTCATTTCAGCAATGTCATTTTTACATGAAGCTATGAATTAATCTGTGATACTCATGTCTTGTCGCTGTCCCGGTCATCTTGTGATTGCTACCATTTTTTTTAAACAACATTCATTCAAAATGCACCTGACACGATCATCCATTACGCTTTACTTGTTTTCTTGTCTGTTTTTCATGTTTTTTCTTTTTGTTGTATGATATTTGGGAATATATTGTACCCTACTCACACTACTTACTGTACTTCCTATGCAACACTAATCCCTCAATAATATAATGCATTTTGACATTTTATAGTAAATAAATGTTGCAGCAACTACAGATTGGATCTCCGAAAAGAATGTATAAGCATGGAAATATCCTTAAAGTTTTATGGTTTTACAGACAAGGTGGCAAAGACCAGACCAAGAAGGGTCCAAATGTCAAACTGGGACCACAAGGGGACAAGAAGGGCTTAGGACAAGACCCTCGTAAGGATGGCTCCATGGACCACTTAAAGGTACGGTTAAGAAAGAACACTGTGTATTTACTATGTACTGTATGTAAAAAGAGGGACGTAGTCACCAAGACTTCATCGATTGGTTATTTGACTGCTGTTTTGCAAGCTCCAGTTATGCATTGCATGGCTGTCACTATTTCAGTTTTATGAAACAAGAAGGTGAAGAAAATTCAAATTTAAACACGGAAAAATACACTTTTAGGGACAAAAAGTTACTAAATGTTCTGAGGTGAAATGACACCGTGAATAGGTCAACGTTGTACGACCAGAATACGACAACAACCAACACAGACACCTTTTGTAGTGGCGACCTGTCAAAACAAATGCTGCTTTATCGTCTGTTTTACTATAAGTACGACCATACTTTACAAACTGAAGATCTTTCTGTATTGAACGAGACTTGAAACCGCTTCAAACTTGTTGGGGCCATATGTTTTGAAGTGGTTATAAATCATATCCAAAGTAGGGTCGATTTCTCATAGACTTCGCTATACTGTAATCAGACTTCTTTTTCAAATGGCCTTTTGCTGGATATTGGAGAAATCCAGGTTTAAGGCACTTCCACATTATCTCCCATTTCAGACCCAAAGGTTGCTGCTTGGTATTAACCGATGCTTCAACATGTTTTTAAGGAAACATGCGTCTTCATTTCTATGTGTCACATCTTGTGTGGATTCCTCTGTGATGCAGTTGGAGGAGCTGATGAATACGCTGGAAAGGACGAGGCAGGAGCTGGATTCCACAAAGCAGCGTCTCTCGTCCACACAGCAGTCCCTGCAGGAGCGGGACGGCAACCTCACCAACATGAGACAGGAGCGCAGGAAACAGCTGGAGGAGATCCTGGAGATGAAGTTAGTGCCATCATGACATATTGTCAGCTTCACAAATACATCAAATAATTTTGTGATGGCCACTTCTCTTGTTGTTTTTTCTGGCTAAGGCTTTAATTCATTACTGGTCTGGAATCTCAAATGTTCCATTAAAATAATAATAATTTAAAATACATTAACATACATAAATACAATAATTCCTAGTTTACATTTTAAATCAATTGAGCCTTTTCACTCCTATAGTATAAGTATATCCATTAAGTATCAGATACTAAATAAATAGTAGACAATAGTCCCACATATACAAATAAAATAAACCTCCTAATAACTTTTTCATGGATGAAATTTCCCAACGTTTAGAGTCTTTTTTGTAAACTTTTTTTTTAAGCAGCATCATGTTCATAAGTATTTACTTGCTCTTAAACAGTACCTGACATTAATGTAATTCATTTGATTGATTCGCTTGATCTGAAGTTTCTTTAAAGGACCCATGTCATGGCCATTTCTACTGATCATAATTCCATTGTTGAGGTATACTAAAATAGATTTATACTGTGCAATTTTCCAAACTCACATTGGTTTCTCATACAGCATCTCTGTATAGTATGTGTATTCACTCTCTGTCCTAAACGGCTTGTTGGAGCGTGCCCCTCCCTCCCTGTGAGCCCAGTGTGCTCTGATTGGTCAAGCGACGTGCAGCTGCTCGTGAGGAGCTGCTGTGAGGAGCAGACAGGGCTTCCGTGTCGGCGAAACAAATACAGCAAGAACAAGTGAAACTCATCCTGAGCACACACAAACACTCACAGCCGAAGTAAAAACAATACGTGTGGCTTGATATTGAATAAGAAAAAGGTTTGTAACGCTGTGAGAATGGGTCTGCGGAGAGCATTTCTCCGCGATCCCAACTTAGCAGTCCGAAAAACGTTTACCCATTTAAACAGTCGTGGTCGATACCTTGTTTGTTTTAAACATCATAAATACACAAACAACAATGAATACTTTGGGTTGTGTACCCGAATCTCCCGCTGGTCCAAACAAAGTAGGAACAGCATCGTTCTTCAGTGCCCTACGCTGTACATATCTGGCATGAATCGCTGAAAGGTTTGGGAAGCTTTGTTTCGTGAAAGGCTGGCAGAGGGTGCAGCCATAGCTCTGGGCGTGGCTACTGGGTATCCATACGTAGCGATACCCAGGAAGAAAATGAGAAATCTCCAACGAGGCGTTTTGGGGAGGTCTGTGTTAGAGTTTTACTCGCTACAGGGTGTACTTTGAGGGTTTTTGACTCTGCAGACCGTTTACATGCATAACAACCTTCATAACACACAAGGGGACGGGTAATAACCGGAAAAGCATGACATGGGACCTTTAATTAAGAGTGGATTTGGATGGCTTACCTGTATAACATTTATTTAATGTTCTTTCTAATTCAAAGAATATAAATGCTGATAACAAAACGTTGTTGTTTCTTCTTCAGGCAACAGGCTCTGCTTGCAGCCATCAGTGAGAAAGATGCTAATATTGCACTGCTGGAGCTGTCGACCTCCAATAAAAAGAAGACCCAGGATGAGGTGCTGTCCCTCAAGAGGGAGCGGGACAAACTGATGCACCAGCTCAAGCAACACGTTAGTATTGCAGCATAATGTCAATGAAAACTGTTGGCAACATTAATCAAAATGAAAAAGGCAACTAGACATGTTTTCCATTTAATCTACAGGGGGGTAGTGCACATGCATGGCCACTGATCCTCTTTGCTTGTTCAGTATGTCTCATTTTGCTGTATGAGTCAAATCTATTGTTACTGTGCAAGTCAAATCTCAAGTAATTCCATCCAAGTCCAACTCAAGTAACAAGTTTTCATTTGCAAGTCATTTGGGAGTTTTATCTGGCCATTAACATGCCATTTCATTTGAGCTTTGATAGTTTCCTATCAAAGCTGTGTTCATTTCCATAGCTGAGGTCAAATCCATTCAGTGCATAGGCCTAGTGATGTTAAATTCAAGGTGTGTTTACCAGGTCCAAACTTCAGTCTTAAATGTTTTTGCTTTCAAGCCTCAAGGCATGTCAGGTCTTCAAGGAGTCAAGTCTCAAGTAAGTAAAGTCTTGCAGCAGTTAAGTCCAAGTCTAATCTTAATCTTTGACTTGAGTCTCACTCGAAGTCTTAGATCTAAAGGAGGATAGGTCCCCAGCTGACCCAGAAAGCGACGCAGGTTCTGGTCCAGGCTCTCGTCATCTCACGCCTAGACTACTGCAACTCCCTCCTGGCTGGTCTACCTGCATGTGCCATCCGACCTCTGCAGCTCATCCAGAATGCAGCGGCTCGTCTGGTCTTCAACCTTCCTAAATTTTCCCACACCACGCCGCTCCTCCGCTCCCTTCACTGGCTTCCGGTAACTGCTAGAATCCACTTCAAGACAATGGTACTTGCGTACCATGCTGCGAATGGATCTGGCCCTTCCTACATCCAGGACATGGTTAAACCGTACACCCCAGCACGTGCACTCCGCTCTGCATCAACAAAACGGCTCGCTGCACCCTCGCTGCGAAGGGGACCCAAGTTCCCATCAGCAAAAACACGTGGGTTTGCTATCCTGGCTCCAAAATGGTGGAATGAGCTCCCCATTGACATCAGGACAGCAGATAGCTTACACACCTTCCGGCGCAGACTGAAAACTCATCTCTTTCGACTCCACTTCGAGCGATAGAATTACTAACAAAGCACTTATATACTAATAAAGGACTGGCTTACCTAAAGCCAGTTGAGTAGCACTTGAAATGTTTTTGCTCTATGAAACCTGATGTACTTATATGATTCTGTTTTCTTCAAGTTTGTATTTTGTTGGTCGAACGCACTTATTGTAAGTCGCTTTGGATAAAAGCGTCAGCTAAATGTAATGTAATGTAATGTAATGTAATGTAATGTAAAGGTCTAGTATGATTTATACACCAGAAATTCAGGCAGCAACATTACGGCCTCTTAATGTCTCTGTAAGTGGCCCTTTATTGCCATGATGTATTAATTAAAAAATAATGACGGTTAGACCTCTGTTTATTGTGATGTATGCTGCTTATTGTCAGTGAACTTCAACATGTTTTCAACCTGACTCATGAGCAGCTCTTCTTGTAGTTTATGTACAGTAAATAACACTAAAGTATGTACACAAATGATTATCACTAATCATAATGATGTAGAGAGAATGCAGTGAAACAGCATGATTAAAGACAAATTGTGGTTATAGTGTACATAGTCCCATGTCAACAAGGACTGACACTTAAAAGACCAGTTCAACATTTTGTAAAATATGTTATACGGTAAATATTAGTATGGAATGACTGCAGTCCCCAGGAAAACAGCTGAGAGTAAGGAAGTCACTGAACCCAACCCAGAAAGAGATTTAGCATAAAACTCACCTTGAACCACATCTTTGTAATGATGTATAGTAACACGTTAGTTAGTGAGCTGGGAGTGAATTTTGATGCTTTTGGACTTTTCTCGAGCTGTTTATCTTAATGCTCAGTTGGCAAGTGACTTTAGATCCGTATTTAGTGTACAGTGGTAGTGATCTACTGTAGGTATTTAACAATTTAGATTGTTCCTGTATTTTTTAAACCAAATCACAGTATAGTTCAAAAATGAATACAGAGATAAATCAACTTCAGTCTGAGAATAAAAGAAACACATACGCCTCAGTGTTGTTTGCATGGTTATTGCACTGGATTGTAAAACATTGTTTTTTTCACGCTTACCCTGTTGCTGCTTTGAACAACTGAATTTCCCCTCGGGGATTAATAAAGGTTCATCTTATCTTATCTTATCTTATCTTATTGTAGGTGTTCCTTGTTTTTATGTCAACCCAAATGTACTAAATGCTGTGTATTGTCCAGTCATTAACTCATTTGATGTTCATTGTGAGGGAATACTGTTCAGATCAGCATGCACTAACAGTCCTCTCTTTCTGCAGACACAAAGCCGGATGAAGCTGATTGCCGACAACTACGAAGACGAACAATATCATCCCCACGCTCCTCACCACCCCCAGCCTCAGCCTACCCATGCTCAGCCTCCCCATGCTCAGCCTCAGCCCCAGCCTCAGCCTCAGTACCCCCACCCTCCCCACGCTCCCCATGCTCCGCACGCTCCCCACCCTGCCCACCCTCCCCACGCTCCTCACGCTCCTCACGCCCAGCAGACTCCATATCCCAACACCATGCATCCGCAACACCCGCAGGCCCCCCCAACAGCACCCACACCCACAGCAGGCACAACCCCAATACCCTCACCCCCAGCAGCACCCCAATCAGCACCCCCAGCAGCACCCCAATCAGCATCCCAATCAGCACCCACAGCAGCACACCCAGCAGCACCCCCCACCACCTCCTCAGCACCAACAGCACCCACGACCCCCACAGCCCCAACACCCTCACCAACAGCACCCTCCCCAGCACCCACACGGACATCCTCCTCCCCAGCACCCTCACCCGCAGCACCCACACGGCCCTCCCCAACAAGGACCCCAACATCCACATCCCCAGCACCCCCAGCACCCGCATCACGGCCAACATCCACGTCACCCATCGCCCCATCATCGTGGAGGGCCGGCCCGAGGACCCCCACATGCTGGTCACCGCCCTGCCCAGGACCAGGTGAGAGGCCATTTGTTTTGTAGTTTTAAGTTAAAACAGTACTACAACTACTCCTAGACGTTTATAACATATTTTCTTTCTCACACTGCCTGCTGTTACAGAGAGGTTATTTGTTCAACTGTAACTCTGGTTTCTGTCTACTTCCTCCTCTTATGCAAATCCCTGCTGCTTGTGTGAAATGCTACCATTAGCAGGATGACGACGAGGGCATTTGGGCATAATCCTTGCTGTGACAACCAAAGCTCTAATATTGTTTTGAGGGGTGAGATATGTTTAAGATGTTATAACTTTATGATTCTCATTTTCTTCATGCTTTATAACTTTATAACAGCTGCATGACGCCTTGATTTTTGTAATCTCTCACATTCAGATGATTCAGTCACTACTGGAGTAGCACAGCCACGCCACGATGTTGAAACACTACCCGACCAAACATGTATTACCTTCACTCAGTCGACACTCAGCAATGGGACTTTTGTTTATTTTCTCTGGGGACGAGGAGGGGGCACTCAGGTGTGCAGGTCAGGCGGGGAGACTGACAGATGATCAGGTAATTTCCAACACATAATGTACAATGACACACACACAATGAATCTAATCAAAATAAATGTACAAACTTACTCTATTTAGTTTTTCTCTGCTCAAGGTGACCTGGGACCTCTTCTCTGTGTGAAACAGGAGCAGCCGTCCTCTTCTTCCTCTGTACAGAAACACAGATGCAGGACTACATTAAAATGATGTTGATACCCATAGAGACAGATGTGCCCTGTCAGATTCTTGCTTGAACATGGCATGTGATCAACATGGCAGCCCTACGTCTCACAGAGGTCACCTCACCTGTCTGTCACCTGCTGATCACTACACCTCTTCAGGCCAACAACGCCCTCTCCATCCACCCAGCAGAGATCTCATGACTGCCTGCCAGAGCCCAGTATTTGTTCCTCATCCTCCTCCCTGCGATGGATCAAGATCCTGGTCTTCTTGCTGTCTGTTTCTCCTACCCACTGATCCCTCTGGCTGGCTTCCCCACCTGACTCTGTTCTGGTTTCTTGATCCTCACTGCCCTGCTGACCCACCTGGTGACATCTGACCCCTCGACCTGGCTGTCATCACCCTCATGACTATTTTGTAGTTTTAATCATTTGATCGTGTCGATGAGCTAATTTACCCTTTGTGGCACACAGTGACCTCTTTTTTACCTTTATACATGCCAACACACAACACATCTGTTTAGAGGCACTTGCTTTTTCCACACACCAGATTAGATCGTTTTCTGTTTTAATTTCTTGTTGGTAAAAGGGAGAGCTTAAAGCTTGCTGATAGTATGCCTTTAGCCTTGCCTGCAGTGGTGGGGTTCCCTTGGCTACTGAAGCAGGGCCTTCCAGCTCATGGGCTTGTTATAGCCTCAAGGCTGTGGGTGCTATCAATGTTTCTCTTCATCTTACCTCATTTTAATCAAAAGTAGTCAACAAAAGAATCAATCTATGCAGAAGTCAATGTAGAGTGAATGCATTTTTATTCCCACATCCTTGCTCAAATTTATCACCAAAAGTGTAATCAACCATCCAATCAGAGCGGCCAAGAGAGGGTTAAAAAAATAAATATCATAAGTCATTTTACCTTTCCTTTCTGATACTATGCACCTATGCACCTCCTCCGTGTTGCAGGAATTTTTACTAATGGTGCTTCTGCTGGTGCTCAAACTAAATGGTGTCAGAAGACCTGGTCAAGAGCATCTTTTAGTCCTTTTACAGTAGAGGGACTTGATCCCAAAACGGGCTTCACAAACAACTGTAAGACTGCTTTGTACATACGTCTTGACCTTATGAACAACAATTACTTCAAGACCCACACAGAGGTGATGGTATGAAGAGTGCTACTATAAATACAGTATAGACTATAAGGTGGAGGTTCAATCGATGTTTTCCCCGCAGGTCTGGCTGTACCATTGACACCCCATCTCTGACTACAGTATGGTCCTGCTCCCCTCTCCGGTGTGACCACCCCAAACATAGTGACCTGTTTTCTCCTTCTCAACAAGGTGGCCTGTGCCTCGTAAAAACTGTACACAATATATATGATAGATATTCATATATATTATACATATAGAGAGAAATCTATAGTGTGTCTATATGTGGTCAGAAAATCGTTTCAAACTGACAAGATATATATGTTTTTTTCTTCATGGTTATTTTTCTAACTGGCTGGAGGTCAGTGAGATGTCTTTAGAGTGTTGAGTGGTGTGATTTTCCTCTGATTTGTACATTGTGAGAAAACCCTTCAGCAACAAGAAACATTCCCTGTCTGAAAACAGGACAGCCCAAAAAGAAAAAAAATATAAGAGCTTTAGAGCAGTTTGAGGAATAGAAGTATATCCAAATCTATTTAGAAGTGTATAAAATATGACATTATTACATTCCTTCCTTATGAAAACATTTAGTTGAACATCACTTGGCTTGTGGTGACAACTTCGAACAAAAAAAAGACTGAATTTTGCAGCTCACATCAGTAGCAATGAGATTATGGCTGCTGGACTAAAGCAGTCAGAAACTTGCACTTGTGAGTGATGACTATCACGTTTAACATCCAAGTAGAGGTTCGAGTGACTCTGTCGGGATGCATTTCTTTCGCGTGTTTGTCGTCGTTGTCGTCTTGTAAACAGAAGTGGTGACATACGTGACTGTGACAGCTGATCAAGTAGAAAAAACAACTCGCATTATATAGTGAAAATTGAATTAGACTGTTACAATCCCCTACTTCCTCTCCCTCCCTTCATGGTGCCTGTGTCTCCTTTATATGGCCAAGTGTTGATTGTTGTATGTAAATGTCTTTCCATCTACCCATCTTCCAAAAAGTATGTGTCCGCTTCACCTATGAACCTACACACATCCTGTCACTGACCAAGAATCCATTGATGTGTGAAACTTTCGTGGTTGTGTTTACAAATGTTAAAAGAAAGGTCCTGATTTGGAATTTTCTTTTTATGGGAAGGCAATGCAAACAGACAGGAGCAAAAATCCTCTCAATCCACCATCGGGGGGCCGAGTGCAATTCCCCGACTTTCAGGTCCTTATCTTTTGAATACTTGAAGTAGGGGGTTCTCCTAATACCATATATGATTTACATGGTAGAACACATGAAACATTTTAATTGTGCGCATGCATGCTGAATTTTACATAACGTGCCAACTGAAAGCGACGACGTAAGGATAATCTCCTGTTCTCTATGCAGAGCGATTTCTCAACTGTTGTGTCAAATAAAAAAATGGTAGGAGACACAGAGGCTTAGAGGCTGGGGCTTGTTCCCTGGGTTTAAACGAAAGACTAATCCTGGGTGTGAAAAACGAACATCGCACTCAGTGTGAGGTGGAGTCAAGAAGTCAAGTCTGTGGCTGGAGGCAGCCGTGTAGAAAAATACTTGAAAGGCCTGTAGGTTCACCAGTTATTTTCAAAAGGCCTTTGAGAAAAAAGTATGAAAAGCCTAACATTTTCACTTTATCGTTGTATACAGGTTGTTTTTCTGTAACTGTATGTTGCTGAAAACTTTGGATTAAACAAATCACTGTGACCAATGCCAGAAACATTTTTTTGTTTTGACAGAACAAAAATTGTTTACATTTTTATTCTTCATTTTTTGTATTTAAGTTAACTTAATTTTGTCTATGGTTTAAGCTTATAAAATATGCCAGTTTGAGACTGTACTATTTGTATAAGTAAATGTTTTGAGCTGTAAAGTAAAGATCTAGGAACACGTTAAATGTGAGTGTCCAGCATGCTGAATGATTACTTGTGTGAACGTGAGCTAGCCTCCCATGATGCATCATTCCTCATTCATTACTTGCATCTGCATCGTGACGGTGTGATGTTGTGTTTGAGAGTGATGTGTGTCTCACTTACTGTGTCCCCTTAGTAGACAGCCTGTGCAGTTTTGTGAGAGTGCAGCATGATTTTGGAGTTGCTTGTGTAAATGTATTCAGAATAGAGAAAGGAGTGATAGTGAGTGTGTGTGCACATAGCTGCTTTCATGGATGTGGGTGTGTGTGTCATGAATGCATAAGAGAAAAATCTATTTAAAAAACTTTATCAGAGGAAGTCCATGGAGAAAAAAGAGAGAGACTGAGTCAAAGTTTTGAATGAAGCATGGATACTCTGTGATGTTTTCTGCTTCTTTTTTTAACCCTCTGAGGCTATCCTCAGCTCCCCAGTTTGCTATTGTATGTGATGTATAACAGAATACTACTATTGAGTGTTGGCCAGCTTGTTTATATCCATCAAATAAAGGTGACTTTCTTTCTGTCTCTGTTGGCATTTTTCTACTCCAGGGATGCAAACTCATCAGGTATGAAAAAGGTGACAAGGATCCGAGCCCCCCGACCCCACGGAATTTCGGCTTTAAAATGAGGAATAACAGGATTTTAGCAGTCAGAACAACTAAAGCAGCAGTTAATAATAACGCCAAAGAGTCCCATCTAATAGAAATATATAAAAGCATTTATTTTAATTGTGTAGCAGTCAGTTTATAATTTTGGCAGCACTGTTGAGCATTTTGAAAATGTATTTTCATGCCTCTGTGCAAGGCTTAGTCTTTGTATCTGTATAGCCACTGGTGTAAAGTAACTAAGTTCATAAACTCAACAAGTACTATACGTGGGTACAATTTTGAGATACTTGTACTTTATTTAAGTATTTCAATGTTTTGCTACTTTGTTCTTCTTCTCCACTACAGTTCAGAGGTAAATGGTGTACTTTTACTCCACTACATTTATGTAATACCTTTAGTTACTTTACAGACATGGATTAATGATGTGAAATATAATCAAGTCTTAAATCAGACTTTAGTTCCACCTGGAGTAAATTCACAAGCTACCCTGCAGTATACAAAGTCATTCAAACTAGCTGCATCTTTACCAGCTTTGAGAACACTTTCATGATCAATCATTATAACACATATCATATATATTATTCTGAAATGGACCAATCTGCACAATGACTACTTTTACTGTCGCTACTTTCACTATATTTTGATGAGAATACTTTTCTACTTTTACTTGATTAACATTTTGAATGCAGAACTTTTACTGTAACAGAGTATGCCTACACTCTGGTACTTTTACTCAAGTACAAGACCTGAGTACTTCTACTTTTACTCAAGTAATACTTTTGTACTTTTATTTGAGGAACATTTTGATTGCAGGATTGTTCCTACATTCCTGGTACTTCTACTTTGACTCAAACCTGAGTACTTGTACTTTTACTCAAGTAGCCTACAAGATTTGAGTACTTCTACCTTTACTAGAGTACTTCTACTTTTACTCTAGGACAAGATCTGAGTAGCCTACTTCTACTTTTAATCAAGTACAATATCTGAGTACTTCTACTCTAGTACAAGATCTGAGTACTTCTACTTTTAATCAAGTACAAGATCTGAGTGCTTCTACTTTTACTCAAGAACAAGATCTATACTTATACCACCTCTGTTTATACAGGTAGCTGAAAAAAACTATTAGAAAACGAAGGCTAAAGCTAACGTTGGTTAGCAGATAGTGACAATGTATGCTAGTTAGCCAGCTCAACGATAATATTGCGACAGAAAAACTGTTCAGTTCACATCACGCTCTGCCGCTCTGCTCTGAACACCTGAAAGACCCGTTCTAACAGCTGTTCACCAGCGGTCCAGTCTGTGCCACAGTGACTCCCGACCACACAGTTAATATTAACGAACGCACCCGTAGGTAATGTAGCTGCTGAAGCTAGACCATCATCGCGGCCGCAGATTACTCCGGGTCTCAGACCCCCCCATACCCCAAAAACATTTTTATTGCAGATCTACATGAATCACAAACACGACCTATTTTGGATTCAAAACGGCGAATTTCGCCGAAAGGTGACAAGTTTGCATCCCTGTACTCAAATCTTAATTATAAGTACTTTCTAGTAATACTACGATCATTATATGCAACTGTTGGATAGTGCAAACACGATATACTATATTGTAGAACAGGTACAAACTTTATTTTTCGTGAATACAAATACAATGTCATTGATACAGTATTGGGAGAAAATCCAAGCAAGCAGTAAATTATTTTTAAATCTATGTATAGTTAATAACATTTTATTTTGTTGGCACCAAATACCAAAACAAGGCATCTAAAGCTAGAAAAATGTCTAACACCATAACAACTTTCTACTAAACCTTGCAGTCTTCCAGTAACTGGAGATTGTGTTGACAACAGAACCAACTCAATCCACAGACTGTAAAATAAGGTTAAGAATCTCCAGACTATAAACTGGTAGGTGTGCCTTAAATAAAGGTTTGTCAACTACATTTTTAAAGGTCAAGAATAAACAACCACATTCCTTTTGAGAAGCTCGGTACCACAGACTTAATGAAAACTCAAAACATGTAAAGAACATCCAAGCCAGTGGGGGAAAGACAAATATGTAGTTAGCGGAGAGAAGCTGCAGGGACAGAGAAAAGTGTCACTTCTCCAGGTTCATGTAACTAAAACTTGAATTTTATTAAAATGTTTCCTATTAAAAGGAAAGGTTGGTTCTGCACAAACACCTTAAAGGTGGGGTAGGTAATTCACTTCAGAAACACTTGTTATATTCCATGGAATGCTCTTAACATCCTGATAGCAAGGAATAAATTAAATGCTTTGACAATAAATATATATAAATATTTCATCTGTGGAAGCCGTGGCGCTGTAAAAAGCAAGTCCAAATATCTGCCTCGGCCCGCGGCAGATAATTGGATGGCCTACCTGCCTGTCAGCCTTCCATCTCGTGCCCTCATTGGTCATGTGCGCATTCGTGTGTGTTAGAGGAGGGGCTATGTAAGGAAGTCTGAAGGAAGGGGCAGATTTGTTTTCGGTTGTGTACTTTCAAATTCTAGCTTACTCGTTTTTGAATAAATGCTGGTTTCTCCGTTCTTACCTACCCTCAAGTATTTTTTACATTTTTGTTCATGATAGTTCAGTGCTTAAAAGTTTGCCACAACAATTTCTCTAACTGAGAGCAAAGAGTGACAAATATGACCATCTTTCAGAGCAAAATACTTTCATATCAAAAACTAATATTGTTTATAACAAACGTGAATGCGCACGATTCAGTTGCATTTTCTGAACAGTGATTGTTTAATTTGCTGGCATACAGCATGTACTATTTGTGTTAACGTCCGCTGACAAAGTTGTTTAACAAACGGTCCCCCCTGTCAGAAAGCCAGTACCCTGCCATGGCTGCCACTGCCCCCATAAATACAGATGTGTAGACCATATCTCCTTTGGCAGCTAGTGTGGCCAGAGCACAAAGCACCACCCCGAAGAACATCTGCTGCAGCACCTCTACCTCGTCGTCCTGGATATCCTCAAACAGACCTTTGTCCTGAACGCCTGCACAGAGAGGTACACATGTGAGAGGCTGCAGTCAGGTGAGGTGCATGGGATTGTGATAAGACTCACGAGGCTGCTGCTTCTTCACACAGACACCATCTTTGTGGATGAATGCCTCAGCACAGTCACAGCGGAAAGAGCCTTCTGTATTGGTACAGATCTCATCCAGACCATGGCAGGCAAGTACCCTGTCACTGCATTCATCTATATCTGAGAGAAACAAGGAGAGCTTCATTATGCAATCTCATCTGGAGCACAAAATCATTCTTTCAAATATTATGTTTAAGGTATTCACCCAAACATTTGGACCCTGTCAGTGAGTACCCAGAGGCACACTTCCTGCAGCGTGCTGGTCCACTGCCCATACAGCCCACACAGGCCGGGTCGCAATCTGAGGAAAGAGTGATCATTACATTTATTCATTTACAAAACAAGGCTTGATATTGCCTGGGCATTGATACATGATAATATATGTTAAAAACATAAAATTAACTAGTGAAAGATTTACATTTTATTTTATATTCTCAACTGGTTGTATGTAAGGAAACCAACTTTGTGTTTGTGATTAAACTTAGTTTCTCACTCACAATATCATTAACTGACATTGAGGATATATTCATATATTTGGCTGTGTTTGGTTGAGCTATACTGATGACTTTTACCTCCTTTTGTCCGTTTTGGGGCTCTATTTCTAAGTATATAAATCAATAGAATATAAAATTAATAGATGGATAGGATATATATAAAGGATATATTTGTTAGCCCTGTATCAGTCAAACAATGTAATATATTAGCTGGCTTCAACCTCACAAAGGTAAGGATTTACTATTTTTCTGTAAATTGAATATCTTTAGGTTGTGGGCTGTTGGTTGAGCTAAACAAGGTGTTTGAGGATGTCTTCCTAACCCTCTGGTAAATTATGATTGATATGTTTCCACTGTTTTCTGGCATGTTATGTTTACTTTATTCAGTTATTTATTTCATTTGGTCTTAATTATTTCTATAGAAGAAGGTAACATATTGAGTATTTTACGCAGATTGTAGACCACTGACCTCTGCACTCAAACGAACCCTGTGTATTGAAGCAGTATCTGTTTGTAGGACAGATACCCAGCTCAGTGCCACACTCATCAATGTCTGAAACAGATCAAAACACGCATTCATTAAAATTTAGAACATTAGTCTGCTTGTCCTATACCAAACATAAATGTGAAGGTAAGCTCTGCACAGTACCTACACAGGTGTTATTGTGGAGTGTCCATCCTGCTCTGCATTGCTCACACTGGTCATGTTCTGGGCCTGAACACTTGCTGCAGGAGTCTGGACAGCTGAGCACCTGAGCAGCCAGCAGACCACACAGCCACGCAGCCTGCAGAGGGTTCCTGTGGAGCGTCCTGACTGCCATCTGTTCCATTAGGTCCAAAATATCGCAGTTTAATCCATCTATAAGCTGTATGTACGTTTAAAGCTAAGAAGCAGAATTTACATTAACAATACAAAAAGAAGGACATCTTCGTATAATTGTACATCTGTTCAAATATAAATATAAAGAGAGACGGCTAGGAATAGGTTGAACTGAGTAAGAAGACCTTAAACTAACTTCAATGTTATGAGCAATTTAGGTGGTTTACATTTTAAAGTGAGATGATAAACAAAAACATAATACACTAAAAACAAACATAGACTTCTAGCTATTCATTTTTGTTATATTCAGTTATGTACACAGTCTTACTTATGTTGGCAGAGTTTGTTCAGTATATGAGATTGTTGTATGCATGCAGATTGTGTGTATAAGCATTTGGTATATGTGTAGATCTTTCTTTTTTCCCCTCTAATACATGTAAAGCACATTAAGTGTCACGGGTGTACAAGGAGTGGACCCAAAAGCATGAATGCAGACACAGGATTCAAGTATCAAAAAGAGTCTTTACTTGAAAAGCAGTTGTATAAAAAAATATAATGAATAACAAAACCACAGGATCAGCAGATCCACAAAAATACATACAATGATAAATCGACACTAAATGCTTACCTAACAAATAAACTAGAAAAATACTTCTACCTGATCTTACCTTACTATAATTACTAATATGAACAATAACCGTAACGATAACTTAGAAGAGTTTGGAAAACGCTGGAGAGTTTGGCATAAGACACAAAACAATCTGGCAACAGACAGGGAGACAGGACACTATATAAGTGGACACAGGTGGAAAACAATCAGGGGCGGGGCAGACACTGACGATGCGGGAAGAAAAGGAAACAGGAACGAGACTAGAGAGGCTTCTCAATACTCAAATTTCCCCTCCTCGACTGCTCGACTCCTCGGTCCTCCGGTAGTGACCCGGAAATGAATTTCAGCGCACCATTTTGAAGGACGTCTCATTTCTCTAAATGCACACCGAGGACCGAGCATCGAGCGTCGAGGAGGCTCTCTGGAGGAGCTATAACCGAGGATACACTGATGGTTCCTCCACGGATGCATTTCCGGGAACGGTGGAGGCGTGACGCACGGCCGGACTTATCTCAGCCAATGACAGCTATGTATGCATCCCCTGGATATTATTTTAGAAACTGCTTTCATCGCGTCGCGATGTTTCCAGAGAGAACAGCTGTGAGGTCCGTGCAGAAAGCAGAGCAGTGTGTATAATATATATCACTCAGTATAACAGGCCTACTCTCTTTATTTGCTTTAGTTTAGTAGATATCTACATACAAAGAGTCGATATTTTTCTAAGAGCATTGCTTCACATAATAAAATACACAACGGCTTATGCTTTAGGAGCTGTAGGTGTGTGTGGTACAGTGTGTAGGTGTGTGTTGTACAGTGCGTAAATGCGGCGGACAGACGGGTCTCAGTTGGTTTGGTGTCCTCTGCTTACTTTTAATAGGCCTACTTGTAAATACAATTTTTGGCCCGTAATTTCAATTCCCCATTTCAGCGACCAGAGAGAGGGGGGGATATATCCAGTCTCTGATTGTGTTACGTTATTATGAGAGTGCTCTCATACTTTAAATTGTATATATTTATATAAATATATTTGTGTGTGTGTGTCTGTAGCCTGTTATTGTCTCATTATACCGCACTCTCAATGAATTCAAAGTAAATATGTGGGGGAACAATGTTCAGCTGATCTAACAGAGATACAGCGCTATGACAAAACACTCGACAGCTGATGTAGCTGTTGCCACGTAATAATGAACGGACGTCTCTTTAAAATGACCGCTCAGAGGAGAGGAGTTCTCGTTTCTTTAAACGTCTGCTGCTTCCCCTCCTCGGTCCTCCGCTCGCATCTCCTGTGGGCGGGTCTAAGTCTCGAGGAGGGGAGTCGAGGAGGGGACATTTGAGTATTGAGAAGCCACTAAGGTGATTACAAAATAAAACAGGAAGTGAAACATAAAAAACTAAACTAACAAAAAACATTTAACACAGTTGCCAACGCACAACATTAAGTTTATTGGTAGAAAAATGTGCTCGATAGAGCAAGCTGTATTGCCTTCTCTACATTTACCTGACAGCTAGATTCAATTTTACAAACAAGCACATGACCTGCTTACAAAGTTTGATGCATTGTTATAGACGAAATTAGTATATGGGGCATTCTACCGAATTAGTGCAAAGTGTGGTACCACAACAAGAAAAACTATTTAACAAAACAATTAAGTATTCAGACATAGATATTTACTGTTGTGGAAATAATTATCATCATCAATTATCATGCCAATTTGTAACATACAGGACAAACCTCGATGTCTGTTTACCTTCTTTAAGGACACAGGCGGCTTAGCCAATAATGTTATTGTTCCCATTCTGTGACCGGTCAATACTGGGATACAGATGGTCTGTGTTGTGGGTACACTGGGACACTTCCTTCTCTGTATTTGTGGACTCCAAGGTAAAATCTTCGAGGTCATAAGTGTCCGAGGCAAGTAGCTCTGTGTTCCCACACTGTTTAGGCTATCTCCTCAAATATGTTGTTTACTCTCTGCGAAACCAGTTAGATGGGCTGGCAAGAGAGAGGCTCTCCAGAATTGACGTGGCAACTCTACCGTGAAGTCAGAACCTCTGACTCTTGGACTTGTGATGTGAATCCTCCGGCCGTTAACTCCAAATAAACCATCATGTGTTTGACATCAAAGCTACTGCTCTTCCCGTGTCTCCTTCCTGAGTCGGTGACTCCCACTGCATAGCTACACAGAAGTTTCCACTACATTTACTAAGAATATGTTATGGTCTATTTAAACATAAGGCATTAAAGTATATAGTGATAAGCTTAATATATACAAAAACATAATTTATAGGGTACTTTAAGTAGCTGTCCCCAACCCTGACATCTAAATTCCAATTTCTGTGAATAACACTTAAAAACATTTTTATTTTATTTTGTTCAATGGTGTATTTAGAAGATCTTTATGATTACATTCAAACGGAAGTTGGAATATTTCGATTTATTGTGGGTTTCATTTTTTAATAAAAAAACTATACTCAAAAAATCATGTCCCCAGTTTTCATGTCACTACCGAAACACAAGGTGTTTTAGTCCAATGGCTGAGCCTGGTTTTTAGCCACACCCCTGCATTTTTGACTAGTCAGTGACACTGCATCCCTGTCCCTCATGGCTGAATGGCAAGTAGCTATATCCCATACTTTTGATATAAATCTGTTCCAAAATCTGAAAATCGGCGTGTAACCTTAAGAATTGTCACTACCAAACACATATTATCTTCAATTAAGTAAACTTTTTCGGAGTTTTATGCAAAGCATTATGTTTTTATGTGTGTTAACCTCTTCAAAAACGTGTATGCTTGCCAAGTACTTGCTAGCATTATTTTGTTATGCTCAATTTTTGCTAGAATCGTCACTACCAAAACAGTCACTACCGAAACATATGGTTACGTTTCGGTAATTGACATGATCGTTTCGGTAGTGACAAAATGGAATGGTAAGCAGGTAAATCCCATAGTTTTGAAATAAATGTGTTTTAAAGTCTGAAAATCAGTGTGTTAATTTAAAGGTATCCTATTGTACTATTTGTAGGCATATATTATAGGTGTCTCAGATATATAAAATACATGTCTATTAAGTGTTTTGCTCAAAATACCAAACAGATCACCCATTCTAGCCTCATCCCCCTCTATTTCAGCCTGTTACTAAAGTGCTGATTCTGGGTCAGTAGCTTCAAACATTCACACTTCAACATAAGGTTGAGGGAATATGATACAACCTTGAGAACAAAATACTGCTGTCACTACCGAAACATTGGATGTTTTGAAGTATATTGACTTATCAACTAAAATGATATGATACTGATTGGTTTAATGTATGTTCAATTTCAACAATCAAATCATCAACTCTGGAATCAATATGATCAGTATTATGCATTTTACAAAGAAAGTCTGCATTATGATTTTTATGGATTGTATAAATTGAACTTTGAAATTTGATTACAAAATTAATTTGATTGATTTAATTGTGAAAAGTTAACCCTCAATACATATGTTAAAATACTATTTAGAGAAGGGAAGGTAAAACAATCTTAACAGGTTAATATACAGTAATGCTTTTTTACTACAGTGTTGTATGTACTATGTTTCGGTAGTGACCATTTTTGGTAGAGGAAGAACATTCCAATACAGTCTGAAAATACGATATATAAAAATGTACGGTTATTTTACTAGATATGTGTAATTTAGATATGGTACAACTACAACATATATATGGACAAAGTTATGGGAAAAAAACATACATTTCAAAACATTTCCAACCTGACTTTGCACCAATTCGGTAGAATGGCCCATAAATAAAGGTTAGCTTCACCATAAACACAACCATTAAAAAGATGCTTAAATGCTTCACATTTCACTCTGATTTACTTTGCAATTTCGAAATTAATTAAGCTAATAATACTTAAATAGTGCTACATTTATATTATGTAAAAGCACAGCAACCATTAAGATGTACTCAAAACAAACGGTAGACATGCGTTAAGGGTTTATTTACCTCCTCTGTGTGCGTCGACTGACTCACGGACTGACTCTGCACTCTGTCGGTCTTAATAAAGTTTAAAAAGGGTGAATACAACTGACACACAAGTTATCACACTTCAACACTCCTTCGTGGTTTGATGCCAAAAATAAACCAAACATCCCGAGCGGGTGGAACATCGAGTTGCCTCATAGCACCGCCCCTCTGAGATGTAGTGAACACTTTTAACAAGCGCTCCTCCACGTCTTTAAACTGACACTATATTGCACCAATCAGATCCACAGCCCTTGACTGGAGATGGCCAATCAAAATCTGACATCCACCATGCACAAAAATAAGCACAAGTATTTATAAACCAGTGTTGACAGACGGACAGCACATGGATATGATACATCTGTTACATTTGAGGTTAAATATTATGAAGCATAGGTCTGAGGATGTTCTACATGTTTCTTCTTATAAAAAAAAAATTGGTTTAATCCTTAAACAAGCAGTGTGTGTAAAAGTGTAGCCGAAACTTGATATAACGTATTCCTCTACCGTAGTAGACCACAGTTTTTGGCACAAAACATTAAAATCACAGGTCTCCCACATTGTAACATTTAACTTCATAACAATGAACATTCAGTCCTGTTGTTGTGCTCCCTATCTCTGTTTCTTATCCTATATCAGAACTGCTCGGGTCTTGATAGATTGAGGGAAGTTCATGAGATCTTTTTTAGAGGGTTATCAAGAATAACTTTTATCCAATGACCTTTTCCCTCTCTGTCTGTGTATTCTCTTGTTCTGATTAACCCAGCCAAATCTTTTTTCTTGTTCTATATCTACGCCGGGATCCGGAGTCGAGGCTGACCCTCTTGCTGTAGTCCTGTGTCCTGGATCTGGATTAAGTCGTGGATTTCGGGTCGTGGCTGAACCTTGGGTCTCATCATGCTGCTTCCCTGATGGCTTCCACAGGATTGTAGCTGACATCCTCGTGGATTCATCTTCTTATTACAGACACATGCATTTCCTAACATTCTGTCTATATGCTGTCAAATGTATGATCTCTTCGATTTACACACGGCATCTATTGCACGTCTGTCCGTCCTGTAAGACCGAACAGTACAAGCTTCTTGAAGAATATGGGTTGTTTTAACCCAAACATTTATAAAAGTTATTTCACCGCAAATGTTCTGATGACTATGAACTGATTTGTAATATTGTGTATACAGTATTCATCCACTTTGGGTCATATTGGGGATTGTACTCAAATGTTTTTACTGAATCTGTCTGTCGTCATCACGTATGTGCTCCGCCCCCGACGTGCCTCACTGCCTCACTGCTCTCACCGCGTTCATTCATTTGAGTCCGCCATTATAGCTCATCTCGGATGAAATCACTCAAACTCAAACTTCCAGAAGTATACTTTGCCCACCGTGCCCTCAAGTCTCACTGCCGGAATTTGACCGCGCTACCGCGGTAAGTTACGTCTTGCCTTTGCACAGTATTTAAATGATTTGTTATTAATTTCTGCATCTAATGCTCTTTGTGTCGCATGGTGTGTTAGTTTGATTTGAGCTCTTGTTAGCTAGCCTAGATTTAATATCTGCCTCACTTGAAAAATGATTTAAACCTGTAAGACAGTATTTTATATTGCTTTAAGTTATATCTCAAAGTGGAACGTTTGTGTTGCAAAAGTTCTCCGGAAAATTCAAACCACAAATGGCGGGAGTTTTTTTTCTTCTCTTTTGTTACTGCATGCAATGTATGGTCATATTTGATTAACTTAGAGGCATAGAGAATTTAAGTTCATTTCATCCACTACAATTACCATAACCGTGCGTTCTGCATGTTTGTAAAAGCAAGCTAACTTGAAATACTAGACTATTAATTTTACAAGAGGCGCATTCACACTGCGGTACTTTTCCCACAAAGGTTCATGTGAACTTAGTTCATGTGAACTCTTTAGTTCGCATGAACTAAGTACAGATCGCGTTCACACTGGAAAAAGTCCCTGGGGGTGGATTACGGCCCGTCTACACTACAGGCGTCAAAAAATGCTTTCAACGCTTCGCCCATTCATTTGAATGGGGTGACGTAGGATATTTTCAAACTTCGCCGAACTGCATTGTGGGTATCATGGCAAGGCGTTGCAAGCATCGCGAGCGTCTATCGGCGTCAAAAGTTGAACAATGTTCAACTTTTGAGGCTCGATGCTTGCTCGAAGCTGGCGTCAGCCAATCAAATCCCGTTTTTGAAATTCCCGCCAGTACAAGCGCTAGCCAATCAAACCGCGTGCAAGCTGGGAGAGCCAGACCGCAGTTCATTTCATCATATTCCAAAGGAGAAATTACGGTAGCAAATCACCCGGTTCTTTCCGACCAGAACTATTTACCGGGATACAAACCGGAGGAACCAGGCATGGAGGGAGGTGGCAGAGACAGTGGGTGAAACTGGTAGGTTTTCGCCTGTTTGGGGATTTTATATCCAGTTTACTTCGTTTTAACATTGCTATTGCTTTGTATGTCGGGGGCGGGAGATTCATGTGATTGGTTGTTGGTCGCGTTGCTCGCAAAAAATCGCCAAGCTTCAGACACGCCCAGCTTCAAGCTTTTTCGATGCCTGTAGTGTAGACGGGCCGTTAGGCAAATGAAGCCGCTGACGTCACTTGTTCTTCTTCTGCTTTGGGCTTACTGGCAGGCCACAAACCACTTCACGGCGTATACTGCCGCCCAGAGCCCTAGAGAGATAAGAGTTACGACACTCCCATAGACCTCCGTTGTAAAAAATGGCGGCGCCTACTTCCGGGGTATGGACATCAAAATAGTTCAAAATATTGTCATTTGGGCGTTGAACCTCATTCACTTACATTACGGCACGTCGATTAGTTCCAGAGGTAAGTTGCTGAAATATCGAACTCTTTTGAATTGTCAACTGTCTATATTGTATCAGAGGCCCTTGATGATGCTTATACTGGTCTTCATTTGTATATGCACAGCGTAATTATCTATATTTGATCTTGGTTGTTACAACCAATTTAGCTAGCATTGCCTGCTAGTTAGCTAGCGCGACTTCGTCAGCTTTGAAGGTAAGATTTCAGTAATGAATCGCTAGCAGCTTATATATCAATGATGCTGGGTAACTAACAAGCAGGATTTAGATTGATTATGTGTTTTTATTGTTATTTTGGTTTTTATCCGCTGAACCTGACCGTGTCAGCCATCCTTAGTCGGCTTTTTCTGTATGATATGACTTAACTGCTAGTACTAGTAGAAATGAGGTGGCGTTTGTGATAAATATTTCATTTAATATTTCATTGAATTTTGGGATATACTAACATTTCATTATGTGACATGTTGACTGTACTTTTTTTTTTTTGGTACTGTTCAGTGTTAACTCATCTGTACTGTACAACTAGCCTAGCACTACTCATGCTTGATGGCATGCTAGAATAGATTCCTTTGTATTGTAATATACACACTAGTTTAATGATTGTTCTTCAAAGGTATTATTCAGTCTTAAACAAGTAATAGCCTACTGAATAGGCTACTCTACAGCAGTGAATGAAGGATGAGCCTAAAACATGGTCATGCATCCAAAATGTTTATTTGTAACTAAATAAACACTTTTTAAAAAAAAAAAAAAAATTAGCACTTTTTTTTTTCACCCACAGTGACAACGCGCAGAGCATATTGGAACTCTACAGGTGTTGGGACAGAGTTCCTCAGACGAATGGACGAAAATGTGTTTTCCAGGCAGTCTTGAGTGAAGCGGCTTGTGAGAACAAATGTGTGCCCTTGTCTCAACAGGTCATGCTGGACCTCCAGGATTGTTGTTGTGGCCATCACCAGTCCTGTCTGGACTGGTTTCCAGCTGCCCTTGGGACCGATCTTCAGGCCCCGAAACAGATGGATGGAGTCCCGGAGGAAGCTGATGGCCTTATACTCCTCCATCTTGAAATGACTTAGGGCAGTAACAGTGTTGCGTGACGACATGAGGTCAAACTTTTTGGTGTCCAATGTTCAGTCACTGTATTGGTAAGCAACAATTTGTTTTGGTCAAAATGTGTTATTCACACTCCTGACTCCAGTTTGATGTGCTGCATTCTCCTCTGAGAGGTCATGGCTGGGAAGGTTTTATATTCTGTAGTGCAGGGGTGGCCAACCAGTCAGAGGTTAAGAGCCACATTTTTTCTATGTTACTGCAAAGAGCCACATCAAACACACAGTCACTGATAACGCTTGTTTCAGTTTTTTGTTTTCTGGAGACAAGATGTCAACCACGTCACTGATGCATCTTTGTGGCATTGGGATATATATTTTTTAAATCCTCTGGAGCAGAGAGAGGAGCTGTGGATTATTGTTATTGATTATTGCATCAGTGTTTCTTAGGGTCAAAAACACTAAACTCACAACTTAAAATGAAAGCGTTTAGTTTATTTAATAAAAGAGCACATGTTCAATGTGAAAAGTGACAGTAGTTATAGATTATTTGCAATTTGGTGCTATATATATATTTAAAAAATATATATTATATATATTTTTGAAACACCTTGAATTTCAGGGGGGGGCGCGGGGCTCCGTTGGCGGGGCGCAGCGCCCCTCCAACACAATGGTAGGGGAAACACTGGATAGTGTTTAATCAACGATAGGTTTTCCCCCCCTCAAAGGTGATTGGTTCACTGCATCGCAGGTATTATTGTGATTGGCTCTTGGGTCACATCAAAATTAGACGCGCTGTCATCCTCTCATACTGACACCTGACACCACACATACACACATAGGGAGAGCCGGGACGAAAGTAACACGGGACGAAAGTAACACGGGACGAAAGTAACGGAGCGATTTTATCCGAGCCCAAACAACTTTGACCGGCCAAATTACGTCAGAATTATCAGCATTCAATACTTAACAGACCTACTAAATATCAGGTTTAACTGTCAGGAGTAGCTAGTGTTGTCACGGTACCAACATTTTGGTTTCGATACCAAGTCAAGAATTGCGATTCCGATTCTTTTTTGATACTTTTCTTAAAAAAAGGGAAACAGTCTTAAATGTAATTATTGTGCTTTATTTCACACCAGAACCAGAACCATAACACAAACTTTTAAACAATGAGAACAATAAATAAAATAAATGACAAGAATTCGTATTAAATAAAATTAATACATGTCTCACAGACGGGCCTCGTGGTGTCCGTAGGCTTGCCCTCACTGTCAGAGATATAGCTCAAATACTTCCAAATTTCGCTTCTGGCGTCTTTTTTGTCAACAAGCCGAGGCGCAGCGGCAGTTGCACTCCCACTTGCAGCCATGCTTCTCGTTTTCTCACATGCTCTGGCAGCTAGCGCGTGCACGAGAGAGGGGAGGCACTTAGAGCGTGCTTGAGAGGGGAGGGACTTAGAGCGTGCTTGAGAGGGGAGGGACTTAGAGCGTGCTTGAGAGGGAGGGACTGCAGGCAAGGCTGCAGTGCAGGGAGTGGAAGCAGAGCGCTGAACACACACGGCTCTTATTAAAACGGCGCTTTCTCACCGGAGTACTTTTCCCCGTCATTCTTAAAGTACCGATACTAATGAAACGGCGGAATCGTAACGTTTTTAACGGCAGGGTATCGCGGTACCTTTCAAGTATCGGTACACCGTGCAACACTAGTCAGGAGTCAATGTCTCTCCCCCAAACTCACACATATACAATTCGATATGAACTGAAGAGCCGCATGAAACTAGGCAAAGAGCCGCATGCGGCTCGAGAGCCGCGGGTTGGCCACCCCTGCTGTAGTGTCTCAACAGAACCTAATATGAATTGCTTTATTGTCTCGTCGCTGGATCACCTCCCCCTGGCAAAGTGGCCTCGTTATTGTTGACAAACATGTTTTTGTTGCTGGTTCAACAGGAGCTTCTGTAAATAGTTTTGTAAATAGTTTGAATATTTATCATAGTAATCATTTTTAGTCTCCCACTCTCTCAATTTAATTTATCGTTTCTTTGCCCCACCATATGTTTTGTTGTCCAAGGGCACTAATTTGGTCTGTGTTGAAGATTGTTTTACACTTTAGATTAATCAAAAATTGTGTTTTTTGGCTTTTTCTGTTGAACCCTAACCCTCTTTGTTCTCCTTCTCATTCATTTTACTTTGTTTTGTTCTAACACACATCCCACATCACATCACTTTTTCCATACACTGTTCTTAATACTTGTTCACACATTTGTTCGTCCCTTTTACTTTGTTCTTCCTGTTGTTCTTGTTCAAACACATATATCAATTGTTCATCCACTGTTGTGGTAAAATCATATTCATAGTCTTAACATGATCATGCTACCCATGCTAACATGAACACAAACGTTTCCCTCCAAAAATGTAAAACGTATCTAAGTACAGGCATGAAAACGGGTCAGGGGTGAAAAAGGTGAGAAGGATATTATCCCTCGGAAGAACATTTTGAATATTCCATATTTTAAGGCGAGACACCCCAGGTGAATAGGGTAATTTTTTTAACTTAAAGGTATCAGCTAGAAATGTCTCCAGTTAATTACTTACAATAAGGCAATTGTCTTTTGTATTATAAGTTTTCTGAAATAGCATGTTTAAATATGCAAATTATCCATTATCTCATTAAATTAGTTAAATTTAGTTAAAACTGTCAATAAAAAGTATGCAATAATGCAATTACAGCTGAAAAAGTACTTGGGTGTGTGTTTTTTTAAAAATATATATATATATATTTACCATTTAATAACGCAATTGCTGCTGTCTGTCTGTCCCATAGAAGAACATGACAGCGCAGCGCAACTATACTACGGACGTGACTGCCCTGGCAGTGACAGCAACATAGCCTGCTTGTGCTACCACACTTTCCCCTCAAAATATCGTTAAATAACGAAACTTATAAATAGTGCCAATCCATACAAAGTGTAACCACATCATGTAAATATGAAAGCAATCTTTAAAAAATAACAGCGTTGGTTTAATCTATGACTATTTTGACCATGTTTGTGCTGTTTTTGCCATAGAGAAGCATTGCAACGGAAGTGCGTTTTGAACTATCCCGGCATACATAAACCACGTGACCGGCTGGCGGCGACATCAAAGAGTGTCGTAACTCTTATCTCTCTAGGGCTCTGCTGCCGCCCAAAGTCCCCGGCAGGAAGTCCCCGGAGTTGGGGACTGGCTTCAGTAGAAGCTGCTGGGACTCCCAGCAGCTTCTACTGAAGCCTTCCGAGTAAATCGCCAGAACACCGACACCTCTTCATCTCCACCGCTCCCATGTTTTATTTTGTGTTGCCATAAATTAGTCTCTGCGTTTCTGCGCTGGGCTAATGCTAATAATGCTAATGCGAGGATAATAAAATGGCGGCTTCACAAAACTTTTTGGGAGTTTTACGGGGCATGGTTTGCAATCCGCCCAGCCAATCAGAAACATAGCTCTTTTCTCACAAGAGAGCTGCACGAAAGTCCCTGCTCTGTAGCAGGGACTTTCGTGGGGGTAAAAAGGTTCACATGAACACATTTTAGTACCGGCTCTTTTTGGTGTGAACGCGATAAAAGAGTTCACATGAACTAAGTTCACATGAACCTTTGTGGGAAAAGTACCGCAGTGTGAATGCGCCTAATGGGTTTCAAGTTAGCTTGCTTTTACAAAACATGCAGAACGCACGGTTATGGTACAACGTTAGTGGATAAAATGAATGTGGATCAAATTAACCTAAATCCTCTTTGCCGCTAAGTTAATAAAACATGCCCAGACATGCATGCGATAACAAAAGAAGAAAGCGCCCCGCCTGCCGCCATTTTATGCTCGAAAATAGTGTTTCTCTGATCATTTTGTGAAAACTTTGCAACCCAGCTAACCTTCAATGTTTTTTCTCTTTAGGAGCAACTGGCAGATAAAGGGCTTCTTCAGCCTGGTAAGCCTTGCATCCACACAGTCCACATAGTCCACATATACATTGTACTCTGAATTAAATAGTCATTTTATATTTTGGCAGATTTGTGCAGAGTTTCATAGAATAACGAACTTCAACCTGAAGAACCACTTTTACGCGGAGTTGGATCGGCATGTCTGTTGAGCTTGTTCAGGAAGAAGGCGGCACGCAAAGGAAAATTGTCTGAAGTTCTGGATCAGCTCTTCACCGCCTATGACTTCCAGGTGAGTCGGTTAAGCCTCTTGGTGTTTTATTATCATACTAGAGTGGATTTTCTGTGTGTGTGTTGGGGGGCGGGGGTCATCCTGATAGATTTATTATTAAGATACTTGTGTTTGGGCAGGGAACAGCAGTGGTAATGTTATTGCACCTTGTTGTTGTGCTAATGAGATACAGGTGGGATCGCAGACACCTCAATTGCTTCAAAATGTTAATCTCTTCAGTCATGGAAGAGCCCTTGTGATATAAATTGTTGTGTGGCTATGCTGTTTAGCATCCAAAGTAAAACAAAGATATGTTATCGCACTCAAGGATCAAGGCCATAGCCAACGTGCTGCTGTCCTCCGTGGTCTGCCTGGATTTCTGCATGAGGATGACTCCAGGTTTCTGAGGCTGTGGCATGTAAGTCAGCATAATAACTGTTTTGAATGTATGTGACAGATCATCAAAAAATATAATTTATCTTATAAATATACATATGCACACAAACAGACACACACATATAGACACACACATACATAGACACACACATACATAGACACACGAACAGACACACATACATACATACAAACAGACACACATGCAGACACGCACATACATAGACACACGAACAGACACACATACATACATACAGACACATATAGACACATACATAGACACACGAACAGACACACATACATACATACATACATACATACAAACAGACACACATACATTAGGGGTGTAACGGTTCACAAACATTTCGGTTCGGTACGTACCTCGGTTTTTTGGTCTCGGTTCGGTACGTTTTCGGTACAGCAGAATTTTTTTTCACAAAATAAAACATATATATATATATATTTTTTTATTATTATTAAACTGTGAATAATGTATTCACTCAAATAAATACAAAATATAATAAAATAAACATTAAGGTGCAGCATTTCGATGAACTGAAATAATCTGTATTTGAACTTTACTGTAGGCTACTAGTACTCACAAAACATAAACTATTAGTTTTGGGTTTTTTATTTTTTATTAAACTGAATCTTCACTAAAAAAAATAAATAAATAAAATAAACATTAAGGTGCAGCTTTTCGATTCACTGAAATAATCTGTATTTGAACTGTAGCCTACTGTACTAGTTCCTAAGCAGCCAGCTTGACATTAGGACTTGCTTGTCATTGTATTTTCATGTTTTTTTAAAGAAAAATTAACTTGTCCACATTGCTTGCCGAAAGGGCAGATCTGCTGGCACTAACAAAGTCTCCTGCTGTGGAGAACACCCTCTCTAGGGACAGAGGCAGCAGATACAGCCAGGTAGCGCTTTGCTAACATGGCAACATAAGGATATTTGGTGTTTGTAACAGCTTTGGCTCGGTCTGAACTCTCTGCGAGTGGTGGAGGCTTAAATGCTAGTGGGAGTTGGGTTTGCACTTCAGTCTTTTTATCTTTTGGTACCGGTGATATTCACGTTCGGGTGATGCCTTTTCAAGAGTGTGCTAGCTTGATGTATTGCCAGCCGCGTAACCAATTTTAGTTGAACAATGCCGACAAACAGCTTTGGTTCGGTCCACCTGTCTTTGTCCTTCATCCTTGTCCTTGAACGCATCCCTCTGACCAGCTCTCATAGTATGCCTCTCATCCAATTAAATGACTTGCTCGCTCTATGACGCGTTGAACCCAATGTGAGCAAATTACTCTGAATGCTGCGACGCAGCACCTGAGATTACTTCCAAAAAGTTGTTCACGTTCTCAATTTTTTACGTTTAACGTTATATTCGTTCGGTACACTTCGGTACACACCTGTACCGAACCGAAGGGTACGTGTACCGTTACACCCCTAACATACATACATACAAACAAACAGACACACATACATAGACACATACACAGACACACACACACATACACACACACAATCAAGAGAGGGCTTTCTTTCCTGCAGCATTAGTGTTTAATACAAAATAATCTCTAGTGTTCCCCATATATTTTTGTATGTGTAGTAGGGAGAGATTATACTATACATATTCAGTTTCCAGTTTATTAGGTACAACCAGCTACTAGTAACACAGTCTAATACAGTGATGCAATAAATAATACCCTTATGAAGGTTATACATGTTTTTTCTGTAGAAAGAATTTATGTCAACTGATTGGTTATTTTAGAGGCTGAAGTTTCTGGTGCAATGCGAATAGGCGTTTCCTTAAACCCACGTTATGCACAAAACATTAGGTTATTTGATGTGATATGTCACTGATGTATTTTTCAGCAAACATATTTCTGAGATAGCTAAGGCAATTTGGGGTAATAGGTAACGTGTATCTGTTCTTGTCATCAGGTAGAGCAGTCTGAGGATCCAGAAGTAGATGACGTCGCGGTCGGACTTCTGATCAGTGCCAGGTCGACAAATGCCACGCTCTTCTGCCCAGAGAAGATCGCTGTCGTCAGAGAGGGGGACAAAGTTATCGAACTCCCCACACTGGCTGAGGCATTCATCCATCTTTTCGCACTGATCTATGCCCTCCATCTGAGTTACCCGAAAGAGTTGGCAAACACTTTCGACTTCATCCAGAAAGTATTGATGGGCCTGGATGAAGGGAACATGAGGCCCAGGGTATTGAGCCTAAAAAATGAGCTGCTCACATTTTAGTCATCCTATAATATAACACACACACACCCTTGTGGCTGGACGCTGGCATTGTGCCCCACACACACACTCCCTTGTGGCTGGACGCTGGCGTTGTGCCCCACACACACACACACTCTTTAAATCTGAAATATGCATTGTAATATGTGTTACTGTTCAAGTTTGTTTGTTTGTTTGTAAATGTTAAAAAAGGATGGACAACATTTTGATACCTTACAATACATATTTTACACACACACACACACACACACACACACACACACAATGTTCTCTGTTTACATACTGCTGCTTTAAATGTGTTCTATGCATTGTAATGTGTTACTGTTCAAGTTTGTTTGTTTGTAAATGTTAAAGGATGGAAAACATTTTCACATACATTTTGATACCTTACAATACATATTACACACACACACACACACACAGTTCTCTGTTTACATCCTGCACTTTAAATATGTTCATTGAAAACTGTGTTACTGTTGAGCTTCAAGTTGAAGGACTGTTTACCATTATTTTATACTTTTAAGAAAATATATCATAGATATTTGTCAAGGCCTTAGCACTGTTTAATTTATTTTGTATTGAAAAGTTAGTTATTTGCTATAATTTATCTATTGTTTGGTAAAGTTTATGTCAATTAATAAAACAGTAATTTGCATTTAAATTGTCAGTGTTAAAGTGCTTCTTAATGTTTAGTCAAAATGTTAACTTAGGGATTTTGAGTTACAGTTAACAAAACATTTCGATGTAATCGGTTTTAATGTAAAATGTATTCGACATTCCGTTTTGAGTACTACTCAATTGACATTTTTAATTCATATTGGGGTTTAGAGGTAATACAAATATTTAAGTTAAATCTACCTGATTTTCATATCTACTGTGCTCCCAAAATATCTAGTTGAAGAGATATGAAAATGTTTAAGTTAAAGATACTTGATCTTTAAATTATTAGTTTAAATAACTTAATATATCCATGTTTCTTTAACTTAAAACAATATGTTTGTGTCACTTAAAAATTACTAGTAAATAGAACTCAATTGATAAGATTATACTTTAACTTAAAACATTTAAGTTAAGGTACTCGAAAATTTCGATGTAATTGGTTTCAACAAAACGTTTGAGTTCTATTAACTTGTCAGGTTTTACAGTGTGGGAGAGGGATCCCTCCTCTGTTGCTCTCCCTGAGGTTTCTCCCACTTTTTCCCCTTAAACTGTGGGTTTTCTCTGGAAGTTTTTCCTTGTACGATGTGAGGGTCTAAGGATAGAGGGTGTCGTTTTTCTCATACTGATATTCTGAACAATCTGCTGTTGTATTTGCTGTAAAGTGTCTCTAGGCTATTTTTATTATATGTACAGCACTTTGGCTCGACCAAAAATCGTTTATAAATGTGCTATATAAATAAAACTTGATTTGATTTGATATCTTGCTGGTGTTCACTAGTACATCATGTCCAGTTGAAAATAGTCCCCAACAAAAACACAAGTTAATCCTTCCTTAGTTATATTTGCTAAAAACGTAATGTTCCTGCAGTTACTTGGGATATCATATATTTTGTAAAAGATAAACAGGGTGGGACTAAAACATGCAAATGCAGAGTTGAACATTTGGGAGATGGTTTATGGTCATTGGAAAGGCAACCGAACAACAAATATTTGCCAGTGAGGGATATGGTGTGAAGCTTTTCCAGACGCGTGGTGTTGACAGCAAATCAGGTCTTCTCTTTGAGTGCATTTAAGATGTTTATTTGGATTGCAGGATGATGACAGCAAAAGTAGAGCCGGGTGTTTAACTGATAACTAAACAACTAACTGATAAAGAAATAAACTGAAATTAACTCAAAACAAACAGAAAATAAGCGAAAACACGCACGGTTGAAAAACTGTGTGGCCTCCCTCTGGTGATTCCCAATCCCTAATGCTGTGCACCTGTGTCCTCCCTAAATAGTAGGCTGTACCCTGAAATTGGCTGAGTCCCCGCCTATGCCCAGGTCAATTCAGTAGTATCACAGCACCTTCATATACAAATATTAAAATACATCAAATTGGCTGCAACAGTCATTTCATGGCATAACACCAAATAGATAATTGCCAGCTATTATTTAATAATGTGGATGTTCATCTCATCCACATTTTGGATGAACACATGCTTCATATGCACAGAGCAGCAATAATGTACAAAAAATAACTAAAGGGTGCTAAAAGGTCTTTGTCTCCGTTTCTTTATCAACTCTAGATATTTACAGTGTGATTTATTCTGCTAGATTGGTCCTTCTTTAGACTTTGACCTCCATCCATCTGATGCCCTCAATTTCCACCCTGTCCATGGCCCTTTCTCATTTCTCTAACTCCCCTCCTCGACTCCCATCCTCGAGACTTAGTCCCGCCCACAGGAGATGCGAACGGAGGAGTCGAGGAGGAGAGAGGAGGGGAAGCAGCAGGCGGCTAGAGAAATGAGAACTCCTCTCCTCTGAGCGGTCATTTTAAAGAGACGTCCATCAATGATGACAGGAGGCACAGCAGCCCTCTGTCTGATGGACAGATGTGTTCATGACCACTTATATATTTACTTTTAATTCATTCACAGTGCGGTATAATGAGACAATAACAGGCTAGAGATGCGGACACACACACACACACACACACACATACATACATACATACATACATACATACATACATACATACATACATACATACACACACACATACCACCCCCCCCCCCCCCCCCCCCTCCCCCTCTCCCTCTCTGGTCGCTACAATGAGGGAAATAAATTACGGGCCACAAGTTTTATTTACAAGTATTAAAAGTAAGCAGAGGACCAAACCAACTGAGACCTGTCTGTCCGCTGCATCTACGCACTGTACAACACACACACACACACACCTACACACTGTACCACACGCACCTACAGCTCCTAAAGCATATAATCAGGCTACAGCCGTTGTGTATTTTATTATGTGAAGCACTAAATGGTTTTAGAAAAATATCGACTCTTTGTTTGTAGATATCTACTAAACTAAAGCAAATAAAGAGAGTAGGCCTGTTATACTGAGTGATATATATTATACACACTGCTCTGCTTTCTGCATGGACCTCACAGCTGTTCTCTCTGTAAACATCGCGTTGTGATGAGAGCAGTTAATAAAATAATATCCAGGGGATGCATGCAGAGCTGTCATTGGCTGAGATAAGTCCGGCCGTGCGTCACGACTCTTTGAAACATCTCTGTTCCCGGAAATGCATCCACGAAGGAGCCGTGGAGGACCCATCAGTGTATCCTCTGTTATTGCTCCTCCAGAGAGCCTCCTCGACGCTCGATCCTCGGTCCTCGAAGTGCATTTAGAGAAATGAGATGTCCTTCAACATAGCGCACTAAAATTCATTTCCGGGTCACTACCGGAGGACCGAGGAGTCAAGGAGTCGAGGAGGGGGATTTGATTAAATGAGAAAGGGCCCATGTCTTTACCTGATCCCTTCCCTGATCCCTTCCCCGCCCCCACTACGGCGAGCTCAGACAAGAATGCCTGGGTCTGAGAGGGAAGCTGGAACAGGCGCAGCCCCTGAAGAAGCTCTGGTAGACTCCTGTCAATGCTTGAATTGGGGTCAAATGTCACAAGAACAAAACGTTCTGCAGCTCTGCCCAGCTGCTTGTCCGCTTGGATGAGACACAGAGAGGCTGTGAACACATCAGAGTAAGGGGAAGACTTCTGAGGAAAACCCATGTCTTCCCTCTTCATCTTGATAACCCCTTGGTTCTGGTGGGTCCATGTTTTTACTCGCTCTAAGGCTTTGTGGGTCAACACAATCACAATTCGGCCGCCCAGGCTTTTCAGCTCCAGCAGCTGGGAGTACAGCCATGGCAGAGGCCCCAGAGTGCACTGCTCCTTCCTGCTCCACTGGTCCACAGACACGCTGAAGCCCTGGTTAGAGAGCTGTGAGCCGAGCCGACACACTGACTCCGAAACACCGTCATCCACATCTGGGGGGCTCAGCAACACCACATGACACTTCATGCCAACTTTGGAGAAATAAAACAAGAGGATAACTATCAGAGAGTTGTTCCATTCCAACTGAATGACTTTTTAATAAAAAAGTAGTGATATTACAAGAAAATACTTACTCTGTACAAATCCGCCATGATACCAGCTCCACACCCATTCTATGACAGACATAAAGATAGGAGTAAACATATCAGTGGGCTTAGCAGAAATACACCAAAATGTATTTATCATTTCAGTGCCATGCACAACTGATTCAATGTTTGCATAAGCTAGAATCGGAGGGGTGAAAAATGTCCTGGAATTCATCCATATTCATTAAACTTATTGCAAAAAGGAAAAAAAGATTTGAACTTACTCTTCACAAAGTCATGCCGGAGAAGATATGAAGATATTAACACAGTCAAGCAAAGGAGCAGCATGATACCAACAATCAGGAGACTCCAGTGCCACCTGTCAGCTGCAAGTAGTACAAAATAAAACTCTGTTTGTAAAAAGCATGAGGAACATGTGCTGCATTTCAGCTAAATGTGTCCAAACCAGCATCAGTTTGTGTAAGTATTAATGTGTCAGACTCACTGTTTTCAAAACAGAATGGACCCAGCTCCCGATCCATTCCCTTTACCTTCACCTGCACAAATATATTTAAATAAAGTATTTATTCAACGTTGGTAAAGTAATAACATTACTGGGGAGGGAAATTGTGAATACTTTACCATCACACATGGTGAGAGCTTCAGGTTGATTTCTTCAAACACCCCTGTTTTCTTCTAAAGAAGACACAATCATAAATTACTGAGGGGAACAAGTCAAGTATATTTACAGAGCATGTTTATTAATAGAGGCAAATACTCATAAAGATAAGATAAAGACACATAAGATAAGATGGTATTACAATTGCAGTAGACCTTTAACAAGTGGCAGAGACTTCCAGAGACCAGAAGGAGTTCATAAACTGATTTCTGATTCTAGGTATATTGATTCTAACAGAATATTTTGTGTGTATTTAGTGAACATGTAAACAACATAGGAAGGAGCTAAGCTTTTTATAGACTTAAAACCAATAATAAGTATTTTAAAAGATTCTTACCCACTGTCCCTTGCTGTTTTGTTTCCATGTGCCATTTGACAGCTGCTGTCTAAAGCCCTTCATTTCCCTGCAGCTGCTCTCCTTCTTGCAGGGCCACACCTCCCCCTCCAGCCTGCAGGGTGCGGACAGGTTCCACCACAGCATTGGGCGGAGGTTGTTCATCTGACCCGGGCCCACAGACACTGACACATTCTGCCATACGTTCCTTTGGAATACATCTTGAATGGACACATAGTAAACATCAGCGTTTCAGAGCTAAACTGCTCAGTCTTTACCTTGTGATAACAAGACCAGAAAGAAAATGAACTAGAAAAAAAAGACGTCTCACCTGTGTCAGTGAAAGGGCAACTGTGAGAGCGCCTGGACCTCTGCCCATCCACATCCTCATCCCAGACCTAGACACACAGACACACACAAACACGCACAATTATAAAGGTATACAGTGTTGATGTGGTACAGTAGCTATAATAGAACCATGATGTTTACCTGGAGACAAATGCAGGGGGTCACAGAATACAGTGGGATGGTCGTCCTGTTCCATCCCTTCAAAGTAACATTAAACACAACAAGGGTTTTAATATAACTAGACTTACATATTGTTTATTAATGAGATTGAGAAACTAGTGGTTGCAAGTAACTAAAGGAACATTTATTGAATTTATGTCTGTAATTGTTCTGTCCTTCCATCTAATGCCACTGTATGCTACTGCTGAATTACCTACAGAAAGATGATATTGATACATTTAAGTAAACTTCAACTTTGAAGAAAAATGCTAAACATTCACTGGTTCTACTTGGTGTTACTTGTTGTTCTTGTATTTGACTTTAAACTAGATGCATTTGGGTCTTTGTACTGCTGATCGGACAAAACATTGCAAATAGAATTGGTCAACTTGACCTTCTTGAACTCTGCAAAAAACAACAATAACAAAAGAAAAAATTACAGACTGCACAGATAAACAACACTGACCTGACACCTTCCATTCTTCTCATACTGGATGCACACAGAGGGGAAGCTCTTATTCCTGCCATCAAACTGCAGCTCCATCCGATTCATCTCTTTGTTGATAACACTGATAAGCTTGGGCACTGACATGAGGAAATTAAGAAACTAGTTATATTCTGCCAAAACAAATACTCATAAATAGGCACAAGGAAACAAACAACCAGGTATTATGTGGGGAATATTTACCATGGCATTCGTCTGGACGTTCCTGCTGCTCCTGGGTGCAAACTGAAGACAGATAACAATATGTGTCACTAATGGTTTATAATAGTTTAACAAGTGCTTTGTAGTTAAAAGAATAGACTTTACCATCATCTAGAGAAGGAACAGAAACTTCTTGTCTCAGAGGTGAAGCTTTAGGATAAACAATCACACGACTGCTGAAGGAAACCCCAAGTGGCTCAATAATCACCACAGAAATCTAAAGTATAAGAAACATTGAGAGTTTATAAGACAATGTTTACTAGAAGTGAGTAGTTCATACTTTTGATTCAGTACAGGGAGTCTACAGTACCTTTGACTGCTTTTCATGAGAAAGAGCTGCACGGTTAACCGTAAACTCCACCTTCTTGCACATGGACATGGCAGGAGCTGCACAGTAGCATACCGTCACAGACGCTGTTGCAACACAGACAAGATAGGGTTCATGATTCATTGGCACAGTATAAGATAGTAAACATGTAAGACACACCTCTAAAACCACACTTATAAGATCACACTATTGTTTCCTGTTCAAACTATTGCTCCCTGTATCATAGTGTACTCATGGGAATGATTTGTATTGCCACACCATATGGTTTAGCAGTCAGGTTTTCATTTACTCCACTTTATACGAATTGATCAACATGACATTTTAACCATGTAGAATTTCTCCAAGTTAGTTGATCAAGGGTGAAGATAAAGCAAATATGAGTTTCTGTGGTCTGTAAGTCACATTGTACAGCGACTGTGAAACAAAGCACCGTTCATTTCACAATAACCCTGTAATAACAGCTTCCATGTATACTCAAACATTCTTCCAGTAATAATTTCGCAACATCCCACAACCTGAAACAAGGAGAATTGCTCACTGTATACCTCCCCCTGAATAAATAAAGGTTAACATGTTAACATGCTCCTGAGCAGGTGACTGTCACATCTTGGATGTTGTTTTAAATATTTCCTACTGCTAGTCCCCATGTGACAGTAATGTAACTTTGAAAAGACGAGTTCACTGTGATGCCTATTATAGCAGAAAGTACTTGCAAGTTGACTTGAAAATCAAACTATAACAAAACGAATACATTAGTTGATGGTAAGAAAACGTTGAAAACCTGTTATGTACTTTTGGAGACGGGCGGTGGCAACAGAAAGGAATGGATTGTTAAATTGATTAAACAAAACAACCAATAACAAGTTATAGTTGGCAACATGTAGATTATACCTTTAAAATTCCTCTCTGTTTCCTCCCCATCATCCTCTTCTCCATTTCCAGAGTGGCCTTCATCCTCCTGGGCTTCACCCGGATGAATGTTGATCTCTGTTTCTATAATCAGACATAATACACACGGCGCCCTGTCCCTGCAGCAGAGCTTAAAATATGGAGTCAGGTTTTGGACAACCACAGCATTTTCCTCTTGTACATTAAAAGGCATCTCATCCTTCATGGTGCAATTAGAGAGACCCTAAAAAAGTCAAAAATAGAAAGGAAAAAGGAGAAAGACATATGTTTAATATGTGCCATCGGCTTTTTACTGAATGTAATCTGGATGGTAAATATTTACTGTTCAGAGGAATATATTGTGATTGGTGGTCTACATACAATGGCACTATATCTTCACAAGCTGGCAGATGGTTATATCCCTGTGTCTGCTTAATTAAATGTTTGAGAGTAAACACTTTATCAGTGAAAAGGGAAATCAAACTGTCAGAGCAGGCTACACCAGCAGTAAAAGGAAATTAAAAGTGTAATATGTCAACAATAACTCTATGTACTATTCTGCAGTACAGGAAATGTCTGCTTCAATGTTTCCCAGCAGTTCACCCTCCAGTTGTTTACCTCGGAGCAAATGACTCTGTCGCTGTCATATCCAGAAATCTCCAGATGGCAGGCTGATATGTGTAGAGTCAGTAAAACGCACCAAATGGTCCATCCAGTATGAAGCATTTTGACTGAGGACACTCCAATGGAGTCCTACAGTATTTTTCACCAAACATCTCTGTCCAGGAGCAACATCACAACCTTTTTAAACGAGTCCAGTGTCTTCTTCCTCATTGTGACTTTAGGATGCCATTTAACTTTAACATGTTCTTGATCAAACTGCACATCAGCATGAAGGGAATCGAGACGTGGTTAGCTGAGTTTGATTGGTTTCACCTTTAGTCCCAGCCTGAAAAGGAAAAGACAATCCAGGTATGGGCAGGTGTTTCTTCACACGTTTGCAGTGATATAATAATCAAAGACATCATATTCTTCTTTTTCAATAATTTACAAATGGGCTCCATCTGTTTGTGTTTTACAACTAACTTGATGAGTCAAGCTCACAAATCCCTCAATGGACAAAGTTACTGGGAACTCTGTAGTCCTTTTAACACTCCTGTAAACAAACAGGGCTTTGACAGTATATACATGTAACATCAGCAGTAGGAAATAACACAAATCAAAAATCCTCTGGGTTACTTACTGAGTTTAATAAACCACCGAAAGTACGCTCCTCTCCTCAGATTACCTGTACACCTTGTGTTATTTGAGTCATTGTAAAAAGGAATCATGAAGTACGTCACTGTCTTTCTTCAAGGTACGTCCCTCCCTTTCTCCCTCCCTTTTTTCTCTCTTTCCCGCTTTCTCTATCACTCTTGCTCAGTCACAGCACAGTCCTTCACCTTGTTAAAAAGCACATCATATTGAGACTTCCTGCTCTGACTGAATTCCTCATTACACTATAACCAGAACAACATAGACAGCTCAAAGTCCTCAACTACTTTGTTTAAAAAGTAACTCCACCTTGAACACTGAGTTAAAGTAGCTTCATAAACAGAGCTGCTTTTTAACCACAGTTGACACTTCATGTGGTTTGTTGGCAACAATTTGTTACATTTGATTAATTGTTCTTGTTATGTCGGTTTGGCAGAGATCCTTGATTGTGTAATGTAGCTCTCAGTAGACTCTGCCTTGATAAACAAGTTTACCACCTCCGCTCATAATAACCCACATACCTTTGCACTCTAGTGCACCGCGAGAGGACAATCCAAAGTATCACTATAACACGCCTCCCATAGCTGCTCGACTGGTTTGATCACTTAATGTTGAACGAAAGGAAAAAAACGTTGTGGCTTATAACTTTGGAAATGTTTTCAAACCAACAGGGAAAAAATACAAAAACTATAGTTTACTCTGTAAACTCAGGAAGTTACTTTGCTACTGCAAACTAAGTAGAAAAAGTATGTTTATTCAAGCTCTGTGTTGAACTGTGAGGAACATTCACTGAAGCTTTCCAAGAATTTATACATTTAATATGCTATTTACTTTTCAGACTGATATATTTTACTCTTAAACATTGCTGTAGTTAGTCTTGATAAAGAGATAATCCATTGTCTCATACCACATTTGACTGCACTGCTGCTGAGTAAACATTTAGTGCATCAACTATACCCCTACTATCCTTATTTTTGAAGGTTAAGCTCTGAGTGCAAGAACTTGTATTTGTATTATCATGTTTTTTAATATTGTGGTATGGCTAGTGCATGATTTAAATAGTTTATTTTGTCCACACCTTCTTAAGATGTTTGGTGACATTATGCTCTTTATGTAAATGCAGCTGCTGGTGAAAAAAAAAACGGTGTATAAACAGTAGACTCCACTGTTTACACACCGTACTATTTTCTTTTTTTGAGTAGAGGAACCTCTCAGTCTAAACTGTAAGTATGTTTTAGGACCAGCTCTGCTGCTAACTGGGCTTTAAAACCCTGTAGAAAATATGTTTGACCATGAGGCAGTTATTTACATGATGGTTATAGAATAGTTACTCTTTTGAGTAAATAAATCACAGAGAGTGTGTTTGCATAGTCACATCTAACTATAACAATGTCATTGGAATATAAAGTTTGGGCAAAACTTTCTAAAAACGTCCTTCATATAATATACATACATACACAAATACGTTAAAATCAGATTATATATCATATCCATAAGCACTCAAATATTAATTATGCTTTGTAACAATAATCATAGCATATTGTAGGGTTTTTAAATTACTATATATATCTTAATACTTTCATCATTGTCACTGATGGTTTTTTGGCCATTGCTGAAGTAATAAAAGGGAATCACATGATTGCACTATGATCAGTATAAACTAAAAAGGTCAACGCATGAAGGATATTGTGAATATTGTTGGAAATCGATATGGATATTCATGCTCATGACTGCTTATAATGATAATTAACCAGCACCATAAGCAGATTAAAACGCATTGCATATTTTTTTTAAATAAACATGTATCTTTATCATGTATAATTGACATGGGCAACAAAGTGTTACCAAAGTTATTGTTTTTTAATGACATGATGGTAATGTTTGAATCCTAAAAGAATAATAAAGGAATAACACTTTGGAAAATGAATTGAGAGCTGCAGGAGAAATGTCACGATATGTTCTTGATTTAAATGTTTTAAGAAATACATTTGAATTTCAAAATATTAGTCAAACCATTGATACCATAAATTCTAGATAAATATCATCTAATTAAGTTCATAAACAACAACCAATGAGCTTGGATAATATTTATTTGATTATCTTAGCTAAAGCTAGAAAGTATTTTTCCCCGATTAATCTGTTTGTGTTTGAATAATTTTCCTTTCAAACTATGAAGGCCTCCAGGCGTCTCTGCAGGGCAGAGTCGGCCGACAGGAGCCAGCAGTCCAGTGTCAGGGGGGGGGAAATACTGTAGTCAGCAGCATTGTCCCTGGAAAACAAAGACAAAAATAGTCATATACTTGTAATAATAATAATACTGATAGATAGATAGATAGCTTTTTATTAAAACCAACTAAAATATACCTGGTAACGTCATTCTCCTGGTCTTTGATCCTAAGTTTTGTGGTGGGAGTTTGTGGCACCTCCTCATAAACTGGATTCAGAGCTGGACACAGAGTGCAAACAATTAGGGAAGATAGCTGGCCTTCAAGGACACATTGCAGCAAATCATACAAAAATGTCATAATTTGTACCCACCTAAAATTCCTTCAGCGCTGTCCGATGACTGCTGTCTTAAAACGGGCCAGAGGAATGATTGAGCGTCCTTTCCCTGAATTAAGATGACCAAGTGTGTGTCCCCACCAGCAACATCGATGTCCTTGTCCCGCCTAATAATTGTCCAACTAGAAAAAACATGCAGCTTGTCTTAATTTCTTTCAGACTTGTTTTGCATGGAAAAGTTTAATATTTAAGGAAATATGTTGAAATATGAAAAACAAGAAGGCAAGATTCCTGCCATTACTACGTAGAGTCACCTTCCAGCTGTGATGGGATCCTGTCCAGTGTGGTGTGTCATTCTCGATCCCTCTATCACGGTGATTTTATTGACTTCAACATCAACATACAGGTCAGCGTTGAGCTGGATGACAATCCTTGTGAAGCCTCCATTCGTTACTGAATCAAGCTCGCCGTGTACAGACAGCTCTGATACAAAAGAGAAACAATTTAACTCAACTCAATATCACACTGTTATCCTTACTGTACACATATCTTTCACTTTAGTAAAAGTACCAGTACATTAATGTCATTATTGTTTTCATATCAATAAAGTGAGGTACAATATATGCTACCCAAATGTGGGAAAGAAGTATAAAGTCACATTAAATGGAAATACTCAAGTAAAGTACATGTACCTTAAACATGTACTTAACCCTTAGATGCACGAGTGACTGGACCCTACACTCTTCCATAAGTGGGTCAAAAAGGACCTGTATTAGAATAATATGTGTTTTTATGCAATTTTTGTCATTTTGGTTAAGAAAAATCACTTGTATAATATTTAGTATTATATTTTGGTTCACACTAGAAATATTTTATATTTAATTTTTCACTATTTATAATTTTAGAAAAAAAAATTACATTTTGAAAGAAAAAAGAAATTCCATAGAAAATGCATGCGGGTCATTTTTGACCCACTTATGGAAGCTTGGGGTAGTAATACAAAAACTACGATTTCTTAAAATGTATAACATTTAAATTAAAAATTTGAATGGCATGATATCCAAAACATGTTTTTTGAGGAATAGCTGGAATATGAAATGATAAAAAAATGGAATTACAAAGATACTCTAAGAAAACCACTTATGCATCTAATGGTTAAGTAAAGTACTTGAGTCAATGTACTTAGACTTTCCACCACTGCTAAATTGACTTGACTTTAAGTATCAAAAGTAATACACTGTACTGCAGCCCAGTGGTACTCCCTGGGGCCAAAAGATGTTGTGAGACATTTATATTTAAATGAAGTAACCAGAGGTGGGAAGTAACTATACATTTACTCAAGTACTATACTTAGGTACAATTTAGAGAAACTTGTACTTTACTTGAGTATTTCCATTTTTTGCTACTTTGTACTTCTACTTCTGTTTTTTTACTCCACTACATTAATGTCATACCTTTAGTTACTTTGCAGATCTGGATTAATGATGTGAAATATTATCAACTCTTAAATCAGACTTTAGTGACACCTGGAGTAAATTCACAAGCTACCCTGCAGTATACAAAGTCATTCAAACTAGCTGCACCTTTACCAGCTTTGATAACACTTTTATAATTATAATCAAAACATATCATATATATTATTCTGAAATGGACCACTTGAGTAACATTTTGAATTTAACTTGTAACAGAGTATTCCTACACTCAGATAGTAGTACTCAGATCTTGTACTTGAGTAAAAGTAGAAGTACCACTACAGTACTTGAGTGAATGTACTTTGTTACTTCCCACCACTGCAAACTAAGGGTGATCATGGGTTACACTATACACACAAAAGGAGGAGAAAGAAATAAGTATTTTCTTTTACACATAGGGAGAAAAAAAGCAAACTAATAGAGGTTTACGATTAGGCTTTTAAAGATATGTAAGTGAAATAGTGAAGGCACAGAGAGGAGCTTTACTGACCGCTGGTGGGATGGTGAAGTAGTTTAAGGCGAACGTCTCCAGTGACATCAAAGCAGAGTGGAATTGACTGATTCTCAGTTTTTAGCAGAAACCGATGGGAAACAGGAACTAAAGAATAATAAAGGATAAGGAGAGTCACACAGTTGAAGGAAACACTTGTCGTGAGAGTAAATATGATGCCCTGAATTATAAACTCATTCATAATGATTGTCCAAATATGACATGTGGTGATCAGTACACTTTTGAGAGAAGGTAAATACAGCTGTGGCTGTGAAGCACTGACTTTTAGCACTTATTTTACACATATTGAAACATTCCAGTGTAAACCAAATTATCTTAGTTAACTATTTTGTAATTATATACATTATTATGAATAACATCTATGAGAAACTCAACTGTTATCTGTTGCCGGCACAATGGTGGCATGAACTTGAGTAGGTGCTACATCAACTGTAAATGACATTTAAACAAAGTCAGTTACATATATTCACATTACACACATGTATAGAAATGGTGTAAATCTAACAGAAAAAGCATTAATCGATACACGCATTCTGACACATAACCTCAGCCTTAAAACAAACCACTGCATAAACACATCATATTAATCTTGACCTTAATCTAACACAGAACACACACACACACACACACACACACACACACACACACACACACACACACACACACACACACACACACACACACACACACACACACACACACACACACACACACACACACACACACACACACACACACACACACACACACCACACACACACACACACACACACTCTACAACCAACCAAACAACAAACATCTGAATAAACACATTGTCCAGCCTGTGTGAAGCTGACATGAAACAACATACAGCATACATTCTGAGAAAATCGTCTCATTCCATGCCTGTGTTTAACCAAAATGAGCAGAAAAACTCTGGTAATGCACTGCCTGAAGGATTTTTAGGGTGGTTGTACAAAACGCAAAGGATGGATCAGAATTGGAACAAAGAAAAGTTTACCTTGAGCATGAAACCCTAACCCTAACCCAACCAAAGGAACAGTATGGTCGTGTTGTGTCATTGTTGGATCTGTTGAACGAACAGTAAAGACATTTTTGAATTGAACATATTTAGTTGGATTATAACACAGTACATTAAGGAAGAACTGCTAATTAACTAGTAGAACACATCCATCAAGGCCAGGTGAGATACATAAAACCCCCACCATGTTTATGGCCGGCCATCAGCTAAGATAAGACATCCTTGTATGACCTCACTGCTACAACATTTACTCATTACACTGATGAACCTTTGTCCTAAATATATAAATAAATAGACCTTGCCCTGGTCCTAGTTCCACACATTGGGGAGTCATAGGAAAAAGGGACAATATCATGAAAATGTGATACAGTAATTATTTTTTCTCTTAAATAATCAAGATTTGATAAATAAGCACCCAGCTGTACCCACCACTCGCAGCATAATTGAAAACAATTAAAATAACTAAATGTACTCATCGTGTCTAATCTGAAATGTATGCAGTATATGAAATTGAAATTATTATTATTAAACAATTGTGTATGTAACAATGCTGAAGATGTGTACCTGTACCTTGTTTATAGGAAAAGGATGATTACACTTATTTATGATGCAGTTGTTCAAAAACTTTGAAATGGTGATGATTTGTAAATTAGCTTGCATCCTCCCAAATGTGTCGTAAACAGTACGTTTAGATAAACTGAAAATGAAACTGGATGTTCATATATTGTGGCTCAACTTTAATAAGCAGAAATATGAAAATGTGTAGCAAGTATTTCTCATGTAACTTTTTGATTGTTACCAAAAATGTATGAAAACGAGTATAAAATATAAGACATTATTAATTAATCAATACAAATCACGATGCGGCTGTTAATTTATTTGGAAAGAAAAAAAACATGCACCTTCCTCCACCCTCAGTTTTTGATATTCATCAAGTAAACCATTTTTAACCATTCAACATGTATTGTGAAGAATCTGAATATTTGCAAATAGAGATAATTGATGCTGCAGGTTATATTATATGAGCTATACATAATTATTTACAATAAATGATTAGTGTACACACACACACACACACACACACACACACACACACACACACACACACACACACACACACACACACACACACACACACACACACACACACACACACACACACAGTAACGATAAAATGTGTAGATTCAAACCGTTTTCAAACACAAGTAATGTGACCTGAATTTGGTGTAAAGTTTATACCAAGGTGCATAACAGAGGTCATTCATTTGTTTGATATATCCTCCTATAATGTGTTGTCTTTCTTCACTCTTTGTTTTATGGGGCGAAGCCTGCGAGCTAGTTCAGGCAGTCAACTCGAGCACTTATGCTGCATTCATACATAACGCCCCCTTGCCACTCTACAACCAACCAAACAGAGTCTCCTTATGCCGCTCTATTTAACCTGCCAGATATCTCTATGCATTGCTAGCTGCAGCTACTTCCACGTCGCTGCTGCTTGCCTGCCCCACCACCACCCCAGCTTCTACCTGTAGGCTCGGGGTTAGTTATTTAATCATCACTCATCGTGCTATGTATGTCTGTGGAGTGATGAGGCCGAGCCTAGACGCCAAACTCAACTATATGCTGCTTCTAATAAACATGTTAAAGAAGTACGTGAGTTGTCTGACTGAACTGATGCAAATGCTGTGATGGTTTTCAGCAGCTGACTTTGACATGTTTGTCTCAGTCTCACATGATTTGAAGAACATTGTAGCAAAAAAACATTTGTTTAAACAAGTGACATGTAATGTTTTCATATCAATTCTACCATGAATGATATATTTGAGAAACTCAGCTGTTAGGTGATAGCATGGTAGCCTCTTCAAGATCTTCAATATCGGAGGTACCAAGTGAATCCATATCTAAATAAAATCAATTTAAACAAATTCAGTTACATATCGATGTGTGACAATTTTAAGGATGTTAATTGAAGAGAAAAGTGGGTTAATTGACACCCCTAATCTGACACCCAACATCAGCCTCAAAACAAACATCTGAATAAACACATTGTCCAGCCTGTGTGAAGCTGACATGAAACAACATACAGCATACATTCTGAGAAAATCGTCTCATTCCATGCCTGTGTTTAACCAAAATGAGCAGAAAAACTCTGGTAATGCACTGCCTGAAGGATTTTTAGGGTGGTTGTACAAAACGCAAAGGATGGATCAGAATTGGAACAAAGAAAAAGTTTACCTTGAGCATGAAACCCTAACCCTAACCCAACCAAAGGAACAGTATGGCCGCGTTGTGTCATTGTTGGATCTGTTGAACGAACAGTAAAGACATTTTTGAATTGAACATATTTAGTTGGATTATAACACAGTACATTAAGGAAGAACTGCTAATTAACTAGTAGAACACATCCATCAAGGCCAGGTGAGATACATAAAACCCCCACCATGTTTATGGCCGGCCATCAGCTAAGATAAGACATCCTTGTATGACCTCACTGCTACAACATTTACTCATTACACTGATGAACCTTTGTCATAAATATATAAATAAATAGACCTTGCCCTGGTCCTAGTTCCACACATTGGGGAGTCATAGGAAAAAGGGACAATATCATGAAAATGTGATACAGTAATTATTTTTTCTCTTAAATAATCAAGATTTGATAAATAAGCACCCAGCTGTACCCACCACTCGCAGCATAATTAAAAACAATTAAAATAACTAAATGTACTCATCGTGTCTAATCTGAAATGTATGCAGTATATGAAATTGAAATTATTATTATTAAACAATTGTGTATGTAACAATGCTGAAGATGTGTACCTGTACCTTGTTTATAGGAAAAGGATGATTACACTTATTTATGATGCAGTTGTTCAAAAACTTTGAAATGGTGATGATTTGTAAATTAGCTTGCATCCTCCCAAATGTGTCGTAAACAGTACGTTTAGATAAACTGAAAATGAAACTGGATGTTCATATATTGTGGCTCAACTTTAATAAGCAGAAATATGAAAATGTGTAGCAACTATTTCTCATGTAACTTTTTGATTGTTACCAAAAATGTATGAAAACGAGTATAAAATATAAGACATTATTAATTAATCAATACAAATCACGATGCGGCTGTTAATTTATTTGGAAAGAAAAAAAACATGCACCTTCCTCCACCCTTAGTTTTTGATATTCATCAAGTAAACCATTTTTAACCATTCAACATGTATTGTGAAGAATCTGAATATTTGCAAATAGAGATAATTGATGCTGCAGGTTATATTATATGAGCTATACATAATTATTTACAATAAATGATTAGTGTATCTTTCATGTCAGAAAAGGGCAGATGTGTAACTACATCTTACCTGATTGAGTAGAGAATACTGAGAATACTGTTAAACAGAAAAAGTTATGATGCAATTTACAATACAGCTGTTAATTTACTTTGAAATACTTAAGTATTCACCCTCAGTTTTTTATATATATTTTGTATAAATACACCAGAGCAGTGCAGACGTTCATGTCTTACCTCTCCCAGCTGTTAAAAGGAAAATATGATAAAGAAAAAGTTATTATACAAATTCAAAACAGCTGTTAATTAACTTTGAAATAGTCAAGCATGCATCTCCCTCCACCTCCCTCAGATTTTGTTTTACAAAACATTAACTAGTGTGTCTATTGAGTTTTTTTAACATGATTGAGAATTTATGCTTTTTTCATACAATGACAGCTATTTATAATTATAATAATTATAAGGAAATAAGGTGTCCATCATGTCAGAGCAGTGCAGATGTCTTACCTCGCCCAGCATTTAACTTTGTAAGCCTTGAGCCTGAGTCTGATGCTGAGCCTGATGCTGAGCCTAAGCCTAAACCTGTCAAGGAAAAAAAGATGATAAAGAAAAAGTTATTATACAAATTCAATACAGCTGTTAATTAATTTTGAAATAGTCAAGCATGCATCTCCCTCCACCTTCAGTTTTTGTTTTACAAAAAATGAACTAGTGTTTCTAGTTGATTTTTTAGCATAATGTTAAAGAAATAATCATGATTGAGAATTGATTCATGTTGCACAACGACAGCGGTTTATAATTATAATAATGAAAAGGAAATAATGATCTATCATGTCAGACCAGTGCAGATGCACATTCAAATCTTATTATAAAATTGATGATACTATTATAAAGGAAAATATTATAAAGTTATTATACAAATTCAAAACAGCTGTTAATTAACTTTGAAAAAGTCAAGCATGCATCTCCCTCCATCTTCAGTTTTACAAAACATTAACTATTGTTTCTACTATTATAAGGTAATAGTGTCATGTCAGAAAAATGCATATGTTTATATCTTACCTCGTCCATCTGTTTAAAAGGAACAAATTATAAAGATAAAGTTATTTCACAAATTACAAAACAGCTGTTAATTTACTTTGAAATACTCAAGCATGTACATCCCACAGAGTTTTTAATATTCATCAAATAAACCAGAGTTTTTCTGCTCAGTTTTTTTAGTTTTAGTTTAAAAATGTTTACTAATTAAAAAGAATGTATGCTCTGTGTACGTTATATAATAATATTAACATTGAAATCAAATCAGGTCAGAGTAGTTCAAATGCTTTCTTACAGTCCATCCAACCATAGCCTAGAGTCTGGGTGTCATCCTCGACGGCACACTTTCATTCAAATCTCACATCAGTAATATCACTCGGTCTGCCTATTTCCATCTACGCAACATCAACCGCCTCCGGCCGTCCCTTAACCCTAAGACCACCGCCATTCTTGTTCACACCCCTCGTCACTTCCCGCATCGACTACTGCAACTCCCTTCTCTTTGGTCTCCCTCTCAAATCCATCCACAGACTTCAACTGGTTCAGAACTCTGCCGCCCGCATCATCACCGTCCAGAACCCCCTCCATTAACCACATCACTCCTGTTCTTCAGCAACTTCACTGGCTCCCCGTCAAATCCCGTATCGTTTTTAAGATTCTGCTCCTCGCCTTTAAGGCCATCCATAACCTCACTCCTCTGTACCTCTCCGACCTCCTGCACATCAACACACCCATCCGCACACTCAGATCTTCTGCTTCCCTCAGCCTCACTGCACCCCCCTTCCGTTTAACCACCATGGGGTCTAGAGCCTTCAGCCGCTCTGCACCCCGCCTCTGGAACTCCCTCCCACCTGACATCCGCAACACTGACTCTCTCCCCATTTTCAAATCACGCCTCAAAACATATCTCTTCACACTCGCTTATCCACCCTGATCATTATCCATCACACATCCTCTGTTTTATTTATTTGATTTGTTGCATTGTCTTGTTTATGTTTCTTATGCTGGTGTTAGGTATTGTGTATCTTGTTTTTTATGTGTTTGTACGGCGACCTTGAGAGCCTTGAAAGGCGCCTATATAAAATAAATGAATTATTATTATAGCCATCCGCTAAAAAGGTGATAAAGAAAAAGTTATGATACAAATTACAAAATAGCTGTTAATTGATGTAAACTGTATATCATTATATTAATAATAATTCATGTCAGAACAGTGCAAATGAGTTCTGACGTGACAGACCAGGGTATGCTGTGAAAAAATACAAGATGATACAAATGAAGTTATGATACCAAACTAGTATACAGCTGATCTTTAAAACACTAAAGCATGCATCCTCCTCCACCCTCAGTTCTTGACATCAAATGAACTACAGTGCTTCTTCACATTTTTAACATAATGAAAAAAAAACATTTTGTCGGGTTTAAAAATGTATGCTGTATTCATGTTATGTCATATTTTCATAATTGTATTGATTAATAATGAATAGTGTTAGAATGAAAAGGTGAAATTGTATCTTACATGCCGGGGTTCCTGTCGAAAAGAAAGAAATGATAAAGTGAAGCAAATGTTCAGTTGTTAGTTTACTTTGGCATCTGTTTCTTGTTCATTTTTTGGTCGTGATTTCTTTTTTTCTAAAGCTTATTTAGAATGTGAAAGTGTGCAGTATATTATGAATTGGTCCAAATTACCTGGTAAACCTTGTCGTGCTCCTAAAAAGAAAAAGATGATAACATCAATTCTCAAAAACAATTGTTAATGTCATTTGAAATATTCTTGCTTTGTAGATACGTTTTCAGTTTCCTGCTTTGTCAGTTTTCAATATATTACATTACATTACATTGCATTTAGCTGACGCTTTTATCCAAAGCGACTTACAATAAGTACATTCGACCAGGAAGACACAACCTTGAAGTAAACAGAATCATATAAGTACATCAGGTTTCATAGAGCCAAACATTTCAAGTGCTACTCAACTGGCTTTAGGTAAGCCAGTCCTTTATTAGTATATAAGTGCTTTGTTAATAATTCTATCGCTCGAAGTGGAGTCGAAAGAGATGAGTTTTCATATATAGTAAACAACAACATTTTATTAAGTAAACAACATATTAGTCTGCAAATAATCAGTAGATTTACTCTTAAGACAAAATGTATATTATTCATGGGGGTCTTGTCAAAAAGAAAGAAATGATAAAGTGAAGGAAATATTCAGTTGTTAGTTTACTTTGAAAACGGACACTAATTGTTTTAAAATATTGTCAAGATTAGCATCTGTTTCTTGCTCATTTTTTGGATGTGATTATTCCTTTTCTAAAGCTTATTTATGCGAACGTGTATGAAGTACAGTATATTATTAATTGGTCCAAATTACCTGGTGAAGCTTGTCGTGCTCCTAAAAAGAAAAAGATGATAACATAAATTCTTAAAAACATTTGTAAACTTAATTTGAAATATTCTTGCTTTGTAGATACGTTATCAGTTTCCTGCTTTGTCAGTTTTTAATATATAGTAAACAACAACATTTTATTCAGTAAATAACATATTAGTCTGCAAATAATCAGTAGATTTACTCTTAAGACAAAATGTATGTTATTCATTAAAATACATCAAATTGTTAATTAATCAATATTGTTTCTATTATGTCCAATTCAGATGTATGTCTTACCAAATGTATGCATCACAGTGCCCGCTGTAAAGACAAAAAACAATGACAAAATAAACATTTGTTGGATGTTAACAAATGAGCTTGCATTGCTGCAAAATTGTCATGTCAGGGATCCTCATATCAAAACCATTATAAATCACTTAAATCATCTCTTCTGTTGCAATACACTAGTATAAACAATCAATGGTAATATTAAATTACCTGAATAAGAAACACATTTACCAACCTTTACGTTAATCAAATAAATAAATGATGGTGGATTATTTTAACAAAAAATGTATGTCCAGTTCTTTAAATTATATCTATCAATGGCATGCAAGCGCTACACCTGCCAATAAGGAATCCTTATCAAATCTAGTAACTGTATTTATACATAGTGAATACACCACCTTTTATCAAATCATGCTGTTTAGACTGACTATTTAAAAAATTGCTCTGAGAACGAAGTCTTGACACTGGATTTTGCATCGTGTTTGCTTTATTCACATTGGGTTGCTTACAATAAGCTATATTTTGATGCCTTGACCCTGTCTGTGGGGCTTCTCCTTCCTTGGGTTTATGGAGTACTTCGGTCTCCCCTCCCTCAGGCTTGGTGACCACCATGGATGTGAGTGGAGTTACAAAGCTGTACTTCAGCGACAGCTCCAAGGCCTCTCTCTTCACGTTCTCCTTCTCAGCTCCAGATAACAGCAGCCTGTGTCACAAATTGTGTTTACACATGTGAGTTGGCATGAGTATGATTATTGTAAATGAAGTAACAAAGTTGCCTTAATTAAAAAGAATAACATCATTAATTCAATAATATTATAATCTTTAAAATATGGCATGATTTAATACAGTTATTTGTATATGTTACACCAATATGCGTGAGTGTTTGTTGTTTGTTGTGCCTAGTGTTTTGTTGATGCAATGGACAACTCAACGTGGGTTGATGTATTTTATGGAAGCTCTGCTGCAGTCCGTGACAAAGTTATTCAGAAAAGGAACTTTAAAGATGAATCTCCTTTCACAACAAGCGGCCAATGAGCTATTTGTTTTATGCTTTCATTCATATTTTGTCATGTGTAGCACACTATGCTAATGTGTTTGGCTATGTATATGTGTTATTCGTTGTTGTAGTTCTCACGGCGTAACGGAAGAAGGGAGGCTACAAGATTAAATGCCAAGAATAAACGCCCATTTCAAAGAACCGACCTGTGTCTGTGTAGTGAAGAGAGCTACAATTACTATAACTTTATGTTTTGCTAATGTTGTTGTTTTTTGCCTTCACCTACAAGTAATGTTCCCACATACATTTTACCACCGTTTTAGTCAACTTTTTTCTTTCTGCAACAAGTGCTGAAAAGATTTTTGATGATAGTTGATCAATCATGTCAGTGTTAGCATTAATGTAAAGGAGCTATATGTTCATCGTAATTTCTTTCCACTGCAATCGACTAGAAATGAGAAGTATTTTTCGTTTACTTTACCTGTGGTATCAATAATTAATATACCGTGTATTTTTAAGTTAAAATATTACAAGTTACATGTTTGCCTTGTCTTTGTGGCCCACCTATGTACTGTTAGTATATGTATAAACACAGACTGTTACATTATTGTTTTCAAGTTGGATATTTATATGAGGTAAAGCAAAATGTCTAATTAAATTTACTGCTGCTCGTTTTCCGTTGTATTGTTAATTTTATTTGTGTTTACTCTGATATATACTTTGCATTTGAGTTTTGAAGTTTAATGTATGGACTGGGCACAGCTGCAAATGAATTGCAAGTAGATAAATACATTTGTCTGAATCTAAGGAGGAGGCAGCAAGAAAAAATGATGGTCGACATGACACTCACTCTTTCTTCAGAAGCTGTTTGACCGTGAGATAGGCCCAAACCCTCTGGATGTGGTCGGCAGACTCTGTTCCAGTGGACTCCACGGTGCCGTTGGGGTTAGAAAACGTCATCTTTTTACTGCTCTGTCATAGTCCAAATGAAGTAATATGTCAGCATATACACAGGAACCTTTCAACAACCTTTCAGAAGATTACAGATGGTGTGCAGTGCGAAGCAATTCTTACTGAAATTGCGATGACTTGTGGAGTGAAGGTTCCAATGTCGTTGTCAGTGATCTTACCGGCCACCACAATCTCTGATCCGTTATAATACTGGCTGAATTCAGTCTGCGTCAGATTGGTGCCACCATTATAGCTCATAGTCACATCGATCAAAAGAGGAGTGGCCACCTCTTCGTAGAAACCCTGTTGACATGCAGTATGTACAATGTATAAATGTGTAATTCTCCACATCCAACCGTTATCATTTTCTCTATGGAAATGCATCAAATAACATTGTCACATTTACAATAAGAGCAACTGATCGCAAATACCTTCAGCTGTAAATCAGCATCAGAGTCTTCATAAATCCGTCGTGCCACACCATTGTTCTGCAGCGACATCTTCTCAAGGAACTCAAAATTTACATCAAAACCAAAACCGAGACAGTAGAGTGGGAATTTGTCCGCAATAGCCACCCTGACATTTGACTGGATTTCTTCAAGATTTGTCACCCCTGCAAAGACAAAGGACATTCGGCTAAATAAGACCAATCCACTCAGACGTTCCAATCCAACAACTATCCTGTGACTAGTCAAAGTTATCGATGGTGAGGGTGCACATTTCTTAAAGCTAATTGATAATAAACTTGACTTGCTATTTGTGTTTTAATTTCCATGATGTTCAATATCCCACAAGAGTAGGTCATAGCTTGGTGATAGGAGAGGATATGGAGAAAATGACTGCAGGGGAATCATTTTTAAAATGATGGACTGTGTCACATGGGACATGGGTCCTTATAAAACATGTTTGAAGTATTTGCTTGTGTTTATGTGCAAGAATGTGCAAGAACCGGTTGTTGGGTCTCCATCAGTGAGAAGAATGAGGATGGATGCTGAATCTTCTCTCGGATGTGCGTTGAGCATACTGGCTCCTTCCAACACTGCACTGTTGATGTTTGTGGCTAAAAAAACAAACAATTGTATCACAACCGTTCTGCTGGGATATGTTTTCATCCCTTCATAACATTTTAACTAAAATCCTTACATCCACTTTCTCTAATATCTTCTGAAAATATTTTGGCACTCTCCAGGTTTCGCTGGTTGGCTTGAACAAGTTCTCGTTTCCAGTAAGAAATGCTGCCATCAAAAGTGATAAGACCAAAGTGGTCATCCTCTGACAGGTCGTTCAAGATGTGGATTAAGGCTAACCGGGTCTGTGCAAAAAACATAATTGACAGATCAAGACTTTTATTCAAGTATAAAACTATGTAATATGTTGTGTTTCATTTGTGTCTATATGTATATAATAAAGAGTTATGTCTTACTGATATGAGCAATATGTCACAAACTCACATTCTTCAATTACTTTACCTGACGAATTTTTTTGCCGTGCATTGAGCCACTTCGATCGATCAAGAAGACAACGTTTTTTGATATGGGGGTAAGACTAGATGGGGCAAAGTGATGAACAAAGTACCCGGCTGAAGTCTTGGGGGAGGAAAGAAGAAAGTTTGATTGTGATAAAATATTGTTGAACCAACAGGGGATGGTAAAATATTTTTTTATTTCAGTATGTATAGTGGTTTTCAAAAAATAAATAATAGACCATTTAAAGTTTTCCAGAACGTGAACTATTGCTTTACCTTAATGTCTCCCAGTCCACTGTCCCTATTGACATCGTAAACAATAACCAGATCTCCATTCATTCCCTGCTCTCCACAGCTGGTACACGTTTTCTGTTGGTCTTCTGTTGGGTAGAAGTTCACCCACACCTGGAAACAGGAAGGAGAAGGTTTTTACAGACTTTTTATTGACACAGAAGTTGATGAGCAGGTTTTATTCTTCAAAAAATCCTCTACCTCTTGTTAAATGTGATAAGACTGAAATCTAATCACTGCATCACACTACTGGAACAACAATATGCAGTTTAAGGCGAGACACGGCAGGCAAAAACATCGTTTTTCAAGTAGCCTACTGGTCAATTTTGAGATTTTGTGCTATTTTGATTCCATAACATGTTTTCTTTCAGGCTTTTGGAAGGAAAACGTACAAAATACACATTTAAGTGTTTATTTTACTATAGTTTGTCTATTTGCGTCTGGAGATTTCTCCTAAATTCACCAAAAGTTAGCATTCTAACGTAACATAAAGTACCGCGACCGCTGTGTGCACCATGTCATCAGAGATATCGTTAAAAAGCTGTGTCTCTCCTGCACAATCTCATCGGATCCAAATATGGTCATTTCCTTTGTATCAGCAACCAATCGTGAAAGCACAAAGGGGTCTTAAACCAAGAAACGAAATCTCATTGGCTGGTGTCAATTTCTGACAACGTGATTCGTTCAGATGCGTCACGTGGTGTGCTAAAACACTTCCTGGTTAGCTTTCCGCTAGAAATTGAAATCTCAAAATGACAAAAGAACGGCGAAAAAAACGTTCACAGAGAAGACGACAACAATTGTCACTTGTACGAAGCAAGGTTATACAAAAAACAAATGACCCCGAACATGAAATACCTTCACGGAGTGCGCCGATGCGCAAGCTGTCATCCAAAGAACAGGAGGGTTTAGCTAGCGCCTCACTGCAATCTTTAAAGGTCGTTTTCTCAAAATGAGTTTTTTCTCCTACTCTGAGTTTGAAATTTCAACTTCAGTAGCACGTACATACACCAAACCTTCCAGTTATATTCCTATCAATATCATGAAGGCTTTTACAGAAGGGTTTGTTCTTATATCATTGATTCATAGCCTGAATTATACAACACTGTATACCTAAAAACATGGCGAAAATTGATATTTTAGGGCTGTTGACAGTATTTTCTAATTTATGGAGTGATAAAAAGAGATATCCAATATTCCTTTTGTAAAAGCCTTAAATACTAATATGACTACAACATGAAACAAGAATTTTGAACCTGGCTTTATCCAAAGTTCAGATTTCGATTCCTGAAATGTCTTAAAATATGTGCATATTTAATGAGATAATGGATAATTGGCATATTTAAACATGCTATTTCAGAAAACGTGTAATACAAAAAGCAATTGTCTTATTGTAAGTAATTAACTGGAGAAATTTCTAGCTGATACCTTTAAGTTAAACAAATTACCCTATTCACCTGGGGTGTCTCGCCTTAAGATCAAACCAGAAAAAGACAAATGTTGAAAAAGTGCAACAGTAGACCTATAAAAATAGAAAATTATGAGCCATATGACAGAATGTATAATGTACATTGCCATTATATATGTAGCTAAATGGTTAAATATAAATCATAATAAAGTCAAATCTGAGTTAAATACAAAAGTTCTAATCACTGCTAAATCCCATTGGGACATTTAAAGAATGTCCCAAATTGGGATCAATACAGTACTATCTTATCTTATGATGTACCTCATTGTCTGCATGTGTTTTGTTGATGGCATCAGCCAGGGCTAGTCCTCCTTTAACCTCAACGAAATTGATGCCCGATTTCTCGTGAATGTGCACATCAACCTGGCAAAATGAAATACATTAAAATAGTTAGAAGTAGTGAACATGCTAAATGTTTTGCCGCACTATTGTTTTCCAGAATAGATCAAGGGAGACCCACTTTAAAGCTTTTCACAGGCTGCATGGGTCGAGCGTGGATTTGCAGCTCGTACTTTCCAAGCCTGCGTTTCAGCAGCTCCTCATATGTAAGTTCAAAGGTGACCTTTTTGTGAGCAGCCACAGTCACAGAGGTCTTAAATTCCTCCAGGGTCCTCCCTACAGAACTGCAATGAGATGATCAACTTTGCATTAAAACAGTGGTTTCCCCCTCGGTCTTGTGTACAATTTAAACAAAAATAATATGTATAAACCCTAATCACAGGTTATAACATTATTGTGGGTGTAACATTAGATCAACCAAAGGTGAATATTTCCTTCTCAGATTGTTTCATTTGAAAGACTTTACAGCAAAGATGTTTAACACATTTTCATACAAGTCATACAAAAATATGTTTTTTCCGTCGTTCTCGAGAGGACACACATAGGCTACCATCTAAAAGACCTGTCAAAAACGTGATCTGTTGTACCTGACAAGTCCGGCGCTTTGTCCGCGGGACACAGCCTCAGTGTACTGCTGCCTGGCTTTTTCTTTACCTTTCACAACGCCATCGTACACTTGGCCATCAATAAACCTGAAGAAGACCAAGGGAAATGTGTCATTTTTATGCGTAGTACTCTTTAGTAGCCTGAGATTTATTATTTTTATTCTGTGATGTAAAATCATTTCTGTGCAAATTCCTGTAAACATGTTTGCCTAACACACATTCTAAATTTGCTGATGAAGGCGTTCTTGGGAATCCGGACGTGGAACTCTATCTCCTTTGACTCGTCCATACGATTGGCCATGCGGCTCGTGATGACAGTGGTTGCGTAACGACTGGTCACTGTGGAGTTGATGTGAAAGCTGTAGATGTCCCAGTTGTCCTAAACAAATAAAGCAGGAGGAACATTTCAATAAATTGAATGGCTTGGTTAATCATGTTGGCTCAAGACCAGCTGACCAAAGATCAGGTCATGGTGAAAATCTAATAGTTGATGGCATCATAAAAGTCTTGTTGGGCTAACTAACCCGCTCTTATTCTTATTTTGTTTTGTTATTTTGATTACACATCACAACAATCATGAACAACATCAAGGGGTCCATCTTTTGTGCTTAAAATGTGACCCCCAACTGTGTTCACATATTTACTGCCCAACAGTATAAGTAATACACATTCACAGGGCCATCCCTCCCTACAGGCCGATCACGCAGACTGCGTGGGGCCTCACCTTGCGGAGGGGGCCTAATCTTGCGGAGGGAGCCGAAAATGTGGCGCACTTATGCGGCACAATTAGTTTGACGCGGCACGGTTTCGCCGCTGCGAGGCTCCACTAGCAAAATAAAGATAAATATGATATAGGGTGAGTTGCCCTAATGTGGGACACGCCCTAATGTGGGACACCTAAACTCAAATGGGTGTAGGTCTTCCGCAAACAAATGAAAGTCAATGAAACTACGGGATAACACAAGCTGTGATGTCATGCGATCAAAATCACATGACTTCTCAAATGTCCAATCACAGATGAGGGTGGAAAAACCTTCAAACAGGAAGTACCCTGTGTGAAGACCACCCAAAGTGTTTTGACAAATGTAATGTTAAGGTTTTAAATTTCGTATAAATAAAACAATCTTGCAAGTTTTTATCAGGATGTGTTCATGATATGTTTGTTCATCAGAACATATTATAATATGGTGTAAATATACTCTATATTTTTTATTTCAATCAAATGTTCCATCGTCCCACTTTAGGAAACATGTTTCGCAAAGTGGGACAGTATGATTTGCCTAATGTGGGACAGTTCTAAAAGGGGCATGGATTGTGCAAGAGCAATGGTTATTTACAGGGTTTTAGTCTTCTAATGCATTATTTTAGATATTTAAGGTGAAGGGCAAATCATATTAAATAATTGGGGGTATCTGGGGCTTAATTGGGGGTAATTGGGGGGCTCTGTTAACATGGTATGACAAAGTCAGGGATAATGTTAGGGATAAATGTCTGAGTTTAAAAGATGGCAATTAATTTAAGCCCAAATATTCATAGTAATTTAATAAATCCTTCCAACACACGTTGTAAAAAATAGCCTAAGTTAAGAAATCATTCCAATAGGTCAGTAAAAAAAAAAAAAAAAAAAACAGTTTAAAAGGGGAGTGATTAGTCGAATATGTATACATTAAAAAGAAAGAATGCAGACTATAGGTAAGATAAAGATAGGAGAGAGGAGTTTATCAAATATGTTGTATTGGTTGTGAGCATATTCTAATGGTTTTTGGATTATTGTAATACAGTTCTGTTTCATATGAGTGTTGAGAGCTGTATCCATAAATCTCTTAATGTAGCTCTCAAAGTGCACCAGATTTATGCATTTAACTTAAATGTGGTTTGATTAGGACACATCCTGGGGATTTCAGAATGGTACTGGATTTTGATTTATTGTATCGGCTTCATATCGCAATATATTCCCGAAGTCTGAAATGCAAAAAATGTCCCACATTAGGTCAATTCACCCTAGTCAGTAAAATGTATGATCTACAATAAAATATTGATTGAAATTGTGTTACGAAGAAAGGGGTGGTTTGGGTCACGTCAAAAGATGAGTCTCGATTGGGCCAAAGTTGACCCAGAGTCACCCACAACAGTTCAATGCACTGCTGGGGCTTCCCGGACCCGAACACCAAATTATACACTTTTTTTGACAGAGAACTTCAGGTAAAATGGTCAAAATCAGTTTTGCTATGTTAATATAGTTGTTGTGGAGGTCATCATGAAGCCTTTTTCCAATTAAAAAAAACTAGAGAGATATTATACAATTGTTGCTTGAAACGGGTCACGGCAGATCCAAAACACAACACAAGGGTTAAGCACATATCAGAAAAAACTAAAAAGTATGAACAAACTAGAGTCCACATGGATATTGCTATGCGACTTGCCATGTTTGGGAAATTAAACATAGCTGTCCAACTCAATGAAAGCTACAGGAAAAGAGATCAGTAAGCATAATAAGGAGGTTCTTATTCCCTTCTCAAATAATAGACTGTATCAAGTTCTGTGGTGCTTTTGAGCTAGCCCTGCATTGTACTATGATGACATATGTTTTTACTTTGTGTAAACGTTTGCTTACATTTTGGAATAGCCCCCCCCCCCTAGAGAAAAAAACTGCTGCCATTGATTAATTAAATTACAAAAAATCCCTAGATGTTCATACTTAATAGATGTATTCAATAGATTGAGTTTCATTGCAGTGGCATGCTCTGTTCTATTAGGTTTTGTGTCCTCACCTTGTTCGGTTGTGTCGCAGCCAAAGCCAGCAGCAGCCCAAAGAGGGTGATTTGCAGCACAGCTCTCTCCATGATGGCTCCCAGCAGAATGAAATGCTCACAGATCAAACTGTCCTAAATAGACATGGACAACATGATGTGTATACACATTTATTTAAAAGGTCGAACTCCGCTTTCTCTCTCTTGTATCAACATCTCCCACACACAACCCCCCACCCCCACACACACAAACACAAACTGTCCCCTACATTCCATTCCCATACTGCCGGGAATGGGACACAAAAATAAGCTTCACTGCTGCCCACAGCTTACAATGCAAACTCAGACAACATTAGACAATTTAGGTTCATATGTTCACAATGCACTGAAAATAAAACAAGTACAAGACTAATATTGTATGATGTCAAGCAAATATTAATTTATTATATAAGTATATACAGCTTTTGTGAAATAGTACCAATTTTGGAAAACAGGTGATACAGTGGGCGAAAGGAACCATACACCTAGCTTGCTTTGAAAGCATTAAAGAGATCAAATACATGTGAAAAGCACAAAGAAAAAGCTACATAGGAGACGTTTTCATGAAAATAATAATAATCCATAAACCATCATGGAAGAAATTATACCTTTAAGACAAAATATCATCACACTGTGCAAACATGGAAAGTTTTTTAAAGTGGCACTGCAGTCGGGCAGTTCATTCATCCTAAAGAGCACTGCTTGTACTTTTGTATTATGTGGCTCTGGAAAGGTCTTTCCAAAAATTACAAAATAACCCTTATCATGTCAAAAGTCCTACTGAACAGCATTGTGGGAAATGTAGTTTTCCGTATTTCTCAAGCTTGACCCATACTCTCTCTAATATTAATATGCGAGACATTAATGAATTAGGCAAACGTATTATTCAGCAGTAGCTTTCCTAATAAAAGTTTTACAAGAGCTTTAAGTATTGGAAGTGAAAGTGATGATTGAGGCTGCACTATTGAAATAACTTAAAGCATGACAGTGTAATATTTGTTGGAGATCTTTGAGTTGATTCTGCCATATACATAATTAGCTTTATAAGATGATCATGTGAGGCTAGCGTTGGATAAACATCATCTAGAAAACCTATGCATTGTCATAATAAAATGTCAAACAGTTGTGGCTTCTCATCTATTCATATTCTTTATGAGCCTCTCACATCATCATATCATCAATATGTATCAGACAACAACCAATCACAAAATAATTTCTGTAAAACCACAAAGGCAACCATATGTAAAGCTACAGACGGCATTAGAGGTATGGCATGACAATGACTTTGACTCAAGGTTGAGTCCTTCAGCCCTCCTTGTTGTATTGTTTCAATGCTAGTTTCTCTTTATAACATCCTCTTGAAGCAAACCACATCAACCTGTGCACATTCAGAATATCAGTGTATTCATGCAGGAGGTGGAAGGTTGTAGAGCAAATCCCACAAATAATTACTTCAGTGAACAAGGTTTAGTTTTACAATCTGTGATATTTTATGTCTCAACATGACCAGATAAAAGTATTTTTTTATGTTGTGTTGCTAAATTAGATGTGAAATTCCACATGTATTATTCAAATCACATCAATTACCTTTGGAGGTTAAAGCATATATAGAATATCTGGTATCTGCTTTGAATCTAAAAGCTTCTCTTCATAAAACTGAAACTTCATTTCAAGGCACTCTCACAGGTGTTTTTCCACATGAAGATAAAATTCAAGTTCATTCAAATCTCTTAAAGATATTTCAAGCGCTTGTGCTGGAAGCATTTCATCGATGAAGAATGAAACCTACCCTTGGACTGAGAGCAGAGTAAAGCAACCGGTCCTAGTGACCAGGATGTCAAGTCTTCACAGTGACGGCATGATGGTGGCTAATGAGGTGTTGCATTAAGACACATATCTGCAGCACCGAGCAATGGATTATCTGATGTTATCTGTACAAACACAGAGGCTATGTACAGAGTAGACTCACAATGATTCATATACACACAACCATAGAGGTGATATGAGCAAAAAAACATGAACTATTTATATAAACGTATTATTAATGAACAGTTCATTGTATACATTTAATGAGTGGTAAGATACATTAATAAGCTAAGACAAAAATGTACTATTTTTAGCCCGATTGGTTTTATTAGGCTTCTTTACCTGTACTACTGCCATTACACTGCACTGAAGGATTATACTGCAATATGGACATGAGGTATGTTGATACGAAATAACCAAATCACTTTAAACTCAAGAGTGGATATGAGTATGTACATATGATACACATGCTGGTTAAATATATATATATATATACATACAGTATATGCACATAAGATTGACTAGAACTATAGTGAGATTTATTTTTGGTAACGGAGTTGGAAGACACAATGCTACTTAGGTTACAGAGTCCTGGCTTTTGGGTCCGGCGTCTGATATGATGGAGCTGAAGTCGGGCTGGGGACGTCCTGGGATGAGCATACAGCAGGAAAGGCAAAGGCTCCTGAAGGAAGAGGAAAGAGCAACCCAGGCCACTGGCTAACAGAGAGAGGCGAGGACACGGCCCTGAAAGCAGCAGGAGAGCGAAGCTGACAACTGCCATGGGGCCCAGTGGAGGGGCTGCTAATGATTGTTGACCCCGGGCTATCAGGCCAGGACAGAGAAGCACTGCAGGCCTCCGGACCTGGGGCTGTCCATGATACCTAACAGGGTCAGATAATGGGCCGATTTTTAATTTCACAATAATGATTAACTGCATGTCATAAAATACAATCAATTAGAAAGGGTTATTGCTGCCCATTACATGTAACACTTCCAGGACCAAACTGTACACTTTTATATTTACTAAAGCTAATGGGTAATTACTGTCAGTGTCAGGGAGTAATGAACTAAATATAATCAAACTAGTACTACATCGTGTGTTGTCTTAAAGGTCACCTATTATGCAAAATCCACTTTTTAATGTATTTTATACATCAACGTAATCTGTGTAAATTTCAGGAAAAAAGATTTGCTCTCTTTTTGTCCTGATCCATTTATATAAAAACCTGTCTGAAAATGAGCTGATCAGATTTTGGCCACTTTATGATGTCATAACGATTTTTTGGCTTGTGTAACCATTAGCCAATAACCAACCAAGGTATTTGGAGCCAAACACTTCAGAGACATGTTTTGTATATATCTGAGACCTATAATATATTGATGAAAAACAGTATAATAGGGGACCTTTAACATATACAATAGTTTAAAAATAATTGTAATTTCCCATAATCCTAAACTAATCAAAATGCCTAGTCAATGCGTTTTGTTCTCCACTTCAGGTTACATTATCTAAAGACAGTGGGTATATGCACAACTATCACTGTACCTCTATGATCAACTTAACTTTAAAAATATGTTTTAATCATTTTTGTTTTATATGAATGCAGAGCAAACTGGTGCACAACTAGCATGAGACTCACGTCTGAAGCACTTGTCAGCTGTCCATGTGTTCGATGCATAACCTGATTCCAGAGCTGCTGCCCACTGATGCTCAGAGAGTTGGTACCAGGCCTGTGGGTGACTATAAGCACCTCCTGGGCCCAGTCCTCCATCAGCCGCTGCAAGTCTTCAGACAGGTTGTTTTCATTGGCACTCATGGATAAGCCAGTGTATGTGGCTGTCTTGTTGTTGCTGTTATTTGCCTGAGCTTGGGCCAGTCCTGTCACCGGCTGATGAGAAGGAGGCGTGGCACCGGCAGGCGGCTGCTGGGATGGATTGAAAGCCCCTGGCCCAGCTCCAGATCCTGAAGAGACACAAATACACCCATACCATGAAATCATGTTGTTGAGTTAATTTAACCGATTGAAATCAACCCGCCTTTGAACTCATTTTAGCAAGACAGTCATTTTACGTACTGCTGCCACGCTCTTTGCCGAGACACAGACGCTTCAGTGTTGTCCCTGTAACACAAAAATACTTTATACAAATGTACATTTCCATTAGCTGGTAATAATGTTAAATAACAAGATGCAGTGCAAAACAAAGATGCTCAATACTGCCACAAAACAAAGAACCAAAGTAAAACCAAAGTAACATTCAAAGCAATCAGCCCCCTAAAATAAGTGAGTCCATTTATAAGCAAAATCATGCAAGTGAATTATCCCTATCAATGTGCATTATCAGTTTTAGAGAGATACAAAGATAGAAAGGAGAGGTTAAGAAGCAATGAGAAATTAAAAATGTTATGGCTGATTGGGGTGCATGCAGAAGTCTATTGCTTAGTAATGGTTGGTGGTAAAGTTGAATTGTTCAAATAGCATCTGTATGAGACACTTGAAATGTGAAATAATGCAAATAATTTATTCAAATTAAACTTAATTTTCCAAACCTCAACATTCTGAAAAGGGTAATAGTTAATTAAACAGGAACCGTGAGTATAAATACATATATAATAATAATATATTATAGTTAGTTCAAAATCTCTACTTTACTTTTTTACTTTCATGGGTTTGAAAAAGCCATATATTTTGCGCTATCAAAAATAAAAGATAAAAGAAAGTGGTAAGGATGAGGCAAAGCGTTAAAAACCTGGCAGTGTTGCATAATATTTGGCAAAGACAGAGAAAAATATATCAGTAAGCTGAAAGTAGAGAAATAAAGGATGATGATGACAAACAGACAAATGAAGCTATGCGGGAAGAGAAGAGGTACAAACAGATAGACAAAGACACAGGCCCACTGAGAAATCTAGCTCGTGGCTTGCTACTCGATTTATAGGTCACTCTCTCTGAAGTTTGGGGGTTATTAGACCAGCCTGTAGAGGAGTATAATCAAAGAGGGGAGAAGATAACAGGGTAAGAAGAGCACACACTGAAATACCCAACCTTATTGTAAAAATCCACAGTCATGTATTTGTTACTTATTCTCTGTTGAATATACATGTTTACACTCTTGTATTTGTGTAAAGACTGTCAGGCTAAGATGTTTGGTTGTGTGCTCACCTTGTCCCGGTGGAGCTTGTGTGCCAGTGCCGTCTCCTTGTAGTCCACCGTAAATATTATCAGAAGACAAAGAGCCCTTGAGGGAACAGGGCTGCTGAGTCTGCACAGGCTCTGGCGTTGAGCTGGGAAGGTGACTAGTGCATGACCGAGCCCTCCCTTCATGAGTGGGGAAAGACCCTTTGGCTGGAGAGCCATTTAGGCTCACTGTGGGTTCACTTGTACCTGTAGCAACAACTGAACACACACACACAGGCATCAGAATGGCATACTCATTGTGCCAGTGCTGTAAATATTCAATCTTTGACATTCTTAAAAGTGACTCACCTGTTCTGCTTGAGTCACTACTTTTGGTTGTGACATTTCTAAATTGTTGGACTAGAGGGCTGAGAAGTTTGCCAGGCTTCAGTCTGTGCTTGTTGGACTTCTTCCTACGCCCCGCAGGTGGTGCATCATGAGAAAGACCCAGGCCAGGAGGAGGAGCTTTGCCAAGCCGGCAATACAGCAATTCCACTTCCCCCCGCTGATTGGCCTGCAGCTCAGAGATCTCCCTCAGATGTCTGAGGGGATGGAAGCGGCAGCATAGTGGTCACTTGAAGATAAATAACTACATATTTTCATGAAAAGACATTTAATAAGGCCAAAAGAAACTATGGCTATACTCACTTCTCCCTGAGTCTCTGTAGTTCCCTCTTCATGTCTGAGTCCTCCATCTCTGAGTCATTATCGCTGCTGGCATAGGCCGAGCCGTGCATGCCTCCATGCCTGCTTGGTGAGTCAGAGCTCTGCACACTGCTGCTGCGCCCTGAGCGACGGAGGAATGCCACTGCCCTCTTCATGAGGTCACTTCCTCTGCGCTCAGAGCGAGTATGTTGTGACGGGGTGGCAGGAGCCATCTTTGCAGGACTGCTCTCAGCCCCTGAGTCTGAGGACAGGAAACGAGCATGGACCGTGACATCCACAGCAACAGAGTTGGATGTCACGGCCCGAGGCAGAGTTTCCCTCTTGGCCATTGATGGAGGTGTGTCCAGGTAGAAATCTGGCGGGGCAGAGTATCGGCTGCAACGCATCCTCTGAGTCATCTCATCTTCTGTGCTAACCACAGAGAAACGGCCAATTGTGGTGGATTCTGATAAGGCCTCAGCCTGGATGTAGTCCTCACTGTACCCTACAGGGTGTGCTGGTGAGGCAGCGCTGCTCCAGCTCCTCCGCTTCACATCTAGTCTGTTGGCTACTTCAGGAGGAACAGAGATGATCTGCAAAAAGAAAAGAGCAAATCAGCTAAACACAAGGCATTGTGCAATGCTTCTGTTAGAGCATATGCAGTTGAACTCATCTAAAAACACAATTATACTTGCCCCTTAAAACTACAGTTAGCTAAATACCTTTTTTGTCATATTTGCTGAAACTTCTCTCAGTGATATTTTCAGCAATATGACAAAGTTACCAACTGTGTTTAAATGTGTTTAAATGAGTAAAATCTCGTAATCGTACTTTAAATCGGCCTCTTGTTCCAGAGCAGGAGGTGGAGTGAGGAACGTGTCTTCTTGACAGGGAAGCTGCAAACATTTCAACAACAATGATCACCGTGGCAATGCCAAAATCAACAAATAGTTAATGATAGCAGGTTGTTAGATTGATTAGTGTGTGTTGTACATACCACACACAGCTGAGTCACTCAATGTGCTCAAACTATCCATTCTCTCTGGAATTTGAGGCTAAGGTGAGAGATGAACAAAACAAGGAATTATTAATTACGATAAAACTGTTTATTACTTTTTTATTATACACCTGTTAATGTAGACACAATCTTTAGTTGATCTCTAACTAAATATTTCTCATGAGATCTTACTGTAGATAAAATCTTACTCTAAAATTAGAAAGTGTTTTTTTTTTAATGCAACTAAAATACTGTATATTTTCATTCAGTTTAACAAGTCACTGTGGATTGTACTTACTAGCTGTTCTCCTACCCTGTAGCGGCCCTCCCCTATCGGCCCCGGCGTGCTGTTTCCGGACCCTCCTGTGGCACTATCTGGACCCGGAGGAGACTGTATGTACTCGGTGCAGGAGCCCGGGGTCTCTGCAGCACTGCCCGATGGATACATGGGAGCATATTCCTGGTAGAGCAGGTTCCTCAGCTTCTCATCCAGTGTTTTTATAGTGCTGTCCACAAAGCCTCCACGGCCAAGCCTTCCTTCACCATCTAACTCACCATGCCCTGCGCCGTGCTGGGATGGCGCAGGGCTCTGGGGTACCGAGGACATTTTGGTTCCTCCCACGCTGGAAAAAGGCTGGTGAAGCACCACAGGTTGCTGTGGGCGCTCGCTGCGTACGGCCGAGGCATAGGAGACAGACGGAGGATCTTTGGCTGAACATGGCTCCTGGAGTGGAAGTGGAGCGAGAGGAGGCACAGCCTGTAAACCGCTCACATCCAGAGATAAGGGCATAACCAGAGGGCAGCAGGGCACTTCGTCAGCCATAGCAACAGCGTATGACATGTCGGGCATCTGCAGAGTTGCATGAATTGGAGAGACGGATTCCGAAGGGGATCCCCGTGACTCATCAATCGGGAAAGACGTATGTGGGGATGACGGGGGCAAAGTTTGTGCTTTGGCGGGCTGAGCATGATGAACACTGGGCTGCACCGAGCTGCCAGCAGGCACCCCTGATGTCACTGACTGAAGGGTCGGGGGAGCAGAAACAGGGGGAGACAGGGTAGCTAAGAAAAGAGGGTCTGTGTTGGACATTATCGGAGGGCTACAGAATCCATAGACGTCATAGGTGAAGCCTCCACTTCCACCAGACATTGTGGAAGACGACCCTTCTTCTGCAGGACACAAAAATCAAGATGAGAGAAAATTCTTTCAATTAGTGTAAATATATACCAACTTTTTTTGAAACCTTTTATTTAAAAGCTATTATTGCACACCAGAGCTTTAGGCTGCAATTCATCCAGCTGCCACAAAGTAGTGCTATTGTTCTATGAAGCTGTATAAGTTGGCTGAAATTGCTCTGTAGCAACAAAGTCACCTCTGGGTTTTGCAGTGACACTGTCAGCAGGCTGGGTAGTGGTGGAACTGCATGGAGACTGTGTAACAGTCCCATCAGACGGGGTCTCCTGGCTGGATGTGGGCGTCTCCTCAACAGGGCAAATTATGAACCATCGCTTTCCTGTGTGAAGAATTGTTCAAACAATTTCCACTTATTTTCTTCCAGGAGAATGTGACATTCAAAATGAAGACATGCAGATGGATACAATATGAAGGGCATTATTGTTTTACCGTTCTGCTGATAGACAGGCTGATGTGCTCCAGGTTGCTGATACTGCAGAGAGAAAGACAGATGACAATGAGCTAAGTCAATATTATTCTTGCCATTCTGTATTTAAATATCTATAACCATATTTGATTGAGGGAGTAATGAACTACATATAATCCAAATAATATTTGCAGTCAATTCGAATAGTTCAACTTAATTAATATTTGCATACTGATTCAGGTAGCTAAATTACCAAGGAAAGTAATGATCAAGCTGTTATACTGTCTTAAAATATGAAAGTTTAGGACATTTTTAGTTGTTTAGATTGCACAAGTCAAGCGTTACAAAAGTTGACGAGTATAGTCCCTCTTACCTCTCCTGCCAGTCCTTCAAATATCTGGAATTGTTCAGGACTACAACTTAGGGCGGAGACCCTTTCTCCCTCAATATCTTCATTCAGCATGTCTTCAGCTTTATCCACAATGTCCTTTAGCTGGTCAATGAAGATCTCTTTCTCTATCAGTAAGATAAACCCATTCCCTACCTGTAAGCATACAATTTAAAATATGTTAAACAGTGTCATAAATATAACCAAATAATTGTAAAAGCTTCAACTAACCATGTAAGTGGCAATTTCCTCTGGAGCATCTCCATCCAGATCAAATTTAAAGGTCACCATTTTGTGGTTGTGTGTCTCCAGCTGGCATTCAACCATTTTATCACCAGTGTTGCAAACCTGTGTGTGCAGGAAATACACTTAACAATCATACAACTCACAATTTGTAAAAAACTATAACTTCAAAAATGACAGCATGACTCACATTTAGCATGCTCAGTTTGGGTTTGCTGGTCCTCTCTTGCCGGGAGCGTGTGCGGGCAGACTTGCGGTGATGCTTCCTGGGTTTTCCGTCCCCCTTCCCTCCACTAGCCAAGCTGTCATAGCCATCACTTGTTTCCTTACCAGATGCCACATCAGAGTTAAAACTATAAAATAAAAAGTTTAACACTTTATCACCTCTATGTCGGTGTCAGCATTTTCATCACACAAAGTTCTATAGAATCTGTTAATAGCTGAAAAAACTGTGAAAATCTTGACACACACACCTGTCATAGGCATAATTGGGTAAACCTATGGGTTTGTCTTGAAGCGCATCCTGAAGACAGAGAATTGTGCATGTACAAAACAGTTAGGAGACCTTGGTAGAAGTTTCATTATCTACAGAAGGGATTCTTGCAAGAATATATAAAACATGCTCTTTTAGTAAGTATATATGCATATGTGTATTGATCAATATTACACGCAAAAAACATACACACCTCTAGACAGGACTCTTGTTGAAGGGTGCCGGATGCAGAGGTGGACTCAAAGTTTTGCTGAGTTGTGGCCACGCTGGCACTCTCAGACACTGAGCCTGCTGTCTGGATGCCAGCAGGCTGCAGAACTGCAGCTGGGACAGAAGCTGCAACAGGGGCTGGGGCTAAGCTTTTCGATAAGTCTTTTGGTGATTCAAAAGGGAGATCTGATGCAGAAATTGGTGCTTGAACTGGGGCTATCGTTTGCACTGCCGTCGGAACTTGTATTGGGACTGACAGTGGGTCATTAACAAAGGTTGGATCCATAGTTTGAGGCATGACTTCAGCTTGATCTGATGCTGAAAGCTGTTGGTTTTGTGCTGCGACCAGAGCTGGTGTTTGTGTTTGGGACTGCGTTTCAACTAGAGCTGGACCTAAGATTGAGGCTGCAGTTGAAACTGTAGGAGCACTTGTTAAGTCTTGGACAGCTGTAGACATTTCTGCATCTACTCCACTTTCCCAGAGACGAGTCTGTACAGCAGGCAACCCAGGGTGGATCAGGGCAACATTACCCTGTGGTGGAATCATCTGTACCAGGAAACAATAGCACATTTAGGGAATTGTTCATCAATAAATTACAACTGGTTCATATTTACCTCTAAGTCCCTAAACACAAGCCCTGCATGAATTATATCAACAAGACACATTGCTACCTTAGTATTAGAGATTTCCCATGGCCCAACCACAACAGTGAGAACTAAGCTAAATATTCACCTGAACAGGCGGCTGAGCCAATTCCTGCTCAGGGTAGGGGGCAGGGTATGGGATAGGTTGTACCTGGGAGAAAGGTAATGAATGGGTGGTATGGAAGCTAAAGTTTGTCTGAGATGTCAGAGGGCCGCCCTGCTGCTGAGGCACTGCAGAGGACATGTACATAGCTAAAAGTGGAATAGGGAGTGCAAAGTTAGGCATGTGCTGAGGTGTGGACAGAGGGGTCTGAGGGGACCCGAGAGAGGACAGGGCAGAGTGAGAGGTCAGAGTAAGGAAGGGTTGGTGGAGTAAGGGTGAGTAATGGGAGCTAGACATAAGAGGGCCACTGCTGCTGTAGGCACATGGCAGAGGAGTAAGGGGGATGGAGGAGGGCTTGAGGCACCCTATTTGAACAGGATATGGTGAGGAAAACTGGGAAAGAATGGAAAATGATCAAAAATGAACAAAGGCAACCAGTCGATGGAAATAACATTCAGATAGGCCCTTTATGTATGACCTACTAACATCTGTAAAATGTTTCTACCAAGTTATCTACCATAATTTGTTGTTTCTAAGCAAATTCACACATAATTTACATTTGCCACCCATTTTCTTTTATTCTATGCAAGCAAGGGTATGAAAATATTGCTTCCTGTAGCGAAGCAAATTTGCATCTTTGCATCGTGGGAATTTGAAGTTTGGTGAACTTTCACGCAAATATCGCCATGGCAGGGGATGGTCACTGGTCTTTATGTGTGACTGTGCGCTAATGCTTCTACAACGCACCTGTGTGCTGATCTCATGGGGCAGGAGCGGGGGAGGAGTACTGGACACTGACTGTGAAAAACTGGTAGGTGTGTCAGCAGGACTCAGGTGAGGTGTGGTCTGCTCAGCAGATAACAGCTACGAAAACAATGCAACAAGCTATAAGCTGTGTGATAGAAATACAAAGTGATTTCTGCATTAAACTTAAGAAATTGTAGTCTAAGCTCCACTTTAAAAAAGGGAGCTGCGTGGCAGGCAGACTTCATTTGATCCAACTATTCTGTGGTGTTTGTAGTGTATGTACTGTAGCCCACAGTTAAGTTAAAATAAATGTTTGCCATACCTGGGGCAGGACAGCAGCTTGTTGAAGTTTGCACTAAATGGAGTAAAGGCAAATGGGAAGGAAACAAATGTAAAACCATTTACATTGACATATACACACAAACAAATACTGTACAATATGTGATGAGGAACTTAAAATGGGTATCAGATGCAGTTTGTACCCACCTCACATGCAGATATAACTCAAAATAGTGGGCTTTCAGATAGCTGGTACCACTAAATAGCACAATAATCTCCTCCATGTTGAAATGTTTTGGCTATCTGTAACAGGTGACACTGAATGCCGATGATAGAATCAGTATCTCTAAATATCAAACAAGCATTTGGGACAATTCTCTCTGTTGGCAAGTGTTGACTTCCAAGGTTTGGCCTTCTACTTCTGCTTTTTTGTGTCTCACTTAAGCTGTTGCCAGGGCCTGTCGCAGTTGGTGCATGCAGTACCTGCTCCTGGGTGGGTTGGTCAGTAAACTGTGGCTGTGGATTGGGGTATGCAGCTGGGAAGCTCTGTGCTGTCTGCCTACTCTGGTGCATAGTAGTGGCTGGTGTAGATGGATCCGAAATAGTCTGTCAGAAAACATATAGTGGGGTTTACATGCATTGGGCCCTGTACATGGTCATGTTTGTGTAATTTAACAAGTAATGCGATAGAAGATGATGTGATGGAAAAGTGGATCAGAAGAGATATCCACCCTCATATTAACTCAGTGAGAGCACAATTTTGAGGGTGGGGAAAGATGTGAAGGGGAAGTCACTGGGTCTGGTTGACTGTTTGAGAATAGGGCCAAAAAGAAAAAGAAAAGTGTATGTAGGAGATGTGGGTGAGCCGGGGTTAGAGACTGAAGATAAATTAAAAGATGTGGAGAAAAAGTGTATATTTTTGTGTCACAGAGATGCTCCTCCCTTTGTCTTAACCATCATGAGGAGAGACATGCAAGCCTTTCATTGGCGGTGGGGGCTGTGACGCTCAGACGGAGGGAGGAGGGAGGCAGTAAACTCAGGGAACGCAGAGGTGAATTGAAATGACTTGCTGAGGCATGATGTGAGTGTGTATGTGGGGGCATTTGAGAAGATAATAATGATGGATTATGGGCTGAGTTAGAGGATACGAAGCCTGTGGCATGCGCTGAGTTCTATGCTATTGGTTAAGCTAGATCCTGTGGTGGACATAGAGAGGGGCTTTTATTCATTGTCTTAGTGAGAGAGGGTTTTCTAACCTTAATGCCTGACATGGTAGGACCTTCTAACACACTGTTGTCATAACATACAAGTTGCAGTGTAAAATTCCAAAGATTTCAATGAAAAAAGTTACAAAAGTTTCCACAGAGAAATTAGAAATACTGTCACTCACGGTTTGAGACCGATAAGGCCCCTGGTGCAGTTGTGCTGCAGGTTGATGATAGGCCCCAGAATGCAGCTGATCTGTGGTTTGCTGGTAGGCCCCCTGGTGTAATTGAGAGGATGTCTGTGTGTAGCTTTCTTGAGAGGCCTGTGCTGTGGGTTGCTGGTATGGCCCCTGGTGTTGAGGCTCAACCAGAGCAGGAGGACTGTAGATCATCTGAGCTGTGGAGATGGGCTCTGGAAGCGATTGGTTGAAGATACTCTGCTGATTATTTAGATCATCTAATTGCATGGCAGGGCCCACTCCGCTGTCAGCTGTAATAACAGAGTGAATAAAACATTACATTTCTCAACAACGTCCTCTGCAGGAAGGACGGACACAGAGAAAGGACAGGGGAAAAATCTCATTAAAATTCAAAAGCTGGGTGATGATGTCTTATGATGACTAATCGGTCTTACTCGGATGCTGCAGTCTCATTTACTTTCAAATATACCAATTTAACGATTCATAGCAGTGTGTCCTGTCCTGTTAATGGATTCATGAGTTTGTATGATGTAGGATACGTTCATGTGTTTTACTGATTGCACGTTCTCACCTGTGGAAGACGTGGTGGCTGGCACGGTGCAGACCAGAGTCTGCTGCTCCACCTCCTGTTCCTCACCATCTGTCGTAGCTAATGTGGCTGCCTGTGGCACGGCGGGTCCGAGCACCGTCAGGAGGTTCGGCTGCGGCTTCTTCACAGCTGGAGAGACAGTCCGCTCCCTTTTCCATTTAATGAAAGCCACGCGGTCCCGGATGGACTTCCCAACTATCTTTACATCACAGTCCAGAAAAAAACCTGATTCCACCTACAGGACACAGGTTAGATGATCACTGCAGCTAAGAACAAACTAAGGTTGTAATTCCACAGTATATGTAATCAATAAACAAATTGACATTCATTACATGGGAGAGCACAGATCAACCGATCAGTTGCCTTTAGTTTTAATCAATAATTACATCAAGCGTATGATTACTGACATGACCACTAAACCAGATACATTACACCTAACTAAAAGGGCCCAGGATTGTGTTCGAAAGTAAAGACTGTATTATAACAAGACACTTCTGTATAAAGAACCCTTTGTAGTGCATTTATACTACATAGTTAATAATCCACAACAAGTTGTCCTGATATATAAAGGCATCTCTTTGAATTACCTCCACTCCCTCATTGTGTGTCACCGTGCCTAGAAGAACAAAGAAGTATTGTTGCTATGGTTACCTGCAGCTTCATCTTCCTTACGCACTGAATTGAAGCTATTTTTGAAGTGTCAATGAATTTCAACAGACACAAGCCAGTCAATAAAAAATTGGTATTTTCTAAGAGTCGACAAATGAAGTTTGTGGGACAGAAAAGTGAGTTAGGGCCGGTGAAAAAGCAAAGGTCAATAGACATCCAAACAAGTCTTAAGACAAAAGGGATCAGTCCTTTGTTTAGATCTCCTGATTGTTCTAGTGTAGTACACCTATATACCCCCAATGGCATAAACGTTACAACTATTTTCTGTGCATATTTATCAAAATACAATGATTATTTTTGGTAATTCAAAGATTTTGTTTACCATTTCTTGGGCAACAACCTCTGGGACCTCATTTTCCAAGTCAAAGGAAAACTCGATGGCACCAGTTTCCTTGTACTTCCCCTTCAGCTTTTTTGTATCCTCAACCCACAGCTTCAAGGCAATGGATGCTTTCTTGCCATCATCGTCTTCATTAAGCTCTACCCTCACGCCTGTATCCTCTGCAAAAAAGGCGTGATTCAGGAGGTCCTTGATGGAGTACCTGCAGGAAACAAACAAACATCAGATACTGCCCTGGGCTACGGACCACGATGATAGTGACCTCACATCAATGATGCATAACACACAATAACATTGACTGGGCCAGAGCCAAATAATGGTATTGACGTCACACAGGAACAGAAACAAAACAACACAGGGTTTTGTTAAAAGTCAGCCTCTATCTATATACAATATGCGTCACTGCCAAAGGTCCAGCTCCCCTTACCTTTCTTCCCATCTGTGGCAGATACATTCCCCAATTATTTCCTTGATTTCTGGGTCACTGACTTTGCCGTAGCTAGCAGGTTTTACCCCCTGCAATACAAACAAGCATTAGCATTTATCAACTCAAGAAATTACAAATAGCAGTCCTTAGTGTGTGACTACATACCAGGAAGTACAGAACGTGCTGTCTGCAGGGTAATAAAACATACATTCAAAACCCATTTCTCCCTGGAACCTTGACTCTGGGGATTAAAGATCTACTGCGGTACAATAGGTTTTCTTTGGCACTGAAAATATTGAGTGTTGAAATTAAATGAGAAAGGATTCAAAGTGTAAGACGGAGTCATTTTTTAAATAAAAAAACATTTAACTTTTGCTAGTTAAGGTCAGACTAAATGTGTGTATGCACTGAAAACATATTAAATAATGTAATGTAATTCTTAAGATGTAAATTCACCCTTGCTTTGATGACTAGTAGTTTTGGCAGCTTATGTTAGCAAACATTTCTACATCTCACTTTATAACTCTTAATGAGATTTCAAGACATACTTTAACAATGAATAAATGTGGGCAGGTGTCATCAATTGTTAACAAGTTAAAGATTGTGTGGTTATTCAGAAGACATTCCATCAAAAAGCATTTGATTATTTATCGTGAAAACAATCATTGGCTGCAAACCCTGTAAATGTCTCCAGTCGACATTTATTTATTTCATTAAGGACAGCTAATCCTGACTTAAAGCAGTTGTAATAGAATTTGACAGTCTTAAATGTGATCTTACACTGGTGACTTTTCGGTAGATCTGAGCAGCATTTTGACACTCAGAGTAGGGATATTCTGAGGTGGCCATCTCCAGCATACACATCCCAAAGGCGTAGACATCCACAGACTCATCATAGTGCTCCTCATACATCTCTGGGGCCATGAACTCAGGAGTGCCTAGAGAATAATGCAAGAAAACACAGATAAATGATAAAGTAAAATGCAGTTTTAAGCGTGTCATCCTATTTCAGAGGGATCAATATCAGTGTCAAGGACTGAAACCCAACACAGCTGTTTTTAGTAATCACTCACAAGACAGAGAGAAATTGTTGGGATGCAACTTTGAAACTTTGATTTGATGTTAATCTTTGTTTTAAAAAAACGTGTTTAATGAAAGTTTAAGGGCCAGATATTTCCCTCAGGAGTTGTTGGTCTTACATACTCCAGAGTCAGAGTCAAAACAAATTAATGCAAATGTTGCTCTGTATCATTTCCCATATCATTTTAAAAGGTGATAATGTTTCAACTGGAGCAGAGGGCATAAAGAGTTACTGCAGGTTTAAAATATATCTCTCATAAAGACAAGGACTTCACTTACCGATAACACTTTTAGCAAAAGAGGCCCTTTTCAGTGTCGCTAGGCCCAGATCGCCTATTTTGACAGAGCCTGTAGGACCAGTGATGAAGATGTTGTCACACTTCAGATCTCTGTGGATGATTGGAGGGGTCCTTGTGTGGAGGAAGTGGAGGCCTTTGAGAATCTGCCTGCACCAGCTCCTAAGAACTTTAGGCTTCATCACCTTAAAGCGCTTCAGATACCTGTGGGACGAAGGAGATGTTCAAGTTGTCACCAGGTAAATACTTTTCGGGTTCAAACCACATTGACTAAAAATAAAGGCAATATGTATAAAACTTGATACACATGATGTTGGTCATTAAACTGTAAGGTGAACTAATATTAGGAGACTAATATGTGCAACTTACAATCTGTGATTTACTGATGGGTATAAGGATGAAAAGGACACACATGAGCTAAGACGGAAAACATACCATGACTTCACCAATATCAATAATTATAGAAAAGGGTTTTAATATAAACTTACGTTTTAAGTGTCCCTGAGGTCATCAGCTCTGTCACCAGAACGATACATTTTTTCCCTTTAACCGGTGATTCCCAGAAGTCATAAAATCGCACGATGTTGGGATGCTGGAGAGCCTTTAACATCTCTGCCTCCTCTTTGAACCTCTGTCTCTCGACTTTTGATAGTTTCCGTTCCTAGGAAAAAAAAATGTTGAATGTAAAATAATGAATTCTAGGTTCACCCACTCACTTTTGTCAGTATGCTAGAGCCTTATCATAGGAGAAGCTCCAGTGCTGTTTAATTTATCCAAATTGAACAAGTTGTGGAGGGGGAGGAAGAAGTTGCTGAATCATCGTCGTTTTCAGTGTTTTTCGAATATTCTGACAAGAGGTAAAGGAAGATAAAAATCCCCTTTAAACCTTCTTTAAATAGTGTACCATTCCTTCAGATGTGGGCACTCCGTTACAAATGCCTGTGGCTCATGTTAAGAGTGAACACAGCATTGGCATTTTGGTATGTAAACATGCAGGACTGAACCATCTACTTAATTTGATCTGTGTGTAAAACACAGGACTCAATAAACTCACCCATTGTGAGTAAAATCCTGAGTGGTGTGATACAGAGACAAACACATCTGTCATGCCGGATAAACAAAAGATTATATTTCATTATAACGTATTTTTAATCAGTTAATGTCAAATCTGCTGCTGGTTAAAAATAAAAAAGCAATATAAGAAAATAACAATAAGAGTTTTAAACAGCCACTGGAGATTCCTTCTCATCCATCAAAGAATACAAGACATAAAAAGGAACATAATCATTAATGTTAATGTTCAATTCTTCAGAGTTTAAATTGATCTTTGGGTAACACGCCTGAGTGAATCCTTGTATACTCGATCAATATTTTGGCCCCTGCCTTCCCTGAACCACTGTATAAATAGTAAAACAGCTGACGGGCGAACATCCTACATTTCTGTTCTCTCCAGTCAGCATGGCAGATACAACCCAATGGCCTCAGCCTCCACAAAATGCTGAATGACCTCTGGATTTTTTTCCTGCTGTCTCAATGCACACATTTTAATGGCAACGATAATGTTGAATGTAGTATTTCAAATGTCTGGAATTCAACAAAAACCTCTTGTACATCACTTCGCATTGATTGTTGACTGATGCTGGGGAATCAGATTTCATTCAGTGTGGACTGAATGACCTATGCAGTGTGCAGCATTACATGCTCGATTACGAGCGGCATCGTGAAGGATATGCCTCACCTGCTTCAGCCCTTTTCATAATGGTGATTCTCATTAGTAACAAATATATTACAATAAAACTATCTTTCTGGTAACATTGTCCAATTTTCCAGGAGGTTTATGTACAGGTTAGTAATGGTTCTTGGCAGAGAGAAGGTCTGAGCAGGGTGTGGCACACAACAAAGAATCTTCATTTTGAACAATAAAAGCATAGAACAACAATATATGAACAGCAGGTTTTTCTCAATAAGTGTGTATTGATGAAGAGAATAATGCTGAAATGAATATAAATATAGTATTCTTGAATTGCTGTGTATGAAACACTATGAGTGTATCTTGCTGTCCTTAGCTGAACCACTCTCCTCTCTCTTTCTGTCTTGGTGCAGAGGGCTGCATCAGCAAGATTCACTCTCCACTCTCCAGTTTTAGTATTCCTAATTAAGCCATCAAACACGACAAATAATGTGCAACAGTGAGACACAGTTCTCAAGCTGGTGAAATGTTTTGGCAGTTTACTGAATTAGGTTGCATCATTTGCTCACTTTGGGTAACAAATTGCTGTTTAATAATCATTCATTGAATAAATAAGTAACAAGTCCAGCAGGTTGTTCTGCTCCACAACAAGCACTGGCGTCTTTTTAAATCTGATTTATAAACCTTTTAATGAAAATCTATGTATTTTGCTGTCTCATTCTTAGTTTTACCCTCAAACACACACAGTATCTATATATCTATTTAAGTTGCAGCAGCATTGTGTGAGTCATGCACACAAGCTCTGCAGGGCAAGGCCTTATTTCTAGGGACAGAATGGTTGAATCATCACTAAATCTCATAAAAACCTGCTCAGACGCAAATAGTTACTCTAAAAAAACATTAGGGCCTTACCCGTGAAGACTTGGATACTAAACGTATACTCAAAGCTGAGAGGAACCAGGCTAAAATGTGGGTTGAAGCCAGGACAATTCATCACCTTTTGCACAATCATTTAGGAACACATTTCCTTAATTCCAACAAGGGTTGATTGAAGTTGCCCATGCAAATAATGCTCGTTATATGTATAATATACATGTGCATAAAAAAGAAATGGTGAACTTCACGTAGCCTCACTTGAATCTGGAGGGACCTGTGTTGTTGCCAACAAAAAGCTGTGAGATAAGCACAACGTAATAGTGATTTCATTCTGTGTCTAAACCTTATTGAGTTGTGCTGTGATTACTTATTCCCCCGGGCCTGATGGGGTGAACCTGAGTTCTGCAACAGTAGGAAGACAAAAAAAAAGCATCAGCTCTGGTCGTTATCAAGCCGCACCAAACCTATAAAATACTGCTGCAGGGCTGCGTCTCAAAGTCACAACCAGTATCCTCATTATGGTCACTTTAAGATAGACTGAAGTTCATAAATGTATGTTGAGCTCCAATACACAGGTAGCTAGCGCATTGACTCAAACAACGCATCTAATCGAAGTCTGATTAAAAAAATATTTGATGGGAGAAAATGTAATGATGTTTTAATGACTTATTTCCAAGAAACTCATGAGCACATCACTGGTAAACACAATATTTAAAGTAGTGCTTTAGCATGACTCAGTCTTAGACAACTGTCCATTATATCAACTAATAGAAGATGTGAACTATTGACAGTGGCTGAACCAAATCCCAGGGTCGTTTCCCTGGTAGTAATTTGCTCTATGCAGGCTGTAAAAGCTTAGCAAATATAAATCCTAAAAGTTGATACATTAGTTAGTGATACAGTAAGCTGTCACTGCTATGTTTGTATTAGCTCCATGCTAAAATGATGACTAATTAAAGTGTCAAAAGATTACCTGGCAACACTGTGAATGGGCTAAACACTGTTAAGGTGTGAATGCTGAAATACTTTGATTTAATTTAGTTATATCTCAAGGAAGTATACAGCTGAACATTTGAAAATTAAAGTCTCATAATGTCTTTGATAAACACAAAACTACATGATAAAGAAACATTAAGGGTGGGAATTATGAGAGGAAAGGCTGGAGCAAAGTGAGTGCTGACAAAGAGAACATGACTGACAGTCACCTCCTCCTCACTATGCCCTGTAACATTACTCTGAATAATGCCTTTTCTCAGTTCCCCCATATGGAAACAAACGCAGTAATTCATCTGGTGCTGTAAAGCATATAGTACCTCAGCAATATCAGAGTATAAAAACAATGGAACAGAACTATTCTGTTGATACAAATCTTTAAATCAATGAAAAATAAAAACACAACTAACTGCAGACTTCATCAATTTCAACCTGCTCTTTAAATGGTTGACCCTAGTTATGACAATAAAAGCCAAGAAATACAAATAAATAGACAGATAATCTGACAATTATTCACATTCACTCTATAGGGTGGATTTTGAGGCATCTGTAAGAAGTTAGTGACACTTTGTCATGCAAGGTGCATATGACGCTTTACTGGTATACCTGAGAGACTCCTGACGGAGAGTTTGAAAAAAACCTAGAATTAATTAAGTAGCAGTATCATTAAACAAGTCCTTTGTTTTCTTGAGAGAAACATCTTGGGTTACCTTTGGCTGCAAAATGACTTTTTGGGCTCATTGTTGTTTTTTAACAAACCACTACCCACAGTGCTGTTAGAGATAAATAATCATATAATAATAATAATAATAATAATAATAATAATAATAATGGGTTTCATTTGTGATGCACTTCATATTTGAAGACAAATCCCGAAGTGCTATCAGTGGCTAATGTTGGCCTTGAATGATGAATGAACCCACCTGGAGTTCACACCATGCCACTTCGACCCAGGTGTCGGTGTCAAGACCTTTATAGACAGTCTTGAAGGACCCTCTTCCCAGCTCAATGTCAAACTTGAGAAAGCGCCCTCCAGGTGAAGTGGACACAGCCTTCATCCCTGGCTCCTCTTCGTTCTCGTCACTTCCGGCTTTACCTGAAACGTCCGAAGGCGCCACCTCTACCTTTGGCTCGGCTTCGCTCCGGTGTCTCTTCTCCTCATCTGCACTCTCTGAGGGGTTGTCCTTCTTCCCCACCTGGCTCTCCGTGCTGGACGTCTCCTGGAGGCCCAGGCGGGTTCCTTGCAGAACCCGGGTTCGAGTCCTATCAACGATGGTCCTCAGGTCAATGTTCAGCACCGGGCTGCTGTTGACAGGCTCCGGCGTGTCCACCGGCTGCTGCTCCTCGGAGTCTGACAACCACAAACTCCGCCGGATGAACCTCTGGCGGACCAGCGCGCGGTAGTCTGTGGAGGGGTATGCGCTGGGGTCACTGGCTCCTCGCAGGGCTGCCATTTGGATGTTATTGACATTGTGGTCCGTCCCATTCTGATATATAGCCCTATTGCCGTTTGCATTAATGTCCGAATCTAAATTGGGTGCTGAGGAAAATGTGGATCCCAGTGGCGGATCGTTACTGGAATGATCCGCCAAATCCATCCCTGCTGCTCTGTTAAGCGCTTATCGTAGACATAGTGCAGAGAGGATGATGCTCCTCTCCCGGCGGTGAGAGAGTTTACTGCCTATCTGCAAAACTCGCATGCAGTGACGCAGTTCGCCAGCTCAGGATGGATGTATGGCCTTATGCTTCAAATGTGTTTAGGAAACATAACACCCCCACAAAATGTCCAGCTCGGAGGATGCGCGCATTGCCACCTCACGCCCCGGTCCACCTTGCTGCAATACAGCACGGAGCTATTCAAGTTAAACCTAATGTCATTGCCAGGTCAACATATATGAGCTCACGAACACAGTTCCCTCCACATTGTATAAGGTCTGCTCCAGCGCAAATAGGCTATATAATGTGTTCCGCAGACAAACCGCTGGCCTGTGTGAACAGAGGATGTTTAGGCTGTTTCGCTCACTAATCCCTGCAAAGTCACATCACGGGAAGACCAATAGCGCAGCTGTCATCCCCTGTAAACACTCATCCAGCGTTTGATGCAAATAAATAGCAGGTGTTCCGGGTGAAAATGAGTTCCGAGAAGTGCGACCTCAGCTTCTTTGCGTCGCTCCTTTAACTATCCTCCGTACTCTCCTTACAGTCCCGGGGAGTGCAGGATAGAAGCGATTATCAGAGATGTCTCACTGCGGCACAGTTTCCCTCAGGTCAAATACATCTGCTCATCTGTCGTGCAGTTTATATGACTGCTGTCTTCCTGTATTTAATCTCGTCCAGGTTTAGGAAAACTAGAATATTTCACTGCACAACCCACGCCCCTAGCAACAACACGTATCCAATAACTCGGCACGCTTTTAGGCGGCACCCTCAGCCTCCCGTGACAGAGGCTGCATGGACCCTATGCATGGACCACATGTCCGTCCGATGGTGACGTGGTAAACTTCCTGTGAGGAACGTACATATGTATATATACATATATATATATATATACACATATATATACATATATATATATATACATACACATATATATATATATACATATATATATATACACATATATATATACATATATATATATACATACACATATATATATATACACATATATATACATATATATATGTAACGTACCAACCAAAAGGGACGCTGCTAGGGATTATGGGCTACCGTGTAAAACGCACCGGAGACCATTTTAATACAATACTGAGCTGCCTGTGCTGGGGGGGGTGGTACATAACATGCCACATAGCCTAACATACGCTAGTAATTAAATAAAGTGCTTTCTAAAATTCTATTTAGAAACACAGCATAGGCCTACATTGTTTCACCTTGGTTTTATCTGAATTATTTTATAATTAAAATATTGTTTTAAAATTGCTTTTGATATACTTGTTGTATATTATAAGTGTATACAGTAGGCTATGTCATGCTATTATATTAGCCTAGTATACTGCAGCCTAGGTGAGACCAGGGTTAGTTGGCACACTTTTCACCAACTGTATTTCTCTGGCAAAATATATGATAATATTATTACCAGCTATATGACAAGCTGGGTCTCAGCTATATTATGTTTTAATGTCAACAATTGATTTGGGGTAGTTTTGTGCATTGGCATTTGCACTGTGTTGAGATGCTATAGTTACATGAAGATTAACCAATGTAAACAATTTAAACATTAAATACAAACAACAAGACCCAAACTAACCTGAGTGTCTGCCAATAAAACAACATGTTAAAGCATTAATGACAACGAATGTAAAAATACTTTTTCCATTGGCCTTTCAAAATGACAATAAGTAATTAACAAAATAATATTATTTTCTAATCTTTGAAAAATATTTGGAAAGGGGTGATAAAGTGAGGGAGATTTTAAACTTAAAATGTGTATCCATATTGTGAAGCTTTGTATCAACTTTTCAAATGCAGGCCTTGATTAAATATATATAAATACATTAAATTAAACAAAGTTGTTTTTAACATTCTGACTTACACAGAGGTCATATTGTCATGCTTGTATAGGATTACTATTTCGTTTTTTTCATACCAAAGAGTTAGAACATTTAAAGGGAAACAATATACTAAGAACATGAATGGATAGGTCAAAATATTCACTTAAGGTCTAAATTATATTATTCTTTACAACAATCTACTTAAAAGGAACATTTTTACATTTTATGGGGTCAATCATTCAGTCAAACCTGCCCTGGTCACCAGGGAAACAGAGGAAATAATAGGAACCAGTTGGTGGGTGCGGTCAATGTTTGGGGGGCGGTTTACAATGTGAAGCCTTGAATGTGGCAAACAAAAGTGTATGGCCATCCCATTCATTGTCTTGTTTCCTGAAGACACACATGACTGCATGTGTTTCATTGGATAAGACTTTCAGTTAAGACTCTCACTATGTTGCTCATCTTACTTTGCCAACTCTTCTTAAAATAGATACACACTTACAGGATCTGACTTGTGGGGGAAAAGACAAAAATAATTGAGTATAGGATCAATATAATAACATTACCATGCACCCCTGCAAGGTTAAAACAGAATGAATGTATATGGTATGATTGCTTAATCCCTATAAATACCTCATAGTTTTCAAGTAAGAAGTACTTCAAGTTGAATTCAATAATAATGATTTTACATTTTTCCCAAAGTTGTAATTAATTAATGAATTAACTTTTTACACTAAAACGCATACATGTAGGTGGCACTCAAGTCTAGATGGAAAATTAGGCAAAGATGGCAATTTCTGTTCTTTTGTATTATCTTTTGTTGTGTTCAACTTGAAAATGTTATTTTATAAGTATAATATGCACAGAAAAAGGGAAGGAGGGGAATAAAAAAGAAACCCCAGGGTCCCTACTGGAATCGGTTAATTTGCCAATTAACAAGTTTCAATAATGTATTTATGTATTTATAACTTGTAAAATCCATCACCAAAGAAAATCAAAAGCTTTAATTAGCATATGGTGTCACTTATGTAGAAGGTGTTTTAGAAAGCTCTGAAACCAAATCTAGTTTTTCAGTATATCAAATTCATGTTTTCCTTGAACAAGTTTGAATTGGTTTAAATTAGGACAAAATACAGCACCCTTTGGTTCATTGCATCGCCAGGACATCCAAAGAGTTGAGCATGCAATACCACATTAATACACAGGGTGGCAATACAACGTCATCTTGCCTTCACAGTCTGTCCACCATGGGACAGGGCTAAATAACGTTACAGTCCTAAACGCTGCTTTTCTGAAGAAATTATGGTTTCACTTCAACTGTGGGAAATACCCCCATAAATTCCAGTGAGCAACCTGCCGTGTTTACACTAACAGCCTGAGGACGGGCTCCCCCGTATAGGAGGGGCGGTAGCCTGGAGTTTTTCCCTCTTGTCGTCACGCTAGCCTTTATACAGTCTGTACCCGCCGGCTGGACCACCGTCTCCCTTGAACCCTTGAACACTCAGTATAAAACAAGCTATTCTGGATAAAGTTATTAAGAAGATGGCTACGGACAGCTATGAAATGAACGGTGATGCCGACCGAAATGGAGAGGCGGAGGTAAGTTAATACCGGTGTTCGTGACAAAAGACAGCGTAATGTAAAGCGTCCCCTAACATCCAGGGCAGCTCAGGCGGGGTAAAATCCCCTCAAAAACAGTCACAATTAAGATATATTGATCGGGTACAGCGGATATATATTGTCTACTGTTGTTTTCCACGCATCCTAACGGTGTTTGTTTTTTTTAACCATTGTTAAAGTGTCATTCCGTGTTTGCGGGTTTGAGGTCATTAAGCCAATGTGACCGGTTAGCAGATTAGCATTAGTTTCTATTCAACAGATAACATGTGTTTGTGTTGTGAGCTGAGTTTGCCTTTGTTGCCCTGTTCTCATCCTCAGGGCTCAGTTTACACTTAATGATGACACAGCAGACCATGTGGCTGTAAGTCAAATCCAACAAGCATTGCTCTGTAAAGGAATCCACCTCCAGGTGTACCAGGGATATGATCTGATCGGACCTAACGCTAAATAGCTTTAAACTGTGCTTGTCCTGGTCACATTCAGTAATGTAAAAGCAAACTTACATCTGCTCTCTTAAACAATAAATATGTGTGTTTTATTAGCCTGTCCGAGGGTCTACACTGGCTCCCCTTTATATGGTACTGTGTAGTGGTGGAAAGTAAATAAGTACATTTATTCTGTAGTACTGTACTTAAGTACACATTTGAGCTACTGTCATTTTTCATCATCCTTTCGAGTATTTGTATTATATACTACTCTATACTACTGTAGTTGTTGTACATTTGGAAGCACATTTTGTACTTTTTACTATAGCCTACTTATATTTTACTGAGTTATATATTAGATACTTTATAAATTCAGATTCTGACACACAATACTTAGGAAAAACCTTTAAAATATGATTATTGGTATATTGAACCATCCAAAGTTATTAACAAAAACCACACCACATAAAGAACACATTATAACCAACGTTTAAAGAAAGCACCGTATTTATAGGAAGCTAGGACAGTCAGAGGACACAAAGTGAAAATGAAGCTGTAACAGTACAATTACATTTAATGGGGGACAGCTAGGGCTGCTCAATTAATCGTATTTTAATCGCAATTACGATTATGGCTCGCAACGATTACGAAAACAGCGTAATTGAAATAAAAAGATTATTTTTGTATTATTATTATTTATTTATTTTTCAAATTACATTTTTTTTAATTGGTTTTTCAGTTGAATTATACTTAAAGTTCAGGGTAATCAACTGTTAAAAACATACTGTTCAAAAAAAAAATTCTCCAATACATTTATGTTTTCAAAGTAAATGGATAATCATTTTTAATAACCGCAATATCAATTATTGACCCAAATAATCGAGATTATGATTTTTGCCATAATCGAGCAGCCCTCGGGACAGCTATTGACACTGCTGGTTTACCACAAGAGCATCTTTTTCCTCTGTGGCTTGGTAGTTTTCTGAAGAAACAAGAACGCTAAGCTGAGCCTCAGTGTGTGGCGTTGTCAACCTTTACACAAGGGGGACATTTTTGCAATCTCTGAACTACGAGATGAAACCCTGGGAACTAACCTAAACTCATGACCACATACCCTGGCTTCCTGTGATGTGATAGTTTTGTTTTCAATTAACCATTTACTACGGTCTCATTTCACCAAAGAGACAAACGTAACCCATTTCTTTACTGTTCTACAAAAAGTAGGGGAAATGATTCATGGAACCATATGTGGTTTTACATGTGATGTATTTAGTGAAACCGGATCGAGGTCATTATTGTGAGTTTTGTGACCTGCTCAGAGGGTCATGGTTGTTCCTGTTTCAATTTAGCCACTATACACTTTCACTTCCACCATTTTTTTTCATAGAAAATAAAATACTGGAATTGCACAAATCTGGGTTATAGTTTTGCCGTCATGATGATCAGTTGCGATCAAATGTATTGTCATGGTTGAGTTATTAATAACATATAACATAACATAATAACAATTATTTCTAAATGGAAGATTTAGGCTGAAAAAGAACCCCTGCATTTCCAGCACTGTATTTCCTGAGAAGGTGACATCATTTGTCCACACATATTTAAATAAAACTCATCATGCTTGCAGCAGTGCGTTGTTATTTTGTCCCATTCATTTAAAAACCTTGTTTACACAATTTCAGGAGAAGAAAGCAGGCTGTTTCCAGTGTTAGAGTTACAGTGGTAAAAGTGAAGATACTCAATGTGTTTATTTCTATTACATCAGTACACTAACAGAGTGGGTTCATTTAGAAGTGTCGTGAGTTAGACCACATCTCTTAAGTTTAAAGAGTGTGTGCACACATACACATGTTTAAGCTGTAAGGGAAATGATATGACTCCACTGTGATTAAACTCACCAATGCTGCGGTTAATATTGACATTTCTTACCAAATGTACAAATATGCAACCTTGCTCGGCTGAGTGGACCTGTTTGAACTTATCTGTCATTTAGCCTTTCTAATCCATTTCCCCTTTTTCGGCCTCTTTCCCACTTAGTAGAATTGTTTGTATTTTTGCAGAGGGTGGAGTTTGGCTTAGACCGGGGGGTGAGGTTGCACTTAATAAAAATACCTCAGACGCTACATCACAAAGTAAATAACTAACACCTGATGACAACATATTTTATGTTCATGAAATCTACCATAATTGAGACATTAATAGAGGAATGGAATTACCACATTTCTAACCGTCAATACTGATGTCATACTGATGTCATGGTTTATGTTTGCCTTTAGGTTGCGCTGCGAGGCCAGGGGAGGAGGCAACAGGGGCCTCTGAACATGAACCATTATGCCAATAAGAAGAGTGCGGCAGAGAGCATGCTGGATGTAGCTCTACTGATGGCCAACGCCTCACAGCTGAAGGCTGTGATGGAGCAAGGACCCGGCTTCACCTTCTATGCACCCCTTATCACTCTCATTAGCATCTCTCTCATCCTACAAATCATAGTGGGAGTTCTGCTCATCTTCATAGGTGATTTGAGAGTCTCCAATTTCTTATTTTCCAGGCTTTTATATATTTAAAGAGATCATTGAAATATATAAAATATATTGTGTTGGTCCTCTGCTACTCACAATAACGTGTCTTCTACTGCAACAACGTGTAAAGTAAATGTGAGATCATGTTTACTTTGTCCAGATTAGCTAGGTGTGTCGACTTGATTATAACAATTGTTATGTAACAAAAGGAACTGCTTTTGCGAAAATCCGTTTACAGATTCAAGGCAGATAACTCTGTGAAACTCAATAATCAAATCTCCCATGCTATGTGATACTGAAGTTACACATGCACACCCATTTAAGTCACAAATGGGACTTTTTGAGTCCACTGTTACAGGCAAAGGCCGGGTCAAAAAACGTGTACTTGTTACAATGTGTGTGCATTTGTAACTACACTGTCACATGGGAACACAACTAACAACTGCTGTTCATTGATAGGATTTGTTGGCTAATCATTCTCTACAACTGAAACCATTTGTACTAAATTGGATATCAAATGTCTCATGCTGTTTTTACAGGTCTACCAACGAAGATTTTTAACCACACAAAAAGAAGCACAATAATATTTAGGCTTCTCTGGGCATATAACCAGGGGTGCACATAACTTTCTCAGTGAGGTACTGAGATGAGTATCTGGAGTCAGTGTTTGGTACTCCAACTTCATACTTCACTCAGAGTTATTTGATGAAGCCCTCTGTATCGCGAACGTCAATATTTCCCCTTCTCCAGTGAAGGGGGGTGTCACTACCCGATCTGCAGTGCGCATGTGCGAGATGATCCGCCATATTTGGGGTTAAGTACATTATCACAATAAGTGAGAAATGTAACTTCTGTTAGACAGCTACCATACTGAATACATATTTACTGTGAATGTATGCAAACATGTATGGCATATAGCTGTCTAACAGAAGTTAAATTAATTTCTCACTTATTCTGACAATGTAGCCTACTTAACCCCAAATAAAAGAACCCAATAAAAAGAGTTGTTAAATAATAGTGAAGTCACGTAATAATAATAACTCATCTCTCGCGTTGTCTTTTTATGATTTGCCAAAAGCCACCGTGTCAAGGGTCCTACTTGGGTTTCCAATATGACGGACCATCTCGCACATGCGCACTGCAGATTGGGCAGAGCTGCAGATCGGGTAGTGACCATGGATGTATAATAAGACAGGGGGGACTCTCCCTCCGCAGCCGGTAGGCGTAGTTTTGGCACAATTCCGTTGTACAGACCGACGTTAACAGCAGCCCTGTCTGTGCACACGGAGACCGACTATGTCGTCCGGTGATCTAACCGCCTTCTGGAAAAGCTTCATAAGACGTCGGTACGCAAATGCGCCTTGTGACACAAGTGAGTGACGGTACGCATTTCAGATTGTTGCCGCGCATGCTTATCTGCGTACCAGTTATGTGCACCCCTGCATATAACCCATAACCCTGGGAGCACATACATATCAGTGTACTCACTCTTCCTTTGGCTCCTTATCTTATCCTAACAGAATACTGTTGGCTGAGTTTAGGGAGTCACAACAGGAAGAAGCGCCTCTGCTGTCAGCTGTTTCCAGTTTTAAAGAGCTCTCTTAACTTTTGGAAAATAAGTCATGTCTTGGAGATTTGCCAAATCTGAGACGGTCGTTAAAAAAACAAAACAGACCTTCTCTTTCTAAAGAAAAAAACATTCTCAACCCAGCGAAGCATGTAATGTCCTAATGGAGGAAGAAGCGAATTATTCACTTGAGGGCTGTGCTGTCAGATGTTGTTCATCTATACCATGGAGCTCAGAAATGATTACCAATACAACAGGAAACTCTGTGATAGTTTCTTGAGGGGATGGCAGGCCTACTCCTACGGACTAGGCAAAACTAATGTATTTCCTTTTTTCTTTTTACAGTTAAGTGGAACCTGAATGATACACGCATGCACTTCAAGCTGAACATCTTGGAGAATACCACCACAGCCTTCGTCTTTATCATAGTCGTGGTCAACGTCTTCATTACAGCCTTTGGTGTACAGCGGCCCAACCCGAGTTCTTGATCACCCTTTACAGGACTCTACATGCCTGCTGATCAACTTAGTAAAGAAGGACCTCCACATTATTTACACAAATATGCAGAATATTTATTCCCCAAACTAAGTGGCATTGCACTTCCATTTTTGTTGACGTCCTAGGCATGAGACTCTGGTAATTGGTGTGTGTGTGCGTGCGTGCGTGCGTGCGTGCGTGCGTGCTAGAGTTCCCTTCCTCTGACTTTGGACAAGTTTTCGGTCTGTTTTTATTTCATGTGGCCATCAATCAGTTTGTTACCTCATCATGCTCAGGTTACCGATGATGATAAATGACTGCCTTTACCTATGTAAAAAAAAGAGGAAACTAATCAGGAACCAAAAAAGACTTGCATCCCTTATTTTGAAATGTGTCAGTATCTGTCAGTCTAAACCACAATGTATGCCTGCAGCCTTAGGAAACAAAGAACATCATCACAATAGCATAACCCAAAAGACATCCTTAATAGTAAATCATGGACCATGCTGCTCATGAGGCATTACATGATAAAAGCTTTATTACATTGGGGGAACATTTTAAACAGTTTACACTTTCATAAACCTCAACCAATCAAATGAAGTGGACCTTACATGCTCTGTTCTGTGTGCTGTCGAAAGCCTTGTGTGTTTTGTTTGAACCTGTATATATTAGTTAAAAACGTTAAACTATTGCAGTATATAGTTGACGTGGTTACTTTTAGGCTTTTTTTAAATCACTTTTTTAAATGACCAAATATTTCCAAAGCTTCACATGATCTTGTATTACTTATACAACTTATGTAACTTATTTTGAAATACATTTTATAAATAAAACTTCAGAAATTATAAGATGTGTTTTTTGTCCCGTTTATTCTTATCATGCATTTTTATAAAAGACCAAAGTCTCAGTTCAAACGATGGCACTTCCAATTTAAGGCCTTTGTACGTGACACATTACACAAAATGTAACAAACCGCCAGGCAATGGACATCCAAAATCAGTTATCAATATTTCCTTTTAGAATAATATTACAAAATTAATTCGTACAATAACAACAAAGTCTGGTATTGGCTTTTGATACCCTGAAGTTTACCCCAGCAAGAGACAATTAATAAAGAGACCACAGCACCATTATGATAGTTACTAGTATGTTCTCTATGTCATGGTTTACAAACAGCCTGATAAATACCAACTAATTCTATCTGTGTAGAGTAAATTAATACAATTTATTAAATTATTGACATATAGTCAACCAAAAGGCACAATGAGATTAATATAATATCCACTCTACTCTACAAAATACAATATCTATAGCTGTGAATTATATACAAATTTGAATGCACTTTAACGCTCAGAAACTGAGTTTATTAGCTCCTTCTATGAGATAGAAAACACAGGAGTTTCAGTAACCCTTCGTGTATTCAGCAGAGGCTAAATGCTGAAGGCAAAGAGGAACATAATAAGAGTTCACATCCTGCCCGACCCAGCGGAAACAAAGACACAGGAACATGTTAAGGCATGCTTCCTTTCTTAGAGTAAATGGTCTAAACGTTGAACGGGGAAAAGAAAATTAAGAGATAGTAAATACTTGTTGGATTAAGTCGAATTTATACTAATCAAAAAATCTGGTTATAGATGCCACGAAGTAAGTGGCAGTGCCTTAACCGTATATGTGTTGATGGCCACTAGGGCCAATTCCATCCTTGTCGAGGGGAGTGCTAACCTTCTCTCCTTTCATACAACACAACAATTAACACGCAAGTCCGCTCTATATATACCCAGAAATATGGAACCTACTTTTCATTACGGTGTAACTTCCGAATTGGATACTAAAAAAAAACACATATATTAGACACACATGGTGAATATTTCATTCGTAAAAAGTTAAATTAGTGTTTAATTTGTATTAGTACGACTCTTCATTAGACATTATTTATGTTTTGGGTAGCTCTTCCCATAATGCACTGCGCTGGTAGCGTGTTTCATTGGCGGAGGGAATCACGTGGTTGCAAAACTCGTCTAAAAGTGTTATTATACGGACACGGCTCAATATAATATCTTGCTGTTAAAACGCCTTATCCCGTTTTCTGTCTAAATGTGAGCAGCAGATTTTCGGGAAGCTATTATGAAACCAAGACAAGCCAACATATGTGTGCACTGCTGGTGATGTAGTTCACTTTTAGCCACAAGAGGGCAGTATTGTTCCACCAATGCTGAGCATCATGGGGTTGGTTTCTGACTACATTTGGGGAGAACTTTTAAATTGTATGCTTGACATCAGTTGCCTTATTCTTCATCACAAAAAAAAAAGTTTTAGGATAGTCTCAGTACCAAATTGTCATTTCTGCATTTAAGGATAGTTATTATAGGACTGCGAAATACACCAAGGCTATATTTAGCATTTGCTGAAAATTGACCATTTATAGTCAATAACATACTTCCTATTGTAAATATTTATTTTTTCAAAATGTCTAATTTTGTCACTATACTATGTTTTTCTTGTTTATTTGGTTTGTAAAAGTTATTTTGTTCCACATTAAAAGGTAGTGAGAACAACTTAATGAGCTTGTTTTTGATTTCCCTGTGTTCATGCCATGAGTGTATTCAGTCCCATTTGCCAACTTAAATAGGTAACAACATGTGAGGAAAACAGAGCAAAGGGCCAAATGTAGCTCTAAACATACCCCATATTCCTCATTTTAGACCACAACCAGAATACTTCATACAAGTGTGTACAAAATGAGTATCAAATCCTGAAAATATATAGTGTGCTATGCTTTGGTACAATTCATAGGAGCGGAACTGCTGAAGCACCTGGTGTGAAGGAGTCGCCCCCCTCCTCCCTTACTTCATGAGGCCTTCTTCAGTGTACCATATGAGAACTTCCTGAGCTTTTCGTTTCAAACCCAGAGAAGCCATCCCGAGGACCCGGCTACCTCCCGTCACTTTTGTCTCTACAGAATAAAGACACCATCTTGTATCACTGAATGAACACCATTAAGTGAAGTAGTATGTTCAAAGCATGCGTTCTTAAATTGGTAATAAATACCCAATAATACTGACAATATCTGATTATTAACATTGCAAAGTCAGGTTATGTTGAAAAACTGCAAAGTTACTTACCACTGTAGTAGTAAAGTAAAGCCATTCCCACTGCAACGCTGAAACAGCCCAGAAAGAAGGCCGGACCTGGAAAGAGGTTAGCATAACGTAAGAAATATAATGAATTATCTGTGTACTTCTCAGCATTAAATGACTACTCGTCCCACTAATGGCATATTTTGTTTCAATCACAATGACTATCATATACATTGATCATTTGCTGCCCATCATTAAATAATAAATAACTAGCATCTTACCTCTGTCATTTAGAACATGTCTCTGTTGTTGGACACGTGGCATTGTGAGTGGATCTAAGGAATCTGGAGCAGGACGGATAAGAATACAATGTAACATATACTCAAACAAACAACTACATACCTTAAGCCTATTCTGTAATATCCAAATAATGAATAAATAGCTCACATAATATAAAGGCGCTGTTTTGGGGGACTAACCTCTGAGGCGCAGCCTGGTAGGCAAGCTGTAGTAAACCTCCTCCACATGCAGGTGAAGAGCTCTGTAGAACTCCCTGCAGGCTTCATCTCCTTTCCCCTGCAGGTGGGTCAGAAGCTCACCCACTCGGACACTTGTGGACACATCCAAGTTTCTGAACTGGATAACAACAGTTATTACAGGATATCATTATATATGGTATATGGAAATGCTTGCTAACACGTCTTGCCCATGCCAGACAGGAAGGTCCAGGATTTTTTGATTTCAATATGTTTTCATGTTGTCATAAACTGCTAATTGCAGGACATAATCAGAAGCGTTCTGTTCAAAGAAAGAATACTCATGTACCTATATGTACCAAGACTATCAGGTGCTTGACAACAACATATTCTAAATACAGTGTTTGTTGTTGTATGTAATGTCACATAATAAAGTACATTCACTTAAAAATATAAGCGAGTACAATTAATATGGTCGAATGTACTTACTGTAAGTCTCTTTGGATAAAAGCGTCAGCTAAATACAATGTAATGTAATGTAATATACTTGTTGAAATATATACTTTTAAGCCATTTGCACCTTCCTGCAGTATATTATTGATTAGTTTACATGATCGTTTTACTCAACGTCAAAGGGAAATAATGAATTTCTAACTCATTGAGATGTATCCCACAACCATAGTTACCAATCATATCGGTATATAACATTCTGCATAAGAACCTGCTACAAGTTTATTGAATATAATGCATTATAATAGTCTTTAACTGTTTAGCACCGTTCATACAATAATTGCAGTCCAATGTGATTCACAGTAGACAATTGACATCTCATGAAATAGTCACAGAAAATGATAGACTAGATTCCAGCACAGTAAATACCAGCAGTAATAATAGTCAAATAAAGTATAACATCGACAGGGATGCTTCCCTTTGCAGTACATCTTAAAACGAACTATACACTGTGCTACATCTTTGACTTCATCTCTTCCACCTCTGCCTGCTTGTGACCCAGACAGTGAGGAACTTTGTGATGAGAACTTACTTTGGTGGCCTCCTTGTCTGACAGGATCTGCGGGTAGATCCTGTTGAGCTGCAGGATGATTTTGTCCAGCAGCTCTGTGTCCAGTCTGCGGTCAGCTCTGAGGAAGGCGCTGTCCGCCAACAGCTGTTCATGGAAACTGTCTGTCCGCGTTAAAAGAGAGACGTTTAAAACAATAACTCAGCACATCAGCGATACATTCAAAACGCTGTCTGACAACAGGATAGCTGGTTCATTGGAAAGAGAAGTACGTTTGCGGTAGCATAGGTCTGAATACAGAAAATAAGTTTGACATGATCTCAAGTCTCTAATCGTAACGGAGTGTGAGAATACATATATGGTTGGTAATCTATCTAAACATTTGCAAATCGAACATTTAAGCGTGTTACTAAGTGCAAATGTGTCGTTAAGAAACTTTTTAGAAACAGGACTTGACTGAAACGCTACATTGTCATTGGCGAAGACAGGCAACCTTTGAGGTCGTTAGCGCTGTTATAATGTTCGTGTTTTTGGACCAAATGGGAAGAGATTAAACCAAAACAGAATGCAAATAGTAACCTTTGTAAAGATAAGGGTAACTAATTTCTCGTAAGGAAAGACACAAACCTCCCATTGTGGAATCCCCTGTCCTTTGTTTGGAACGCCCCCTGACGTCACCGCGCAGGCAGGGAGTGGTTTACGTAAACGTCTTCAAAAAAGGAAACAAAAACACTTTCCTTTTGACCGGAAATGGAAATAGATATGGCAATTCCCAGATTAACGAAATAAATGCATTACTTTATACAAATGCTGAGATGTATTTACAATAAAACGAGACAATTATCTCCAAACTATGGCTAAACACATTATTAAACTGTTTCGTTGTACATTTAAAAGGGTAAATGTCACGTTCAAATTAGATCCAACTTTGTGTCGTATGAGACTAGAAAGTGCATGAATAAATGAATTCATTTCTTAGTGATCAGATAGGCATAGAAAGGCATATACATGGTAATAGTGAAGCTTTTTCTCAACTCTTGGAGGCATAATAATTGACTCTTAACAAGCAATATAGGATAATGTCTCAACAGTGAAAGAATGAAGCTTTATTAAAAATGACAATTGGATGAGTAACATTATGCTTGCATGATAATGAACCAAAATGACACTTTTAAAGTTAATTTATTTGTTCACCATCCTTAACTGTTAGCAGTAACCCACAGTCAAACATTTTACTAGTGTTTTACCCCATGTTCAGTCTTCAATGATCAATATTCTGACCAGCCACTTTTACTCTTGACTCCCTTATGAAAGAAAGAGGATAATGGCACCCTGTTGTCTGAACAGTGTCAAATAAATACAATTGTAGATATAGTAAAATCATATGAAAAAAAACAATTAGGACCAAGTATGTGAGCAACAATGTGTTTAACATAGCACAAACATTTTGTTGTTTTTTTCTTGCCATGTTTGCAAATTGCAGTCATAGAAACAGACACAAAATGGCATTGCAGGCTTGTTTATATATAAGGACTTAGACGTTTTAAACAAAGGTGTATTAAAACAATAACATTAAAACTCTCCTTCATGAATAAAGTTAATGAATACTTTCAACATCTGACCTTAACTTAGAAATGTTTAAATAAGTCGTAACAAGCATACTGAATTTGTAACAGCTTTGCCATGTCTACAAAGGACAAGCACACAACATGTAGTAATACCCTGAAACTGAAGTTCCATATTTGCAGGATCGTCTTTAGTGAAAATAATATATTTCATATTTCTTTTTATCAGATAAACAGGAACAAAGGTTATCAATTATCTTGAAACCTAGAAAGTGTTTATATGGGTTGTCAGAAACGCACCCATACATTTAAGGCCAAAAGGAAAACAACTAAGGCAGAAAAGTGTTTTTGTCCCTCTTGTTAGATTCTGGTTTAAAAGCAGTTACCACATTATCTCTCAATGTGTTGCTATGAAATAAATAAGGATAAAAAACATGTTGAACCACTTAAAAATATCACCTGGTAGATGAACATGCACATCTGGTAAAAAAAAATGAATGTATAATATTTCAAATAATTAGTATGATTTTTAGAAAGATAGAGGAATCAGCTATGGGTAGGGAAAGCGAAAAAGTGCACAGTCATGGTAACATTGGCAATGAGAGATCAGCAAAGGCCTGCGCTGATGCTTTCTATGGTTCAATAATAATAGTGGTGCATATTGTTGGAAGACTGCAGAGGACCGCTGATGCGACGAGTCATTCCCTCTTAATGTTCACTCTGGTTTTGGCACTCTAAAACAAGGCCCTTGGCAATGACTGATGTATATGTTCGAGTGTTAACATTAACATGATTTGGAGCATGATTAGAGAGTGAAGGAACCGGGTGACTGGAGACTGTCACAGACAGGCTGACGGAGCTCCTTAAGGACACTTGGCATGATTGATTTACTGCAAATAGAAACACAGAAACAGAAGAGAAATCACATTAATTCGATTGTTGGTTGATTGTTGAAATGTGTATTTCCACTGAATCACTTGAATTAAGTTATATAATTAAGGTAACATTAGATGAAAGCAGAAGAATGAGGGGTGTAATGCATGCAGGATTCAGTAAGGGGCCACTGATAATACAGGGACATTTTACATGATCTCGATGTCATTATCATTCAAATAATTAAATCAAACTCTTCACTTCCTGAATATGATACAGAAAATAGAGAATAGTATATCACTAGTCATAGAACACAAGCCTTTTCGGCTCAGTGAGCGAATAAAGGAGTTGTAATATGAACTGACCTTAAATATAAATGAATTCTTCAAGATAAATATCGAGTAGATAACACATGTACTGTATGTAACATCCTTGTAAACATTGTTATTAAACCTCTTCATCCAACTCGTTTTCAGGCCAGAATATCTAAGCACTTCTTCACATAATTATTTTGTTGGTTACATGTGGCATCATCCGCTCACAAAACAAATGACCCGCACACTTACTAATGATATATTTCTATAATGATCACATATACATTTGGAATTGGATGTAGCCCGGAAGCTAATTCAGTTGAATTCAATTTAGAATTCAAGTTTCATGTTTCACGTGGATCGCAAGCCAAATAACGATATATAAATATCACAAGGAAAATAACACTTATACTTCATGCTCAGGAGATGTGTGCCTTCCTTGAGCCCAAATGAATATATTCTGTATATTATTTGACATGAATAGTAGCAGAGAGGAATGGTTCTGCTAAACCAGTCATTGTGAGCACAATCATGAAAGCATATTTAGACAGTATGAAGTTGACTGTTGATTGTGTTCTGGTTTTATGTTTCAGTATTTGTAAGCAACCGTGACTGAAATAATATTGCTTTCATTTGACTTTTTAATGGTTATTTCCTTTGTTATTTTTTTGTAAGAAGGGGCAGATCGAATAAGATGTCCTTCTCCCTGCTCCTTTCCACCATGCGCTATACCTTTGTTTTTAAAACCCAGTATGAGTGTACACGTTTCGTAAAGTGAACATGTTTGTTTTAAAATAACTGCCATGTGTGGAATGAATAAATAAATAAATGTACTGTACAGGATGAAGAAATAATACTAGTATGCCATATATTGTGTTAGAGCTATAATTGCTCCAAAACAGAGAGCTTAGAGTGAGAACAAATTAGTGAATGCACAGCCCGAGAGAAAAATCTTGCAAAAATAAGGATACAAAAATACAAATAATAATAAAGATGTAGAGGTTTAAAAGGGCCACTTTAAGCCTTGCAGAAGAACCCAGAGCCTCTGCAGGTGCTCTGTGGCTCACAGTTGGTTCTGCAGTAGAGCATACGACTTACATGTTTGCTGGCAGAGGCTCCCTTTGTGTTGCCCTTGCCTCCTCCGGCTGTGGCGCTGCTGCGGCGGGCCTGCTCATGGTCAAACTCCAAGTCCTCCAGGCGCTGGGTTAAGGCCAGTTTCTGCTGGATCGCCATACGTAACAAAGAGTTCAGAGTCTTCTTCTCATCCTCAGCAGCAATCAGCTGCCTCTGCATGTCATCCAGCTGGATCACATACTCATCACACCTGAGGGGAGGAGAGGGAGATGTAGAGAAAAGAGAGAGAGGGGGATAGGAAGAAACCAGAGAGGAACATTATATCCAGCAGGTGGAGCAGCTTGCCTTTTATACACTGCTGCAGTCACATGGGCTCTCCATTCCCGAGACAGCAATTTCCAGATGGGAGGATGAGGTTTCTGCTCGCTCACTCACACAGTATTACATCAGACTGTTCCCACAATGCCTTGTGTCTTATACACACCAACATGAAATATTTAACATTTTCTTTTTTCATTTTTAGGAGAAATATGCTAAAATTAGTGAAGAATTAACATGATTTAAATAAATGTCCTCTCTAATCTGGTAATTTTCTCATATTTCCTTTGAAGTATACAGGACATTAGTAGGTTTGAATAATGTTGTGCGCGCTGGAACACTTGGCAAAGTCTTAAAATGTAAATAAGTGCTTGTTCACATTTAGGTAGTAATCATACCTTGTAGCAAACATGGCTCGAAGAGATGAGAACATGGCGGCATCTTCTTTCAGAGCCTTGAGTTCATTGCGGAGCTTCATGATCGTCTCCGTCACCATGCCCTTCTCGCTCTCATACTTACTCTTCAGGTTGGCCAGCGCACCCTCAGCCGTCTAAAAGGGAATAAGAACTTATATAAGTATTCATTCATTATTCATTTATTGCACTGCGGTTATTTTAGGCCCAAGTCTATCTGAGAAACAATGAACATCCTTCCTTTGGGAAACATACACAGCAGCAGCAGCGTGCATACAGCTAGGCCACACACATACAGACACACTGGGATCCTCTGACCTGTTTGTTGGCCTTCAGCACGGCTCTGAGAGTGGCAATCTGTTCCCTTTTGGTGCTCAGCAGGGACTTCAGTTTGAGGATCTCTCCAATGCAAGCCTCTTTGTCCTTGTCTGCCACTGTGCTCCGCTCCAGGTTTGCAAGTCTTTGACGGGACAGCTCCATGGTGCGGTCCACCGCCTGCTGCAGGTGGAGGATCTGGTCTCTGATGATGGCCACGAGGTTATACACGTTCATGGGTTCTGGCCGGTGCTCTGGGGCGGAAGTGACTGTGGTGCTGCCGGAGCTTTCAGATTCAGACTCAGTGATCAGCCCGTTGGTGAGAAGTATGGAAGACTGGTGCTCCTTCCCTTCTTTACCTCTTCTCACTATGGCCTTGCCTTCCTTGTAGTAGTCCAGCATGACGCGGTTGGGCGTCTCGTTGTTGCACATACACACATGGTTGTAGAGATTGGCCAGCTCTTCACTGAACGTTGTGAGCTCATCCTGCGCCACGTTAAGGCTGCCGAGTGATTCTCCCGCCGACGTGCTGACCAGACGCAGCTCCTTCTCCAGACGAGTCACATCTGCTTGATCCGCCTGGCTGATCTTCTCCAGGGACGCCAACTTCGACCTGAGGTCATGGACGTCGCTATCGAACCGGGAGCGCTCCTCCTCATACTGTGTTCGACACTCCTCGTACTTGGACCGCAGCGTCTTCAGTTCCTGCCTCAGCTCCCCAGCTTCAGACACAGCCACTGTGTATTTACACTGCAGGATCTCCGGCCCGTTGATGTCCAGCTCATAGTAGTCTCCGTCATCGTGGCTGTCCCGGTCTTTTTCACTGTCCAGAGCAGAATGGCGCTCCTTACTGGCCTGTAGCTTCCTCATGGCAGTGAGGTTCTCAGTCAGCTTGTTGACCGTTTCCTTTTGCTCAGACACAGTCCCATAGGCCTGCTCCAGGTGCTTCTGGTTCTCCTGGAGAGAGTTGATCAGGGACGATTTCTCTCGCTCCACCTAAACATATAAAAAGAAAGAATGTACAACTGATAAATCCAAAGATGATCAACAATCATGTATTTACAATGTAAGCAACACTTGATGTGGACAGTTACAGTTCTGACTACGTTAAATGTATATATTAATCCTGCGCATTGACATTTTGTATGAACTATTGTTGCTGTTTTGGCATCGTCAACAAAACATTTCTTCAAAATCTTAAATCCCTGATGAGCTTTGTGCATTTACTTAGCTTGTCTATTCATGTAATGTTCAAATGGATTGAATATGAATCCACAAACCTTCGTAAACATTTCTTAAAATATATCGGTCATGAATGGAGGCATTGTTTTATTACAGATATATTATTCAACTGACCCATTAATTTGAACACAAATAAATGTTTGGGCACTTTACTGCTTGTATGGGCTTTCAAAGAGTAAACTATAGGCCAGATACATCAGCTGAGATAAAATAGTTACCCAAGAGCAGTTAGGAAGGACAATCAACTACTCCTGTGCATTACATACTTTGTAATTCATTTATTTTTGAGTGAATGTGTTGATAATATATCAGGCCATACATTGTGGTTATGGAGGCCGACTTCATACCTGCATAAGCTGTTGTTTGAGTTTCTGGATCTCAGAGATGTTGAGCTCGGTCAGCAGGTCGTCCACCAGGCCGGGAGCCGGCTTGAAAGCCTCTCTCTTGTTCCCTCTGTTGTCTTCCTCACACTCTGCCATCTTGGCCAAGCCATTTTCAAAGCCTCTGATCAGATCGTCGTTGTCCGGCTCGTAGAAGATGGAGTGATCATCGTGCAGCTTTAGGTTGTCGATGGAGATGTTGAAAGGGCTGCTGTATAAGGAGCCGCCGATGGTCATGTAGTGGGAGAGCTCCTTTCGAAGAGTGGCCTTCTGCTCACGCTCGGTTTTAATCGTTTCTAAGGCCTCAGTCAGCTGTCGTTCGGCGATTTCTCTCAGACGCATGGCTTCCTCCAGCTGGCTGTGAAGGCACTGAGAGTCCTCCTCCAGACGCCGGATCTCATGCTTTAGACCTTCAAACTCCACCTAAGCAGACGGTCAAAAATAATAATTAAACTACATTTTACTTTTTTGATTTGTGGCGCGCTTCAACACGTGCATTTCGGTTTATTCAAGGCATTCATTTTGTTATTCTACAGTATTGTTGTTTTATAGTTATTTGTTCATGTAAATAACCCAATGTATGTTCTTTGAAATTGAAAAGGATGTTGTGTTTGTTACTTTTGTTGCAGTTGTATATATGTCTTAAGTGTAATTTGGCTTGGCTTCCTATTTTGTATGGACATGCTTTTATTTTGAAGGAGAGTTAGCGCTGTTGACAGGAAGTTGTTGTTGCTATGGAAACAACGTGACGGACAAAAGGAGCGGAGATTAACGGAGAAAAGTCATATCTACATATAAAGACGGAGAAAGTAAACGATAAAGTTGATGGTTAAGTGTTAGCACCCCCCGAAGAGGCACAAGCTCTTACGTTGATATTGGAGATTTCAATAAATTAAATTAAAAAAAAAAAAGAATATCCGAATAACGAAATTAAAAACCAAATAGTGGGCCAACGGCCACATATTCGGATATTCGGGTACAGCCCTACCTCATTGGTGGGTTTTTTGTATGCCAAGGTGCCTAACATAGTGCAAAAATGACCATACAAATATTTCATAAAATCTTAATTGCAACTACTAATAAGGTGAACAGCAAAAATCTAAAGTGTAGGTGGAGCAGTTGACATGTCTTGCCTTGTCACTTTCTTACATGACATAATGACTATGTGGTTTTATTGGTGCATGAACATTTTTACGTGTGTGGTTTTGTTCTTAAAAAGGAGTTTATACGTGAAAAACGTTACCACTCGTTAATAAAAAGGAGTTTATACGGGAAAAATGTTACTATTTCTCATAATTTTCACCCACTTCAATTTGTGCAACGAAGTGAGGTTCCATGTTCTTTAGCTCACCTGGTTCTGTCTCAGCACAGAGACTTGTTTCTGAAGAGTGATGTTCTCGTCCTCCAGCTCGCTGTAGTCCTGCAGCAGACGAGCCTCCCGTACCTCACACTCTCTCAGGTCATCACGCAGCTGACCCCGCTGCAGCTCCGCCAGCTCTGAACCCTACACACAGGGAGAATGCATGACAATAAACACAAAATAAAAAAAATAACAAAATGCTCTATGCATTTTATCGATTGAAAATGACCCATGAAGTGCACACTACATCCTTGCTACTGCCTAGCTGGTCAAGTGACATGAGTATCAGCATGTCAGCATGTTTCACATAGCACAGGGTAAGACTTTGGCAGGCGTCTGTAATGACAGAAGGAGGACATGGTTCACTTACCAATCCATGCTACAGAGCCCTGGCAGAGGACATCCTTTGTGTCACCCACAGTGGACCATTGCATCATCTTTCCTGCTGCTCCTAGGCAGACCCTCCCCCACTACCAGCATCGGCTTCAACTCTCTAACAACTCACCCTGACAACTAGTGGCTGTCTGGCCTCAACTTAAATCATTTAAACTAACCGTCTCTCTTTATATTTCTCTTTTAACTGGTGACATTATTGGGAAGATGTGTACCATTTCAAACACACTAGTACTTTGATTCAGTAATTGGCTCTTACATCTGTGAGACAAACTAAACTAGATGTTAGCATACCGCAAAAGTGTGGTATAAGAGCTCACATCACACCACACGTGTAAATGGTGGATCTGTATGTCAACAATATCTAGGGAGCAATTTCAAGTTAACATATTAGAAATACTCAGATTGACTTGGTAAAATGCAGTTTTAATCTGTACATAAACAGTTCATTCTTAACAGAGACATTACGTTTGTTTAAATACTTACAAATAAAAACATTCATGCTCACTTCATATAAACACATATATTCATGGGTAGAGAGTTAGTTATACTCTTTACGCTCTAATTTGAAGTTTGCTCCTTATTACTCATGTTTCAATACTTTGATACTTAAAACCGCTCACTCTCACCTCTCTTATCTCCAGGGCAACGGATGACAGGCGATCATTTTCAGCTTGTACGCTGGTGAGGGAACCTTTGGCCTGCCGGAGGTCATTCTGCAGCTCGAGGACCTTCTCCTGGTACAGAGCCTCCTGACTGGCTGACTCCAGCATCAGAGACTCTTCCCTGCTTTCCCCATCTGCTGCCACCTTCCTGTGGGCTGAGTAAGCATGTCCAAAAGCCTGGGGACACAGGGAAAGAATAAACATCAGAAACATATTATAATAAAACATATAATAGCCGGCCTGTTTTAAGAGAGACAAAAAATAACCTCTGGCGGTGATAAAAGTTATCTTACCCAAACATTGTTCATTCCGAAAATACCATGCCAGTCATTAATACGGTGACTTGCGTATTATTTTACAGAAAGCCTTAACTGACAATTACTGTCAGCCTGCTGCTACTAATTGGTTTAATGTCACAACGTTCATATTACACAGTGGCAGAGCATGAAAAGAGATTAGTGCAAGCACTGATACATTTGAACTATATGCATTTAGATTCCTCATGCTCACATGACAAGCTGGAGGACGCTGTCGTCCAATCCAAAATCATCTCTTTCAGTTTGGTCTGTCATGGAAATCTGAGTTGAGACAACCACATTTTGAATTTACAGTTAAACATTGAGTATATCTCATTTTGATAAAAAGTTGTGCCCCAGACATTTATGTCTGTTTTGCCTCTGCATTTTCTATTACAGTAATCACTACAGTCACTGTTACAAACACATGTCGAGTCAAATCAAACAAATAAACTACAGCACTCAAATAAAACACTATGAATCATCTCCAACTATATCTGCTAATTACAATCTTTGCAAACTTCCTTAATATATACCTATCCTTTACAACTTGACTGATGGAGCAAGTGGTATACAGCCTGGGAGTGATGAGCTTTCATGACCATCAGTGAGTTATTTAGACAATTGCCATTTTATCCTACTGAAATTCAGCTTCTTTAAAAAAATGACTGATATATATATTGCAAAATAAAGCAGAAATTGGTCATATACTGTCAATTGAACTGAAAAGCTGTTGCATTTGTGGCATACTCAGTCACTTCCGGCCAAAATAACAACAAAGAACGCAACAAGATGCCGGGGAAACAGATGAGTCACTCTCTGGTCCCATAAAAGCCTTTCCATAGCATCAAGGTCTAATGGAGGTCACCACTGTGAGTGCACAAATGGAAGGATACCAAGAAAAAGCATATAGGCTTAAGCTAACAGTACTGACAGTCAGAACACACCTTGAAATAAGATGAATAGGTTAACGTCAGATTCCCACAGCCACCTGATATAAAGGCGTGTGGACATGCAGCCGACAAGCCATGACACTGAGCCAAACTGGTGACGTCACAACTACTGTCCAAGAAAGTCCAGAAACCCACCACCGAGCTGCAGCTCTCCCTACCACCAGTCTCTAACCCCACATTTTCTTTAGCAGAGGTTTTCAGTCAACAAACACGTGACAGGCCACTGTCAGTCACAATGTGAATGGATCTGCAGCCTCCAGCACAGTGGGTGCTAATGGACTCCTATATTTGTGTACTAAAAAGAGAAGTAACAGTCAGCATCATGAGATACCAAGACAATGACCACATCTATGACTCACCGAGTGACTGGACTGCAGTATCTGCCATGAGAGGAAATCCCCATCAGCAAACAACTAAGCATTTCCATCGACATGTGTCCAGTGTTCCTCATCCTAACTAGATGATGGGTCACTTATTATTCAGAAATAGAGTTGTAACAATTAGTCAAACATTCTGTCAATTAAATGATTTGATGCTTGTCAAATATGGCACATGTTACATTATTATATGTTAGGCTTTGATTATTAGTTGAATAAAACAAGCAACCTTAATACATGACGGTGAGAATTAGAAATGTTGTTGCACTTTTTACAACTGTCAGACAAAATGTTAAACATACAAAATAAAGGCAAGTAAACAAAATGCAAATAATTTGATAGTAAAAACTAATTGTTGATGCAGCTAAGTTATTCATATCTAAGTAATGGACTGGCATCCATCTATTACTACTATCTAATACTACTGTTCACAGCCGTTACCTGATCACATTATTATGCATTTGTGGCTTTCTGGCTACCAGTAAAACACCAATGACAAATCGATAACAAGGAGACCACAAGTGCTTTATGATACAGTGACACTGCCCGCAAGATTATACAAGACTGACGTTAGTACGCAGACAGGAAAACCCCAACTTCTCCTTTGATGTAGGGTCAAAACTTCCCACAGTTCTTAATGTCATCCAATGTCACTTATTCTTATGGTGTTATTGCATTTTTTTAAAGCATGGTTTATTAGATAGATAATAACGAATGTTTGTGTGGTATTTGGTTGACTTTCAGGTGTCCGAATGTCTCTGCTTTTACCATCCCACCTTAGGTTTGACTCTTCCTCATTCTCCTATTGTTGGCTCTGATAACTGTCAGATACAGCAGCAAATAGTTATCTAAAAGTGTACATCTCCTTTCAAAGATCAAGGGCTGAGGTGATGTGTATGGCTTTGTTGACAACAGCATGGCTTGAAGTCATAACGTTGTAATGCTAAATTGGGTTATTAAAAGTCTCAGGCAGCTGAATTTAGTTATGGTGAAGATTAAAACCTCCTTGCCATGTGAACCAAGGTCTCTTCTGACTGCTTATCGACCCAAAGACACTGACAAATCCCCCACAAAAAACAATGCTAGCACTGTTGTTGTCTTGGGTTAGAAATGTCTCTCCAAAGAGTATTCTAAATAATTGAAAAGGACATTGGGATACGCATTACAAAAATACCATGGGTTGGCTATCATCTTTCTCAAGCTTCACTTTAAACTGAGCAGCAAAACAGGTCTGAAAAGTGTGTCTTTCTGCTACAGCCTGGACCCTTCCTGTTACTTTTAAACCCAATAAACTGACAGCAGGTTGGCCACATAGGCATCTCAATTTGACATACTGCTGCAGCTGCAGGCTCTGATCTGAAGGCCTCAACCTTACTGCATACCAGGAGCAAGTACGGGCAAGTGACCAAAAAGTAATGTAGTGATGTTTATCCTTCGAGGTGAAGAAATCATTAAACCATACGAATATTGGTTACAATATGATAATCTGGCAGACTTCATATCGTTTTCCAGCCTGTCAGTATGCTCTTTGGGGCACTTTGTAGTTTTTGGAGGCATAAATTAAAGTTATAGCTGAGCTTTAAAGGAACTAAGGCCATGATTGATATGAACTTCATCCAGTCTATGATTAACTAATATATGATATGATGATTGTGATTACCGATATGAGTGTTGTTGCTACAACCTCTGGTACCGGTTGCTGCCAACAGGACGTTTGCTCGCTTGCTGTTTACTCACATACCGATACATTTAATGAGTTAACGTTAAATCTACCGTAAATCTTCAAAGTGTCAGTGTGTCTGCGTGGCTATGACCCCGGTTTACCTCCTTCAGCTGATCCAGCTCATGTTTGACCGTCTCGTATTCTGTCTCCAACTCATCAAATCGCTGTTTGAGCTGCTGCTTCTCCTCCAGCACCGCCAGCCCGTACTCGGCCGCCTGGATCTTCTCATGGGTCGTCTCCCGGAGCTCCCGGCTGAGACGCTCGACCTCCACTTGAAGCCACTGCGGCCCGGCCTCTGTCACCAGTACCGCTTCGGGATATTCCTGCTCCTCCATAGACATATTGGTGAGTCACCGACTCACCCAGTGTAACGGGACCCAGCCCTGGCTGAGCAGGAGCAGCACAGAAAACCACAGATACCACAAATCACTGCCTGCTTTGTTTGAGCCGCATTGTCGGGACCTAAATGTTATTACGTTCCAGTTGACGTTTCCCGCCGAGGACTTCAACGAAGCTCAACCTCGACGATACTTTTTTCATTTTCGATGAGTTTCTTCAGCCTCTATGTGAAGCTGACAGAGGAAACTTCAGTTGAGATCATCGATTGGGGGAAAAAAGCTTCCCTTTCAATACATTCAAATCGCCATTAGTGGGAAGGGAAATGTAGTTTTGAGGTTTTTCCAACATATCAAAATCTACGTTCTGCAGCTGTCCTGTTGACTGCAAGTACCAGCATGCATTGTGCGGGCCTGGACTGGTTCTGGTAATTTACTGAAGATTTCGATACAGCACTGCCATCTACAGTCTCTATAATGTAACTACGACTATATTAATATGTCATAGACCCACTGCATTATATTTACTTTTTGCTTTGGCTGTAAGATTAGCCTCAGAAGAATCAGAATTGAGTTTATTGCCAGGTATATTTACAAATACAAGGAATTTGCTTTGGTGTCTGGTGGTGCAAACATAAAAAAAACTAGGAAATAAGTTGTTTATTGAAGTATTTACACCCAAGAAATTGCCCATTGGAATCTCCTAGAGCTGAGATCAAAAGACCTGAACCCAAAATTATTACATTAAAATAGGCCATAGGCCTATATAAAATGCAGAAAATCAGGCTGGAAATATCTAATATTTGGCATTTTGCTTTATTACATGGACTGACATTATAGAAATATATATACAAGCTTTTTATGTTTGTCTAATGTTTGTTTACATCAGTAATGTTTCCAAACATTGTCCAGACAACACTTATGTAAGCCAAATGCTAAAAATTGAGATACATTAATAAACCAGGGGTATCAAACTCTATTTCATCGCGGGCCACATTAACATTATGGTTGCACTCAAAGGGCGAGTTGTAACTATATAAATATACATATATAATATATATATAATGTATTATATTACATTATTGCCTCTGAATTGGATAATTATCGGATAGGATAATAACTTAGTAATGAACTACGTCTGAAAGCAGAAGTCCAGGGCAAATAAAAGCAAGTCTCTTCAGTGCGCATGTCACAAAACGAGATGCATTGTGGGACATGTAGTGTATGGGCAACCTGCTTCTGTAAAGTGGCATGTTACTGTATAATAAACATATTATATTCTTTGCAAGCTCTTGCGGGCCACATGAAATGAAGTCGCCGGCCGGATTTGGCCCCCGGGCCTTGAGTTTGACACCCCTGCATTAAACCATTGCCAGTTAGCCTTCACACTTATCAAACATATAAAGATAGCCTGTGAAAGGATGTGAAAGTAAAACCTGCTGTCTGGGACTTTCCTTCCCGTCTGTGCGTATTACTTAACAGAGTTGTTTGACAGGGTTCACAAACTTGTCTTATAGGTGTTGTCGCAACACCTGCTTGGAGAATTTACCTGCATCTGAATATAAATGGTAAGGTTACCTGTTTTTTTTTCTGGCTCTCAGGCTTTTTCACCTGTTGCAATGTAAGTTCATACTCTCACTATAATCTTTCTGTATTATATTACTATATAATGCTGGTCTCTCTTTCTCTCTCTTTCTCTCTCCTGCTTTCTTTCCCTTTTTGTCAGTCTCCCCCACCTCTCTCTGTCTCTAGCAACAGCTCTGTTTACCCATCTACACCATTTGTGTTGTCCTCTCTCTACCAAAAGTTCATGATAATGTGTCTTTCTCAGGAATATGGAAGGGGACTTATACGGACAATGTATGTACATTAATGTGGTGGAAGAAAACAAAAGTCATATGTTTATTTTGACAATATTTATTAATTGTAATCTATTCTTTTGAACATTTCAGACAAATATTACCATTTTTATTCAATATGCTTTGGTCTGGGATGTGGAACAGCACTGTATAGGCCTTTTTGTTGTAAGTTGACATCATATTTTAGATTCTTAAATGCAACGTAATCACCAACTATCTGTCTAAGGATAGAGGGTGTCGTTTTTCTCATACTGATATTCTGAACAATCTGTGCTGTTGTATTTGCTGTAAAGTGTCTCTATAGGCTATTTTTATTATATGTACAGCACTTTGGCTCGACCAAAAATCGTTTATAAATGTGCTATATAAATAAAACTTGATTTGATTTGATTTGAACTAACTTACAACTTGATAAAATGTCCTCTGTTTAATAATGTTTGTGTTGTGTTTCAGCACTCATTGTTCCATCAGTTCTTGCTGTGTTTTTCACCACAGTGTTCGAGATTGTGGGCATAATGTCAGGTAATTTGAACTTGAATTGAATTGCTGTTATATTTTTACCAGAAGATGTTCATTTGACATGTCATTTTGGACAAGCCCATAATTCCCTTTAGGTTTTCTTCGGACATGAATGCTAATACTAATGTAAATTCTTTGTTATATTGTCTGTCAGATATTCCACCCCATACTAGGAGATGTAAAGGGCTTCCATATGACAGAAGAGGTACGCACACTGATTTCAGTCATGATTTAATTATAATCTTTATCAGCACTGGAGTGAGTAATACGATTACTGGTTTTGATTGCCATTGCAAAACACTGTATAATAAAACAAGAACCTTTAAATATAATTATGAATTAGGTCTACATTCAGATCGGTTTCCAGATCTGTCATTATCTTTTAATTCTCTCTCTCTCTCTATAGATGTTTACTGGGGATTTTGTTTTGCACTTTTTATGGCCATCCTAAACCTAAACTCCTATCATGGTAAACCACATGATTTAATAGCATGTAATAAATGCAGGCGTCTTGGTAAAATGCTGTGGTAACATGTAATGCTTTTTTTCCAGTCTATACACTGTCATATGGATTTGGAATCATTGTGTTTGCTCTTAGAGGAGCAAAACGGAAATACAGCTCTCTGAGGTAAGTGGGCTTGTACGCTGATTTTATTCTGCATACTGTTGATTGTTTGTAGCTTCATTTTAGCTTCAATACTGTATTGTAAATGTCTTTCAAAGTTAAAGGGATGGTATTTTTTTAATCTTTTGGACAGGCAGCTGAGGAAGAAACAGAGGTGGTAGAAGACGTTTGCAACCACAGACCGCAGAGTTGTGTTTGATGGAATTATCCCATGGAATTGTAGGAAGCCACGCATGTATCGACAGAAACCGGCACATATCATTCTCTGTCAAAAAATTGAATGATCAGATTTTTATTCAAAATTGCTCTTAAACCTAGGATGGGATAAATGCAGTACATTTCACAGTGCTGTGTACTTATGTGATGACGAATGACATTGTATTCATGATTTTGTGCACTGTTTAAAGTAAAAGACGAATGTACAGATGTGTATGTATATTGCTTGCACCAGCGCTTTAACAAAAAACTCAAAACAAATAAAAACACAGAGTAAAAATTCAAATTCAAATGCAGAGGGTTTTATTACATGAAAGTAAGGTACATACAAAATGTCAAGTTACAAAGAAAGTGTTTTTTCTTGGGTTAACAAGACATATGTAACTCTAATGTCATAGTTGCAGCTAGTCACATTCTTCATCAGCATGTAAAGGGCCAACAGCCCTCTACCTTTTGTAAAAAAAAGACAATGTCACTGAGCACATAGTTATTATCGTCACACTGCTGGTATGGTCCAGTTGTACAGCTAACACAAATGAACACTGAGGTGTGTATGTTGATAGTAACTTTGAAATCGGTTTTAAGAAATACAGTGCTAAAGAGGAATGGAACAACTTATGAAACCAAAACAGTTTAAATGAACTGAGCATGTGACTTATGGTTTTGATTGTCTGCTCTTTATGTCCTACCTACATTTGTTTGATTTTCCGACTACTTTCTACAAACAACAACTCAGTTGGCTTCTTTCTGAAACTACTGCAGGATTAACTACAATGCCCCACCCAAGAGCTACATCAGAACAATATAAAACATTTCCAGTTGAAGTTAATCAAAGAGCAATAAAAAAACAAACACATCGGAGCATTTCATATTTAACATGTAATAATGAATTGTTTTGTATGGTGAGCATCACAGTCAGTTATGGACACATTTTGCTAATTTAACTGGATTCATGATAACGCTGAGTTTAGGAGTGAGGGTGTCTTTTTGAATTTGTGAATTTCTGTTCTTGTATGTGATTGTAATGGATGCTTGAAAGAGAGAAAGGCAAAAATGGAACTCTAAAGTGTACGGCACAAAATCACATTACTTACTTAGGGGGATTCACAGTGAAGAGCTGGGTGTCATGTGAATAAAACATATTTGACTGTTTATCTTCATCTGCAGGGGTGTGATCAGGTAGGTGGGTGGGGCAGGGAGACATTTACTTGGCGTTGGTGGAGCTGCTGAGCATCTTGCGGATGGACTGGGCGATGGAGTCCCGGTCGATGCCATAGATCTTGAGCAGCTCATGTGGTTTGCCACTGCGGGGGACATGGGACACTGCCAGGCGGACCTGATTAAGGCCAGGCTCATTGACCAATGCTGAGGACACTGCCTCCCCGAGGCCACCTGAGGAACAACAAGTCATCACATGAGAGGGGTGTAGAGAGAGAAGGCGAATCCACATCCTTGAGGCATCGAATTAAAAAGCGTTGAAACTTCATTGACAATCAAAATTAAGATATTGAATAATACTGACAAGAGATGGCATGAAAACATTACAAATACATTTAATCTAAACATGGCCCCTTGACCATTATAAGATTAAGATTAAGATGGAACTTTATTTATCCCCGTGGGGAAATTTAGGCGTTTATGGCAGCAACAGGGTCAGTGTGAAAAACAGGATTCACACAAACAAAAAAATAAAGATAAAATAGAATAAAAATAATAATACTACAATTAAAAACAAAGTGATAAAGTGATATAGTAACTGTTGTAACAAGATATCACGGTAAAATGTTGATCATTTGAATGGACATATATACATACAAACATATTATACTACTTTCTAGCTCAGATGTAAAACGAATAAGATACCTAACATCACACAGATGCCATAAAGGCTCTGTCTAGTCAAGTCCATGCCATCGCCCTCCCCCTCCCCCTAACCAGACACAGGGCATGGCTGTCTGTGTTATATAGGTCACACAGAGCCCCATGGGCACATGCTCAGTTAAGGAAATCTCGCGTCTCTGTCTCTGAGCCAATAAAAACATGCCAGCGCAACACAGCCAAGGGTTTGGACCAATGACCAAAGCTGCATTACGCTGAGATGCTTTTTGCTGTTAGGTTGGTGGTGGTCATACATTATGCAGAAGCTGAACAGTATTAGCAACTTTTATGCAAGCCTACCTTCATAGTAATGGTCTTCCACGGTGAGGATTCGTCCCCTGGTGGCACGTGTATTATCGATGATGGTTTTGACATCCAGTGGTTTGATTGTGAAGGGGTCAATGACCCTGACGGAGATCCTCTCTGGAAATTCAGTTTATTCAGTTAATGAAAACAACATGTAACGTGATACTGTTAATGACTAAGACATGTAATTCATGAAGTGGTTCTTGTAACAAGAATCCTGCTAGTCATTAAGATCACTATAATGCATTTATGAAATATGATATGGTATTTGCAAGCAAACCCTATCTGAGTGCAAAATCAAGACACATTTAAAAAACAAAATCTAAGATTAGATGTTATTTATTTTATGCACAGTAATTATAGATAACATTACATAATTTGGCATTTACAATAGGTTTTATCATAGCATATTTTAGATTGAATTGATGTGTCAGACGCAATTTGGTATATTCCTTATCTTCTTATGACCAGAAGCAGTATTGCATGTACTATACCTTTCTTTAAGTGTTCAGCTGCAGCCAGGGCCTCATGCAAAGTCACTCCAGCTGCAACCACGGTCACCTGGTCATCTTTGCCCTGGTACACCACCTGGAAACAAAGAGAAAAGTATTATATTATCTTTTAGGTTACAGTTTTGACAGTGAATGTTCATTTTGCACTGAAGTTTCTCTGTTTTCTTATTATCCTCTCACTCACCTTAGCCTCTCCAACATGGAAGTCCTCATTGCTGTTATAGATGATGGTGCTGTCTTGGCGGCTGGTTCGGATGTAGCAAACACCCTTACGAAGAGAAACATTGACATTTGATCACGGAAACATTTTGACACAAAATAGGCTACATTTGCTTTGCCAATAAAAACATGTTCTAGAGATACGACAGAAGGGAAGCAAGAACACTGCTTTTAGGTTTTATGTACCTTTGTCATTGCAGCCAGTTCCACAGCCTTCTCTGTAGACACACCGTCACAGGGATAGAATATGGTGGCTGTGGGAAGAGCCCTGAACATAGCCACGTCCTCAAGAGCCATTAGAGCGGGGCCTTCCTCTCCTGTAATATGTACATTTGTGTTTGATTGTATACTCTCAACATTCAGAAAGTCCTCAAAGGTTTTTGACAGGTCAGGTTATTGGATGCATGCAGATACACAGACATAAAGCCAGACTGTGCATGCAGTATACCTGCACTAACAGAGGGACACCTGGTTCCCTGTTGACAGCTTCCAGGGCAGTGAGGAAGGGAGAAAATGGGAGGATTGAGTATTAGCTGTGAGGTCAAAGGGGGGAAATACAGCAAGGAAAACACAGAGTTAGAGGGAAAGTGAGGATTGATACAAAGGCACACTCACAAACACACAAAGATCCTTCTTTAAAACATTGTAATCATTAGTGACTATGAAATGGTCTGTGGAAATGTCTGGCTTCAGTGGGAGGGGAATAAAAGGTGCATTTTTGTGAAGGTTTGGTAGGGTAAGGTGTGTGAGAGGGATTGTCCTGGCTCACCAGTGGACAGGCCGCAGTGGGAGCCACACAGGTTGATGTCGCATTCAGAGATGGCTGCCATCCGGAGCTGGTCATAGGCCCGGGTGAAATAGGCAGCAAGAGTGCTAGCAAACACCACGTTCCTCTCACGGGCAGCACATCCCATGGCAACACTCACCTGGGAAAAGGAAATTCAAGTTTTTATTAGCACTGATACTAAAGCAAAGAGATATAACCTTCCACAGGTCACTTGTGCTTCTAGAGATCTCCCAGAGGGAGAACTATCTGCATCAAACACCATATTTTAAAGCGTCTTTGAACCACAGACCATGTTAAGTCCAGAGGGATGAGAAGAGTTTTTTCCAAAGCTCCGGAGCTTATTTTCCCATATGCGTGGATTCAGTGGCATGCCTCCTCTTACAAATAATATCCTTTTATCCTGACTTCAAAACTCTCCCAAATACCACAGGTTATTTCCTTGCTTTTTCAAAAGCACCACAAAACCAACCATGAAAACGTAAATGTAATGTTAGATCGAACTCTCTGGAGACAACCAAAGAAAACTACCATAAAGGATACATTTAAACTGGACTAATATAGAATGTATTTAATAATAAAACGTTTACCATAAAAGTACATTCTTCTCTATTTACAACATTTAAAGCTTTTGATTATTTTCTTTGATTCTGCTTAATTTAAATCGATAGGTTTTAAATCCACAGACATTTTGCCATTTAGCGTTTGACTTTCTCTTACATTCAGCCGGATGGTGCCCGGCTCTGCGCTGATGAATATTTTACTTCTGACTACACTTGTCATGACTGCTTATCGTCATTCACATGACCTACATTTGAGTTTGCTGCTTGAACCAGCAATAAGAGCACAAGGAATTTATGACTGAACGCCTCTCTCCAAATTATTAATCCAAGCAGACAGACAATGGCAAAGGTCCATGTGGGGAGGCTGTCAGCAGCAGCCACATTGGCCATAAGAAGGCAAGTGGGTTGCTTTGTTCATTATTGATTATGAATAGACAAGTCATGTTTAATTAAATACCACAAGCTCCGACTCACAGCTGTGAGATGTAGGGTTGTTTCCTATCCAATCAGAACTGAGAAAAAGCATTTCATCAGCAAAATTACAATATTAAAGAGAGGTTTTATGCTTTTAGGGAATTACACAAAAAATACCATACAAAGAACTATGATTTTTTCCATAAATATAAGAATAAAGATATAATATGTTGGTTGATGGGGGAACGTACCATGTTCTGCTGAGCAATGTAGCACTCCACAAAGCGGTTAGGGTGCTCATTCTTAAAGATGTCTGAGCAGGTGAGGTTGTTGGTGTCTCCATCAAGGACCACAACACGTTCATTGTAGCGGCCTATCTTTGCCAAAGCCATCCCATATGCCTTGCGTGTGGCTATCTGTAAAAATATAAAATAATCATTAACAAAGCTTAATCTTTAAAAAATGATTCAATAATGCACTTCTGTGGTTTCTGTACACTTTTTAGTGTGCGGGTGGAAAACCTTTTCGCCAGTCTTGTAGCTGGGTGCGCTCGGCATCCTGATGTTCCTCAGGCTGACGGGGGGGGAGTCCTCTACGGGGGAAGGAGGGTACAGGTGCTTGCTGCTGTTCATGATGCGACTCTGCAGATCCTTCGTAACCATCTCGGCCATGTCTTTGGGCAGAGTTTTTGCATGCCATCCCAGCTTATCCTCCGCAGCTGTAACAACATGAACAGACCATCACATTGCTATATTTAAACAGTGTTTGATTAATGGGTCACACACTAAGACCTTTATGTAATATGCACAAGGGTGAGAGCAATGCATTTGCAGATGGGGAGCAGAGATTGACAGATAGTTACCTGGAATGCCTTTGCCCTTGATGGTTTTAGCAATGATGGCAGTTGGCTGATGACGTGGTTGGCTAAGAGCCTTGCAAAGCTCCTCCACACTGTGTCCATCCACAACAATGGCATTCCAGCTATATACACACACACACACACACACACACACACACACACACACACACACACACACACACACACACACACACACACACACACACACACACACACACACACACACACACACACACACACACACACACACACACACACACACACACACACACACACACACACACACACACACACAAAGTCTTACATCTGGTATGCTTGGTATAGGTGGAAAGCTAAATGCATACCATGGCAGCGTAATACATGTAATAGCTATGGATAGACATATGATAATGCTCCTTTTATTACCACCAGCTTCTACATAAAAATCCATCACAGCATACAGTAGGCTACATTGAGACTATATCAGCCTGTACTGCAATATACATTTTGACCTTTAGGTTACCCGAAAGCTTCACAGCGCTTCTGGTATTTCTCTACGTGGTGCTGCAGGGGTGCAGCGTCACATTGGCCCAGACGGTTGATGTCCATGATAGCCACCAGGTTGTCAAGCTGGTAGTGGGAGGCGAACGACATGGCCTCCCACACAGCACCCTCCGACATCTCGCCATCCCCCAGCAGGCAGAACACACGATAGCTGGGAACAGGGTGAGATAATACAATTAGTGTGGGTGGGGTGCAAATCTTACAAAAATGGAAAATGTTCTCAGACTCTTTTCCAGTCTGATTGATTCTTTTTCCTTTAGCTGACAGTGGGGTTGATAACCAGCTGTGACACGATAGCAGCTTCAGGCCCCTTAAGGTGTGGCTGCTGAGTTTCACACCTGCCTCTAAAACATGTCTCCCTTAAGAACCCACAGCGCCATATGGGTCAAATATATATTTTTTTAAAAGGCAAAAAGAACATTGAATCAGTTTTGACATACCTAAAAAACATTAATGGCAATATCCACAATGCCTGAATTTGAATCAGATATTAAATCAGCTTTGATGGTACATAGTATACATAAGTGAGATTTGACTGCTGGGGCTGTGATTATTAGAGCAGAATAATTGTGAGAGCAGAGCATGTAGCCGGAGCACACACCCACAGAATCTGGAAAATCCCAATCACTGAACACTTGAATGCATTCTGCAGGCCTACACATTTTAATTTGTGGATTTAAACAAGGCATGGGTTTTTAAACACATGCAAGAAATCTAGATTGCAAAAGAAAAACAAAATGCATTTAAGGAAACTAAAATTGTAAAACTAATGTGATTTTTTTCAGTCATTTATCCACATGTATGAAGAATTACCTAGATTTGTCAAAGTATTTCCCAGTGTAAGCCATTCCACAAGCCACACCAAGACCCTGTCCCAGAGAGCCAGTGGCTACATCCACAATTTGCTGCTTCTGAAATGCACAAAAACACACACATACACAGTGTTATTTAAAACATTTGATTGACTGTTTTTGCTCTATAGGATGACACCTTATTTGACAGCTTACAGGGTTTGGGTGGCCCTCCAGGGAAGAGTCAACCTGGCACAAACTGAGCAGCTCGTTCTCCTTGAGGAAACCTGTTTCAACCCACATGGAGTACAGGGCCGGAGCAGCGTGACCCTGAGGAAAAAGAAATGCATAAATCAACATTTTCTTAGCATTCTACACTGAAGTGAAGAAAAAGGTCAAATTCTGTACGACATTAAAAACCTGACTCTCACCTTGGACATGATGAAGCGGTCACTGTTAGAGTTCCTCGGGTCTTCAGGGCGGTACTTCATGGTGTGGAAGTAAAGCACAGACAGGATCTCTGCCACGCTGCAGCATGATGTGGGGTGTCTGTGAAACAAAGAAGACCGTGCGTGCTGTTACACATATGGCAGGCATGAGTACAAACACACGCATGAATGTACCGTAACCACAAAGACATACACACACTAGTTGAATACAGTTGTTATTATTAAGATTATGCAGTTATATGGGATGTTACAATGACTACTTGTAAAAAAGCTAAGCTGGATTGGAGATTTTTTGTTAAATGAGTCTTGTAAAGATTTTTGTTAAATGAGTCTTGTAAAATCCCAAATAGCTCAATTTTAGAGCAGGAACCTTTTTTAATTAATTGGAATACTCTTAATAAAGTCATAAAGTGGTGGTTTTAGACCTGAGCCCTATGGACAACATGCTGTATACTTCATTCAAAGGCCCGAGGCTTGCTTTTGGTCTTTTCCACAATGAAAGATATAAATCAATAAAATAATTTCAATTAAAACTGCATGAATATGACACATGCAGCATTCTAACACAGCCATTAGTCATTATTACTAATAAGACTTAGATATGTTACTTTAAGCAACATTTTGTAAAATATAATTCAGTGCTTCCCTTTGTTCTATGAGTGTCGGTTACACTGCATGCACTGTGGCGTGGCGAGGAATTCTCCATCATGATAACCCTCTTGATTCTTTAAATATAGAGAATATTTTTGGCTTCACATAATAGTTTGAACAGTCATAACACTGATTTATAGTGATACATAAAAAACATGTATTTTGACATTTTTATTTTGTGATACCAGTATCACAAAATAAAAATGTTCTTGCAGCAACAACGCCATATGTATGTCTATCTGCAACATACAATTGACTTTTCACATGGTAGTCTATAGTGCTGTACTGCATATTAGCTTTCCAAAGCTAGAAAAATATAATATTGATCTCTTCGCAAATATTTTTGAATGAAAACCACATGCATTTTGAGTCCTTTCATTTCTTAAAATGGTCCATAAATGTTCTATAATTGCAGAATAATATAGAAATTGGTATTTCCATTTTGAGAGCAAAACTAATTATAGCATTTATGGATGTTGAAATGATACGACCAGTATATCACAGGAGGAGAACAAAGGCAGTACATGCTGTTCTTTCAGCACTTCGCTATGTGTGCATCTGCACATACATGTATGTGAGTAAGTCAGTAGATAGAGTATAGAATCCATACTGCAAAGAAATATTAAGTTTGCATTATGTGTTTCATTCATTGTGCATGTCTGCGTCACAGTGGTTAAGCTGATGTCTGAGAGCCAGTGCAGTCGACTCACCCGCTGCCTGCTGCAGTCGTTGCCTTGATGGAGTTGATCCGGAGGCGGTTGGCGATGTTCCTCAGCGCCTGCACCGTCTGCTGGTCTGGTTTGTGGTAATCCTCCATGAAGGCAAAATGTCAAGTTCCTCAGCACCAGAAAAGTGGACCAGCTATGATCCTATTTTAAGTTTGTGAGTTGTAAATGTGTGTGTGTGAGAGAGTAAGAGTTGGCAAAGAGCAGCACCTGTGTATGTGTGTGATAAAGCGGGAGCTGAAGAGAAAGAGAGATAGAATGGAGGAGAGGCTGGATATATCCTGTCAGGCGTGCAGACACATAGGATTACATTAGATGCACAAGGATAGACACACACAAACACACACAAACACACACACACAACACACACACACACACACACACACACACACACACACACACACACACACACACACACACACACACACACACACACACACACAACACACACACACACACACACACACACACACACACACACACACACACACACACACACACACACACACACACACACACACACACACACACACACACACACACACACACACACACACACACACACACACACACACACACACACACACACACACACACACACACACACACACACACACATCACACCACACACACACACACACACCACACACACACACACCACACACACACACACACACACACAGCCAGAAGGAGAGAGGAGGAGAGGAGGGGGAATCCAGTGATGTGGGCTGGGTGTTTCTGCTAAAATCGAGCGGGTCATTTCATTGGCTACAGTGAGACTGGGATGCTGGAGGTGTGTCACAGCTAGATGTGCATTAGTGTGTGCGTGTCTAAGGAGGGGCTGAATAATTGGGAAGAGGAGCGGGGTCAGGCATTTGAAGCATCTCACCCTGATTCCCTTTGGCTTTACTGTCTAAACTAATAATTCAGTTCTCGATGGTAGGTGTGAATGTGAGCGTGAATGGTTGTCTGTCTGTGTGTGTCAGCCCTGAGATTGGCTGGCGACTGATCCAGGGTGTGCCCCGCCTCTCGCCCAAGGTTAGCTGGCATTTGTTCCAGCCCTCCATGTCCCCTGAGGGTATAAGGGGGTTAAGCTAATGATTGTAGTGTTGATGGTTCTTTGTTATTTACTCACTCCAAACAGCACATTCTTACTGCTAAAGCCCATGTTTGGTGACGCCTAAGCGGGCTTTTCTTCTAAATATAACACAAAATAAAGTTGATGGATGCAGGTGAGGAATGAAGAATAAACAAGAAACTGAAAAGTAGGGACAGACAGAACAAAAGAGAGAATGTGGGAGAGATAGAGAGCATAAGATTTGGGCATTTTCAAGCTATATATTAAGTTATGACAAATCCACAAATAAAACACAAATTCAAAATGTGCAGTAATCAATAGCCAGACTCCACATCCTTTATCATACTGTAATAATTTAAATCTGATCAGCATGCTGACTATACTTGTTCAAGCATTACAATACAATAATTGTAATAATAGAAATATTTATTTTCTATTATTCTTTAGTTTTGTTTATGGTTTGTTTTTATGGGGAATGCTCCCCCGGGGAAGTTTTTTTAAATATTGAAATTAAATGCATCAATCGGGTGCACTTTGAGAGCAAAATTAAGAGATATATGGATACCTCTCAACACCCATATGAAACAGAACTGTAAACAGATTTTCTTTTTCTTTATGGATATTTTACAAATCACTCCCCTTTTAAACTGTATTCTTCTTTTACTGTCATATAGTATTTCATACCTGTTTTTCATTTATGCTCTTATTTTTTTATACCTATAATGATCATATAAACGTGTGCCTCGGATATACTTATTTACATTAATCATGACCAAACCGTTTGAGACCCACTGAGATAACTTAGACTAAAGTTAACTATCTAAACACTGAGAGAGTCCTTTACCTCACTGAGCTATCTGACAGGAGAGAGTTCTCCCTTCACCTTGTTGTTGAAAAAGCTCCTTATATCCGTTAGCGTAGCTAGCTAGCACCAGATACTAACCACAACGATCTCCGGTACTGGTGCACACTCTCTCTTGCTCGCTCGCGCACGCACACAAAATGGCTCGTGCCACACACAGAGCAGAGCTTGAATGAAACACAAAGACCCAGAAGTAGGCTACGTGTACTGTACTGTAGCATATGATTTTCGAATCAATAATTTTTGAAATTATGAATTTCACACACATAAAAAAAAAGAAGAGACATACATTTCTTGGGGGTGCTTAGGGGATGCTATGGCTATCCAGGGGGGTGCACCCCCTAGCACCCCCCTGGCGCCGCCACTGCCTGGAACTCACTGCTCAGAGCATATTCTAACTGGGTAAAACAGCCGATGAACAGTACAGAGCACTTTTTTAAGAATTGCTCCAATAAACATTAAATGAAACATCGCATATAATTCCCTTGCTTTAAAATCCAAGACGACCTATTCACACAGTACGACAAATAGACAATGTTATCATGCTGCAAAAAATATGTAGTATACATTTAACATTTCATAAAATTACCATCATTCATTTTTTTGTTGTAAAGAATTAGCTGGCAAGTTGATTTGTAGACAAACATGATCAATTTAGAAATACAACCAGTAGCGTAGGCAGAAATGTATTTTAGGGTGGGCCTGTAAAAAATAGGGTGGACCAGATTTTTCTTCTGCGCATCAGAAGCTAACAACAATCCCCGCCGGTACCGGTGGCAGATTACTTTTAGAATACTTTCTTTTTCCATAACAGATGGGTATGTTTTGGTGAACAGGAGACACGTATTTTACTGTTTTAATGGCTTATCAAGAGCACAAACACAACATCTTGGTGTCATTCTGGACAGCTCTCTCATCTGCACCACACATAAAAAACATCACCCGGACTGCATTCTTTGTACTGTCTTAAAACCTTTCCTTAGAATATGTTATGAATTGTAAGGTGTCCTTGGGTGCTTTGAAAGGCGCCCCTAAATAGAATGAATTATCATTATTATTATTATTATTATTAATTGCAGCAGCAGGCCATTCACTTTGATTTGATCCCGTTATAAATGTCATAATTTCGACAATAAAGAAATGCTACATAAACGTTTTCTTCTGACAGCCCAGCAGCAGGAGAGGTGGAGAGAGGGAGACGTGGGCAGAGGGAGGCAGGGCTATTTCATCGTTATCAGAAAATGATCGTATAGATCGCTGCTAGACGAGGGCAGTGGGGGCTCTTCTTGGAGTCTGGCTTTTAAAAAAAAAACAAAGTTCATTAGTGAACTTTGAGCCATCATTTATTTTGCAGGCAGCTCTCTGCCTCTCTCACGTTATTATGGCGCGCGCCGGAACCAACAATCAGTTTTTACCGTAAATGAGTTCGGTTAGGACAAAACACATACAACATTAATTAAACTCAATATTTGTTCACTTGAATTTCACTTTGAATTCTTGGATATTCTCAATGGGTGAATACATTTTTCTATAAAAATAATAAAATAATAAAAAATAATAATAATTTTTTTTTTTTAAATGACAGAAGCTTTCTCAGGGTGGGCCAATGAGTAAACTGGGTGGGCCTGGGCCCACCCTGGCCCTATGGTGGCTACGCCACTGAATACAACGTGTTAAAAGTTAAAACATTTATAAATATGGATCAACAACCAAAACAAACAGTTGTCAACCTTCAAATGTATGAAATGTTAAAACGGTAGAAAAGGTTAAGTATTATAAATGTTAGAGTTAAGATTTAAGGTTCAAAATTCATTAGAATTCATTTAAAAGACTAACGTGTATTTTAGAAGTACGCGAGCAGGCTTTGCAGCATGATATTTTAATCTTTGTTTTCCTGAACTTTAAAGGAGATCTATCATGTAAAATGCACTTTTTGATGTCTTTTATGCATAAATATGTGTCCAAGGTGTGTCAGGGAACTCACACAGCGTCAGAAAGTAAAACCCTATCTCTTTTACCCAAATCTCTACAACGGAGCTGATCCAGATTTGCGTCCGATATGACATAATATCGGAAATGTAGGCTGGCTTTACACCCACGGCCCTATCAGAAACGTTGCTATCAGAAACAATGCCCAACTGTTTTGGACGTAATATGGTAGGTGCATGTTTACATTAGCGAAGTGAAGAAGCAGGAAATAAAAAGGAACTCACCTTGTGGTTGATTGATTGATTGATTGATTGATTGATTGATTGATTGATTGATTGAAAAGTTTATTAAGAGCTTGTATATTGGGTACAGTACAGTACAGCTCAAAACATACAATTGTTAAGGGGATGCAGACCAGAGAAAGACTTTCGTCTTGTTTACATCAGGGTCCCCCATTTCCAATTCATCATATCATTTAAGACATATAAGACATATTTGACGTATACAGATGGCTTATTTACAATTTACATACAGGTGTTTTTTTACATACAGATTGCTTATTTACAATTTTCATTTTAGATTTCGTTCTAATACATCCTAACCGGACATTTAAGACATATGCCTACCAAGTCTACAGATATACAGTTAGTAACAGGAAATAAAAAGGAACTCACCTTGTGGTATAACCTTGTGGTATGCCTTTGAGCTCCATACTGTTACAGAAATAATTCTTGATAATCCATGATATGGCGTTTCATCACCGCAGTATCTGCCGGTAGAATCTCCCGCATGAGCTCAGCCCCCTCCTCTTTTTTTTATTAATCTTACAGCATTATACCCCAAATCAGCACTTTTGAAACGGAGGGATATGAGGCATGGCTAAGAATGGGTGATCTGTTTGGTATTTTGAGCAAAACACTTCATAGACATGTTTTTTGTATATCTGAGACTTGCCTACAAATAGCATGATAGGTGCACTTTAATGGAAAATATTTCAATCAGCCAACCCCAATAACACAGACAGGTAAAGGGGCGGGGCTTAGCCGGAAGCTGCATCGCAGGGGGAAAAAAGCTATAGGACTGCCCCATTGGAATGTGGTATGTTATGATTGCCCGAATTTAACAGATATCTTTAGGCTATAAATGAACTACATCACGGTAGCATGGCTGCTTAGCTAACGGCGAATTCGTGTCGTGTCATTTACTAACTTGCCAATAACCACCGTCTTTAAGACACAAATAAGCATCAGACATGGATCAGTGAGGTATTTACTGACGTGTTTAATGCCGCAAACAAAACTTAAAAACCTAATAATCTTGTGTTAACCACATAACTTATTCTAACTATATTCTGCCAACTATAAACACGTTACATTAAAACATAAACTTATAGTTGTCTACTCTTCATGATGAAAACGAAATTGGTAAACTGCTTTCCTGCGCCACTCTATTTAGGGATACACAATGTAAACCATGTAGGCCTATCCGACTTATTTCTTACCTGTGAGCTAATATTTTTTAGTGTAAAATTCTTATTGTTTAACTAATCGGGGGTAGCCGTTAGCATTAGCATAGTAGTTATTCGTTTTGCATTTGGAGCTAGTTGAGCCAAGCTATTGTTAAATCGTCATGAAATGGCATGTTGACATGTTGCTCACCTGATTGTTTTGATTCAGGAGACCGACAATTGTGAGTGGAGAAGATCAGGAGCTGTTTCTCCCGCCTGCAGCCGGACATCCATTCCCCCCAATCTACTCCTTCTGACTGTTCCAAATGAATCGTAAGTACTGAGAGACTGACTGATATTTTACTGCTTGTGTTAACCATACACTTGGCTTGTTTTAGGCCTCAACGCTCACAAGCTACAACTCAGGCCTGCAACGAGGGTTTGTTTACAATTGAGCTTTAGTTGAAAAGTGAGAGCGAGTGTGAGGGTGTGCCCAAAGGTTAATGTTGATGTTCCCATGTTAAAAGTGGCTATGTATTTGTAATATTAGAGCTTTATTAAAGATAATCGACAAAAACGTTTTAAGAGAAACTAATCATTTGGTTGTGTTTACTCTACTTTAGGGTCTACTTTTTTTATTTGCATTTGTGTTTTGAGTTTGCCTTGAATTTATATATTTTTGTCTAATTCATATGTTTTTATAAACTAAATACATTTTGTTAAATTAATAAGCAATATAACATAAATTAAATATAAGGTATACAACTTTACATTCTCAATACTACTGTCACAAGATTTATATAGCTAAATGGGATGCTTGACATGCACAGAACATGAGGGGATTATTATTATGGAGAGAGTTGGCCTGCCACCTAGAGGATTATCTTTGATGCTACATTTGACCTCTTTCAATGATCACCTGCTGAGTCAACAAAGGAGATAAAGATATGAGGAGACTCAAAAACTGCTTACATTGTACCATCTAGGACCTTTCGGTAAATCTGATACATTTTCAATTACAAACTGTCTATTAATGAGTGGGTTATTCAGAAAAAAGGGCCAACATTTTATTGCATAATATCAAAAAAGCTTTAATTTTGAACATGTGCTGCTGCTAAAGTGTATCTGATGAAACTGCTCACAGCGTAGAGTTGCTCAGTCTGCTGCTGTAGTTCAGTCTGGAAGCTTCCAATGGATGGAAACAGGGGGTGGTATTACATTTATTGTAAAAAATGAAAAATAATGCTGTTAGGGAGCAGTGAGGAAATAATATAATTAGATCTGAATGAACATCATACAGCGTTCAATGTCTTGATTTTTCAATGATGTTTGACCATTTTCTTCATATATAAATCATACATTACTTGCTTAAGGCGAGACACCCCAGGTGAATAGGGTAATTTTTTTAACTTAAAGGTATCAGCTAGAAATTTCTCCAGTTAATTACTTACAATAAGGCAATTGTCTTTTGTATTACAAGTTTTCTGAAATAGCATGTTTAAATATGCAAATTATCCATTATCTCATTAAATATGCACATATTTTAACACATTTCAGGAATCGAAATCTGAACTTTGGATATAGCCAGATTCAAAATTCTTGTTTCATTTTGTAGCCATATTAGTATCTAAGGGTTTTACAGAAGGGATATTGGATATCTCTTTTTATCACTCCATAAATCAGAAAATACTGTCAACAGCCCTAAAATATCCATTTTCGCCATGTTTTTAGGTATACAATGTTGTATAATTCAGGCTATGAATTATATATGAACAAACCCTTCTGTAAAAGCCTTCATAATATTGATAGGAATATAACTGGAAGGTTTGGTGAATGTACGTGCTACTGAAGTTGAAATTTCGAACTCAGAGTAGGAGAAAAAACTCATTTTGAGAAAACGACCTTTAAAGATTGCAGTGAGGCGCTAGCTAAACCCTCCTGTTCTTTGGATGACAGCTTGCGCCTCGACGCACTCCGTGAAGGTATTTCATGTTCAGTGTCATTTTTTTTTAAATAACCTTGCTTCGTGCAAGTGACAATTGTTGTCGTCTTCTCTGTGAACGTTTTTTTCGCCGTTCTTTTGGCATTTTGAGATTTCAATTTCTAGCTGAAAGCTAACCAGGAAGTGTTTTAGCACACCACGTGACGCATCTGAACGAATCACGTTGTCAGAAATGTACACCAGCCAATGAGATTTCGTTTCTTGGTTTAAGACCCCTTTGTGCTTTCACGATTGGTTGCTGATACAAAGGAAATTACCATATTTGGATCCGATGAGATTGTGCAGGAGAGACACAGCTTTCCAGCGATACCTCTGTTGACATGGTGCACACAGCGGTCGCGGTACTTTATGTTACGTTAGAATGCTAACTTTTGGTGAATTTAGGAGAAATATACAGACGCAAATAGACAAACTATAGTAAAATAAACACTTAAATGTGTATTGTGTACGTTTTCCTTCCAAAAGCCTGAAAGAAAACATGTTATGGAATCAAAATAGCACAAAATCTCAAAATTGACCAGTAGGCCTACTTGAAAAACGATGTTTTTGCCTGCCGTGTCTCGCCTTAACATAAAAGGTCACCAAAAACCCAGACACAAAACATATGTGAGGTAAAGAGTGTTAAGATCAGCTGGAAATAATCCTTCATGTGTTGTATGAACATTCACTGTATTTCATTACTCCATTTTGAAAAGCCTTGCAATACTGGCCTGTTGTATTTCTCACATTTAACACCAGAGGACCCTGTCTCCCTATAAATGTATAACTCTATGGCCTGTGGTTAATATGATAGTTCCATTCACTTTATAAGCTTATTATTGAACTGGAAAAAACAAACATTGGAATATAACATATTCATTCAGCAGAGAGGATTTTTGAATGAACTAATTCATTTTGAAATTAATTTATACGGAATCAATAGTGAGGTCAAATGGCAATGACACGTGTATTTTAAACCACAGGATGAAACAAATCCAGATTGATGTAAAGTTTTAGGAAACAGTAAAATAAGATGACAACAAATTAAATGTCAGCTGAGCTCATATGATGATGCCCCTAATTCACATCCTCTGCATCTCACCATCCATGTCAACATCTCTGTTGATTCCTGCCCTTAGCTGCGACTTGGAGGTCACTTCCCAGCACCTCCACGCTCCCAGCCGAGGTGATGCCATCTCTTGAGCGCCCCCAATGCTCCTCTGGTTCCACCAACATTGTCCTTCTCCCAGTTTGCAGCAACTCCTCTGGGCTCCTGGGTGCTGTCAGAAAAGCTTTTCTTCACAGAGCCCCACAGGTGCCAGCCAATGGCAGCCTGGGAAGAAGATGCCACGTGATGGTGAGCAGCCAATGTCGAACATCCACAACTGCACACTTCCTGGAGGGAAAGTACATTCAGAGAGCATGAATGTTTCTATTTTTAATCTCTCTGGCAGAAAAAGAGGAGCAAATCAACCACTTTTTAAACAATGCCTTAATATAACACAGAGCATGTGTGTGACTCTTCCAACACAATGCAGTGCTCAGGTTAAACAATGTAGTCAGCATTGTTGGGTTTTAATGATTCATGGGATTTTAGAAGCAGCACAGATGCAGATTCACACTACTGATATAAAGTCCTATATGTGCACATGCACTCAGGCATGCTGACATGTGCACATGCACACACATAAGTGAACTCTGAATATTCTCACACTCGTATGCATAGAATCTCACAACCATGAATCTTGGTACATTGCTTTAATGCCAGTCGCTCCTTCAGGCTTGAGCCTCTTCCACTCTGCTCTTATCACTCCATTTACTTAAATCGCTCTGCAGTCACCATGATGACATACTGCTTGCCCTTCTATCTGAGAGCTGTCTGTCACCCAGAGGCCCCACCTCCTTACAGTGCTTAAGACAATAGCATAGGACTTATGATTGGATTATCAACAGAGCATTCAGTCATATAGCTGTTTGCAGCTGAAATGGGTGATCATCCCGAAAGTAAGGGTCTGGATTGAGTTGAAGGCCCAAATGGGTGGGTGGAAAAAAATTGAAAAAGGCTGAGACATGGCCTTGGTACCAATGTGGATGAATAGATGAGGAAATCAAGACAAGTGGATTCAACTACTTGAAGATACGCTTTATAAAGATTCAGCTGAAAAGCTTCAGATAAGCCCAGCGAGCGAGAGAGAGAGAGAGAGAGAGAGTGGAAGAGGAGAAACAAAGAGAGAAAAGAAGATTCAGAGAGAAGAGTAGAGTGTGGAGCGAGCAGGGGTTAAGGCTGAGCGTGTGTTGTGGGCTCAGCAGTGAAGTTGACGATGCACTGGGAGAACAGTTGCGCTGCAGGGCTTTCAGGCTCCATCACTACTGCTCTCCTTCAAGCAGCTCCACCAACACATTCCCCTCACACACACACATACGCAAATATACACACTGCCCTCTCATAAACATGCAGAAGCAGTGATTCTTGCATCAGTGCTTTTGATTCAGTGCCATACTAAACAGGTTTTATATGCATGGTAAGGCAAGGAAATCAACATCATTTTGCACGTGCTAATATAGGGTAATAAAGGCTTCAAATATTAGAAACCTTTATTACCACAGTATGATTGACAAAATACATTTCAGATATAGAGCAAGTTATGATACTGAAATGTTGAATGGAATTGAGATTAGATGAGAACAGCACTGGAAAGAAAATAGCAGTTTTGCAGTTTAAGAGTGAACACTCATAGCTTTATTGAGATCTGATTTTAAAAAAAAGCTGCTGAAACAGAGGGAGGGAGAATGAGAGGGAGAGAGAGAGGAGAATAAAGCAAATAGTAAAAGCTAAGTGCATTTTCAAAGAGATCTACAAACATAACAGCTGTTTGAGTGTGTAAACTAAACACATTGTGCTTTTTTATAGTCCCAAAACATCATAATCTCTTTAGAGAATAGCCAAACAAAGTACCTCTAACACAGCAAGAGTCAAAGATGTGCTTTGACGACATTTATATTTTTCGGATTTGCGAATCCACAGAATAGAGGTCAAGAAATCTTAATCAGGACCCTTTAAAAAAGTAAAAGTACTGAAAATGTACTATTGGGAAATTAAGATTATAATGTATTTTTTATCTTGAGAAATACAGTTGTTACATTTTTCAGGTTCAGTCAAATGTTTTGGTGGCACAGAGAGTAGAGAAGCAGATCAAATCAGAGTGGGTGCAGACTGCTCTTCAGAGCCAAATGACACCCGTGGTCCCTGGGGGCCACTGCACCCTCTGTGTTTTTTCTCCATTTTCCCTGAAAACAAACTGCATTGCGTCATCCACCTTGGAAGTACACACTAGGGTTGTGTGTGTTTGAAGAGAGATGCAGAGTTTAAACACAATGTCACAAAAACCATAAACACACACAGCTACCTGCACATCGGCTGTTCCAGGTGAATGGATACGGAAACATTTACTGTTATTTCCACCATCCTCCCTGCAGTATGGCCAGCTTCGTAGTGAAATCAACAGTACAGACACAACCAGGTCAAGAACAACAGGAGAAACAAGCAGAAGGAAAAAAAGCAGTGAAACAGAAGTGATACGTTCAAATTAATTAGTTAATTAAAATTAGGGCATATCATTGTTATACTGTGTTTCAAACGTGGTAAACTAATAGAAAGGCTAAAGATTATAATCCGTTGAATAGTTGGACATTTTGAATGTGCTTATTTGCTTTCTTGTCAGGAGTTATGAGAAGCTTTGTAAAGCTATAGAGGGAACAGTTATTTTGCTTAGCCTAACATAAAGACTAAAGGCAGGGGGAAACCAAACAAAACCTACCAGAGCCTCAATAGGTCAATAATAATTACCTTATACTAATTGTTGTTTGTTTCATCTTTACACATACCAGAATGTTAAAGCAGCAAGTTGTGTACTTTATTATTTTGTGATATTATTCCAAAAATGATTCTTGAGGAACACAGTGACCCCCTGCAGTGTCATATTTAGTGATCTTTAGAGATGCCTCTCCCTGTTTCAGTGCTAATGCTGAGCTGGATGCCTTCTCGCTCAAACTTCGCATTACTATATAGAAATGGGAGTTGTATTGATTTATTATTGTATTTATTGATCTTATTTTTGTCAAACAGAAATTTATAATTGTGTATTTCCCAATCCTCAAACTATTGCTTCATCACCAAAGATAAAATGAGGGAACCATATCTGTCTTAGAAGCTCCATTTTATTTTGTATTAAAGGTCCCATGTCATGCTTTTCCGGTTATTACCTGTCCCCTTCTGTATTATGTAGCTAGTGGAGCCTCGCAGATGGGGGTGCTGCAGCCCCCTCAGCACCCCCCCTTCCCGCGTCCATGGCGCTCAGGCTGAGTTCAGGCTGAGTTTCGCGATGTCTCGCTGTCTCACAGACCCCACGCAGCAACCAGGAAACGACACCAGTAATCCAGCTCACACTGTCCGCTCCTCACAGCAGAGAGCCGTGCAACGTCCCGCCAACACAGCACCCAGACCCCACGCAGCATTCTCATCTGTTTGTCATTGCTGGTGTCATTTTCTGGTTGCTAACGCCATTGTAACACATAATCACTGATGTTCCGCTGTAACGGTGGTGGACTCATCAGAACAGAGTGGGCGAGCTGACCAATCAGAGCACACTGGGCTCACAAGGAGGGGGGGGGGCAGGAGCTCCAACAAGCCGTTTAGGACAGAGAGTGAATACACATACTATACAGAGATGCTACTGTATATGAAAAACCAATGTGAGTTTGGAACATTGAACAATGTAAATCTATTCTAGTAGACCTCAACAATGGAATTATGATCAGTAGAAATGGCCATGACATGGGACCTTTAAATACAAAATAATCTTAATATATTAATATTATATTAATACATTGTGTTTTAAATGAAGATGTTGTTAAAACTCAGATTTTAGTTTGGATAGAGAATTGCCTCTCATTAACAAAATGTACGAAAAATGAGTTCACAGTTGTCGGCCTTCTGAAACAACAACATGCAGCAGCAGCCACACAATTACCAACACACACCCCTCATCCATAGGTGAATAATTGAAGGTGATTCTAGAAGAAACCATTATCCTGGGCAGACAGGTAAGTTGATATGGGGAGCCTCGTCCCTGCCTCCTCTCACCAAACACTGCTGCCGCTCACTCACTGACCAGCCCGCCCGAGAACAGGACTGTTTTGGGCTGCCTGGTGTCAGCTGGGACATGTAGGTGAAGACGAGGCTCAGCTGTTCTACTCTGGCAGGTAGGATATTTACTACACTGCAGTAATAGCTCAGCAGTAATGATCTGTGGTCACAAATATTTATTGAAAATGGCTATTTTATGACCAGGTTCTGTTTTTATGCTGTTCTATGGTTTTGGATATTAATGAAAGCATTACTTTGAGAAAGGAAATACTTCTGGGTGAAACCATTCATTGAAATACTCTATAACAAAAGTCAGTGGCCTAACGGTTGGTGTTTCTAAGTGCTGCATGCTTTTACTCGTTCGCTTGACCAATGTAATTAGTCCTTGAAAGTAAAAAACAACTGAAGAGTTTTTAAGGGTCTTCTGTAGGTCAAAGCTATCATTTGTTTTTTATAAGGGTGGGACTAGTGTGTGTAGTGGCGACTGGTCATTAGGGGCAGGTGGGGCACAGCCCCACCTAGTGTCAGCAGAAAGTATTAAAATAATGATTACAACAAAATGCAAAAAAAAAAATATATATATATAAAATATATTTTAAGATCATGTTTAATCATCTGATTCGTCTGTACATTGCTGTTTTAGTCTGTGTTCTTCTAATTAGTGTCTACAGTGTGTGCCTATTGAGCTGTTTAGAGCCATGTGGGACAAAACCCGATCCTGCCCCTCCCTCTCACTGTCTAAGTGAACGGTGACTGCAAAAACTACACTGCGCATGCTCAGAGTATTTTCCTATTTAATGTGTGTGGCAAAAAATAATGACCATAGGGGCATAGAGCTGCCATCCCCACCATACGTCATCTCACATAATTCAGAGCTGATTGGCTGTAAGTACGTGTGCCGCGAAAAGTGTGGTGTGTGAAGAGGAGACGAGAGACGCGTCCTAAAACCAGGAAGTAAGCTGCGCATGGCTTCCCTCCACAAAAAAGCAATGAGATTTCTCCATAGGATTTTAGAAAATAGCTCAAAATAAGATCTGTGGGAAACGTAGCTGTTAGATAAATGTACGTTTTGTTCAGCCGGATAATATCCACATGTCTACCCTACTTTTATCATTTTCGAATCATAAATCCATCATTTAGATTTATGATAGACTTTTGAAACTGCAAGAAGATAAGGAGGACTTTTACAAAAAAGTAATAGAGATTTTTGTCCAGAAGGATAGGTAAATGGACTTCATCTTCAAGTCAAGGTAAAACCACCATTTTATTGAAAATGGGATCTTACTAGAGAGAACAATTCAATATTTAAATGATAAAATTACATTTTTTGGGTTCTGTTGAACTGTCTGTTTAAAATTAATTGAAGCATCAGACTAAAAAAGCTTTTGAAAATAATATTATATTTTGATTTAGGTCAAATATAATATTTGTAAACCTGAAGAGTCAGTGCCAGTGCCTCACCAGCCATGAACCTCACTGCAGAAGCTTATAGACATCTGAGTTTTTTGTGCCCCACCACTTTTGTACATATAGAAACGCCACTGAGTGTGTGTACCTTGTGATGCAGTTGCATTTGTCAAGACTGTCTTAACCTACAATCAGCTTTTTTCTAATTTAACAACAATGTTAACCATTGGATTAAAAGATTACGTCAAAACTAACACCATTCAAAATGAATGACACGTTTAGAATGAGTATAGTTTAACTTACACTTACATAGTTACAATTATTTAGCCGTAAAGACAGTTACAATGGTTTATTTTTGTAGTGCGTAATGGGAGGCATTCTATTTGAGGCTGATGTAAAACCAAATGTATTATTTCTGGATGTAAAATGGTTTCACGCTGGACATACGTAAATTAATGATACGTTTGGGGGAAGGCATCTTTTTGTACATCTGAAGCACTCCAGAATGTGCTTGCTCACAATTAGCTGCTCTAGTGTGTCTTACCATTAGAAAAGGAGGGTGGTGTGACTTACTTTCTCATCACATGCGCAAATGGGAAATGTAGTTCCATTGCAAAGGGAACAGTTTGATGGAGGGCAACATGTCAGGGTGAAGGAGACATTTTCACTGACTTAAACAAGATAGACATAAAAAAACATTAGGGAAAAAAAGATATAACGATGTCAAAAAAACTGCTGAGCAACTGCTTGCTGATGATCAATAGAAAGCCTGTTGTAGTTGGGGAATGCTGAGAATCCTTTCACCAGCAGAATCTCCCAATCCTGCAATTCAGTGCATTGTCAAACCTGCCTTAGTGTTGACTGATGGGCCTTTTGCATTTACAGAAGCCAGATCTCTGAAGATTGAAATTATAAATTATTATTGCTCATTATTTATAATTGACTTTATAATGATTCCATGTCCTTTTGATCATTTTCTATCCTTTATTTAAAAAAAAAAAGTAACTTTAATAATATTTTGAGCAGGAAATAGTGTCAGTTTTCACTTATAGAATGGCAATTATTTATTGACAATACAATACAAACATAAGAGATACTGTTTTCTGTCTTAGTCCTATGGTTTATAGTTGAGTGGCAAAACAAAACAAAATTGGAGTTATTGTCCTGCTGGATCCTGTCTTTATTTGGTAGTGGGCTGGGCTACATTCTAATAAATTACCCTTGCTAATCATAGGAATGAATACCAATTTAACGGTCTCCCAGTGTTACTTAAGTTGTGTTATGGTAAATAAATCAGTTGGCTTTATAATCCTTTTGTATTGATAAGTTGTCGGTTAATGTGATGTAAGGGATGTTCATATGTTGGCAACACAAAAGCTGTTCTTGGTAATAAACCATAGAGTCTAGACTGTATTAAAACGTAACAATAAAGCATTAATAAAGTAGTTTTTTTGTTTAACCATTAGGTTCAACCTGTAACCCTTTTTAGAAAGTAAGATAATTTACTAAGCCGGTTTAGTGCCTCATAGTAGATCACTTACAAAATGAACAAATAACCAGGCTCACTGATTTGAGTCTATTCTGTTGCCTTAGTGACCTTCACGTGATTAACGCATGCGGCATGTGACACCCTGTTTTAAGTGGGTCACCTTTTTATCGGTGAGCAGGTAACATTGCGGACATGCCACAGCAGCAGCACCTCCGGATGTGAGGAGGAGAGCTCTGCTGTTCTTTCACTGTTGACTGGCGCCGTGACGGTAAGCAGGCAGCGGACGAGGATGCTCTGTTGTCTGGTGCGCACTCTCCTGTCTCCAGCTCTCCACGATCACCATGGGAGAGCTTAATTAATGCACAGGCTGTATGTATCCCTCCTGCTACCGGAGCTGATGAATTTTACCCCACTGTTTGAGACCGAACCTGCGTTTCTCGCCCTGGACCCGTGTTACCGAGCGGAGAGGACCTGAGTCATAAAGTCTTCGGATAAAAGGTACAGCACGGTGCGGTTTCTGCTCCACTGACTGAAGTTAGCCTCTTAGCATAGCTGCGTTTTCCTGCATGCAGGCAATGATGATAGCCTTTATTGTCAGAGGACAGCCGTTATAATTAAATGGCCACTTTTCTCTCGACGCTGTCATGATTTATGGATTCAGAGGAGGGGATTCATCCCCCTGTCATGAACAATACACGTAAATACATTTTAATGGAGTTTGATTTGGGCTGATACCGGGTTGGTACCTTTTTCCACAAACAGAGGTGGGCTCTGTTCATGTGGACTGTCCACTATATTAGCCCTGAGAATCAGAGCTTCTCTGATCCAGGTTTGCTGTAATAAAGATGCTTTCTGCTGAGCAGCGAGGACCATCTGACGGCTGTGCGATGCTCAATTGTTCACTATGAGCGCCCGGAGTCAGCCTGTCATTTCACATCATTTTTTGGGGGGATTTTACCATTTCCTACCTTGGTGGCGTCCAAGGAGAATTACGAGGATGATTGTTACTTTGTCACGAATCGCTCATGGAAATGTCAGTGTTCCTTTTCATCACGGATTCACGGTCGACGTTGTCGATGCAGCAGTGAAATTAAAATTCCAAAAATAAGCGCATTTGGTAGACATTGTTCATACATCGAGCTCACTAGCCTCGGCTACACCATCGTAGCATAAAGGAGATGAAAAGCTGGCTGAATTCACTACATGATGTGTAGTCTTACATCACAGTAACACACATATCATATTTTCTCTTTGCAATATGAAGATGAATTATTCTTGGAGCATCACTGCAATGTGACCTTTTCTGTTCCTTCCTCTGCGGGGCCTGCTCAGCAGTTCAAGGACTTACACAACTGATGTGACCAAGAGATGCCTGAGAGTGGCAGGGCTGAATTTAAAGCTTAATTTCCCTGTTGACATCTGCATATTATCTGCTTATATTTTCCCCTCGTATATGTTCAGATTTAGGAAATGTTGGATTAAATACATTTAAGAATTTAATGGCATCACCAGAACCAGGCCAACCTGCTATATTTCTTGTTTAACGGTCCTCAGCTTCAGTGGCACATTTCAAAATGTTCCCTGTTTATGAAAACAAGACACATTACAAGTGTGCTGACCTTATTGAATTATCTAGGTTGCATCCTTAAAAGTTCAATGAGCTGTCTGACTTATTTTCTTTATTCTGCCATCTTTGATATGTGTAGGTCTGTGATCATAACATCAGTTATGTCTAAGCTAAACTAAAACGTTGTTACATAAGTTGTAGCTTAGTATTTTTTTGATATACCAATATGAATTACCCCTGCCTTCATCTTTTTACTTCACTGTACTCCCATTGCCTTTGAGACCATTTGGACCATCTAATGTATTGTATACCTTCTCAGTGCACCTCTGCAGCACAAGCACTGCTGGGAGAGACATATTTTGATTTAGCTCCATCTTCTAATAGAAACATTACAGTTTGAGCTGGATTGTCAGTAACTTGAATAAAGAAAACATATTTTATAAAGGCAAGTCAAGTTGTATTAGATAGCACGTATACGAGGCTTTACACACAGATTTAAAAAAAGAAAGGAGAGAAAAGAAGAAGGGAGAAGATAGGAAGAAGAGATAGCCACTTAATCAACATTATTTGAATGATTTACACAACAGGCATACAGTAGGTCTCAAATGATTATATTACAACCAATGTATTGCATAAGGAGGCCTGTTAAAGCATTTGGGGTCACACAATCTAAAGGCAGCTTTATCAGACATTGAACTGACATAATGAACTGAAATATTGGGAATAACGGAAACGTTACCTGAGAGGTCTCAGTCGCGTTGTTGCAGGTCAAACTTATGCATTTGGGTCTTACAAAGCGTTATAAACACGGACGACAACCTTAAAGTGTGTTGTATTGCATTATGCAAGTCGATGTACTGTAGTGATTTGAAGACAAGCAATATCAATTAGTCTTTATTGTTGTAAAACATATTGTTGTGAAATATACTGATGATTTTCTCCCCTTTTTCGCCTTCTCAGAGGCAAACTATGCCAGCAGCACCAGAGTCGCTCCCCCTGGTGACGTGCCAGCTAATTGGTCAGACTACTCTGCCCTCCTCTAGCCACCCCGTCTACCCTGGCAGATCCATGCTGCTGGATGCTCCTCACAGAGCCACGCCCACACCATGAGCGCCAACGGGCCCGCCCCGGACCCAGCCCCAGAGGCCCCTCCTGCCTCTACCCCTGCCCCTGCTGTGGCCCCTGCCCCAGCCCCAGCCCCTGTGGCACCCCCCGCACCTGTTGCCCTGCCTGCCCCAGCGTCCACTACCATCCCGGTAGGTGCATTGGCACAGAAGAAGAGGCAGCAGTATGCCAAAAGCAAGAAACAGGGCAGTAACGCCAACAGCAGGCCCCCGAGGGCTCTGTTCTGCCTCAAACTCAACAACCCCATACGCAGGGCCTGCATCAGCCTGGTGGAGTGGAAGTATCCTTAACTGCGGCTTAGTGTGGGGCTGGGTGCATGTCTGTGTGGAGTTTTGACCAAAGACCATTACCTGTTCACAGAGCTCAGATTAAGTTGATAAGTCGATAAGATTGGAAAGCTAATTGAAACCTTTTTGGTTAGCCGATTAATCTTTCAAGGAAAAACACTAAGCGTTATCTGGTTCAATGTGAGACTTGTTTCGTTTGTGTCCGTGGATATTGGATGTCTTCGGGTTTTGGCCTGTTGGTTGGACACCAAGTGAAATGAGTCTCGAGTTAAACCAGAGCTAATCTTCCAGTATATTATCTGAACCTCTAGTTCAAACAACGCTTTCACTAGGTGCTTTATGGTTTTTACTTTCTTTTGTTCATTTGTTCTTGAACCCATATCCATAGAATAGTGAGGGAGAGCTTAACTGAATCCATTAAACCAATACTGAGCATTTCTGTTTGCTCACATTTTATTTTTGCTATAAAGATCTATCGAATTACATCTTTAAAGTTAACCGTGCAACCCTTACGGCCACGATGCAGCTGTGTGTCTGGTGGGTTTGTTGCTTAAGCAGATGTTGATATAACAAAATCCATCAGATGTCATAAAGGAGATTGCCTAATGTGAATGGCAAAGAAATATTTTAACATCAGCACTCTTTGTGAAATGTAGCTGTGGCTGTATCAATAGTCCAAGTTGTTCTGCATGGACTGCATGCAGCAGTGCAGCAGTGTGTTTGTTGTTCTAAAAGTTGTTAATTGAAATATCCTGTCAGTGATCAAAGGAGTGTGAAGAATTGACCGTAAGATTAAAAAAAAAATGTCTACAGAAAGATATAAAGCAATGTAGTTTGGTTGGTTGTTTTAACCAATAATCTATTTTCATGAAGTTGTGCATCAGGACAACATTTCATTTTTATATTTGACAGAGTTTGTGCTTTGATTTATTACTAATTTTAAGATGGAAATTGTTTCTTGGTGTCATCTGGCTAATATGGTAAATCTGCAGATTGAGATATTTTTCCAGAAATACGGATCAAATCATTTAGGATAAGAATATATCACACTTAATAACTTAACATGTTGTATCCATAGTATTTCTTACTGTTTAATACATACTTTTCGTGTTTTCCTTAACCTTTTTCCTCAGGCCATTTGATATCTTTATATTAATTGCTATTTTTGCCAACTGTATGGCCTTAGCTGTGTATGTACCCTTCCCAGCAGATGATTCCAACTCCACAAACCATGACCTGGTGAGTAGTTTCTACATCACTGTAATAATCTGTTTATTCATTTGGTGCCTGTTGTTCATTGCTGCTACTCAGACTAAAGATTGATTGGTAATGCTCTGCATAGTTTTCAGATGAACTCAATGAGTGGAGACCGTGATGGATGGCTTGAATGAATGACTGTTATCAGTTGCGATGTTTGTGATATGTTTGGAAGACAATCTTAGTTAGATCCTAAAATACACAACCAAATGCTACTTCATAATCCTCTTTCAGTTGACAAAGCTTGATGTTATCCCTCTTTCGAGATGCTGCATACAGATTGTATCTTCAGCATATTGCTTTATGGTGCAGATATGCTGCTGTGCCTATACACAGAAACACTTTGACAACTACCCTCATTGGTGCTTTATCATGTCATAGTTTCCCTGTACTGAGGTTTTATTCAGCTTTCTATTCTTAGCATTTATCGTCATTGCACCACTCTGTGCACCTTGTGCATTTATGTCTGTGTGATGAATTATGGGTGATGTAGTGTTGTAAGCATTGTTCCACAGCTGGGGATGAGTGCACTCTCCAAAAGCCAGACAAACACACAGAATGTGGTCCTTATGAGCAGTATGCAGCTGTAGTGTTCAATGATTCACGTGCAGTTTATTCAGTGTAGAGGTTTGAATGTTCTTGAAAGCTTCGTCTGAGAGCAGGACCATGTTAGAGAAATGATACCAGCCTGCTGTAAAAGACCGACCGGAGTGTTTCTCTGAATGTTACGCTGCTCAACCTGCTGTGCTAGATTAGCTACAGCTTCAGTAAAAAGTGTGTCTGGTCTACTTTAAAGAAGTAATGTGTCCTGCTTCTGATGTGGGTGATTTCAGGGTGTTTGTTTACACAGAGGTTGTGCATCAGGGGAAAGTGGGCCACCTGGGACATTACAGTGTATGATAAAGTACCATGTACAGTACAGTGTGTTGTCAGGGTTTGCTTGGGAGTGGAAGTAGAAGAGTTGTATTGTCCTAACAGGGTCAAGAGGCAGAAAGTTGAACAAGAAGTATGGAACTAGAATCTGGAAAACAGTTTTAGAGACTGGTAGGACACTGCATCTTGCGCCCCTAATGTGAATCTAAAAACATTAACAATACCATTGGAAGACTATTTTAATACTGCACTAGAATAGTGACACACACACCAGCTGTCTTTTTCTTTTTGCTTTACGGATGTAGCAACTCCATTGAGCTAAACAGCAATCAGCGACAGATGCCACTCACTAAAGTGTGTCCAGGCCTCAGACTGATAATGAACCATGTGTGTTAGCGTTGACAGGGGCTTTTTTTATACTCGTAACTGACGTATAGCCTCTACCTTCGGGACCTTTTATAGATTTGCAATGCAATCATTATGGAGCCTAACTGCTTTGTTAATAAATCCTGAGCACTCTCAGGAGGTCTGGTAGCGTTTCAATATTCACTCCAGGGATAACCAAATGCCATCAAACTTAATAACTAACATTGCTTGGAAATAATCTATGTTCCACTTCTAATCTGATCTAATATAATGCCTCGGAATATTTTGTAATATGTCTGTTGTCTCAACCTGTTGAGGCTTCACTGTTTAGTATTTGTTACTGGAGTTTATATGTCTCTGTAAACAAAAATGTCCGATTGGATTCAGGGATGCACCCATTAAGAAATGCTATAATTTGTGTGTTGCCTCTCACACGGTCCAGAACTTCTTCTTCTTATCGTGTCCACAAGGCAGTCAGTTACAGGGCTTGGTTAGATGTGGTTCAGCCACAGCTGAACACATTGCTGTCCCTTCTCATTAAACTCTGCCAAGTCCGATGTTGTGCAGGGTTGCTCCAGCAGGGGGCATATCAGGAGATGTTGCATGGTTTGTGGTTCAATGCCGCAGTCACAAACAACATCCCCGTCATTTAGGTATCCCCATTTGGCGAGAGTGGCTTTTGCACGTCCAACACCAGATCTTATTCTGTTTAGGCATTTCCACACTGCGTAGTTGGTGTCTGCTCCAGGGGGCAGTGCCTCGCTCGCCTTTAGCTCCATTGTTGTTGCTGATGGGAGGTTGTCAAGTCTTTCTTCCCACCGAGTGACTCTTTCACTACTTATGCTCGGTGTTCCGAGGGGTGGGACGTTCTTCAGGAAACTTTTCCTGGATTTAAGGCGGCTTTTGGCTGGCACATGGCCAAAGAGAGGATGTCTTTGGTCAGTAGACTGTTGTTGGCGCTCTTTCTTGCTTGCTGCATTTCGTCGTATCTCTGGTGGGGCTATGCCTGCCAGGATGTACAGACGGTCTGTAGGTGTTGATTTCAGGCAGCCTGTGATAATGCGGCAGCTAGCATTGAGGGCGGGATCCAGCTTCTAGGCATGGGCAGCTCGTTCCCATACTGGGCAGGCATACTCTGCAGCTGAGTAGCAGAGGGCTAGTGCGGTTGACTTCAGAGTCTGTGGGTTTGCACCCCAGGTCGTGCCGGTGAGCTTGCGGATGATGTTATTCCTCGCACTCACTTTGCACTTGGTCTTCTCAGTGTGGGTCTTAAAAGAGAGGCATCTGTCCAGGGTTACCCCTAGGTAGACTGGGTGCTCACAGTGTTCAAGGGAGGTTCCTGACCAGCTGACCTTCAGTTGGCGCTTGGCTTCACGGTTTCTCAGGTGGACGGCACACACCTGTGTCTTAGATGGGTTTGCACGTAGGTAGTTCTCTTCATAGTAAGGTGTTAGCTCTGCCAGAGCGTTAGAGAGTCTGTCTTCCACAGTTTTGAAATCAGTGGCTTGTGCACCTATGCCAAGATCGTCTGCATAGATGAAGCGGCGGGTGTCTACACTTTTTGGTTGGTCGTTGGTGTAGATGTTAAAGAGAAGTGGTGCAAGCACACTTCCCTGTGGGAGGCCATTCCTGAGTCTTCGCCACTTGCTTTTCTTTCCTCCTAGCTCAACGAAGAAGTGCCTATTTTCAAGCATGCTTTCAATCAGCTCTGTCAGGCGGGTGTCTCTTGTGGTCTCCAGGATCTTACTGAGGAGACGTCTATGGTTGACTGTGTCATAGGCAGCTGAGAGGTCGACAAACACCGCACCAGTTACCATCCCTTCCTCATATCCGTCTTCGATGTACTGGGTGAGGTTGAGTACTTGGCTAGTTGTCGACTTGCCAGGGCGGAAACCTGCTTGTTCAGGGATGAGGTGTTCGTCAACAAAGGCACCAATTCTGTTGAGGATCAGACGTTCAAAGAGTTTGTAGGTGTGGCTCAAAAGTGAGATTGGTCTGAAGTTCTTGGGAGCGGATGGTTCTTTCCCAGGTTTCAGCAGTGCTATAATGTGGGCTTTCTTCCAGATGTTAGGAAGCTTGTGTGTAGAGCTGTAGGAGCCACGTCTTTGCCTTGTGACCGAAGTGCTTGATCTGTTCCGTTGCGATATTATCCAGTCCAATTGCCTTTCCTGGTTTGAGGATAGAGATTCCCCCTTCCAGCTCTTCCATAGTGAGCTGTCTTGTAAAAGCAGGGTCCTCTGTGTATTTCTTGCGGTTCAGCTTGGTCTTTTTCCCTCTCTTTCTACTCTTTCCATTTTCGAGCAGATGGTTGGCAACTTGGTTGGCCGTGACTTTTGGGTGCTGAGGAGCTGCTTTAGGGTCACCTCGTAGCTTGTGAATAAGTGTCCATGCTTTCTTGCTGTTTTTTGACATGTCTGTGGACTCTATAAGAGCATTCCAGGTCTTGCTTCGCTCTTGGGCAATGCTTTCCATCACCTTCTCGCCTTGGGTAGTTGTTTCATCTGAGAAGGGATCTGCTTCAAACATGCTGACGTAGTTGTCATAGAGTCCTGCACAGTCCTTTGAAAGTCCCGGTATATATTCAACTCTACATCCTCGTGGGATATGTTTCCGAGCAGTTTTCAGCACCAGGTTAGCAAATTGGTCGTAGTTCTTGCTAACTGGTATTATGTTTGTGATCTTTTCTTCCAGCTCGTTGGTGAAACCTTTCCAGTCTGCTTTCTTGTAATTGAAGCGCCTTTTAAAGGGCACGATGGTTGGGACTACAGCCGCATTGATTAGGATCCCAATGGGGCGGTGTTGGCTTGATGGAATAGGGTCCAGCACCGTCTTTTTACACAGTCCAGCGATGTTACTTGTGACCATGGTGAGATCTGGGTTGTAGCCACGTTTCCAGCGAGCACTGAAAAACGAGTGTGGTAGCTTGGGGTCATGGATCAGACTTAGTTGGTTAGTATCCATCCAGTCCTCTACTGCTTCTCCATCCTTGTTCATTTCAGGGTAGCCCCACTGGGTACTGTGGCTGTTGAAGTCACCGATAACGATCTGTGGTTTGCCGTGTATTTTGGGGATTGGCTGGGGAAATACAAAGTCTACAGGTGGTGGTTTGTAGACAGATGTTACTACAACACTGCTTAGCTCAACAGATAGGACTTCGATATTATGGCCATCTGACATATCTGTATCTTCTATAGCTGAGCCTGTTTTTACAAAAATAGCACTGCCGTACTGCCGGTGAGGTCGCTCAATGGCCAGGACCATTCCTGGTATGGTGGGGCGATTGTTTTCACTCCCTCTGTGCGTCTCTTGCAAGCAGAGGACGTCACAGTGTTGCTTGCTGCATAGGTCGGCTAAGATGGTTTGTTTTGCAGAGGAGAACCCTTCAATGTTCACAGATATGACTGTCAATGCCGGTCTTGAGGGGGTCCTTCGTTTACGGCATCGTCCTTTGTGTCTATCTCCAGGCATGATGTTTTCTCTTGGTGTTCTGTGGCTTACTTACAGCTTTCAGCGTAGCTTGTAGCGTAGCTTGTGCATACTAGCTTGCGGCTAGCGTAGCTTGTAGCGTAGCTTGTGGCTGTTTTGTAGCTTGTAACTGTTGCTTGTAGTGGTGATAGGATTAGCAGTATCTAGTCGATCTATTTGATCTTGTCGATCTTGTCGATCTCGTCAATACTCCCAGGGCCGCGACGTGGACGCTCCTTTCATGACCCCTTCATGGTCCAGAACTGAGCTTCATCCTTGATAAGGCTCACATGCAAGTAGAGATGGTAAAACATGTTAATGCAAATGAATTATCATTTAATTGCTTTTTCAGTGGGGCTAAAGTTCAAATGCACAACTGCCTCCTTTGTGGATTCTTGTCTGCACTATACATGTTTTTGCTGATCCTTATACTGATACTTGTCTATAGCTTGCACAGGACTTTGGTTTAATCCTGCAGTGTCAACAATAAATCCAATACCAGAGAGTGAATAATGCAATATTTCCCTTTTCAGCAGAGGCTGAACAATAGAATACTTTGTCGGGCAGGTGTGCCAGCTTGGCCTTAGTTGTTCTACAGAACTCACAGTGTAGTCACAGGAGGAGCACTACAGGCAAAAATGCTGAGCTAGTTTTGCAAAAGCAGCCAGCAGGTAAGGCTGTCGGGAAGATTGCCATCTCACACCGCTCTGCTCCGCAGCCTCACAGGTGGGCTGAGGACTGATATGAAACCTGAGGTGGGGTGCTGAGAGGCCTGATGTGTAAAGCAAGGATCACATTATATCACAAGGCTGCTGAGCTCAGCTGCTTTTCACTGAGTAATACATTCAGAAGTGGTGTAACTTTCAGCACCAAGAGAAACAGAAACCTTGAAACAGACGAGCTGACTTCTAGACTCATGGATATGTAGACAGTTTACTTAGTGCGTTCTCATTTAACCTTAACTCTTGAAAGGTAAAACTACTGCATCTGTTCCTCTGCTTGTGCTACACTGTCCACATTGAGTCTATATGTGCTGCAGAGATGCTTTGGGTTAGGATGTGCAATGCTGCAAAGTCACAGAGGCCTAAATAGCACGAGTCTGCTCGTCTTGTTAGTAAGGCTTGGTTAAATGCAGCAGCTCATTATAAATAGAAAGCAATTTCCTCCTCGGGCTGAACACAGGGCAAAAGATTGGGGTCCTGCTAACACCAGGAGGCACAAGTGAGTAACAGGATGTAGCGAGCTCACACACAGGCACGTAAGAAAACAAACCCTGTCCGGAACTCAGTAACTTCCCCAATATTCTCCTGCTTTCTTGCTCTTCATTTGTTTAGTCATAAGACACACAGCCCATTCTGCATGTGACTGTGTCTCCTCTGCACCCACCTTGTCTAGGGGACAGACAAAAGTCTGCCTTCACTTTAAGGTCACTTCTGACTTATCTATCTGAGACTCAACACCCCGGGCAGCTCCTGCTGAAGGTAGCTGAGCAAAACAATGACCTTTTCGTGAAGAATATGATTCATCCTTCTGAAGGCAACACAGCGAATTGCGTACGGTATCATGAAATGTTTGCCCATACCACAGTAATTGCATAACTCTGGAGCCGCAGTGCTATTTATTTTACTGGGGACAAAAGGACACAAGCATGTAAAGCCAAAAATGTCCTTCCACAAACCAATTCAGAGGTCATTTGGAAACCAGCAGAGAATGCACAGCTTTAATCTGTTTCACATTAGGATGCTTTAACACTTCAGGATTTTTTTAATTCATGAATCACTTTGATACATATTTTTTAATTATGATTGAATGCTAATGACTAAGCGTGAAGACATTTGGCTCAGATTGCACACAAGGTAGTGCTATGATATTGGTTGTTACAAGACATCTTTTATACTCAGATTGTTTGCATGGTGGCATGTTTTTCATACTATGACAGCTTTCCTACATTTAAAATAAAAAAGGATATTCTTTTGCTACATTTGCTGCAACAACTAGCTCAAGTGGTTGAGACAAGAAGAGGTGATGGGGTGGGAGATGGTCATTGTAAACAACTGTCCCCCCTGTTTAAGATTAACAAGTGCAGCTTGTTTAGAATAATGACAGTTACATGCCTGTCATCCCCCAGTAATTGAATGTAGTGTTATTGTGTTTTATACTGTGACACACAACCAAACAGCACATATTTTCTAATGTCATCTTTAATTGAGATGGCAGGTTTTGTACAAATATGTTACACTCATTTTACGACTTGATTATCTTGCAGTTTTACTAAATGCTTTGTGCAAGTGAAAGATCAATGGATTCAACAGAACGAAACAATGTTGAGTAGTAAGTCTTTTTTAAACATCAAGTCCTAAAGTTTAAACCACAGTTTTATCCTCAAGTTTTATGCCTACACTTGCCTGATGCCATAGTGCAACATGAAAGGTATTCCTGTTCTTGCGAGATACATTAAAAGCCCATTTAACATAAAATTGCTCTTAGCTTTAGGAGAATAGCTGTATTTTTATTTTAAATTAATACTTGCTATAGTTTATCAGCTCCATCTAGGTCAGCAGTCAGCAGTTCCAATCTGGTTCAAATGCACTGCAGTTTAACTAATCACATGGATCTATCTGCATTCACCCCCTAAAACTTACATCGACAGTCAGTTCACTCATTCACAATTTAACAGCAGCTTCAATGAACTCTCAGGCCTGTTACACGACAAGACAAATGCCACGCTAAAGTAAAGTATTGTTATATATGTTATACTGTAGGTGTGAAATTCACATACTGTGTACTACAAAATGAGCAACTACGATGCAAATACATACTAACAACCATCACAGTGCCAAACTTGAGACTGGCAGCCAATGCCTTTTGACTGATCACAGCCACCAAGAGCTTCAGTGTGGCAACTGAGGGGCATGTGCCAGATTGTAGTGGTTTTTCAATCAGGAGAGACGGTTTTGAGTGATGCATATTTATTGCACAGATGAACAAATGAATGTAATGGTAATTTTGGCGATTTAGGCCCCGTTGTGCAGGAAGTATCATTCGGGAGGGTAGAACCGATCCAATGAAACCCCCTGGGGTCTAGACACTGGTGGTGGTGAATGGATAGTTGGGGTCTGAAGAGGAGTGGTTTAGCTTGAACCTGGATTCAGAGGGACGGGAGGAGAAAAGGGGTGGAGGAGGGTTGTGTCGAGTCACCTGAAATGACAGCTGTCAGAGGGGGAAAGAGCAGATTAAAAAGGTTTGACAGAGCGCTATGATAGGCTCTTGGAAATAGAGCGAAGTGATTGGTTAGACTGAAGAGTGACGCCCCCTGTCACTTATTGAGAGGAGAGAGAGAGTAATAACGTAAACATGAATGAGAAAGACGGTCTTCCTGGTTGAACTTGCGCTAAGCTTCATATGTCATAGATTATCAGAGGCACCATACTGTGAAGTCTTATCTGATAATACTGTTGGTGCATCAATGATTTCCTTCATGTTACTTTTTCAAACAATTTGAAAGATGCAGATTAGGTTCCCCATTTTGCACACGTACTATACATGCACACTTTGTATTTGTTATTCTCTTGTTTTGAATCGCCTTATAGCAAACATGATATAAAATCCTTTAGCCACTGATGTTACTGATTGCTACATTCTTTGTTTTGATAATAATAGTAATCGTAGCCTGTGGTTCTAGTCTACGCTCTGGGAGTTGATGACATGCATTTCCATGGAATGTGCTTTATGTGCCAATGTTGTGGCTGCGCGTGTAAAGAATATTGTACATTTGTATGTGGGTGACGAATGAAGCAGTTGGTGGTATGTGTGTGGGTTTTGCAGTAAAAATCAGTGACTTTCTAAAAAAATGTGTTTTCATTATTCGGGGTAAAGTTCCTTACCTTGGTAGTGACGCCACTGGTCTACTTACATCTGTAACCTAAGCCTAACCATACCTGAATTTCAAGGTGATGTGTAAAAATACCTTTAACTTTGGACATTTGTTTGAAACAAGTGTCTCTTGTTTGTTTTTTTCAAATCATGCTCATGTTCATTTGCATTTAAAGCTACATATACAGAATCAGCACTTTTGAAACAGGGCTGAAACAGAGGGGTTTATGGGACTCTACAATGCATGATCTGTTTGGTATTTTGAGTCAAACACTTCAGAGACATGTTTTGTTTATATCTGAGACCTATAATATATTGATGAAAAACAGTATGATTAAGATTAAGAGTATCAATACCATCAAATCGGTCAGACAAAAAAGTAGCTCCGTCCATAGACTGTGAGATCCATTTATTATGACAAGAGACTAACAAAGGATGGAAAGGAAATAAAGTATGGAGAATCAGTCCTGCTGAAACCATCCCTGTGCAGTTCCTGGCCTCTCATCTTCCTCTCTGCTCTTCATCTGATCCTGACATGAAACAGTCATTAGGTTTAGTGGTAATTCAGCTCAGACGTCTTTTCACATTAGCTAATGTGCATCTAGAACGTTAGGAGTGTGTATGTAGGCATTTCATATACACTACCTGGAACCCTGTGTGTGTGTGTGTGTGTGTGTGTGTGTGTGTGTGTGTGTGTGTGTGTGTGTGTGTGTGTGTGTGTGTGTGTGTGTGTGTGTGTGTGTGTGTGTGTGTGTGTGTGTGTGTGTGTGTGTGTGTGTGTGTGTGTGTGTGTGTGTGTGTGTGTGTGTGTGTGTGTGTGTGTGTGTGTGTGTGTGTGTGTGTGTGTGTGTGTGTGTGTGTGTGTGTGTGTGTGTGTGTGTGTGTGTGTGTGTGTGTGTGTGTGTGATGGCTGGCACAATCAGCAACGTCTGGACTGTGGACTCCCATAGAGATGATGGTAGTAGTATGTGTTTAGTCACTTAATGTAACTGCTCATTTGGCGCTCACACTAGCACTGTCCCTGCTTGTTATCTTGAATGTGTATTTCTGCATGTGCAAGTGTGTGTGTAAGAGACTGTGCAAGAGAGAGCAAAGAGGAAATGAGAGCGGTGTTAGCTTCATGTGGATATAGCGTGAAAGTGCAGCCATGATTAAGTACAACAGCAGAGCATGTGCGTCAAATGGGCCTTCTTAAAGGAGAATCACAGACGATTTCTATGAACCAAATATATATATTTTCTTTTTTTTTTACTTTGCAAACTTTTCCAATCTGTGTATGTGAGGGAGACTGAAGTCGACAGAGTGAGAGCAATGCATTTAACATGTGAGGCATGATAACTGAGTATGACACCAAATCATAATGAGAGGAGTTGTTGAAGAGACAATAAAGAAAACCTGCAAACCCAAATATAGCAGTGGAGGTACATGTTAGCTTCAGTTATCTTCCTTTCCTTATCATGGCATGCGGATATTATAATAAGACAGATACTGAATTTAATGCATTGAGTCAGTAATCCAATATTTTCTTGTGTAAGCATATTTGACTTAAGCAAAGTCTTGTTCAATGCATGCTTGAGCCAAAAGCTACAAGGGAGGAATTTCAATAAAAGTGAAGAGCCGAGCTGATTGGTTGACGTGCAGCGTTGAACTGAAGAGCTGAACTTTGTCTTCTGGGATCTTATTTCAATTTCCTGAGTTTTGATTTGGTTTTCATGCCAGTTACTCTATATATCATATTGTCTTCCTCACATAAAGTGTGTGTGTTTATGTGTGTGTGTCCATATTTGTAATAGAGAAAATAGTGTGTAAGCTTGACTGAAATGGAAATTCATGAGAAAGCTTTATTCCCCCTGAGGTGATGCAGTCAGGTTTCAGTTCCATTACCTCCCTCTTCTCTTCACTACAGTCACATAACCTCAGCAGATTGAATTATATTGGCTCCTCTGCACAGGTCGCTTTAAAATACGTTTAATGTAGTAATAAAGCTGCAGCATTTTGCTAACTGAGAACATTTTGATTCTACAACTACATCATTTGTGTAGATTGTGTTACTTATAGGGCCAAACTTAGCAATACATCACAGAGCTTATGCAAGAAATATTCAGTGTGATGTCTTCTTTCTTTGTGAATATACTGGTAGTGTGTGTATACTTAAGATGACCTGCACATGTAGTGTTTTTCTTGGCAGTGTGACATCCACATCCTCACACTACTCCTGCCCACCCCCACAGTACTTCACATACCACCCACAAATACACGTGTATGTAGATATACATTTATATATATAAACACGTGGATCATCATGACATTAGAACAGATGAGGTATATATCACATTTTATTTTGTCATGTAATTGCTGGATTTCAAGACATTTTGCTGCTCTTTTTTATCTTTTATTATTAAATGTAGTCAGCAGTTTAAAATATTTGAAAATTGAACAATGAAATTCAATGTAGAGACATGCATAATCAGTCTATTTCCTGTTAAGAACTACCAGGAAATGATATACAAACAGTAATAAAATGTCAAATTCTTGAAAGTAGGATCAGCTGTTATGGTAATGTCACAGGCCTTAAGATTAACACGAACCACATGCATAACACACACATAAACATGCATCCCAACATAGCCTGCACACTCAAACACATGTATTTACTGTGCAAACCTGCAGGAGTAGGCGGTGAAGAAGCACTAAATGCCTGGTGTGGCTGGATGGCACTGACTGATCTCTACAGACAGGGGAAGGAAAGAGAGTTAGCGAGGAAATGAGAGCACATGGGGGAGGGAGAATGATGTGGAAAGTCCTACAGAATATACGTCTGCTTATTGTGTGCAGGATCAGATCCAAAATGACATTATAACGTTTCTGTGGCACTCTGAGGTCTGCTCTCAAACTGTCCCGTGGCTGCCAGCTGCACAGTGCAGGTCATGGTCTCTCTGTGTGTTGGTTGTATGTGCTGACTGTGTGGACTCTCCGCTGCACTATATATGGTTTGTGTTGACATTGGTATTATAGCTCGTAGTTTGTTGTGTTTGCTCTGCTTGTAAGCGCTCTGGTCGCACACAGATATCAAACATGCATGATGTCACTGTGACTCATGGGAATATGGCCTCGCCACCACACGCTCAGATGTGGCTTTTCATACACGCACATGTAGTAACACTCAGGTGATCATGTAATAAGAAAATAAGAAATACATGTTACTGGCTGCAGAATGCATTTGTTAGCATAAATTAGAGCTGCAGCAATTAGTTTAATGTATTGAATTTCACATTAAAACTTTGAGACATTTATTTTAAGAAATTGCAGAAATGATCTGCTTCCCAGCTTCAGATTTGTCATCTGCTCTGAACTGCTCTGTTTTTGGTTTGGACTGTTGGATTGCAGTAAACGAGAATTACATCAGTTAGTGCTTTGTAAAATTGCAATAAACATCTTTCACTGACATTTATAGAACAGAAATATTATTTACAAAATACTCAATAATGAAAATAGTCTAGTTGCAGCCCCAACTGTATTACTGTATTGGCATTATTCACATTAACTCACTGCAAAAAAAAAATCATTTTCATCATCCTCATTTTTCTAATTCACTGTCGTGCCCTTAATGAGATATATATTTAATGGCTGCAGGCCTCTTTCAAATGTTGTCATGACTTACTGTCCTACCTATTTTACATTTTTAACATGTATTTTGTTTGTAAGCACAATTTGAATATTTTAATTTGATTATTTTAGTCTTTTCTGTACACAAAATAACTCTGTGTTGTATAGATTACATTGACCTGGCTGATATAAAGGAACGGGACATATCTGGTTAGGAAGCAATAATGAACATTATGGACAGTGTTTCATGTTTAATGTATTTTAATACATATCTTGAATTCAAAATATTCAACACTGTGATTAGTTTTCGTGTATCACAGGAGGCTGCCGTATAACCAGACTTATGTAGATGATACAATATCATGTATAAATAAACAAGAAAAAGGTCTCTTTTTTTTCATGACGCCATTTCCACTGTTTATTAGTGTGCACAAAATTGGTGCTTTGTGTGTGTAGTCTGGAAGAAGATAAACGGAGCCTCATGGGCATTGCACACAGGCCCATCTGAATTCTTAATAGGTTTACATTGCTTATGTCCGCATGGCTCAGTCATATGGCCAGTTATGTAGAAGAATGCATGGTTGAGCGGGTTAGCCTCCTTTGTCCTATGGTGATGTGAGTGTGTGAGATGAACTGAGATGTACATGAACACAAGAATGTCTCCCTGTGGCAGGGGAGGGTCTGCAGTGCTGTGGGCGTTGAGGACGGACATGTATAATGGCGTGTTGTTTCCTGCTCTGCATGAATTTATAATGTGCTGTTAGCGTGCATTTTAGTACATAAGCATGTGCTGTATACTGAAGGACTGCCTGTGTGAGCGCTTGTTGTATCATGTTGTTTGTGTATACAGAATATAAGCAAGTGATGTAAACACATAAACTGCTTATTGTTTCATATACTGTATGAGAAAAGAGAATATACTGTAAGTCTCTTTTCAGCACAAATAAACTGGGATGAGTCATAGATATTTATGGTCATTCCCAAAGGCTTCGTTTTTCACTCTTTCTCTTTCTGTGGCTCTCCCTCGTTCTTTTTCTGCTTGCAGTTTAACATGCTGATGATTGAATACATTGTTGGTTAATTGAGAGGGAATGGTTATCAGTTGCTATTATATTAAACATGCTTTCTCGAACCAGGAAGTGGCAATTTGCATAAATGAATTGTGGCTTGGAAAGCTAAATCTGTTCTGACAACGAATTTCTGCTTTCCATATTTGCTCAATTATTACTCAATTACTGACCAAACACGAGAAAGAAACATGTAATTCTTAAGATCTTTGGCAGGCGAAGTAAAGGCTCAATAATTTGTTTATTTTTGGACTTATTACGGCCTAAATGAATCCTCATTTGTACCAACAGTTTCCTGCAGCAGCTGTTTGGTCCTTTTTGTTCAAGAAATACTTCTCATTGTTCACATTTCTCTCCGTCACTTCCTTTCCATCCCCGTTGGTATGCATCTTTCTGTTCTCTGTGCTCCCTGAGGCCTAAGCATGCTCCGGCACAGAGGCAGCAGCCACAAGCTTAACTCAACCTTTTACTTCAGTAACAAAGAGGCTCCTATTCTGGGCTAAGTGCTTCACACAATCTGCAGTAAACTGTTGGGAAAACGAGACCCGCAGCCCAAAGCGTTGATGGTGTCTGCAGAGAACACACAGATTAAGGACTCTCTTAAGTGGAAGAAGTTTTATTTATATATATTGTATATTTGTGTGTGTGTATAATAAGAACCCCTGCTCTTCCCATGTTAAAAGTCAAATGGCAGTTTGTATTGAGAGACGTATACCAGCTTGCGTGCAGAGTTTACGTTGACCTGTCTCATGCATAAAGGATGCCTCTCTCTGGTTTCATATCTCCAGGGAGGTCCCAAGACTGTCCTAAATAAGACGAGTCACCCTGTGGCGTGTCCACCATCAACCTCTCACACATCCCTGTGCACTAACATGCACACCCCCCCTTTATCCAGCAACGTGTGCCTCTGTAGTAAGCCACACTCCTAATCGACCTCAACCTGATGGCTTTATGTTCTCGTGTTCTCTCTGTCTTTGAAACAACCGCAGAGAGGCGTAATGCTGAGTTACATCACTGGTTCCAGTACATACTGTCTAAAAACAAAAGTGTGTTTGACCTTTTTTTCTTTTATTCTCTCGGATACATCCATACAGGGAGAGAGATTTTGGACCGGATGTTCAGTTTAGTGAATCACTGTTCTTAACCATAGTCCTATTTGTGCTTATTTGTACTTTTTCTTTTGGTTATTCTACAATTTTGAGTTGCAAAAGATAACCGTCTGACAAGGCCTATACAAAGCCAAGCATCTTTTACCTTTTCTAGCATATTTTCAATAAATCTCCCAAGCTTAAACCAAAGAAACATAACTGTGCAGGCTCACATGTGGTCAGCTGTATGCCACTTTTTTCTTTGAGGTCTGTTCAATAGCAAAACAAATTAATTGACCCAAAAGGCGAAACAGCTTCATTGTAATTTGGAGGTTAAAACACTAAACAAAAAAACACTGATGTTCCTCCCTTTCTTTCCTGGCTTGAAATATGATCATGTAACTGAAGGTTTCTCTTGTTGTCATGGCTATTAAAGTCTTCTGTGAATATTTGCTGAGACAGTCTCGGAAAGTGTGAGAACCGAATCAGATCAGAATGAGGTCGAGACAAGGTGAGATTTGGCTGCTCTGGTTAAACAATTATGTTTTCTCTTTTTGAATTGATTGTACTTTGAAATGTAAATCTCTCGTAAAACCAGTCATCCTCCTTTTCTTGGGCTCAGCCTGCTTCATAGCTCTTCCACTAAATACCTATGTGTTGAAGCTTTCCTCATTGCAGCCATGTGAGTGACTGGCATTTGGGAAACAACATGCAACTCTTCTTTGGTTCGGTTTGATACATTCAAATGCTATGTCAATATTACATTGTGTTACGGATTGAACAAACGGGTAATGTTTTAGATAAGGGCGGTTTTGGCGCAGTGGTTAGAGCGTTGGTCATCAGATGGTGAACTCCAGTTTGAATCCCGCCTCGGCCGTCACTGCGTCAGGCCGTTGTGTCCTTGGGCAAGACACTTTACCCGCATTTGCTCCTGTGGGTAATGTCCACAGTAATGACTCTTACATGTCTAATATGTGTAATGTGTACTTGTAAAGCGCTTTGAGTACCTGTAAAAGCGCTCTAATAAAAAATAATGCATGTAATGTAATGCATTATTATTATTATTATTATTATTATAACGGCACACAATTAACAGCATTATTTTGCTCATTTTTCACTCCCGTTTTTAAAGTTGCTTTGTCTTTTCTCTTTCGGTACATTCATGAATACTACAGAGCTGGATTTAAATGTTTACACCACAGTTTTGTATATGTTTGTATCTGTATGCTGCTGTATTTGTGCCTCAGTGTTTGTTCCTGTGTGTGTTATTAATGCCATGCTCATGCTTTTTCATGATAATCCATCATATGTAGTTCCTATAAAAAATCTATTCTTCTTCTATTTTCTGTGTGTCTGCAGGAAACAGTCGAGTATGCCTTCCTCATCATTTTCACAATTGAGACCTTTCTGAAGATTATCGCTTATGGTTTGGTGATGCACCAAAACGCTTACGTGAGAAACGGTTGGAACATGCTGGATTTCGTCATTGTCGTCATAGGGTAAGTCATAGAGTTTAGATATTTCAATATACTTAATCTGAAAGTAAACAATGTATTTGATTAAAACTAGTTCCTGCTTCATTTGGCATCAAGCCAGCTGAACAATGTGTCGTAAATCATGAGGTTTTGTGATTTGCACATTGATCTCAGTTTGACAGCTGCCGTTGACAGTGTTTCTGAGAGAGGCAGTCAGTATTAAAGTGAAAGTTGCTTGAGCCTCTGTTCCAAGCGACCAAGTGCTAACAGAGACCCTCATACACCCACAGTGTATGACCCAGAAAATACAGAGAGAATAAATCAGAGCTTTACCACCACTGGAGTGAGTCACCATCTCTCCATACTTCATCTCTTCTCCAACACTCCCTCTCCTCTCCTCTCCTCTCTTCTCCCACTCTCCCATCCTGCTTTGCGTTGTCTCTGCAGCTCTTTCTTATACTCCCCCCTTCCATTTTGATCTTGAACGTCATGCTTTACACTTCCCCACCTCAATCCCCCCCCTCTTCCTTATCCCGTGCACACTCTGCTCTCGTTATCTTCATCCTTATCGCAGCGTCTCTTTTTTTCTCCTCTATCTTCCTTCCTCTCTCTCCTCTCCTACACACAGTCCAGTGGGTAGCTGGGTCAAATCTCTGTCTGTATGCAGCATGCAGGGCTGATCTGCCATGTAGTCAAATGCAAAGACGTCTGCTATGGAGATCGAACGCTGCAGCTAAATCACTGAAATGACACACTGGAATAATACTGCCAGTATTCAAATATAGCTTTGTCAATATGGCTTTATAAATGTATGCCATAAGGTCAAGGTTCAGCCTACATTCAGCCTAAGTAGGGAGGGGTTGGAGTTTCAGCTGTGCTTTTCCTAGCGCTTGAATGCAGTTTTTTTTATAATGCTCTTATTAGAGAGAAATATGTTTAAATGCAAGATAAATAAGACATGTAAGGTCTGATGTTACGATAAAAAGCCTTTTACTTTTAATCAAGAAAAGAGCCATTCCCAAGTGGAAAGATTTATTAAAACGATTTTTGTATTACATGTATAATAAAGTGGGTGTAAGAAATATAAAATAGCTCTGCAACAAAACAAATAGTAACAGTAAGGTCATGAAAACAAATATGTATTGAATTGAACTTACAAAAGTGACATTTTTCATTTTGAGGGTAGATTAGTGGAGGTGAGTAATTATGAGATACGATTTTTCTTTACTTGTATCATTCCAGTGTATTTAAAGCTCTTAAACTAAACTAAATGTTACTTTTTCATTAATAATTAATTACTGTATGTACTGAGATGGTACTCCAACTAACCTTTATACTGTAGAAGGATTGTTCTAATCTGCTCTTCCTGACAGCTGGTGAACATACAGTACCTAGTGTAGCAGTTAGCAGCTAAAGAGACGTACTCTACATTTCTCAAAGGAGTCGGTGGAGACCAAAACATAAAGAAAATAGCGCCAACAACTTTGAACACTAATGTTGTGCAGTGATGAATGTGTTTAAATTGTATCGATTTTCAATGTACAAATATGTGTTTTTTTGTTTCACAATGTACTCAGAAGTTCCCATGAGTAAAAAAGAGAAGGATGTATAGTTTTTCAAGTGTTTTCATTATTTTCTGCATAGCATTTTAAAATCAATTAGCAGTTATTTTTAAACAGAAATTAATTAATTTTGAACCATTGGATGCCTAAAATAGAAGAAACTAATGAATGAAGCTCCTCAAACACAGTAAGCGCTGTACACAAAATGAATAATTGTAAAGTGATTTGTTGTTAACGGGTTTAATCCACTTGATTTGAGGATACACTTTGTTAACCTTGTAAAAAAGCATTACATTCATGAGGCTGGATCTCCTTAGGAGTAGGAGGAGTAAAAAGGAGGTAAAAGGTGTCGATATGTTTTCCTTTGAACATGACTGGATGAGTAATGATACCCCGGTGGCACATGGGCAGTCTTGCAGCTGTGACTCAGTTCAACATAAGTCTGAGCAGACTGCGCTCACAGGCCCTCAGAACTCCTTCCCATCGGCAGCTCCATTCACTGCCTTTAGTGCAGCTTTGATGTGATGTGTCCAGATGATTTCCCCTCTTGGCTAGGTGAGGAATGTCTGACTGACTGTGATGCAGTGACCTCTTTAAAGGTTTTTTCACTGCTGATTTCCCTTTTTAGGCCACTTTTGAAAACATTCTTCTTCCGTCTTTATACTTTCATTGGTATAGATATTGAGACAAAAGGGGTCAAATACTGCTATAATGCACTTTCAGCATCAGCCATGACTTTATATTGAAACAAAACATTTTTTACAAACACTATGAATATGTGGAAGCTACTGCTACAGTGTTAACTTCCCATTTTATATGCTAGTTATTAACATTATCAGTGCATTGTATTCAGCTTTCTCCGCTGTAGCACTCTTGTAAACTCAAATGCATCCTGGTGATATCAGTATGGTTTGTGGGTGGCTGTAAAGTAAACTGATGACACATGCTACATTATAGTTTCACAGCTAAATTATGCTTTGGTATCCACAATTCAATTAAAACCCTCTCAGCCAGGAATTCATTTAAGCTTCAGATGTTTCAGAAGGTTTTGTAAATGTTTTCAGCCTATGGTATTATTATAGAGTCCCAGAATTACAATATATTATGTGCGAGAGAACTTCCTATTGGTTGATTCAGTAATTAGGTTACCACGCTAAAACCTTGATTTATCAGCTGTTAAGCTAACCACAATTTATTAGCTGTGTCATGAGATACAATATGTTACAGTTAATACAATTAGTTAAGGAAGTAAATGTAAAGTAACTAAGTATGAATAAAAAGTTGTATTAATTAATAATTTGTAATGGAAATTATTGAATGTGTGATTATGGATGATACAAAACAGTCTGTTTTCTGTACAGTGCTTGGGCTTATGTATGACAACGCATTGGTAATTCTTTATAATAAGGGTGCAAATCTTAAAGTAATGAAGGATGTATTATGAATTAATGTCGTTCACCATTGACAACCCATCACTGGACCATGACAAAGTAGTTGCCGATTCATTTTCTGTGTGTAAACTAATTATCGATTAATAGTATGTCATACAGCATGTTTTCCTCAGCAGACTCATAGTGTGACGTTTTTGTGTTCTCACAGACTCTTCAGTGTTGTCTTGGAGCTTTTGACCAAAGAAGACAAGGTAGAAGTCGAATTAGAAGGAGAAATTAACCATCCGTCAGGGCATGGTCACGCAGGAAAACCTGGAGGTGGATTCGATGTTAAAGCCCTTCGAGCCTTTCGTGTGCTGCGACCCCTGCGGCTGGTCTCAGGAGTTCCCAGTGAGTACTGAGCTGAACCCACACACAGACAACTCTTACCCAACACATACAGTTTACCACCTATTTTCTGTTCATATTGTTTAATGATCCTAGCCATTGATAGATAGTCCTTTTTTTTTAATAGTGAGTTTAAGGTTTATATATTATTAGTCCGGATGGAGATGGTTTTGAATGCAGGGCGTTTTCTTTGGGTGGAGTATTTCATCGTAATGTGCCATTAGTACTTTTACTCAAGTAACAGATCTGAATACTTTTCCACCACTGCATATTTAATGGTGAATGTTGTGTACAAAATGTAGATTTCATATTTTGAAATGTAAACCATCATGATTGTATTTGCAGTAATCGCAGGGATAGAGAGTGGTAGAAAGTAGAAGCAGCTGGATTGTATTACTGTGCAAAGTGCAGCCGAGCTCCATATAAAATGTCTCTTTTTCTGCCTTGCTTAGGTTTACAGGTGGTATTGAACTCCATCATTAAAGCCATGGTCCCTCTGCTCCACATTGCCCTCCTGGTCTTGTTTGTCATCATCATCTATGCTATTATCGGCCTGGAGCTTTTCATCGGTAAAATGCACGCAACCTGCTTTATTCCTGGCGTGGGTAAGCCCTCTTGATGAGTACACCTTCTACTTTACACATCTCATATATATCTGCTAATTTTACAGTCTTGCTAGAAAGTTGTTTGATTACTCCAAATACTGTGTGAGACCCCTGTTTAAAATAATCAAATATTTAAAAAACAGTAATTCCCCACAATTCTGATGATGCTCTCGTTCTATAGACACGATAGCAGAAGAGGAACCAGCTCCATGTGCGATCTCAGGGCACGGGCGCCAATGCCCCATCAACGGCAGCGTGTGCAGGGAAGGCTGGCACGGTCCAAACGGAGGCATCACCAACTTTGACAACTTCCTGTTTGCCATGCTCACCGTGTTTCAGTGCATCACCATGGAGGGCTGGACGGACGTGCTGTACTGGGTGAGTCTCTGCCTTCCCAGTCCAATATCATGTGACTGCCAGCCGGCTTCAGATCACATCAAACCAACATGTGACTGACATTGTGATGGTGACGCTGCTGAAAACGTCTTGAGGCAGCTCTTATCACTCTGATATGATTGATTGAATAAAAGATTGAATGCATTCAACAACTCACAACAACAATAACATGCTGTCCTGCTACTTTTAATACTCCTGCATGATCTCTATTCTTCTTCATCTGAAGAAAAAGCTGTTCTATGTTTTCCTTTAACAGTTTGTTTCACTCTTTTCTTCCTCTCTTCCCACTCCTCTCCTTCCTCTGTGCCTATGCTTATTTCTCCAGATGAACGATGCTATGGGCTTAGAGCTTCCATGGGTTTACTTTGTCAGTCTTGTGATCTTCGGCTCCTTTTTCGTTCTTAACCTGGTTTTGGGTGTGTTGAGCGGGTAAGCACTTTCCTCTCTCTGCAAACAGAGACCTTCTGCCTGATGTCAGGCTGGAGGGTCTCTGCTCTTTGTGTTTCTGTCTGTTAACCGCCTACTTTTGGCTCCTGTAGGTCAATGACGCCATCGGCTTCGGAACACCCTGTGTTTATTTTGTTACCCTGATCATACTGGGATCCTTTTTCGTGTTAAACCTTGTGTTAGGTGTGCTAAGTGGGTAAGAGGACATTCGTGCAGTGGTTTTGGAGTGCAGTGTGCAAAGCGTGTGCAGTGTTTTGTTGTGCACTCTGGCACTGCTTACTATTGAGTTTTAGCCTATAAATAAGTAAGGCTGTGCTGCAGAGTCTTGGGATGTAAGGATCCTGACAATCTTTATACACAAATATTAAGATATTATACTCTACTTTATCTATTCTGTGTTAAGACCACAAGATAAATGAATATTCTCTCTCAGGCGTTCTTCTCTGACCTCTGTTGGCATAAAAAGAATTTCCGCGGCAACTGCAAAGTGAGCGTTTCCTCTCCCTCCCCGTCCTCAAACCCACCCATCCTCCTGAGAGAGAAATTAATCTTATTCCTCGCCCTTCACTCCCTCTGCGCTCCTAAGCTCTCTCAAACCCCAGTTTACTTCCCCAGCTCTGTGGAGTGGGGGTGGGGTATTACAGTAGAATTAACTCTGGATGGTTGACCAGCCTGAAAACCCAGATTTCATTTTTTTTTTTAAATCCAACAAGGTTAACAGAATCATCAACACAGACACTTGCAGTCTCTTTCTTTAGATTGGCATAATTTATTTTTCAGCTTCCTAAATGCCTTGCTTTTTTGCTTTTTTAATTATCACAGTTTAATACATATTTCTCTCAGTAATGCTATATCCCAACATTCACTGAATATATTTACACACCGTCTTCTGGATCCCCACATATTTTAGTTTCAACGGTCTTTGTTTTATATAATCTTTGAATTCAGATGCTGTGCAAATGTTTTGTGTGTCTTGAAACCATCTGTCCACCTAAATTGCCTTTTCTGTATGATTAAGACGCTCGCCTGAAGAATACACTACTGTACTGTCGGGATCTAAATATAGTGCTGTGTTCGCTTTCAAAGGTGTACAACTCCCTCCAGTGGCTAGGGTTAAAACAAACACACAAGGCATTTAAAAGCTGGGATTTACGTATGTGAATATGTAGATAATATTTATTCAATGTAGTGAAAATATCATAATGCATATTCATTAATTCAGGAAGGAAGACTGTTCCATTGCATGTTGAAAAACATAATTTTTTCCTGTGTGTGTTTTTTGGTCATTCATGCACTCTTTTGTATGTGTTCCTGTTTGGTCTGTGTGTCCCTCTGCGAACCCAGAGAGTTTTCCAAGGAGAGAGAGAAAGCCAAAGCCCGGGGAGACTTCCAGAAGCTACGGGAGAAGCAGCAGCTGGAGGAGGATCTGAAGGGTTACTTGGACTGGATCACTCAGGCCGAGGACATCGACCCGGACAACGAGGATGAGGCTGATGAGACCAAGCGCAACCGTAAGCACCTTCTCCCATTCCTCACAGAAAACGCTGTGGTTGCATCTCAAGAGCCCTTCAATACTACAAACTGATCGAGTCTGTGAGAAAATCTATCCCGGAGTTATTGGTAGCTTGAGTGGGTTGTGAATTATTATTATTTAGAGTATTTATATATAATAATGAAATGCATCAGTTTGTACCCTAGAAATCTTTAATGTGTCATAGTTGGAGTTTTATTTTTAAAAAGTTAATTAGGTTGAGATAATGTTTAGATTTTTTAAGATAAATATGTATCCCTTTATACTGTTTAAAACCAAACCAATGCATGCATGCCTGTGTCTATTTAGTGTTAGAAAACTCTATTCTTCTTATTGCTTTAGATAACTGGTCAATCATGAGTGTATGACATATCTAGCACAGAAACAGACATATCTACTGTAGCACAGAAATAGCAGATATTATTAGTAAACGAACCTACAATCGAAATCATTTGCTCGTATTTTAGCCCTACAATGTTGCTCCTCTTTTAACAATCATGTAAGAAGAAATCCAACAGAGAGGACATCATTTCAACGTTCTCCACTGACAGACGAAAGCAAAACAATCCGTTTTGAAAGTCTTGCAGATTTGATGTTGGTCTGATTACGTTTTATCGGAAAGTCATCATGAGAATTGTAGGAAATTACTAAGTGAAGCAGAAATAGGTGAAGCCTGCTGATCGATCAAAGCTGCAGGTAAAAGGTCAGCTAATGTTACACACTTTATAATCTAATGATTTATTTACAATTCATGATGGAATTTCCCATAATGATGAACAATATTTCAGCTATACTCAGTGAGACTTTCCTGACTATGATCAAAGAACACATACATTTTTATACCAACATAGATGCATGAGGTGTTTGAAGCAGAGCGGTACAGACTGTTCTTATCTTCATGCTCGATGGCAGTCACTGATAGAAGTGGAGCACACTGCGACTACCCTTACAGTTTATCTGAGAAGAAGAACAAATATGTTACTTGAGCAGTAGAGAAACTCTTAATCCAAATCCTCTTTATATAAGCAGCACATGATGCAGAACTTCAACATTATGCACCTTTAGTTTGAGTTGTACAATCTTTATTTTTTTACATTCTGTCTTCTCATTACGATCTCCCCCCTCATTTTTTAATGCACTCTGTCCATTTACTGTCGCCTCTCCCACCTGTCTTTTCCTCTAGTCATACTTGACATATAGAGTTAAAGTTTAGGCTCCCTAATCCGCGGAGGTTCTGTGTGACGGGGAGGCAGGTCCACACACCCATCCCGGCTTTTGGTGTCTGACGACGATACATGACGATCCCCGGCTAACACGTTGCCATGCAAATGCTTTACTTAGCACTGTGACATGTTAGCGCAGGGCCTCGTCACCTGCAGGCGCCTTCAGTGACTAACGGCTCTCTGTGTTGTTCTTCTACCCTCCTCAGTGTCCCCAGCCCCCGTGGCTCCTGCTGCTCTTGTCATTGTCAGATATTGATATTTTGAATACTGTTGTTGTCCTGTGGTGCTTGTCTGCTCTGACCCATTTTGATAGCAGCCCATTCTCGCCCCCCATGTCCCTCTGCTGTGCCGTTGTGTCTGAATGCATGGGCTTGCATGCATTACACATGAAGGGGTGACTCTGGCTGACCTTACTGAGAAGAAGAAAGGAAGGTTTGGGTGGTTCAGCCAGTCGTCCGACACTCATGGTAAATCCTGTGGTTTCCCTCCAGTGTTCTCTTGCTTTTGTGTATGTGTGTGTATGTGAGTGTTTGATGCTCAAATGAATCTGCTACGGGAAAATGTGTCAATTTGACCAGAATCAGATCAGACTGTCTTCAGAATTTATTTTCTATTTATAATAATGTTTGGATAGATTGTTTGCCTTTTTATAAAAAACAGAACTTGCCTTGATTAACTCATAGTGCAACCGGACAGACAGGAAAACCATTAACACAAAAATATAACTAATAAAAACTTCATATTAGAACATATTAAACAAAAAAACACCATAAACTAAAAGTGCCAGAGGATCACTGTTGCTGCTGCTGCTTCAAAAAACAAACATAATACTTTACAAGTGATTATTAACATATCATTTAGCTGACGCTTTCATCCAAAGCGACTTACAATCTATCATTGAAGAATCATTGATCTGTTATCTACAAACACTCCACATAATTGGTAAATACAAATCTTTAAAAAACAAATGAATCAGAAGTGTAAGCAACAGTGGCATAAAAGATCCCAGTTGGAGCATCCAGAGTGTGTGTTGGTGTGCGTGTGTGTGTGTTGCTGTGCATCACTTTGTGCTTTACTATTCTGTCAAACCTGTTGTGTCCGAGCATCACAGCCTCTTCCAGTTTGTGTTCTCTCCTTTTTTCCTCACTGTTTTTTCCTTTTTTAAAGGTCTTCTGTTTCCAAACATTTTTTTATGTTTTACTATTAAATTAGTCTCATATGGAATAAAATTGCGGCTGCGTTGGATAGCAGGCACGCCCCGTTTCCTTTCCATGTCCCATTTAAAAAGCAGGGGCTCAGTATGAATATAGGAAACAGGGCTAAACCCAGATCACTACTCCAGCAGTCAGCACTATTTTCAGAGCTGTCCGACCGCTCAGGAATCAAAGCCAACACGTCTACATAAGCTAAGCAGCGGCACACACCACGCTCCCTCACACGAGTTAAAGCACTGAGACGTTTCGCACAGTTAATCATCTGTCTGCGCAGAAAGTCTTTCCGCAGCGCTGGCAGTACTTTGAGTGTAGCATTTCAGAGACAGCTTTAAGAGCTCTGTCCTCCTCGGCCGGCTCCCCTCTTCCCTCTGCTCCCTCATTGTCTGCATCAGTCAGCCCTCATAGAGCAGCTGTCCTCTCGCCTGTCCCATGTCAGCTCCCTTTCAGCACTTGGTAAATGATACTAATGATGACAGTGATGCACAGTCACAGTGCTCAGCTCCTTCCTCTCTATGAGGTCAAAAGTTTTGTAGCTGTAACGTGGTTTAGCAATGAAAAACAATCATTATGTTGCTTATTTTTTTAAATCAGTATCAAATCATTGTGACGCACATAGGCTTGGGAGTATGATCCTTTTTTTAAAATCTCTGCTCATTAGTCAAATGTGTTCCTTCAGTGCCTCTTTTCACTTCCTTTTTGAAGAACTTCCTGTCAGAATAACGTGATGTGAGAAAGGCAGTCTCCGATTTATTTCTTTTCACACTTCTTGCCCCTGGGAGGCACTGAATCTGAAGAATGTGGTGCCACAGTGAAGCGAGTATTATTTTGTAATTATGTGCTTTATTTGCTGCTGCAGCGAGCGTTCCAGCGAGCGAAACAGAATCTGTGAACACAGAGAACCAAAATGGGGAGGATGAAAAGACACCATGCTGCGGACCTCTGTGGTGAGAACAACAAACAACAACACTTTTTTTACGTCAAATGAAGATACAACAGATAGCTGCTTGGAGCGTTGCTACAGTCTAAAAAAAACCTCTGCTTTTCAGGTTACAGGACAAACAGCCACAATAAAAACTTGCATGTATATTGACTTCCTACTCTATAATTCTGTTGACTTTTGCAGTTGGACATCTTCTATGCCTAACAAACCTCTGCTACAACCTTCCTTTGTAAACTTTGACGTTCTTCTTTCTTTCAGTCAAAAAATTTCAAAGTCAAAGTTCAGGTCAGTATCTTTGTGAGTCTTTGTCTCTGCATGGTGCATACAGCTTTTGCTATAGGGGTTCATGCCCAGCATTATATTATACAGATTTTTATTTTTAAATGCTTGGCTTTCATTTTACTGTATTTTAATGAGTCTTTACTGAGGATGATAAATCAACAGCTTTTAGAAATTCAGCATGTGCCTTAAGGTATTTTTAGAGAACAGTCTTACGCAGTATTTTTCTCCTCATTTACTGGAACGTGTGACTTGCAAAAAAGTATTGATGCAGTTCCCCCGTGGCTCTTCTCCCTCACTCCTTTGCATTCTTCTTATTATTGGATTCAGACTGTAGTGATTTTGTTAGGAAACACTAAGGTGATGTATTTATTCTATTGTTTGGACACTGTAATATTTGTGACCAAATCATGTGTACTTCTTAATCAATGAATTAGCAAAGCGTGACACATGTAGTGTTTTTCTTTGCACTAACGTTGCTTTCTCCTCCTGCAGTCGGCGCTGGCGTCGCTGGAACAGGTTCTGCCGCAGGAAGTGCCGGTTGGCCGTCAAATCGGTGCCTTTCTATTGGCTGGTCATCATCCTGGTGTTCCTCAACACACTCACCATATCATCAGAGCATTACAACCAGCCTATGTGGCTGACACAAGTGCAGGGTATGAATTATTATAATTATTGTATTATTATTATTATTATAATTATCTATTGATTTTACAAATCAATAAAGCTAGGTGGAAACCTAGGGTAGGAGAACATACATCTTATGGGATTTCTAAATATTGTATGTTGTGATACACATTTTTCCAATTGTCTTATTAGGAATGTATAATAAAAATAAAATGTTATTGAACACTTTATGCATTTCAGTTTTATTAATATAACATTTATTTCAATGCAGTTTTTTTTTTTTTTAACACCATCGACCATTTTGTGCATTATTTTTAGCAACATTTCTACTGTCCTTTAGTGTCATCCTAAACCCCTTATATATCGCTCCAATTTATTTGTTTAATGTTATCTCTTTTTCTCTGGGTTTCAGATGTAGCCAACAAGGTGCTGCTAGCCCTGTTCACATGTGAAATGTTGACGAAGATGTACAGTCTTGGGCTACAGTGCTACTTTGTGTCCTTGTTCAACCGCTTTGACTGCTTCGTGGTGTGTGGAGGAATCACTGAAACCATCCTGGTGGAGCTGGCAATCATGTCTCCTCTCGGTATCTCTGTGTTCCGCTGCGTCCGCCTGCTGAGAATCTTCAAGGTCACACGGTAAGATTGTTACCGTGTGTGTGTGTGTGTGTGTGTGTGTGTGTGTGTGTGTGTGTGTGTGTGTGTGTGTGTGTGTGTGTGTGTGTGTGTGTGTGTGTGTGTGTGTGTGTGTGTGTGTGTGTGTGTGTGTGTGTGTTCAGTTAATCACCTGTCTCTCTCTTTCTCTCTCCTCTACTTCAGTCACTGGCAGTCTCTAAGTAACTTGGTGGCGTCTCTGCTCAACTCCATGAAGTCCATTGCTTCCCTGCTGCTGCTGCTCTTCCTCTTCATCATCATCTTCTCGCTGCTAGGCATGCAGGTCTTTGGTGGAAAGTTCAACTTTGATGAGACCCAGACCAAGAGGAGTACATTTGACAACTTTCCCCAAGCCCTCCTCACAGTGTTTCAGGTATATACTGTTCAGATTAGGACAACACAGTAGGAAAAGCAAACAATCAGTATTTGCCCATTGGTGCATCCTATGGAAAATACATTTCAAATACAGATAAAAAGGATAAATGCTGTTGTGTGATTCAGATTTAGAAATAATCCTGGTAAGAGGTTTTACAGACTGCTGAAGGGAGAAGAGAAACAGAGCCAGAGCAATGAATTAATATGGCTGATATACAGAGATGGGGTCGTTACTAAAAAAAAGTAACATATTACTTTTTTTTTAAAAAGTAATATATTACACTACTTCGTTACTCTCTACATAAAGTAACTCGTTACTTTACTCGTTACTTTACTCGTTACTTTACTCGTTACTTTACTCGCAGGGCCGGCCCGACCCTCCCTACAGGCAGATCACGCAGACTGCGGCGCACCTACAGTGTGCGCGCCACAGTTTTGCCTCTGCGAGACTCCACTTGCCCCCCAATTACTATTGCTTTAAGGAAGACATAACACAAGTCGAGCGGCCCCGTTGAGGGAGTTTACAGATGAAAAGACTCATCCATGTTTATGCAGCACTGCACGTGGAGATGTGGTCTCGCAAATCGCGCAGATTACATAGGCCTACATGTATATAAACCTGCGGCGGAAACCCCTCTTGTCTGTCAGTGAGTGTGATTATTTTATAAAAGTAACGAAGTAACGCGTGTCGGGGCAATGTTAGTAACTGTAGTGTGATTACTGAATTATAAAAGTAACGCGTTACACTACTCCGTTACCGACAAAAGTAATATTATTACACCCTGCTGATATATAACCCAGTATTGGCTCACTGCAGAGAGTAGTAGTAAAGAAATGCCAGGCAAGGTTTGATGTAATTTAAAGAAGAGTCACTATCACATAGTTTGTCATAGTCCATCAAACTGAACTGCCAAACGTACTGCTTAGTATATAGTCAGTATTTTGGTTGGTGTTTAAAGGTAAATGAATGGACAAATGCAAAACGTGTGCCAAACATTGTCTCTAGATACATCTCAATTCTAATCAACCTTTATCTGTTAGTCCCAAATATTATTTTTAATTACTAGAACAATGCACTCTCTAAGTATCAATCAAATACATTGAGTATATTTGGCCATGTTAAAGGTCACCTATTATGCAAAATCCACTTTTTCACGTCTGTTATACATAAACATGTGTCCCCTCTGTGGAAAGAGATTCTGAAACTTTCAGGAGAAAAGATTCGCTCACTTTTTCTCCTGATCCATTTATATAAAAACCTGTCTGAAAATGAGCTGATCAGATTTTGGCCACTTTATGATGTCATAACGATGTGTTGGCTTGTGTAACCATTAGCCAAAACCAACCAAGGTAACCCCCCCCCCCACCTTATCACCTGAATCTCCTCCTAGAGCACCATTTATTTTTAACCAAATATCTCTCAGAGGGGCGTGTGGAGTAGCTCCTTATTTTCATCTAAACTAACAGACAGAGAATCAGCACTTTTGAAACAGGGCAGAAACAGAGGGGATTATGGGTAATGCTGCAATGATCTGTTTGGTATTTCAGCCAAACACTTCAGAGACATGTTTGTATATATCTGAGACCTATAATAAAGTAATGAAAAACGGTATAATAGGGGACCTTTAAAGCGGCTCTAATGGGTTTATTAAAGCCTCAAAGCAAGGATTGGAAGGTGGCGCGTGACAATGAACTCTATACATGTGAGAAAACTGCTGTTGATTATTCTCCCACAAAATTAATATTCTGATACATTTTAGATCCTGACCGGAGAAGACTGGAACGCTGTGATGTACGATGGCATCATGGCGTACGGAGGCCCTTCCTCTTCTGGGATGATTGTGTGCTTTTACTTCATCATCCTCTTCATCTGCGGAAACTGTATCCTCCGCCATGCGCAAAACTGCTGAAACTGAGAGAACCTGAGTTCACCTACATTCATCTTTTTATTAATGGTGTTTTTATAGAGAGCGTTGTCCTTTACTGAACACTTTGCTCAGATATCCTGCTGAACGTCTTCTTGGCTATCGCTGTGGACAACTTGGCAGACGCAGAGTCTCTCAACACAGACGAACCCAAGAAAGGGTGACAGCTGATCTCCTACCATGTCATTCTGTGGCAAACATGCCCAGATGTATATACTCAAACTCCTCTCCATCGTTTATAACAATATCTATATTCATTACAGGGACAAAAAGGAGGACGAAAAAGAGGAAAAGGTATTTACTTTCTGAATGAAACAATACCCTATCTTTACATTTTGAGGAGTTAAACACACTTTAAACCGCTCTGCTTGTCCGTCAGGAGGAAGAGGAGGAGATTGAGGACACTGCAGCGGAGGAGGAGGATCCAGAAGTTCCATCGGGGCCTCGGCCGGTCATCTCTGAACTGGTAAAGAAGGAGAAGATCACCCCTATCCCAGAGGGAAGTGCCTTCTTCATCTTCAGCACCACCAACCCGTATGAAGCACACAGTGACACACACGGACACATACACACGGTCAGACCTCGGATCACACTGATGTCTCGGGCTGTGCTCTATTTTCTTTCTTCTTTAGGTTTCGGGTGTTTTGCCACAAACTCATCAACCACCACATATTCACCAACCTTATCCTGGTGTTCATCATGCTCAGCTCCGTCTCTCTTGCTGCTGAGGATCCCATCCGAAACTTCTCAACTCGCAATAATGTAAGTCTACGAACCTTCACAAGAAGTGTATTTACTGGCTCTAGGAAACTGTGTAGCGAAGATAAGGGACTGAAGTAAAATAAACAATATGACACTTTTCTAGGTTTAATATTAGTTAGCATTTTTTTTTTAAATGCAGTGGTGTTATAATTTGTTAACCACACTGGTGGTTTTGCATAATTTAGCCCAATTATAACATTACATAACTGCTGAACCTTTTATAAAGCATTTCCCCCCTGAGGTTATAAAGTGATTTATTTCTTTTGAGGCAGCATCTTGAAAACAGCTTTGTCTTTGGAGGATTTAAGTGTGTTTTAATATATTGTTAGAGAGATGTTATCAGAAAAACATATATACTTGTGTCCACTGTTGCTGTTCTTCTTATTATTATGTTCTCCACGAGGGCCAACAGAAGCAGAGATAAAGGGAAAACAGGTTTTTGCTTCTATGTCATCCATCATGTCCTTGATAATACATTTAAAAAATATGGCTTGCAGTTTAGAATCCAAAACAATACATACAGACTAATTACCAGAACAAAGGCTGTTCCTGTCAAGACGCCGGGATAAATGCTTGAAATTACACATTGTCCAAATTGAATGGTGAGATCTGCAACCCGCTCAAGCTGCTTTGTTCCGACATTCATGATTTAGCAGTTTATGTACTCAGCAGCAAGCTTTTTTTAAATGTTGTTTGTCTCCTGGAATTGTTTTAACAGCAACAATGAATGTAATATGGCTCACAAATCACAGCGTGTCCTTGAATGCACCGTAAAGGAGAGCTTTTAAAGAGTTGCTTGTGAGGACACAGCTAGAACAAAACAAAAGGCGATGAATATTTTAAAGTGAGATGCTTTATGTCAAGCTAGTGTTGCGTTTCAGAATGTAAATGAAGCCACAATCCCATCAGGAAGTTTTTCGTTTATGGTTGACAATAATGTAAAGCATATTAACTTTTATTTGTATGAGCTCAAAGAAGCAAAACACCGGTACAGGAAGCAAACAATCAACCAGAGAGCTTTATGTTTTATTTGCAGTGCATTGTTATAATTTCTACTGCACTATTCTCAATAATATTGGTTATTGTGTCGTTTTTTTGGTCTTTTTTTATGCTTGATAATGATATAATCTGCATAAGATGCAGGGGTAAAATCACCTTGAACTAATTAGAGTTTTGTGTTGAATCCTAACAACTTCTTTCCAGAAAATACTTCAGATGTACTTTATCTCATTCATCTTTAAATATGATGTATGAAGCTGCACGATGAACTGTCTTTGTTAAACATGTACGTTGCTTTTTGCAGATACTTGGTTACTTTGACTATGCTTTCACGGCTATCTTTACTGTTGAGATCGTATTGAAGGTAAATGCCATGTCCCCTGTCCTTGCTGTGCCTAACTGTACCCCAATAACACTCCAAACGTTTCGTTGCCTTCCAGGTCCTAGGCTATGCAGATTATGTCTTCACTAGTATGTTTACATTTGAGATCGTATTGAAGGTAACCCCTTAAATGACAACGAGAGCCTTGCTGCATTCTCTCCTTGTGTGTCACCTGCCACTCAGTACAACCTGGCTTGTTTGTTTCCTTTCTCTTATTTCCTTTTTTCTTCATGGCACCTCTTTTAGCAAATATTGGAGTTTTAACTTTGCACACACTTACACAAACAGATTTCTTCAAAAATACACTAATCAAAGAACTCAAGTTGGGGGAAGGAAACATCTACATTACATTACATAATCACATGGGTGTCACGTCATCCGGGCAGTCATCGCTGAAATGATTTTGATGATGGAGATATGTAAAAAACATGATGCAACCCTTTTGTGCAACACATTTTAATGGGCTGTTCAGACATCTTTAAGGCATTGTCTGAAGTTGAGTTCGAGGTCATCTTCAGGGAGGTGTTTGAAATCAACTCCAGTCAAAGCTGACTCCATGCCTCTCGTACTGACTGCTCTTCAGATTACTCATAAAAGAGGGGGCAAAACCAACCATGTTCCTGCCGAGCATGGTTCAGTCTGCTTTCCCTGACTGAGTGCATAGAAATGTGGAGTTGCGTCTGCAGCCGCTTTGGCAAAAAACCTGCCAAGTTCATCTCTTACTCCAAAAGCTCCTGGTTAGCGCTCTCTTCTCTCCGGCTCTCTGCAAGGCTCCACATTTACATGCACTTGAAAATTAATCCTTTACTTTTATTATTTGAAAGAAGAGTTATTTTGGCTGTTTTTTCTTCTCTGCCTGCTGAACTCTGAAGTTTTAATTGGGAGCTGCTTCCCCTTATTCTGAACTATTAAAGAACATAACGGAATGTGCTTTAAGATAACGGTCCACATGAATGTGACAGTAAGGCCATTTCTACTTTCCGATCACTATAACTAGAGTTCTCGCAGGTAGTAACGATCCCTGACATCATGGCAACAAAATGCATGTTTGATTGCCTCATCCCATAGTTGATTGTGAAATGAATGACTTACTACTACATTCATGTAGTTAAGGGCTGTGGGGGTGGCGACGGTAGATATAGCCTCCTGTTTCACTGCTCTGAGTTGCCCCCCCGAATCAGAGTGATTTCAAGAGTGTGGAGACGTGTGTGCGTGTGTAAGATAGAGTGATGTATGTTAGCATATGTTTTTCTACCTATTTAACATGTTAATACAGTACAATATGTGTGTCTGCATATTCTGCAGTGTGACTTTGTGTTGTGGTGTGTCTTGTATGTGTTGGATGAAATATGTGTGTTTTTTCTTTGCCATTTGCTCCTCTAACTTCCTCTGTCGTCTCCTCAGATGACAACATATGGAGCCTTTCTCCATAAAGGGGCATTCTGTAGAAATTACTTCAACCTCCTCGACCTGTTGGTGGTGGGGGTTTCCCTTGTCTCCTTTGGCATTCAGTGAGTACAATTAAACTAGGAAACAACCGCCCTCTGATTGGAGCCCTGTTTAATGAAATAGTTCCAGCAACAATTGAAAAATCCCCTTTTCAATTGTTGCTGGCACTACTGGATTTACATTCATGTTTGCATTTCCCTGCGCTTCTTCAAAAAACTAAAAATTGGCAAATTAGCCAGACATCACACCATTAACTTCCATGTTCAGGTCCTCTGCCATCTCAGTGGTGAAGATTCTTAGGGTCCTTCGTGTTCTTCGACCCCTGAGGGCCATCAATCGGGCCAAAGGCCTAAAGGTGAGGTCTCATCCCGAAGTCTCCTACATTATTTTCCACAATAATAACACAGTCAGGGTGGATTCCGCAACATCTTTTGTTTCTGTCTTACAGCACGTGGTGCAGTGTGTGTTTGTGGCCATCAGAACTATCGGAAACATCATGATCGTCACCACTCTGCTCCAGTTCATGTTCGCCTGTATAGGGGTGCAGCTATTTAAGGTCAGCAGCAAATTCACATCATACACGTAGCAATAGATAGTGGTTAACACTTTATGTTATAAGCATTTCATTTCACGTTTTCCTCCACAGGGAAAGTTCTACCGCTGCACGGATGAAGGAAAGTCCAACTCAGAAGAGTGCAAGTTAGTTTTCTTCTGTGTTTCTTCACAGCTGATTACCTGCAAATGTGATCCTAGTTTCAGTCTTAACCCCTACCTAACATGTTATTTCCTCTCAGGGGCACGTACATCCTGTATAAGGATGGAGATGTGAACCAGCCGTCCATCCACAGACGAATGTGGCACAACAGCGAATTCAACTTTGATAACGTCCTCATGGCTATGATGGCTCTGTTCACTGTGTCCACCTTTGAAGGCTGGCCTTCGTAAGATTCAAATATTTGAATCCCATTGTTAGAGCTTTGAAACAATAGAAGTCCGATACAGTGTTATTACTAAAATAATAGTTTTGGCTGTGAGTTTTGATCTCTCTGTTGTCCTCTCTTCTCAGTTTGCTCTACAAGGCAATCGACTCCAACAGGGAGAACCTGGGACCCATTTACAACTACCGCGTGGAGATTTCCATCTTCTTCATTATCTACATCATCATCATTGCTTTCTTCATGATGAACATCTTTGTAGGTTTTGTGATCGTCACATTTCAGGAACAAGGAGAGAAAGAGTACAAAAACTGTGAACTCGATAAAAATCAGGTCAGTCATGGGGTTCACGAAATGTGGGAAATTGAAAGCAGTGTGTTTGTGTGTGTTCAAATATACTGGTTTCAAGTTATTCAATAGAAAATAAAATAGGCCGCAGTAAGTCTCTTAAGTTAGAAAGTCGAGGTTGGACTGAGATGTAAGAAGTGTGTCAATAAATGAGCACTGAAACCGTCTTTGTGTGTTTCCGTGCAGCGTCAGTGTGTGGAGTACGCTCTGAAGGCCCGTCCACTGAGGAGGTACATCCCTAAAAACCCGTACCAGTACAAGTTCTGGTACGTGGTGAACTCCACCGGGTTTGAGTACATCATGTTTGTGCTCATTATGCTCAACACGCTCTGCCTGGCTGTACAGGTAAGAAGTCATCAGTTAACATACGTGTCATTATTGTGATTGATATGTTTAATATAAAACAAAAATTCTTATGTAAGTTTTACAACATCCTCTAATATATGTATTTAAACATGTCTACATCTCGTAAAGATTTCATCAGAATGTATCACACACTGATGGCAGATATTTAGCAAAGATAGTTTCACCGGTATGGAGGAAAATAAAAATATATTTTTATATTAATATCTTAACTTCACCAAGCTTTTTGCTCTAACTGACTTTGATGTACTAACTGCCTTTGTTACTTTAGCAATTTATTTTCCTGGTGCTAGCTAAACAATTTTATAATGTTTCATTTTGGCTCCCTCCAGTGGTTTTTATCTGAAATAAATACTGTGGTAGACATCAATGCAGGATGCAGGGAAAAGAGACAAATGGACTAAAAGCAACACACATTTCCCCTCTGACTGTCTTACTCTCGTCTTATAAAGCTTAAACTTTCAACCATACTGTAATTTAATACATATTTGACATCTACTGGCTTTAATGGAAGTCTTCTTAAAGCTATTTGTTCTTATTGTACAATTTGTTTGTTTGTTTTTTTATAATTTTGACCAGGTTTTTTGTTTAGTGTAAAATTAATAAACTGCACATCAGAATACAAGCTTCTCCCTTTTTTATTTTCCTTTCCCGTGCCTTTCATCTCCTCTCTGCAGCACTACGGCCAGTCAGCGCTCTTTAACTACGTAATGGACATTCTCAATATGGTCTTCACTGCTGTCTTCACTGTGGAAATGGTTCTCAAACTCATCGCTTTCAAGCCCAGGGTGAGTCCCCCGCAAATGTCTTCCCAGACAAGCGCTTCCATCTAACTTTCAGTAAAAGATCAAATGACAAACTATTACCTTTATGTGTAAGAGTGGAGCAGGGTGCGTCAGTAATCTTTTTTTTTCACTTTACCCTCGACTGCCTGGCCAACAGCTCTGTGTTGCGAAGAAGGACAGGTTGCTAGTAAGAGACAGTGTGGGGTGCAGTGCGACTTTCTTTTAATTAAATATAAAAGCCAACACTGTTTGTCCAGTTGTTGGCAGCAGTGTTTCTGCATGTGATTTAAGTATCAACATCAATTTGGTGCAGATCAACCACATTCTGCACATCTCCGTGCACTATAATGCAGTGAGCACTTCAGCTGAAGTAGCCAGCAGTGGTTTCTGTGTTTCTGAAATTATTAGGCTGTTTTTATTTCAGTGTAAGAGTAAAGACGTTTTGTTTGTGCTGATCTCACATCCATCTTGCCCACCGCTCGCTCCACCTCACTTAGGGCTATTTTGGGGATGCCTGGAATGTGTTCGACGCCATGGTTGTGATGGGCAGCATAGTAGACATTGTGCTCAGTGAGATTGATGTAAGTAAAGCTGCAACGAGCCCCGCTGCCCTCCGACCTCTCTCTGTTTCGGGCCCCCTCGGCCCACACTGTGGATTGCCATGGCAGGACTCTAACTTCTGGCTTTTTATCTGATAAATCTTAACACTTTTTCTCCTTTTTTCTCTCTTTTTGTCCTCTCCTGACCCTGCCATTTCAATGATCTGATCTTCTGATCATCTCTCCTTCTCTTCATGGTCTTTTGCTTCCATCTTTTCCCTCACCTCCCTTATATGTACCGTCGTGATTTAACAGCACTATTTCGCTGATGCTTGGAACACATTCGATGCCTTAATTGTTGTCGGTAGTGTCGTCGATATTGCTATCACTGAAGTTAATGTAAGTACTTCTTTATTCTGCTTTTCAAGTTGAACTGAAGCCTTACAGAAAAGCCACATGGCATTTATAAGATGTTTTCTCAACCTCTAGTGCAGCGGTTCCCAGCCTCTTTGTCTCCAGGACCGTGAAAGTGAAACTATGTTTTTTCTTCTTCTGGGTTGTCTTTCATTAAAGGCCCTGTCACACTGTCCCGAAATTGACACACGAATATGGAATTGTGAATTTCGCACGAAGATGGCCCCGAACCACACACGAAGGCAACATTTACATTACATTTAAGACATACAACTGCAATGAAAGTACCAAAAACAATTATGTTACAGTACTATGATACTGTACTGATATCTTCAGACTTTGTTCTTTACTTTATCCGTCGTTATATGTAGAAAATATTACGTTTTCTCCGTAATGTTGTTTCCATAACAGCAACAACTTCCTGTCAACTGTCCTTCAAAATAATATATTATATCCTTTTCAGTTTCACAGAACACAAATTGGGTTATTTACATAATATATTTACATGATTTTGTTGTGCAATAAAACAACCCGATGGACACACGATAAAGGAAATGTTCAAATTCGGCTGTGATCGTAGCAACATCGGGCCATTCGTGAGGGCATCTTAACCCATCGTATGACCGCCGGTGGAGTTTCTCAGGCTCCGGCAGCAACTTCGTGAGCAGTGGCAAAATCTTTGGCATGCCAAAAAATTGCCGAAGGACCTTGCGAAGGTTCATTTTCGTGTTGAATTTGTGTGTCAATTTTGCCCTTCGTAAGGCCATCGTGAGGGCATCTTGTTATCATCGGTGCCATCGGGCATTCGCCCCGATCAGAGTGAGGGTGAATGCACCGATGATAACACGAAGATGACACGATTTGACAAGATGCCCTCACGAGTGCCTTACGAAGTTGCCGCTCACGAAGTTGCTGTCGGAGCCTGAGAAACTCCACCGGCGGTCATACGATGGCTTAGATGCCCTCACGAATGGCCCGATGTTGCTACGATCACAGCCGAATTTGAACATTTCCTTTATCGTGTGTCCATCGGGTGTCAATTTCGGGACAGTGTGACAGGGCCTTAAGGGATATTTTCAGTCCTTAAGAAGTAAAACTAGGTAGTATTTCAAAAAGAAGAAAACAACTATTTATTGTCTTTAATCACTTGATGTCCCTTTAGACTTTGGGAAACACTTCTCCAGTGTATTCAGTGTAGCCTTTTTAAATTATGAGCTTCTATATTTATTATGCTACTTTGCATGCTATAACGTAGGCATTTATAGTTTTAAAGCGCCATTGGCTTATTCTGTAAAGCTTCAGTTTGATCTTCATTTATGTCCTATTGTTATTGTTGTTACATTACAGCACAATGAGTCCATCTAATAGTCTGTCGTTGGAATTTACCTTCTGCTAAATGTTTTATTTTCAATCTGTTGCAGTACTGTTTGTTGCAGAAAATATAAAAAAATGTTTGCTGAACATGCTGACTGTTAACCCTTTACACAACAAAAACAGGAGCCGCTCACATTTGTTTGTGATCTGAGGCCTGTACTGTATGTTTGTTTTGAGCAGGATGATTAATGATGACGTTTTCTAATTCTTACTTTTGTCCGTTTTGTTTTCATAGAAACTTGTAGAGGCAAGTATGGCAATGAACAACAACGTCGTGTGTGTGTGACCCGTTGTCTATAACAACTTTATCTCCGGGACCCCTTATAGTGGATTCATTGGTCATCAAATGTTATTGACTCAGAAATAGGTTTTTGTTAGAACAGTATCAAATAGATTTAATTGTAATTACTTTAAGCATATTTCAGTATTAATCACAGTCAGTCTCTTTGAAATTCATGTCAAGGCTCGATAAAAATAAGATAACTACTTATTTACTTAAACCAACTACAAAATACTCAACTCTTTATGGCTCTGCTCTTCACAAAAACACCTAAAACAATGACTTAAGTCTGTAAAGGACTTTGTTGTGTTTAGTTTGAGTTTATTCAAATGGTAAAGAAAGTCAGTTTTGAAGTCAAGGATACAAACAAACCCCAGAAACAGATTAGGACCAGAATCAATAGTTAAGTGATGATGGGGACTCTCTGCTCAACCTGCCCCCCCGCCCCCTCCTGAGTGCCCTGACGTCTGAGCTGCAGTGCTGTTTTTCTGGAGTTATAATTCATGTTTTCTGTGTTTTCTCAGTTTGTTTTCCTAAATGTGTGTCTGCATGAGTGTATAAAAGAGCACTAACTTTGTTTAAAACATATGGCGTGTGCAGGTTTAATTGTTATGCATGTGTGTTTTAACATGTATACAGCCTATACTTTAAGGTGTGCTGTATGTATAAACATGTGTGTTGTGAAGGTTGGGGGCATAATATCAATTTCACAAGGACTTTAATAGTCATTCTTGTGAGGCGCATTTTATCCATCATTTACATTTACTTGTGGTTTGCATTGCATGTGGTTTGTGTCATAAAGCAAACTGGCGGATCAGATATGAAACTCTTTATCAAAACATATCTGAAAGCTTCTCTGTAGTGGCTTTTTGATGTATTAATTGAAGCTGCTTGCTTGCCATTCCAGTCATAGGCTGTGTGATTGTTAAGTTTCTCACTGGACTGCTGTGACCTCTCCAAATGCATGCTGGGAAGTGTTAGCCATTCACCTTGCTCCATTAACATCCTCTCCATGTTCCGCCTCATACAGATGGCGCGCGGCCATTCACTCCCTTCCCCTCCGGTCAGTTTTCACAGAGCCTCTTGAAGTTTGCCCTTTCTCTCTTGCCATACTCCTCGATCTTTCTTTACCCTCCAGACAGAATGGCCCTGAAGCTCCGAGCTTGGAAAAATCCATCCTACACAACATTAAGGAGATTTTTAATATAGAATCAGTGGAGCTCAACTCCTTGAAAAGCTGAGAACTGCGTTAACGTAATATCATCTACTTTCCTTAAGGTTGTGTAGGCCACTGCAACTTCACAGATTTCTTATTCAATGCGATCATATTAGGAAAAACTAATAAGCGTACTGTCATTGATAGAAACAGTTACTTGTAGAGATTAAAACAGACTAGTCTAAATGTACAGTCCACAAATTAAAGTAAAAGTCTCAGCATCTTTTTTATTATACAGTCATCAGGTAAGAATCAGTAAACCTATATTTCTCAGCGGAAAACACTGAATTAGACCTGGTTTTGTACACTTACACTGATGGTGGTTTGATGGAGCTGAGTTTGAGGTTCTTTGATGATCTTGTGTCTGTGTCTCTGTGAGTGATTGTCTCTGTGTTTTGTTCTGTCTTCCTGTAGTGAGCTCTTAAAGCTCAGAGTGGAGCTCATGTGTAGCGCAGGTGTGTAGACTCCAGTCAGGTGCATGAACACTCCTACAGTAACTCTCTACTCTTCACACCTCTCTGCCTCTCCTCTTCATCCAGTATGACTCGCACTGTCTGGTTCTACTCCCTGACCCAGTATTGGTCTCTCTCTCTCTTGGTTTCCTCCTCTCTCTTCTGTTGTTCATTCACCTCTTTCTGCACCGGACTGTGAGAGCGCCCTGCTATGGCAGTTTTGTTGCAGGCCACTACTGATATGCATGAGTTACTGCATTGCTATGACTTTACCAACGGCTCCTCATCCTCAAAATGCCTTGTGTGTGCGTGCAGTGCTTCCCCAGCAGCGCATGCTCCATCAAGGCTGTGGCCAGGATTACCTAAAGAACCTCCTCAAGAAATTTCATTTTATGATTTCTGCTCATTCTGCACCTCATATTGATGGTTTGTGAAGTATCACGCTGAGGTATTTGAACAAAGCCATATCTGTCTGGAGTATCTCTTTGTTTTCATATGACTCTTTTCAGTGCTGAGTTTATTCCATTCTTTTATAAAAAAATCATTGTACAGGTTGAATTTAACTTTCACCTCTGAACGATTTCTTTTTGCATCTTTATATGAACAAATGCTCGCTTAATACTGCCGATATACTGTGATTTATTGTTAATGACATGAATTGCAATAACTCTGTGAGGGTGTGTTGAAAAATACTTGATTGTCAGTCAGTTAACTTCTCATTAACGTTGTCTGGAGAGCGGTGAAGACATTTCAACCATAACATCCATTTAATCCCATCAGTAATGACCAATCAGTTATGACCATTACACCGGGGGAGTGATAAAGTTTTATGTCAGTCTTACATGTTAATAAGTAATGAAGTCATTTCATGTTGTATGTCAGTCTGACTGCGAGTCCTACATAGGAATGTTAAGCTGTAAACCTGTTGTGTGGCAGGCGTTTAAAGTCTTACGATAATGTGTTTATGTCTGTCCTTAAATGAAGTGTACATAGACAGTGATAAATGAATGTCTGTCTTTGTCATAGTGTAACAATAAGACAGTGTTGTCTCGTCAATGAGAGGAGTAGTGACTCTGTTCTGTCTGCGTCTCACGTGCTGCCGTTGTGTGATAAAGTTTCCAATGTGATGTTTATATGTTTGGCCATATTATGTGTGTGAGACCTGCGGGCTCTGTACAAGTCATTAATGCAGGTCTTTGATTTTAAAGCCAACGGAGACACCTGTGGTGGATGAGCAGGGGGTAAGATGCTCCTCTCCCAAACCCCCTCTCCTCCCTTCCCCTCCTCCCTTTCAGGGCCATGTTTAGATCTGCATTTCCTGGTTTGATATGTTTCCATTATACCTCCTATGAACTTTGGCTATGTTCTATTTTATTTACTTTCTCATGGTATGTTCCCATTCTTTGAATGTTCTTTTCTTGCATTTGTTTTGTTTGCATACTGTATATACTTTCTTTTTTTTTAAAGAGATACGCTTTTAATTTTCCTTAATGTTTGGACATATTTCTTAAGATAGTGTGTCACTCAAACGTGACGCTGCGTGTCCTGTTAGGTGGGAGCGGTTTCTGTGCCGCTCCTCACGTTTGTGCTGTTGACACCGCTTCATGGTCTCTGCCACCATACTTGCGTGGGGTGGGGACCCATGGGTGAGCCCTGGGATCAGGTTGACCTCTGAACCTCCTGGCCGACCCGCTCGGGTTGGCCCCACTGTGACTCTGCATGCAGTGACTCTGGACTGAGGGTGCCATGCTTGTATGGCAAGGTTTTCTCCAGCATGCTTGCCTCCTTGCTTCCTTCCCTGTAGGTCTTACAGTGACAAGGTGCCTGACAGTGCTTTAGACGCAGTATTACAGAAACATATCAGCTGGAGCTACACTGCTTCAGACACTCTTGGATTATGATTTTATCAAATATTTGCCAGAATCTGCAGCTTTGTATTTACTGTATATCATTTCTGCTATTTGAATCTTAATAGATGTTGCCACATGAGCAGAAAACAAATTCATGCCCAAATGCAAAATGCATGGGTGTGCTCTAAACAGGCACTTTTGCCCTTAAGACGCAGTGCTTTCTCAGCCCATATGTGTCTGACCGGGGTCTCAGTTCAGACCTTGTCATGCTGTGAAGCACAGCCAGGTGCTCTGTGTTCTCCTCATGCATGGCTCCTCTCCTGTCCTCTGACTCTGTTCTGTTTCTCCACAGAACACGGAGGACAGCGCTCGCATCTCAATCACCTTCTTTCGACTGTTTCGAGTCATGCGACTGGTCAAGCTCCTCAGCAGAGGGGAAGGCATTCGCACCCTCCTTTGGACTTTTATCAAATCCTTCCAGGTGAAGCACAGTGAAACGATTACCTGATCTGCTACCGAGGGAATATTACCATATTAAACCTTTTTCTCTTTTGACCTAAAGGCGCTGCCCTATGTTGCTCTTCTGATAGCCATGCTGTTCTTCATCTACGCTGTCATTGGCATGCAGGTGAGTAACATAGTGTGATAGAAGAGGTTTTTCTGGAGTTGGTAGGGTCATAGGTAATTGTATGTTTGCTATATTTCTGCTTCAGGTGTTTGGAAAGGTTGCCATGGTGGACGGCACACACATCAACAGAAACAACAACTTCCAGACTTTCCCTCAGGCTGTGCTCCTCCTCTTCAGGTGTTTATTTATTTATTTATTTATAGAAGGACCGTGCATACAAAAAAATTAATCTCAGCAAAGAGAAGAGATGCAATATGCCAGATTATAGCTAATAGCTAATTTCCATCTGTGGTCCTCAGACAGGTTCATAACAATCAATAAACAAATAATAACATCTATCAGTCAAACAATTTTCAATTTTGTGAAGGACTTTGGAGTCAGGGGTCACCAGGAAACGGACTCACTGTGTTCTTAGTGTTCTTTTTGGGTCACTTATTTAAGTAATCATTGTGTATCTTTCATGCCTGTCCAGATGTGCCACTGGAGAGGCGTGGCAGGAGATCATGTTGGCCTGTATAGCAGGGAAACTGTGTGACCCAGAGTCCGACTACGGCCCCGGGGAGGAGATGACGTGTGGCAGTGGATTTGCAATCATTTACTTCATCAGCTTCTACATGCTTTGCGCCTTCTTGGTAATCACACACATTTAACAATATTTGGCTAATACTTATTTATTAAGTGCAGTATTTACGGTGTATTATTACCTTCTGCACTGTTTTTCATACCAGTATCACAAGAGGACCGTAAGATTAACGATTTTAAATGTATACATTTGCTACAGTTAAAGAAGGATCGTTAATATAATAGATGAATAGTTCCTTTTCAATTATCATACAAGCACAAAAACAAATCCCCACTCATGCAACAACAATGTATGTCTATTGTTTCATTTAGTTTAAAGGATCTAGTCTCCAAGACTCATAGAAAACTATGTAGCATTCACAATTCACAGCCCTTTCTACAAGAGCTGTTAGATTTTTTTTAAACCTCGATTGCTTAACACTAACAGCCACACAATGCTAAGCAAAATTACGTGAGAGACCATCTTCTTGTGCCCCTCCAGATTATCAACTTGTTTGTAGCCGTCATCATGGACAACTTTGACTATCTGACACGTGATTGGTCCATTCTTGGTCCACACCACCTCGATGAATTCAAAAGAATTTGGTCAGAGTACGACCCCGAGGCCAAGTATGTGCTTTATTACCTAAAGTACATTTATTATATATATATATATATATATATATATATATATATATATATATATATATATATATATATATATATATATATAGTACAGTATTTCGCAGTCATGTTTCTGTGTAGTGATTTGTCCCAGTACAGGTTTTACATCTGATTGTTTTTCTCACAGGGGCAGAATTAAGCATCTGGATGTTGTGACACTTCTTCGTCGCATCCAGCCTCCTCTCGGCTTCGGCAAGCTGTGCCCTCACAGAGTCGCTTGCAAGGTCTCTGCTCCTCCCATATTTTATAATCTTTTTTATAAAACATACACATAAATGCTGATCATTATGCTGGACTGTTCAACCTTGTTTAAAACCTCGATGTGCTCTTCTTTCAGAGGCTGGTAGCTATGAACATGCCTCTAAACAGTGACGGCACGGTCATGTTTAACGCCACTTTGTTTGCACTGGTGCGCACTGCCCTGAAGATCAAAACAGAAGGTATGAGCAAAATATAAAACCCAAAACACTCTCTTAAAACACATACAACACTGCTGATGCTCTGTTACCAGTAATAACATGCTTGTGAGGAGTTAAGATGGCTGTTACTGCTGGTTTCTCAGCGACGCTTGTTTCCCTGTGGTGCAGGTAATCTAGAGCAGTCCAACGAAGAGCTGCGAGCTGTCATCAAGAAAATCTGGAAGAGAACCAGCATGAAGCTCCTGGATCAAGTTGTGCCCCCTGCTGGTGGTTAGTGAAATCACACACACACCTCCTGGTCCTTTTGTTATAGTTTGACACACAAACCAAGCTAAAGCAGCTCACACACACACACACACACACACACACACACACACACACACACACACACACACACACACACAGACACACACACACACTAACCGTACGCTGTTGCATTAAATTACAGGAATCTCCAAACTACTCTTTCATAACTATATCCTCAAATAAAAACGTGCTCACACATATTAACTCTCACACACAAGTAAAGCTGTATTGTGCTGTTTCTGCTCTGCTCATGTTCTCCTGGTTGTCCCCTCAGCAGTGTGTTTTTATCCATGTGTGTCCTCCTCCTGCCCCGGATGCTGACGGAGGCCACTGACTGTCTGCTGGGCTTTGGGCTTGCATGGCCTTGTAGACAACGTGCGAGTGCATGCTCTGTCCTCTCACTAACCTCTCTCTATCTTTTCCTATTTACCTGTCTCTTTCTCTCCTTTCTCAATTTCTCTGTCCCACTCAGTTGTCTTAATATCTGTCCTCTTCTCACTGCTTGGGCTTCCACAGCTTATTCTTCTCACACTTTTATATCTCTGTATCCAAAACTCTGGCGCACTTCAGAATATTCTGAAGCAGTTCTGTTTTAGGGTGGTGGCATGGAACTAGTGTTGCCTCTCTCTCCGATCTCTGTCCCCAGCGCGCTTGTGCAAAGTGATTCAGACCCCTGCTTCAGAATGATTCTCAAACACTTAGGGAAAAAAATCCAAATATGACAAAAATACATAATGCAAGAGGATATTAATACACAGTTCTAAGTGCAATATCTGACGACATACACATATAACTAAAAGGAAAACATCGGCATGAATAGGTGCATTTACCCAAACACACTGACATGTACAGTATGATGCATACTGTAGATCCGCTTGCTTGCATGTGCTAAAGTAGTCAATTAAATGGCATTCTCTGACATGTAAATCAATTACGAAATATTTAGTTCATACACCCTACTCCCACTTAACAATCTCAAAAGTGTTAATATATTACAAGGTTACAAGTTGTAGAACATAGATTATATATTTTAAATATGGTAAAGTCTCTATTTTGCAGCCTGTATTTAACTGCCAATCACTCAGTGCTAGTTAAAGAGTAGCAGTATTTTATAACCCTGTATGTGTATGTGAAGTCTATCTGATTTTGATTCTGCTTATTCTGTCTTCCTCATAGTGCAACAGTAAGGAAGGAGTTACAATAGTTATTACTTACATCTTAAATCAGTCATATTAATACAATTAAATGTCATTTAAATTAGAAATATGTTATTAAACCTATCATCCAAAGCTGTTCAGATTTAGATATATGCAAACTCACATGAAAGTTATGAAGTAAAATAATTAATGTGGTGCATATTAAGGTACAGTATATACTCCATCAAGATGGATGTATTTAGTAACAATACAAATCATTTTTTGCTTAAAGATTGTCTGACTTGTCTGCCGTCCCGAGGTGATGGACCCACAGTTTGTAACAGTATGGACGAGAGGGGAGAAGAGTGTCTCATTCTCTCTCCCAGGGTTCAGTGTGTAGTGACCTGCTGACACAGGAAGCATTTGTGTGGTCTGTTCACTCAGATGATGAGGTAACCGTGGGGAAGTTCTATGCCACCTTCCTGATACAGGACTACTTTAGGAAATTCAAGAAACGTAAAGAGGAAGGCCTGGTGGGTGCTCACCCGACGCAGAACAACACAGCTATCGCTCTACAGGTGAGTCTCGCCCAGTTTGTGTGTGTATTATTTAAGCGAGAAAGATTGTTTGAAATTGTGGGAAAACATGGATTTTCAAGCATTGCAATTGTGTTGTGTCAACCTGTAAAATGTGTCTTTTTTTGTGCATTTCATTAAATATCATTAAGTATGCTAATGTTATGGTTTATGATCCAGCAGGACGTTCATGGTCTTGGTGTACAGTATGAATCTGTTAATGTGTTTTTTTTTATGTTCCCAATGTGTGAATTTGTTATTTATGTCTCTGCGTCTCTAAATATCATCAATGTTGATGTTAAGCGTGTGTCATCGTCTGCTTTACAATTCCTCATCCACTCATGAAATTCACAAGCTTGTCGCCATTTCTGTTACCTTTATATAATATATGATATATGGCTACAGTCTACCCCCATATATCTGTATCATTGACCGTAAACATAACCAACTTTTAATTTGTTTATAAGGACATTTTTGTGTATATTGTGCTAATTTGGTTTAAAAAAACATCACCAAAATAAAGAAAAGGAAGGAAATTATACTTCCACCACAAAGCACAGCTGGATGCTGTGAGTAAGCCTCTCAGCAGGTTGCATTATGGGGAGCACATCTGTCTGTCTCATTGTCTGTCAGTATTGTTACTGTCAGCTGTTGCATATTCAGCGCAGGTGTGTGTGTGTGTTGGTTGTGACTGTGTTGTCAGATTTGCTGCTGTGAGATGAAGGTCCCCACTGTAGCGTTTAGCTCTCTTATTGTCATGGTTACAGGCTGGCCTTCGCACCCTGCATGATATCGGGCCCGAAATTCGCCGAGCGATATCATGTGATCTGCAGGATGACGAGCTAGTAGACTTTATTCCAGAGGAAGACGAGGAAATTTATAGGGTAACTGATTTAATTTTACATGACAGGAGGAATGTTTGTGGCAACATTAAATATTGTGCTTAAAAAAAAGTTTCTTAATGTACATGTAAAAGAAAATATTGATGAGCTAAATATATAGTTGTAATCGTGTCTCTAGTTTATATTTCTACAAATATGTAGCTTTAATTAGATTTATTTTGGCTTGTTTTTTCTTCATTTCAATTCAAAACTACAAACATTTTTGCTCACGTCATGTGCCATGAAACCAGCTTTTCAACTTATTTTTGCTCATACCATTTCTGAAACCCTGAGCCTTAACATCAATTAAACATTAGTTGTGCTTCTTTGTGAGAAGTAGAAAGTGGTTTTACTTTGAGCGTTCCTCCACAGCGTAACGGGGGACTCTTCGGTAACCATCTCATGAACGGTGGTCATCGGCGATCCAACGGCCACCAGACCAACGCCACGCAGAGACCTCTGCAGGTGCAGCCTCCGCCCCACTACGCCCACATGGACCAGCCGGTGGGACGCCTATCTCGAGCTAACGCAATGTCCCACCCCAACCAACATCACCACCATCACAACCGCCACCACAACTCCTACGGCAAATCTCCAAAATCCACCAACATCAACCTCAACAACGCCAACGTGTCCAGCCTGCCTAACGGAGGACATCATCGGTACTATGAGCATGCACCGCCCAACGGCTACCCAGGTCTCCGCAGCTCCTACTACGACTATGAGAAGCCCCAGACCCCCCAGGGTCAAAGGTAACCACACGCTGATCATCAACGCTTGATCTGCTGCAGAAACACTGTAGTTAAAATCTTACACGTGGATTCAGATCTGTGTCTCTGAGTACATTCTTTATTTCTGACCCTGCCAAATGTAGAAATGTCATTGATTTCAGAAGTTTTTCATCTGTTTATTGTTTACTTGACACTGCCATGCAGCTATCTGACTGACGTATCCAATGCAGGAAATACAAAAAACCCATTAGTTGTGCTCCCTGAGAAGGACATTATCTGTTGAAAGTACTTTTTCCCCACAGGCAGGACCCAGCTTCTTATCAAATCTTCCCTTTGCACAAACCTTTGCTGTACTGTAAACCCTTCGCTTCATAATGGATCACAAGCCTAGTCTCATACTGACAGTTCATTTCACAAGTGATCAATAGTGCACTTATCTCCTGATTTCCCATGCCCTGTTTAGTCAGCTGCTCCAGTATTTTCTTTAGTACCCAATACGTTTGGGGGACAATTTCATTGCTGCCACTTTACAAAAGAGTAATGCGTTTTAGATTGTTTCTTATCTCATAAGTAGAAAATGGAATTGTCACCCAACACTTGCGTCAACACCTGCCATCACACGCTCTCCTCCTCATACATATATATGAGAATGCTGTATATGTTTCATATACTGTATGATATATATGTCATGCTTTCTCTGCCCTTTTCTCTGTGTTCTCTCCTCCTTTTCTCCTTCCTAACCAAAATGCTTTCTCTCAACCATCCCTCTGCTCTCTGGGACAGAAGGCGCTACTATGAGACCTATGTTAGGTATGTTGCTTTTCTAGGTTTGGCTCCAGCGGTATGTCTTTAAAGCAAAAGAAGGACTTTATTTTTATGTTATTTGTTTCATCCAGGGAATGGTTGCATCCTCACTAAGTCAGTGTTGTGTGCTATATGCTGGCAAGTCATTTGTCTGGTTGTCATCTGCCTCTGTTGTGAAGCAGTTGTGTCGATGCTTTGAATTAGCAATAACATGAGCGTTAGCGGGCGGCATATTGCTGAGAGCAGCCCTCTACAGTATATGCATGTGACAAAGTGACGTGCTTGCTTTGAAGAAGGACCTACAAACAAGGGAAGTGTTTGAGAATGTTTATTTGTAAATCTAGCCACCTTTTTTAATGCTTATATGCCCTAAAAAGTCCTTCACTTATTCACTCCAGAAAACATCAGTGTTTTAACTCAACTAACGAAGCACCTCTAAAGAGAAGAGGTGATTAGAAGACAGAGTGATGCTCCTCAGCTCAAATCTTCTGCCTGTTGTCTTGGTTTGGCTGTGGATGGTATTCAATAAAATAAGGGTGGTCAGTTGCATTGCTTGCGTCTGCATGGCAGTGCATGGCCATATTTTAGTAACTTCGCTGAACAGCAGCGGTGTGCACGCTCTGATCCCTGTGCGCTCTCTTCAGGTCGCATGGAGTCGATGGACACCACCCCACCATCCGCAGGGAGGAGGAGTTTGAAGAAGACCGGCTCTCTGGGGAGTATTACAGCGGGGAGGAGTTCTATGAAGACGATAGTATGCTTTCAGGAGAGAGGTACATCTCCTTACTTATGTAGCAATTTAAGTTGTACCTAATGTGACGACTACATTGTCATTGAGTTGCACTCAGAAAAGGAAGCATGTACTAAGGTGTTTAAAGAACCATAAAACTTAACCCAAAGGAAATGGTTTCATAAAAGTGTGTCCAAAATCATTGTCGTCCAACATCTTTATTGTTTGTGTTGACAGGTATCCCAACAGTGACACCGAGTATGAGACTCCCAAAGGTTACCATCACCCTGACAGTTACTATGACGATGACGAGCAGCTGCTTTACCGCGACTCACGGAGGTCACCAAAGAGACGGTTACTGCCTGCCACACCTCAAGGTCTTGACCCTTTTTCATCCTGCAACATGTTTACATATCTTCATACCAATATGTTATACATTTTAGGTTCAATGAGACACAAACATGTCTTGCCATATAATGTAGGATGTAGAGTCCAAATATTGGTAGAGTGTTACTCCTGTGTCTTATAACAGACCCCATCCCCTGTAACACACACAAATAATTAAGTTGCACTATTTAAACATATGGAAACATAACAGATAACACATCATCTACATGCAGGAAGAGGCGAAAAAACGATTTTTAAGTTATAATCAAATCTCACAATGTTATAGAGAACACAATAATGACTTCATAGTAGGTCAAAGCAAATGATTGGAACAAAAAATAACAAGTTGCCTACAAACCTACTGTTCCAAAAACATGTGTATATGCAAGGCATAAAATAGCTTCTTAATGCACTCATACCACTACATTTACTGTATGATGTACCCACTCACCGTTTAATGTTCGTTGAGTGTTGCATGCTGTCGAAGCTTCCTGGGCATATATTATAGCCCACTCACTGTCCACTCCTCACTCGCTCAGGTCACAGGAGGCCATCCTTCAACTTTGAGTGTCTGCGCAGACAAGGTAGCCAGGACGAGCTTCCACACCAGCGCACTGCTCTGCCACTGCACCTCATGCAGCAACAGGTAACACAGGCACAAGGCCCCCTCACCGTACTGCTGCTCACATTGTATTGAACACTACCTTGTTGACTTGCATGGAATGTATAATTCCCCTTCTATGATGAATTATATAAAATGTACATTTAGGTAAAGTTATTTAAAGGTCCCCTATCATGCAAAATGCACTTTTTGATATCTTTTATACATAAATATGTGTCCCCGTTGTGTCAGTAGACACACACAAAATACAACCCTCTCTCTTTTCCTCCTTACTCACATCTCTAAAAACGGGGGTACAATGGAGCTGATCCAGATTTGCTGCTGATATGACGTTATATCAGAAATGTGGGCTGGCTTTATCAGAAACGTCGCTATCAGAAACAATGCGCTATTTTGGAAGTAATATGGTCTGTGTTTACATTAGCAAGCATCGCTAACACTCCGAGCTAACGCTGTACTGGAGAGAGTATGTGTAAAAAAGCAGGAAATAATAAAAGGAACTCACCTTGTGGTAAACCCGTGAGAGAAAAAGCATTTGAGCTCCATACTGTTTCAGAAATAATCCTTCATGTGGTTTGGAACATAATATGGTGTTTCATCACGGCAGCATTTAGCTGAGTTTCTGGGTAGAATTGTCCTGCATAAGCTCTCGTCTCGGCTGAATTAGAGGGGTATGAGGCATGGCTAGGGGGTGATCTGTTTTGTATTTTGAGCAAAACACTTCATAGACCTGCTTTTATATATCTGAGACCTATAATATATGCCTAAAAATAGTATAAAAGGAGTTGTGCACTAATCCTCCTGGAGTAGTAGTATAGTTCTGTGGCTGTGTGCTCACTTTGTACCCTGTCTCTCCTGACACATCAGGTCATGGCCGTAGCAGGCCTGGACTCCAGCAGAGCCCACCGCCTCTCCCCAACCCGCTCCACCCGCTCCTGGGCCACGCCCCCCGCCACTCCGGGCAGTAAGGACCAGTCGCCATACTACACCCCTCTCATCCGAGTGGACCAGAAACACAGGGGGAGCGTCGCCAGCAGCCAAGTGTCTGTGCGCAAGAGCTCCTGGTACACGGACGACCCGGAGTTCTCCCAGAGGACGTACTCCCCCGTCCACCTGCAGGTGCCTCCGGAGTTCCACAACCAGTACCACCAGAAGAGAGGCAGCGCCACCAGCCTTGTGGAAGCGGTGAGTTTAAGGATTGGTTGAAGGAGGAGAGGCGTGACGGACCAAATAAAGTTATCTTTGCCATCAAAAAGTGTCCCTACTATTTTGCGGCAACAGTTTTTCGACAGGTTGAAATATGGATAGAGGTCAAGGGACTGTGAGGTTGTGAGTGTCTGTAAACCAGTGTATGCACTGTTTATTAACACTTTTATTTTTGCAGCTATTGTGAATATGCGTTTGTTATATTTATTCTGTTGTCGAATAAAAATGTGACAAGCAAGATAAGTCAAACAAGATTGCAGAAATCCACAGTTATGTATTTCTTTCCTCTCATTCTGTGGAGCAGGTTTTGATATCAGAAGGGCTTGGGAGATATGCCAAGGATCCCAAGTTCGTCGCTGCCACAAAGCACGAGATTGCAGATGCGTGTGAGATGACGATAGATGAGATGGAGAGTGCGGCCAGCCACCTGCTGAACGGAGGGATGGCCCCGAGCCCCAACGGGGTCAACGTGTTCCCCATCCTGACTCCAAGGGACTATGACCTGCAGGACACTGCAGCCAGCTACAGCGACGAGGAGCCAGAGACAGAACTTAGAGCTCCTTATGAGGAGGACCTGGCAGACGAGATGATCTGCATCACGACTTTATAGCAGTGGCTGAAGAAAACTGCAACGTAGAACTTTAACAGACTACTATCAGTGGAAATTTAAAAAAGAAATGCATCTGTTGGCTCTGACCAAAAGAAGTGCCTTTTACATTGGAGAGAAAAGGCATATAGAAGAGAGACACATTAGTCCTGTTCATTTAATTGTTCTCCACCTTCCGGCAATGGAGGTCACAACAAAGAGCCAGAAACCTGCTGAGGGAATGGAGGTGATGAACCGGTTCAGCCTGCAGCCAATGATGAGGACATTGATACCAGTGAAAGATGGACCAATTGGCAAAGGTATGAGATACTCTCTAAGGGTGATGACAATCAGATGTACGATGTCATTACCTCGGTCACTTTATTAAGGTTTGGCATATCATGCAAGTTTTCAATGCAAGCATAGAAAGGCATATCTCGTCCCGTAGTTCCTACTTGTTCCCTTTGTTGTTTTAGTGCAGACCGTTTAATGATCGCTACAGCTGAGTCAAAAAAGTGAAGAGCACCAGTAGAGTCGTACCAGATTATGCAGGAACTAACTGTCCTACTTATAGCATCACTCAACTTGAGATATGTGCTTTTGAAGCGACAAAAGCATTTGTGATAAATGCACTAGCAGGCAGGTTATTTTCAAATGTTAGAATATCCTGATTAATATTTCCTAGTTGATATGCTGTAAATTGTATTATATAACAAAAGAAACTTTGTAAAGAGATATTCTATATTTTGTAATTATGTATCATTTAAAAGATCAGCAATATGGACCCTTGTGACTCCTGTAATGCTATAAAAGCAGACTTTTTTTATTTGCCTTTTTTGCTGATATGCACCCTTTTTTTGCCTATGAAAACAGCATTTTTAAGAGGTTCTGCTTGTGTGACAACACTACTGCACAAGATATGCAAATAGCTTTGATTTGTTAGCTTAGGAGAACACGTGTTACTTCATTAAACCAACACCAGTTGCATAAGGTTAAGCCCCCTTTAAAGGAGCATTTTTAGGATCCAGCGCTGAAATTTTATACCGATGTGATGAACACCTTTGTTTGCATATTTTGTGCAGGGCATGCACAAGAATTTAAGATGCATAGTGCATTAACAATGCTGCTTTTTTAGTTGGTTTCAGAGTCAAACCTAGGTCAGCCCCTACTGAAATGCCTTTTTGCTGCTGAAAGAACGGGAAGTGATAGATGGTTATAACAGGGATAAATAAATATTTCCCATAGCTTGTGCTGGGATTTTCCATGACATACTCTTTGTTGAGGGTGCAATTCCATTCAACCTTTGTACTGAATCTTGGCAATCACATCTCAGCCTTCGTAAAGTGTGAGAGGCCTCACAGTGGGGTGGTGGCAGGAGGCTCGTGCACACATCCAAAGGTCAGAAACAGTCCAACGTGTTGTAGGAAGAAGGACAGAGGGTGTCCTGCTGTCAGGATGCTGGAGAGAGGCTAAGCAATACTACCCCCCCCCCCCCCCGCCCCTTTCTCTCTCAGCCGGCCTGGTGCGTACAGTATACCTCGTTGGGCAACGTGACAACATATCATTGTCTCAATTTACCTGTCTGTCAGTGTCCCGCAGTCAAGTCTGTGAAAGAGATTGGGATTGAACCTGGACTTTGTGTTTTTATCATATTTTACCAATGAGGCTAGGAGGGAAAACTCAACATGGATGCATACAAATGAGCAACTGAAGCCCACAAGTTTGAACACAAGACAATAAAGTATATCTAGGTTTTTATCAATTTTCCTTTATTTATCTATTACAATACTGGACTAAGTAAACTGAAGTGGGCTTTTTCAGGCATTACCATTGAGAGTTTGAATTAGCACCTGGGATATTTAGGGTTAATGTGTCGTTCATGAGTGTTTGATTTGTAGGCGAGTGCGCTCTGTACTCTAATTCAACCAAATACTGTCATGAAAATGTAGGTTTTCCATTTTGTGTGCACATTGAAAGGGCTCTTTGAATTGTTTGTGAGTAAAAAAAATGTGTTCTAGTCCTTTTGTTGATGACTGTCATATAAAAGGACCAATGCACATAACAGGCACATTGTACTATTCGTAGCAAATACAGTACTGATGAACTGAAGATATGCATTATTTTGTAAACACTTTTAAAAGTTGTGTTAAACTTCAGATGAAAAGAACTTACTTTTACCTCATGTCAGGGATTCCTGAAAAAAGAAAAGATGATTTGGTCTATACCAATGGTATTTAAATATTAGCACATAGCTGTTTGTCTTTGCACAAGTGACTGTATAGTGCTTTTGTTTCTCCTTTTTCTAAACAGATTTGTGTATTAAGGTGAGACAATTTTGTACTTTTTGTGACTGTGTGTATGGTTTAGTGGAATCTATATTTGTCATTTACACCTCACCTTACAATGCTGGGAATGAAAGAGTATTCAAAAAAATATTTTCAAGGTGCACTGTTTCTCTGTTCGCAGGTAGGGAAAAAAATAAAATGGTAGAGTACCGGTTTACAGAGAAACACATTATTGATTTGAACGTTTCTATTAGTTTTCTTCATATTGTTATGATTATAATTACTCTTACAACTATTAATGTTCTGAAAGCTGTATTAAAATAGAAGATAATGTAAAATATGTACAAACGTATGGAAAGACCCATGGTAATGTTCTCTACTTGAAAGTCTTGATATTTGCTCCTTAATGTTTTTATTCAGTAAACATCATTTCTCTTAGTAGCAAATGCTTTACTATAACCTTCTAGGTTTTGTATCAATACATTTTTTTGTATTTTTCATTTTATTTTGGCCTTCATTTTATTTGAATCGAAACTGATATTTTATTTTATATTGATCATCATTGAATAAACTTATGCTGAATTACTGTTCTCATTTTTTTGTATTCTGCACAATACATGACACTGTTTTCCTCACCACTCAGTCTGTTCATGTGAAGTCGAAGAAATATTAGTCTTAACCATCAATCCATCATTTAAAACTTGGAGCTAGTGTTGCTGATATGTGTGCGTCAGGTGACACAAAGATGTGCAATCTGGATTGTGAACATTTCAGCCAGAAATCTATTAGATGGTTGATGTTGTATACATTTCAGGCGGGAGACACTTTGTTGCTCTCCACAGTCGTCATCTCTGATGTCTCATCGTCCTCCGAAGGCTCTGTCCCACACAGCAGGAAGGGAACTGCGTATTTACGAAACTGTAAAAAAACAAAAATGAGCCCTAAAAAGTTCAGCAAACACATACTGTCTTCTTTAAACATATTGACAAACAATTTGCAGCAAGTTATAGCTGCGTTATTATAAAAAAAATCATACAATTCATATAATGTATGCTACATAATAATATTGACTATTATATAACACCAATGTTAGAATATGTGGCAAAATCAACAATCACTTATGTTACATTTGAACCTTCTAAGCATTTATAAGCAGAACTGTATATAAACATTTGTTAAACATGCTATGATGTAGTTAGGGGCAAGAATAACTTTTTATATTTTAATAATAATATTAAGTTGTAGTTGTAACACTGTTGTAATAATATAATAATATGTCAATATAGGATATTTTAAAACAAACAAATGATATACAAATACCATACATTAAAACTATTTAAATCTTTAAATTGTGCATAAAAACTACCTGCTAGGGGGAGTTCAAGTAAAATGTTACATGTTGTAATTCAGTCATACATACATTTTTCTGTTTTTTGTTTAGCGTTGACAAATAATTCAGAATAAAAAAGACATTTAATTGTAAGGGAAGACAACAAAATGTTGATTTGAATATGCAAAATGTATACCCAATAAAACATGTAAATATTACATTAAATTGTAGAAACGTCTTTAAACCTTTATCCTTAAACACTGTCCATCAACACCACTAGATGGAGCTAAGAATTTAAGAGCCGATTCACAGCAAGGTTTATTACCTGCATGTTGTTCATCTCTTTTGGCTAAATTCAATGATTTTCATTTCAAACCTTTATTTAACCAGGTGAATCAATCCCATTGAGATCACCGATCTCTTTCTCAAGGGAGACCTGCAATTAGTATCTATGCGTGGAGTAACATTACCTGTTTGTTGAGGTAGATGTAGATGATAGGGTTGTACGCAGTGCTGCTCTTGGCCAGGTAAACAGGCACTGTTGCCACCAGCGGGTGAATCTCCACATCCGGGTTGTAGACCACCATCATGGCCAGGCCGGCGTAAGGCAACCAGCTGATGAGAAATGTGAGGACCATCAAAACCACCATGGACGCCACCTTCGCCTCTCGTTTAGCCACCGCACCGCCTTCCAGACAGGCCATCTTGGATACCTGTGGGAGCAGAGTATCGTTTTAAACACTTATGGGTCCAATGGTCTTTGGATCACACCACAAGAATGCAAAGCCTTGGTTTCAATAAGGACAACCGTTGCATATCGCTTTGTAAGCTATAAAATATTTCTCTTTAGAAAAAGTATTACAAATACAATAAGTACCAATACAACAATGAAAATATACTCAATTGCAAGTTTATTCAATAAAAAGTAAATTATACAAAATAAAAGTGATCATTCTGCAGTAAAATGGCCCATCTGTGGGATACATTATGATGTATGATCACATTGTTAATACTAAGTCAACAAATAAGCAGTGTTAGGTTAAGCTAATTATTTAAGTTGAGCTAATTATAAATATCCAGTTAAGTCGATTTGTTCTGGCCGCCTCCAAAGGGTCACATGATACATCAGAATCAACAATTGTGTCATCTTTTTTGAAAAGTATTGTGTTATTTAACCTTTTTCAGCCTAAAGTCATTTTTTTTAAATCAGCTGAGAGGCTGACAGGACTTGTTACCAGCTGACATCTGAATGTATGTTTTGCTTGGTTGAGAGTCACAGGTTTAATCTGTAACAATTCCCTGTATTTTATAAACTTAGCAAATTCTTGGCAATGTAAATTATTTTTATTTGAAGTCAGTAAACTCCAGATTTCAGATACATCTTGTGATTCTAATAGTATAACATTTTAGTATGGGAATACGGAAATTGTACCTCAGTAGTATATTAAATAGTGAGTAAATGACGTAAAAAATGTAAAGAAAGAAATGGAGAGTACTTAAATGCATTTAGCTACTTTTCACCACACCTGTTATGAAGCAACATGTATACGTGCTAACCTTGTGTAATGTCCACATTAACTTCGAGTAGGATGCTAGTATAAGGAAAAAGGGAACTGCAAAGCACACTGCAAAGTAAGCCAGGATGTAGGAGACGTTGTGAGGGTCTCGGCTGTGCCAGTCCGGTGCACAGGACGTCCCGACGCCCTCCAGCTCATACCTGCCCCATCCAAACAGGGGGGGGGTGTTCCAGGTGAGGGACCACAGCCAGGACAAGGCTATGCCTCCTAACGCATGCTTTTTTTGAAAGGTAATCTGTCCCAATGGTTTACACACGACAAACATCCTCTCCACTGCAATCAGAGCCACTGTGCACAAAGATGTGATGCCTGTGGAGAAGTGAGGAGAAAGGAAATGGGGAATTTGTTAAAAATGTTGTTAGCAAAAATGTATGGGATGAAATTAGTTATCTTGTAAAAATGTACTTAAATGTAACATTTCTGGAAAGGATATGCATGTTGAACCATAAATCCGTAATAGTATGAACAGTTTAAGAAGAGTACTCAACTTATACTCTCTTTTACTCACCAAAAAAGGACACTGCAAAGCCCTCCATAACACAGCCTGTTCTTCCCAGGGAGAAGTACCCCTGGGCGTTGTTGATCACGGACAGGACCCCTCCAGTCATAGCTGTTCCCAGGTCAGCCACAGCCATGTTCACCAGAGCGAAGTTGAGCGGCTGCCTCAGCTGCTTGTGCAGGAGGGACACGATGATCACTGTAGCGTTGAGTATGATGGCCGGAACGGTAAAAATTGCCATAATGATGGAGAGGATGAGGAAGCCAGTGCGTGACAGAGGGGGTTCCCCATGTGGGCCCATGTAGTAGGAAGCATTTTGCACAGCAGATGGATGCATGGTACAAAGCTTTCTTTTCCTGCAGAGTTGTCGAGTAGTTTCTTCTTCTTCCTCCTCCCGGAGTTCCTAGGTGTTCAATGTCTCACTCCTCAAGTGTGACAGCTGGGATCAGATGCCCTCAGTATAAGCATAAGTCCTTCAGATCTGGATTTAACAAAGAGTAATTCCTCCAAATGATGATCCTTGATCCCTCGCCTTTTGTCCTGATTGTAAGGTACAGAACATCTCTGCAGTGCTTCTCACCAGATTCAGTCTACTGAGAAAGTGTGAAAAATAAATGATCAAAGAAGATGTGTCACAAGAATGTAGTTAAAGTAAATATTAATGAAAGCTGATGATGTCTGGCTCTTTCCCTCACTTGTTAAGTCTCTCATTATGTCTATCTCTCTCTCTCTTACTTACTTACTTACTTACTTACACACACACACACACACACACACACACACACACACACACACACACACACGCACGCACACACACACATACACACCAGGGGTCAGAGAAAGTTTAATTAGTATCAAGTCAGGTCAATGTATTTAATGCAGCACATGTAAGAACAATACCTCTTGACTAAAGCGCTATACAGAGTCGTTCCAATACATTTAGTAATAACTGTTCAAATAAAATATAAACTTAAACTAAAATATAAACTTATGTTGTCTCTCTTTTTTTGTGTTGAACCCTTTTTTTCTCTAACAGGCTCTAACAGCCTGTAACAAATACGGTAGATTAATCGAGACAAGTAGATATGAAAACATGATAAACTTATTTAATTTCAAACCGAATACAGAGAATTTGAATGATTTAAACCTGCTTTAAAACCTCATTGCATACTGGGAATACTAACTGCACAAATAAATGGCAAGTAAAGAAATTGCAGGTAGGTCTTTATCCTTTACAGAGCGTGGTGGAAAGCTATATACATTCATTTAGGAGACAATGTTTTTATGTGGTTGCCAAACAGGATTACAACGAAAAAGCTTTTGAACCTGACTGAAGACAAATATTGCAGATGTAATTTAATCATCTGATAGACAACAGTGTAAACTACTAGGTTGTGTGTACAAATAAATACCATCTTTGGTAGATTAAACATTACATGAACTTCACTAAAATGGTATTATATGGAGCTGTTTGGGCTATTTTGTCCACCTCCTAGAATGTTATTTACATGTGAATTAAAACATTAAGTGAGATTAAAGTTGACCGTTGTACCTTTATATTTATGCCTTTCAAATGACATTGTTTTATGCAAGTCAGCTTAAGAATGGGACATACACACTACACTATATATACACGTTCCCACACTAAGATCCCATTATCCTTTTAATTAGGTACATAATGGAGAGTCTAGACCCACTCACTCATAAATCTCTATTAAACATATTTAAGTCATTTAACCTTTATAGACACCTGAATGTGACAATAGGTTTGTACATCACTGAACAGCCTCTAAGGTTCACAGAGGTCAGATGTATTATTCTGCATTTAAAGCTCGCCGGATGATAATAAGTCAACAGTTGTATTTGGTCTGACATGAATGATCCCTGGGTTGCTGAGGGCACGAGGTGAGGTAACCCTGAAGTGTAATCCTCAAGACTGAACGACAACAGGTGCCAACGTTTCACCATGTAAGAGGTTTATGTCCAATCAAATCAAGAAAGAGATTACAATTGTTTGTGAAAGCAGTCTGGCTCTGGTTTTAAAGCTATATAACTATATTTGTATCTCTTTTCAAAATAGTTTTTGTCTCATTCCTGATTTTGTTGTTATCTTTTTGTGCTTGAAATGTTGCAAAATGGTTAAAAGCCCCCTAAAAAAGCTTCTGAGTTTACCATGAATCACAATTGTTGTTTTTCTTTAGATAAAAGTTGGCAATACCGATAGAGATGCTGCGCTTCAAACCAAATCCATCAACTTGGAAAGCACATGATACAGGATTTAATATCACTCTAAACTTCAGTAAGTAATTAGGGCAGTTAAACCCATAAAATAAGGGAAAACACTGCGTCTGTCACGGTAGAGCGAAGGAAGCAGGACCCAAATGCAGATTAAACTGATAATACCTTTATTTCAAGGATAATGAAAATAGAATTTGGACAGACAGAACGCTCACCGGTAAACACAGTCAACAACAAAAGACGAACCGACAAAGACAGACAGAAAAACCAGAACTTAAATACACACAAACAAGACACAGGTGAGGAGGGAGGAGAAAACACAGGGGCCACAGGTGAACACAATCGGGTAATCAGACACACCAGGGAAACTAACGACAGGGAACCACAGACAGATCCAAACAAGACAAAACACAACGCAGACAGAAACCAAAGACAGATCCAGACAAGACAAAACACCACAAAGACAGATCGTGACAGTACCCCCCCCTCAAGGGACGGATCCCAGACGTCCCAAAAAAAAGAACACAAAAGTCCAAAACCTCAAGCAGGGTGAGTGGAGGGGGTCCGGAGGAGGGATGTATCACTAGGCTACCAGGGTGGGTGGAGGGGGTCAGGAGGACGGGACTGAGCTGACCGCCCAGAGGCACAGCAGAGGACCAGGAAGGGATCTCGGGCGGACGGCCTGGGGGCAAGGCAGAGTTCAAAAAGGGGGATTCGGGCGGACGGCCCGGGGGCAAGGCAGAGTCTAAGGTGGGGGACTCGGGCGGCCGAGCATGAGGGTGAAGGCAGCGGCAGGAAGAGTCAGAGGGCCGGGCTCAAGGACGAGGGCAGCGGCAGGAAGAGTCAGGGGGCCGGGATCGCGGGCGAAGACCACGGCTCACAGAGGGCCGGGATCGAGGGCGAAGACCACAGCTCTCAGGGGGCCGGGCTCGAGGGCGAAGACCACGGCTCTCAGGGGGCCGGGATCGAGGGCGAAGACCGCGGCTCTCAGGGGGCCGGGCTCAAGGGCGAAGACCAGAGAGCTCCGGAGGCCGGGCAGGAAGGCGCTGCCGGGCCAGCGCCGGAAACCGGGCAGGACCCGGTGTCGGCCGGACAGGAACCAGAGCTGGTGGGACAGGCCTCGGCAGGATCCCCCACGGAAGAGGACCAGGACACGGGATTGGCAGGACCCCCGGCGAGACAGAGGATGGCGGGGCCTCCAACGGAACAGGACAAGGGGTTGGCAGGACCCCCGGCAGAAGAGTAGACGGCGGGACCTCCAACGGGACAGGACAAAGGGTTGGCAGGACCCCCGGCAGGAGAGTAGACGGCGGGACCTCCAACCGGACAGGACAAGGGGTTGGCAGGACCCCCGGCAGGAGAGTAGACGGCGGGACCTCCAACGGGACAGGACATAGGGTTGGCAGGACCCCCGGCAGGAGAATAGTCGGCGGGGCCTCCAACGAGACAGGACAAGGAGCTGGCAGGACCCCCGGCAGGAGAGTAGACGGCGGGACCTCCAACGGGACAGGACAAGGGGTTGGCAGGACCCCCGGCAGGAGAGTAGACGGCGGGACCTCCAACGGGACAGGACAAGGGGTTGGCAGGACCCCCGGCAGGAGAGTAGTCGGCAGGTCCCCCAACGGGACAGAACATGGAGTTGGCAGGAGCCCCAGCGGAACCTCCAACGGCACTTCAGTAGGGACTTGAGTTGGGATTTGAGAAGGGACTAGGGAAGGGACTAAAGGAGGGACTGGAGATGGGACTAGAGGAGAGACTAGAGGAGAGACTTGAGAAAGGACTAGAGAAGGGACTAGAGAGGGGACCAGAGAGGGACTAGAGGAGGGACTAGAGGAGGGAACTGGAGGAGGGACTAGAGGAGGGACTAGAGGAGGAACTAGAGAAGGGAACTCGAGAGGGGACTCACAAGGGGAACTAAAGGAGGGACTAGAGAGGGGACTAGAGGAGGGACTAAAGGAGGGAACTCGAGAGGGAACTGGAGAGGGAACTCGAGAGGGGACTGGAAAGGGGACTCGAGAGGGGACTCGGGTAGGAACTTGAGAGGTGACTAGAGAGGGGACTCGAGAGGGGACCTGAGAGGGAACTGGAGAGGGAACTGGAGAGGAACCTTGAGAGGGGACTCGAGAAGGGACTTGAGAGGAGACTGGAGAGGGGACTCGAGAGGGGACTCGGGTAGGAACTTGAGAGGTGACTAGAGAGGGGACTCGAGAGGGGACCTGAGAGGAGACTGGAGAGGGAACTGGAGAGGGAACTGGAGAGGGGACTTGAAAGGGGACTCGAGAGGGAACTCGAAAGGGAACCCGGGTAGGAACTGGAGAGGGGACTCGGGTAGGAACTTGAGAGGGGACTTGTGTCAGTCGGTACGCCGACAGGACACGGGGAGCTGGCGTCGGCTGGGGAGCCAGCAGGAGACAAGGTGCTGGAGTCGGCCGGTACGCCGACAAGACTCGGGGAGCTGGTGTTGGCTGAAGAGCCAACAGGAGACGAGGTGCTGGAGTCGGCCGGTATGCCGACAAGACTCGGGGAGCTGGCGTCGGCTGGGGAGCCAGCAGGAGACGAGGTGCTGGAGTCGGGACCATGACTGCTGGTGCCGGTACTTGAGCCGGGACCATGGCTGGAACTGGGGCCGGAACCATGGCTGCTGGGCCCGGTACTGGAGCCGGAATCATGGCTGGAACTGGGGCCGGAACCATGGCTGTATCGGCCAGCTCTGGTGCAGGGACCACGGTTGTAAGATCCAGTTCTGGAGCCGGAAACATGGCTGTAAGGTCCGGAGCTGAAGCCTGGATCATGGCTGTGTGGGCCAGTTTTGGAGCCGGAAACATGGCTGCTGGGGCCGGCACTGGAGCCGGAACCATGGCTGCTGGGCAAGGAACCGGAACACGGATCCATGGCTGTGTGGGGTGGTACTGGAGCACGGTACCATGGCTGCTGGGTCCGGCACTGGAGCCGGAACCATGGCTGTTGGGGCCTGTACTGGAGCCGGAACCAAGGCTGCTGGGGCTCGGGCTGCTAGCCTGGCCTTGCGACGACTCCTCTTAGCAGCCTCCTGAATGCTCCGTGGACCTCCATAAGCCTGACGAGTTCCGGAATACGACTCCTGGACAGAAGCAGGAACTGGGGCAGAAGCACGGGTAGACTTCAGGCGGAACCCACCAAGGCGTATGGTGCCAGGATGGGAATTGGGAGACAGGGAGCTAGCATGCCTGGAATCACATGCTTGAAGGAAGTCCAAAATCCAGTTAGGTAAAAACTCAACAAAACATGGTTTCTCTGCTGCCAACCGGAGCGCCTTTACCAGAGCGGCCCTCTTCTGCCGAACACCGGACGCTCCCTTCCACCAATCGAAGCAGCAAGCCAGATAGAAAGTTAAATGCTGTAATTCAACCTCCCATGGATCATCTGCTGGGTCCATTTTGTGGTCGGTTCGTTCTGTCACGGTAGAGCGAAGGAAGCAGGACCCAAATGCAGATTAAACTGATAATACCTTTATTTCAAGGATAATGAAAATAGAACTTGGACAGACAGAACACTCACCGGTGAACACAGTCAACAACAAAAGACGAACCGACAAAGACAGACAGAAAAACCAGAACTTAAATACACACAAGACTAATCACACACACAAGACACAGGTGAGGAGGGAGGAGAAAACACAGGGGCCACAGGTGAACACAATCGGGTAATCAGACACACCAGGGAAACTAACGACAGGGAACCACAGACAGATCCAAACAAGACAAAACACAACGCAGACAGGAACCAAAGACAGATCCAGACAAGGCAAAACACCACAAAGACAGATCGTGACAGCGTCAATTACTATCCAATCCAATCCATTTTATTTCTATAGCACATTTAAAAACAACAGAGTTGAACAAAGTGCTGTACATCAACAACTGTATAAAAACATAGCATAAATACATAAAAAACAAGCAGGACATGAAACAAATGTAAAACACGAGACAATGAAACCAGATCAGAAGCCACAGACTGAAAAACTCTCATACATGACGTAAAAACAATACAAAACACTAGTAAGATAACAACCCAAATTTAAAAGTACAAGTGTCATACTTGGCCTGTAAATGCCAGGGAAAATAAGTGGGTTTTTAAACGAGATTTAAAAACAGGCAGAGTTGGAGCAAGTCTAACCTGGAGGGGCAATTAGTTCCATAATTTTGCAACAGCAAAGGCTCTGTCTCTTCGCTGCTTTAGCCTTGATTTTGGGACGACCAATCTACCTAAATCTACTTGAAGCTTGCTATTCATTCAAGCAACACCTTCATCACACAAAACATTGTTTTCTGCAAGTCAGCTTAAGAATTCGTCCCTGTTCCTGCAGTGAGAGCTCCTTTAACATCAGAGGGTTTCACTGTGATGTTTGAGCTCCTCTGTGCCAGATAACGTGTGAAAAGGTTGACAAGCAAGGAGATTTTAGTGAAAGTTTAGATCGTTTTAGAATGAAATTGTGTACATTGTGTAATTGTGTACAAACATTTCAGACATGCTCAACATTTTAAATAAAAACATAAATAATAATAATAAAATACATATATAATTATTATTATTATTATAAACTATTAAATAAGAAAGAATAAACCAGAGTTTCCCCTAGAGTTTTGAAAGGTTAGGCTTCAAAATCATGAATACAATTTCAGTTTTATATTACATTTTGACACTATGATGAAGTTTTACACAATATGCAAGATTTCAATTGAGTCAATAATGTAAGTGAAGTAAACATTGGTAAAATACATGTGTTAGATATATTCTTTAAACATTTGCTTTCCATTTCTGAAGATCGGGAGGAGTATAAATTGGTCTAATATATAATGTGTAAATTTGTGCAATACTTTAATCTCATTGTTTACATAGCAGAGAATGGTCAATTTGTATGCAGTATTGAAGATGTATTTATTTCCTTGGATGTTAAGTCTTTGACTACATCGAGCCAGATAAACAAGCCCTGAAATACCTTCAGCCTTGGTTAAGTTCATCTGAGTTCTAGCTTGGGAGCTGATCTTGATCCAGTACTGTATGCCACATGTATGCAAGTGTGATGAGGAAAACCTAATGAAGGGGGCAGAGGACCTTTTTGTGGAAACAAACACTTTCAGGCACAGTTGAATTTTCCAAGCAAAGCACTTTATATGTCTTATAAATATCATTAAGATCATTAAATGTTTGTTTCAAAGTTGCTTCAACCCACGAAATGCACCACAATAAATATTTGAAAACAAGCACCAACAGTGCAACAAATCACTGGCCATGCAGCATTATACTGTACACCATCAATCCGTTGACATCTGGTGAATGCCTACCAACCTACTAATATGTTTTATTGACCCACTGCACTCTGTGGGCAGAGGTCATGACATTTCTATCCTCTTGCATAAATGATAGTGGTGAGACTCGTCGTGCAATGACCCCAAAGCAGGTTACATATTCCTTGCTCAGGGTACATCAGCAATACTTGAGCTGCAGGTGTTGTTTTTTAACCAGACAAATACAACTACAGGACTTTCTTCAGGATTGTGACAGAGAACTGCTTTTATTCGCCGTCGATAGTTAATTAAAGCATTGAGGGAGGCGGTGTTGTGAGAGAGACTGGATGATACTGTCCGTCATCCAACATGCAGGCACCTTATCGGCACGTCCCAGACAGTACAGGCTCCTCACAACTTTGATGTACGATGCAATTATTGAACTAATAAAAGCTTCAAGTGGAAACACGGTTCCTGTGGTGGTGGAGGGGTGAAGGTGGTGCATCATCCCGCCTGCTCTCGTGACATCATTATCGCTTCCTAATCAGCGTTTAGAGATGACTATGGGAACATCTATGGGTCTTATTTTCTGTAGTAAGCACTGATGAATGTGGCAAACTGACCAAAACTTCATACTTCATACATGAAGTTGTTCCACCATTCACTACACATCTGTCTCTGGGGTCATGTCATTGGCCGAAGTGATGAAATATTATATTTTAGTTAATCATACAGTAGATAAATATACAAAGTTACAGAAGAACATAATCAGGCCCTATGTAGTTTATGGTGCTTGCTCAAGTATTGCAGTTAGGTAAAATGTTGAGGTATTTTACTTGATTATGGGGGACCCACAGTATTTATTTTTGTATAGATTGTTGGAGTCAGAGTGGTTTTAAAACCCACCTCGGCTCCGCGTGTTCGTTTGGTGAGCATCTTGTAAAATCATAAAGGAAGGAATTCAAAGCACCAGATACAGGTGTTAAACAATAATCTGCTTTAATGGTAAAACACAACACAATACACCATACAGAGCACTCTGCAACAGTACTCCGGGCTCAATTCCTACCACCGTGTGATATACGTACCACGACAGCCATTCAGGAAGAGAGCCCAGAGCATAAGAATAGTACAGTATTTATACACATAAGCGGGGAGGAGTTTGGCCGGTTTTACTTCTGGGCAAACCCTAGGCAATGAGTCAGCAGTTTGTTGATTCCATCTCCTTACAGTGTGTGTGTGTCTACCCTTAGGCAGTCCCACAGTCATGCTTTGGAGTAATTTCACAGACAGAGGACTCTTTAACAGAACGCACACACATTCCCCCTAAAAACATCTTTAACACACACATCTGTTTAAACCAATTATTCCAAAATGTGGTGGCAATTTAGTACTTATAACATGAAAAAACAGATAGAAATCAACAAAACACAAACACATAAGTTTGAGCAGTAATTATACCTAGCTACTACAATAAACACACACATCCTCCCTATGCATGTTTGACACACACACCTCTTATCCTCCAGCTCACCACACCAATGTCACATGTTTTTCTTTATGAAAGCCATACTTGTTGGGGTTTCACAGTCATCATCTCATGACCTCCTCAGGACCAGCTAACCAACAAAGCTTAACTGTTCCCATACCCTAAGGCCATCTCTGAACTTCCCTTCCACTCTGAAGTCAGCTCACCCAGAATCAGAAGGACCATTGTCTCTCTAATTGTGTGTGACCCAATCGTCTCATGCTCTTTAGGAGTCTTGAAATGAACGCACATACATTTCTCTCATTAACTAACACTTAACATCCCATATATCAGGTGACATAAAAATGAATATACCAGAATTACACTGTATTAAACTTTTTGCCATAACACTTTATTTTAATTTTCTTCAATTCCCCCTTTTTATCTCTTTCTCCAGAGATAAACTTAAACAAGGCATTTTGAAACATACCCACTGTCATTCTTTTCCACTGTGTCCGTCCCCCAAACATTGTATAAATCCATCCGAAGCTGGGATTTAGAGTACTTGAAACCTTCATGGAGACAGAACACCACTTTCCATGGCAGTGAAGGAACCATGAGAGGGCAACCTGAGTGCTAGAAAGCAGTCTCCTTGTGTGGTGAATCATCAGCCCCCCCTCAGAGGAATACGCCAACAAGGGCAGCTGATCGGGAGGGGGAGATGCGGCTTTCCCTTCACTGGTGGAACTGATTAGAGAGAAGTAGACGCCTCTGCTGCCTCGGCAAGGCAAGGCAAGGCAAGGCAAGGCAAGGCAAGGCAAGGCAAGGCAAGGCAAGGCAAGGCAAGGCAAGGCAAGGCAAGGCAAGGCAAGGCAAGGCAAGGCAAGGCAAGGCAAGGCAAGGCAAGGCAAGGCAAGCAAGGCAAGGCAAGGCAAGGCAAGGCAAGGCAAGGCAATGCAAGGCAAGGCAAGGCAAGGCAAGGCAAGGCAAGGCAAGGCAAGGCAAGGCAAGGCAAGGCAAGGCAAGGCAAGGCAAAGTGCTTTACAAAAAATGATTAAAAAAATCATACAGTATCTTATCCCCAGATATGGAGCAGGTCAATTCTAAAACTGTCAATCAATGGTCAGATTGAACAATCGAGTTGGGGCAGCAGGTTCCTTTCAGTCCCTAAAGCCCCTGTCACACTGTCCCGAAATTGACACCCGATGGACACACGAATATGGAATTGTGAATTTCGCACGAAGATGACCCCGAACCACACACGAAGGCAACATTTACATTACATTAAGACATACAACTGCAATGAAAGTACCAAAAACAATTATGTTACAGTACTATGATACTGTACTGATATCTTCAGACTTTGTTCTTTACTTTATCCGTCTTTATATGTAGAAAATATTACGTTTTCTCCGTTATGTTATTTCCATAACAACAACAACTTCCTGTCAACTGTCCTTCAAAATAAAATATTATATCCTTTTTAGTTTCACAGAACACAAATTGGGTTATTTACATAATATATTTACATGATTTTGTTGTGCAATAAAAAACCCGATGGACACACGATAAAGGAAATGTTCAAATTCGGCTCTGATCGTAGCAACATCGGGCCATTCGTGAGGGCATCTTAAGCCATCGTATGACCGCCGGTGGAGTTTCTCAGGCTCCGGCAGCAACTTCGTGAGCGGTTAAGGTTAATTTTCGTGTTGAATTTGTGTGTCCATTTTGCCCTTCGTAAGGCCATCGTGAGGGCATCTTGTTATCATCGGTGCCATCGGGCATTCGTCCCGATCAGAGTGAGGGTGAATGCACCGATGATAACACGAAGATGACACGATTTGACAAGATGCCCTCACGAGTGCCTTACGAAGTTGCCGCTCACGAAGTTGCTGCCGGAGCCTGAGAAACTCCACCGGCGGTCATACGATGGCTTAGATGCCCTCACGAATGGCCCGATGTTGCTACGATCACAGCCGAATTTGAACATTTCCTTTATCGTGTGTCCATCGGGTGTCAATTTCGGGACAGTGTGACAGGGGCTTAAATGAAAAATGTACATTGTGAAGTTTACACTCCCCCTTTTTACACATGAACTCATGTGTAACCAAAATCCTGTATGGGAAGAAAACCTTCAGGTAATAATGGATTATAAGAAAATACCAAACATTTTCCCCAAATGTACATTTCCACAGTAAACACTTCAGTGAAATGAAGTGTTTCTCTCCATCTTTCAGTCCTAAAAGAAACAGAATCTTCATGTTTTAGTTTGAGTTTCACATTCTGCAAACTCCTGTGGGAGTGCACAAGTGCGGTTTTCCAATTCTGTGGAATTGTGTTGAGCCCCAGAATAATGTGTTAGTCCAAAAACATGCTTGATTAGTCATTGTTTTAAATCATGCAGTTGCACTGATCACATGCAGACATACACTCACACTCACACTGTCAGGTTGTAAAGTCTTGGTCAGGTTCACCCTAGAGTCAGTCATTGACAGTGCCTTCTCAAGTTACACTGTCGGTCAGGGTCAAAGGTCAGTTGGTCTCAGTCTTTTTGGCCATGTGTCGTGCTCTGCAGAGACTTTGATATTTCAGCATAGGCCAATATCCTTTGTCTACAAAAAAATCTGTCATATATGGAGCATCATCATTAATTAATTCACGATTACAACTATAATTTTCCGATATCTCTAACTTTTCATTGGGACAGCTGTTTCCCACATTCCCTGAAAAGTGTTAGCCAAAAAATGTCACTTCCTTATTGTACTACTACTGCAGTTCATTAACACCCAATCTATATTAACATGTCTAATAGATCTAATTCAGAAACGTGTGTACTTAACTATTATCCTGTGTCAACACATTACTAGGATCTGTGTAGCTCTGCATTTCATAGCTCATCCTGGTCTACCCAAAAACACTGTCAAATTATTTAGCAGTGTGTGGAACCCTGGGTGTCCGAACATGCGACAATTACTCCCTACTTTTTCAAGGATTTCCTATGATAATAACTATGGCACAATGGTGAAATCAATACTTTATAGATTGGAATACTATATTTGGCTTTGCACCAGCTCTCCCTTTAACCCTATCCATACAAATAAAGATTTGTCTTATAGAGTGGTTCCTAAAATTACCCTTTTAATGGTGATCAATATTGTAACAAATGAGATCAGTACTTTATTCACAGGTGAATAAAAATCTCTTGAAGAATGATTTGTTAACATGATGAAAAGATTGAAGAATATGGTTCTACTCTGTCATGTCTCCCCCTTTATCCCTCAGTGTGTTTTAGGATGATTCTCATTTTACTTTAATAGTTTCTTCTTTACTGCTATTTTGAATTGACCAATTGATTAATTCATGGTTAATACAACTTTTTTCTTCACTTATTTATCAAGTCAATTCAAGTTCTTCAAATGTGCGCTTATAATAAGTGTGTTTATGTGTAAACTCAATCATTCCCGTTGATTCCCTTCCCCTCTCCTCTGGTTTATCTCAAGCCGCGACCCCGGCCACCACACATTCTGCTCGACCATCTCCTCTGATTCTGACTCCTCCCCCTTTATCCATCAGCCGTTGAATCCATTCGCTGTAAATCTTTGAGGCAGCCATCTGCCCAGCTACATCTGCAGTCCCCATCATGCCGCGGTTTTTGTACTGCTTTGCATTTCATCTCCTCCTTTACAGTCTCTCTGCTGCTTTATGGAGGGCGGATTCTGCTCTCATGTCCCACACTTTGCTCTTGTGCCAAATCTCGTGGCTCAGCTTGGAACTTCATGCCCTGCCTGAGGGACTGATGAGAGTAGATCTCTGCCTGTCAGCAAGCTGTTTGGTTCTGGATGCCACAGGTGGAGATAGTTCTGGATGCAGTTCTTATTGTTGTTGTTGGTTCAGCTCTGGTTCTCTGTCTGGTCTATTGAGAAGGAGCAGTGTCCTGGTTGGGATAGGCCTTTGTTTGCTCAAGCGGATCGGGGTCTTAGCCGTCTGACAGGCAGAGAGAGAGAGAGTCCAGGTCTCGGGACGCATTACCTATAGAAATTCTAGCACACTGAGGTTAAATAAATCCAACCCTTTCCACTCTGTCTCTTTCTAATCATATTATTTGTCTTAGTAGTTAACTGCCATCTAAACAACACAATTAATGTCTACTAATGATATTACAAAAACTCCCTCTAATAATAATTTCGTCCATTGTGACATATTTACCCAAACTAAGTTTTTCAACACCTACATGTTTCCAGCATCGCATATCTCACACACTATGAAAGAACCTCCCTGTACTTAAAAATCCCACTGCTTGGTTAGAACAATAGTAAACCTGCAGAGCACACTAATCAGATCACAGTAATGTAATTTGACCCAAGTGTAGGCCTATGTCGTTCCTAAAAATGTTAGCAAACACCAAACTCCAACTACAACATTTATAGATAAATTGATTTAGCAAAATGAAATCTTATGTAATTCAAAATGTGACAAAAGAACAATGATTTGTCTTACACAAGATTGTGGTCTAACAGAATGACTCTTGACCTCATGGGGTCAAATAAATTGGATGCTGATCATCCTTAACATGTGGCCTGAAAAACAAAAGGACCTCTTACTCATTAACCCAATGGACTCTCAGAGATGAGATCTAGCCATGAGGGGTGGCT